>NC_068916.1:34864558-35489558 GCF_023091745.1 Budorcas taxicolor
ACATATGCATTATAAAATGATTACCAAGATCAAGATAATTAACATCCATCACCTCACATGGTTGATACTGGCAACTCTTGTGTATCTGGTGAGAATGCTTAGGATCTAATGCACAAAGTAACTTGATATTTGTATATACTGCAAAGTGATCATCTCAATAAGTCTAGTTAATATCCATAACCATACAGAATTGCAGTTTTTTTTTTGCCTGCTATGAGAACTTTCAAGATTTACTTTCATAGCAACTTTCAAATATACAAATATTATTAAGTATAGTCCCCATGCTGTATATTAGATCCTCAGAACTTTTTCTTGTAACTGAAAATTTGTGCCTATTGCCCTGTATCACCCTATTCCCCCCTACCCCAGCCCCTGGTAACTACCATTCTATTTTCTTTTCCAATGAAATTAGCATTTTTTTTTTTAAGATTTCACATATAAGTGATACCATTTAGTATTTGTCTTTCTTTATTTTACTTAGCGTAGTGCTCTCCACTGTACATCCATGTTGTTGCACATGGCAGGATTTACTTCTTTTTTATGGCTGAATAATATCTGTGTGTGTGTGTGTGTGTGTGTGTGTGTGTAATATTTTCTCTTAATCTGTTGACCCATTGAAGTACATTTAGATTGTGTTCATGTTTTGGCTATTGTGAAAAATGCTGTAACATGAGGATGCAGGTTTGTCTTAAAGATTCTGATTTTAATTCCTTCATATATATATACCCAGAAGTGGGATTGCTGGACCTTATGGTGGCTCTATTTTTTTATTTTTTGAGGAACTGTCATACTGTTTTCCATAGTGGCTGTACCATTTTTACATTTCTATCTGCAGTGTTTAGGGATTCCCTTTTCTCAACATTTTTGTTGTCTCTTGTGTTCTTGTTCTCTTTTAACAGGTATGAGATGATAACTCGTAGTTTTAGACTTTTTTGTTTCTTTATTGAAGTATAGTTGGTTTACAGTTATCATATTCTACAGTATTCTTGCCTGGACAATTCCGTGGTCAGAGGAGCCTGGCAGGCTACATGGGGTCGCCAAGAGTTGGACACGACTGAGTGATTAACACTGACATATTAATTTCAGGTGTACCACACAGTGATTCAGTTTGAGTGTATATATGTATCTGTGTGTGTATATGTATATATATATATTCGTTTTCAGATTCTTTTCCATTATAGGTTACTACAGAATATTGAATATATTTCCTTGTGCTATACAGTAGGTCTTTGTTGGTGATCTATTTTATATATAGTAGTATGCATATGTTAATTCCAGCCTTCTAAATTAGAAGGGATAAATTGCCCCTCCTCCTCTTTCCACTTTGGTAGCCATAAGTTTGTTTTCTGTGTCTGTGAATTTGTTTCTGCTTTGTAAATAAGTCCATTTGTATTTTTTATTCCATGTATAAGCGATGTCACGATACTTGTTTTTCTCTGACTTCACTTAGCATGATAAACTCTGAGTCCATCCCTGTTGCTACAAATGGTGTTATTTTGTTCTTTTTTAATGGCTGTGTAATAATTCCATTATACACGTGCGTGCGCACACACACACACACACCCCACTTCTATATCCATTCATCTGTCAATGGCCATTTAAATTCCTTCCATGTCTTGGCTATTGTAAATAGCGACGCAGTGAATATTGCGGTGCATGTATCATTTTGAATTATAGTTTTCTCTGGATATATGCCCAGGGGTGGGATTGCAGGATCATATGTTAACTCTGTTTTTAATTTTTTAAGGAACTTCCATACTGTTCTCCATAGTGGCTGCATAATTATGGGTTTGATTTTCATTTCTCTGATGATTAGTAGAATAAGACCCAACTGTATACATTCCATAAGATGCTCCAGACATTTTAAAAGTCAAGGCAAGGTAAAAGGTAAAAGGCTGGAAAGAGATACACCATGCAGATTTTGACTTTTTAAATTTTCTAATCCATGTTATCCTTCATCCAACATATATATATTTAACACCTAGTAGCTGTCAGGTACTGTCTTAAGTACAATGCTGTATGTTTAAAAAAATCTAGTTATTTGGATTTTCCTTTATTTTGAAGTTAGGAAAAGTTGAGAGTGGTAGAAGATTTTCACATAAATGTTTGTTCCTAAAAAAGTCTTATTCTTAAAGGAAAAAAGCCAATTTTCACAGCCTGACTGTCCAGTTAATTCTTTTTTGTGGTTATAAATGTCTACCAGAAAAAAATAGAATACTTTTAGTCACAGTGGTAGGCATCAGCAGTCTTTAGTAAATCCTTTAATCCTGTCTGGATCTTTATAAGGAAGGATATAACAACAGTAATATTTTATATGTATTTGTTTGATTAAAATAGTTGTCTCAATACTGTGATCTGGTCATTAATTCTTTAATGTATTACTTTAGAAACCATGTCACATTTACTTCCTTTCTGAGTGGGGAATGGAATCTGATTTTTCCTCTTTGAGTGCAGGATGTTATTCTCAACATGTGGTGAATCCCTGTCAGAAATGAATAAAAGCTTCATTAGATGTTTCTTATAAAGAAAATTAATTTTCTTTTCTTAACCTACTTCACTTTATTATCAAAATATAATCAGAAAAAGGATTATAATATATCTTGACAGGGCTTTCCTGCAGAGAGGTTGTTCCAGTTGACTTGCTGATTTCTACAGGAAAATTCCTTGCCTAGTGCATAATTTAGGTATGATAGTAGCAAGGGACTGCACTGACCAATGATTACAGTGAAGAAATCAGGTTAAAAGCCAAAATATTTCATGTAAAATGTATGATTTCCTTAATGTTCTTATTTAATATTTAATAAATCCAGCCCTGAAGGATAGTCTTTGAAATGCAAGTTCAGCTACCTGACTGATATTTTTGCATGCCACAATTAGACCTGTCAAAACAGTCTTTTAAAAATAGAACCAGAAAGAGATTGAGTGCTTGTTGTCTGAAGTTGTACTAACATTCCTTGATGTGAATACAGGATTTGCACAAAAGGTGAGGCTAGAAAAAACTTTCTGGCTCTAAGTACAGCACTACCCATAATATGCATCAAAGGAAGCAGTGTGTTTTTCAAGGCTATGGTGAGATCTTTTAATTATTTAGATATATGTATGAAAAAGCAGGCATAGCCAAAAAAATTTATGAAGAAATGGGTAGGTAAACATTTCTGAAATTTGCTTATGGAACAAAGAGCCTCAAATATGTTGTTATAATATGCAAAAGAAAATAGGGCAATATATAGAGAATCCTAAAATAGTTATTCATAAAGGACATCATACCTCTGACAGAACTGCTTTTAATTTATTATCTTAGGACTGCATTAGAGTAAGTGAAGTAAGGTAATAAATAGCTCATAATTCCTAGTGTTTTCTTTTGCAAAACATATTTTTAAATGATCAAAATCTGAAATGTTTCCTAATTCACAAATAAAATTCTCATTCTGCATTGCTAAGAATCCAGCAATCAGCCAAACAGAATTGCATAATTTAGATATAGATATAGTTCTTGCATTTAGATTGGATATAGATACAGTTTTTGCATCAACTTTTTGCTCCTCTTTCACCTTATTTGCCCATATATTTAAAGCAGTCTAGAAAAATTCTCTCCCTTTCTCTCCCTCCCTCTCTGCATTCTCATAGTGACTTAACCTGATGTTATTGTAAGCCAGGTTCCTGATTGTCAGATTTTAAAATTCTGATAGAAATTTTGTGACAAATTCTGTAGTAACATCTCAAACATAATGTGAGGGGTAAATCTCCCCACTCCTTTTAAGTAGAAAATGAATGATAAAATCTGTACTGTAATATCAGGTGTTCTGCTCTCAAACTGCCTGACTTGCTCAAAAGTCAGGAAGAGCAAAGAGAAACATTGGTCCCTGCAGTATGTGAAATTTTAAAATGTGTTTGTTGCCTTTTGAAGGAAAAGCTAAATTATTGTCTAAAGGTTTTTGGCTAAAAGCTTTACTATCTACTCCCCAGTAACTCTCCCTTGGCTTCATATTGTGATTATCACCAGCTGAGTGCTGGAGATGGGCCAGCTATGGTTGGTCACTGCATTAGAGTGCAGGGAGTCAGCTGTACCTGAGGTGAACTGTTAAGAAAGTGAAACTCTGAGGCCCAGCAGAAGAGCCCTTAAGGGCACTTGGCAGTTCCATTAGCAGTTATGCCAAAAGAGAAAACCTTGTGGAGCCTGGACCAAGCTGATGCATGCTGATCCTGCCTGTGCAGAAAGAGTGCTCTGGATTGTGGAGATGCTGCTGCCTGGGATCCTTAACATCCTGTGATCTCTTTCAGGATTGCCTTTCTAGGTGTGAGGTTTTCGTTACTGTATCTCTAGAGCTCCTGATGAAAAACGGATGTGTTCTCTCAAAAGTGCCAGACACATGTGATTAAGAAAGAAAAAGTAAATGCTGATCTACAAAGACCCTCATAAACTAGAGATAGCAGAAAGAGAAGAGGGGCATGAAAGTCATTCAGAGAAGCGGAGAGTTCAAGCCCCCGAAATGCTGCACCTACAGCTACCAGTCTTGAGAATATTAAGCCCCTCCCCAGATCACAAAGATTCCTTTATGAAATACTCATGGTAGAGAAGTTTTATAAAATCATTAAAGTGATTTCTTAAAAATATACCTGCATATATACATCCCAAGGAGCACTATCTCCATCAGAATAGTCAGGTCAAGATGTTACACACATTCTCCACAATATTTTAGAAATCTTCCTGAATTACATTCAGAATATGGGTCATTTTTTTCATATTCTTAAAGGTAAGAAAGTTATCGCTTGATTGTTGATTCATTATTCAAATACTTTAGCTCAAAATAGGAAAGTGGAAATCAACCTAGCTTCAAAAATATGGTGAAGAAATTATAGTTTGTTTCTTTCTAGTTAAAAAGAAAACCCAAGCACTTCACCATTTCTGTACATCAAGCCTAATTTCTCATGTAGTATAAATTCTTCATGAAGGAGTCTGTTGATGTGAAAGAAAAAGTCCTATTTGCATTACTTTTGCATCAGATATTTAGACATTTAAGGCTTCTAAGTATTATGGATATCTTCTGATTTAATTACTGATTAATATTTATTATATTAAATTTTTGGCCCCCCAAAATCATCTTAATGTGTTTGCTCAGTCTGTGACAAAATAATTGGTAAAATTTGTTCATGTTAATTTTTATTTTACAATCATGTTATCTTTCATCTATATTTGACTCCTTAATAACTAAATCTATCTTAATGAACTAAGTCTTAGCTTTTCAACATTTTCATAGATATTACAGATAATTAGATAACTTACCATTCCTTATATAATTGTGAATTATTAAAACTTCCAAAGAGCCCAAACTGCTCTACCTTAATATAACTTCAACTGCATGCGCTTTTAGCAGGTCAAAATACCTTTCAAAAAACCAATTTTTTGGTCAGTATCATAACCAGTCACCTGATATGAAGCAACAAGAATGTGCAAGAATGATATCAAGACTTTACTAGCTGATTTTTGTTGTTCTTGAATGGGTAACTGCAAGCTGTAATGTTGCAATATTTTCTGTTTTAGTCAGTCTTCTTTGTTATAATGACTGAGCACAGTACAGTACTTACAGTATTTTTCTATAACCAAAAAAAAGGAGCTTCTGGTTGTGAATTGCAGCTAACTTGCTTTCACTGGACCCTATTTTGTTACTGATTACTGAGAGTTCTGATGAAGAGGAGTTGCTAGTAAATGCATTTGTGGCTAGATTTCCATCCTGCCTATACCCCCATTTTACTTTCAACCCCAGGGGGTTGAGCTTGATCATATTTAAACCTCAGTGACTCTTTTCATCTTTTCTCACTTGAAAGCCTAGATCTTTCTTTTTCCCTAAAACCTCATCTTGCCATGTGTGCATGTGTGCTCGGTTGTATCCTACTGTTTGCAACCCCATGGACCGTAACCCACCAGGCTCCTCTATCCATGGGGTTTTCCAGGCAAGAATACTGGGGTGGGTTGCCATTTCCTACTCCAGGAGATCTTCTCTACTCAGGGATTGAACCCATGTCTCTTGCATCTCCTACATTGACAGGCAAATTCTTTACCACTGTGTCACCTGGGAATCTCAAAGCCTCTTTGAGGTCCATTTAAATAAGTCCTTGAAAGAGTGATTGGACAGTAAGTACTCTCAGGCCCGTAACAGCATCTGTTGAAGAAAACATAAGAGTGGGGAGAAGCAATAGGAGAATTGGATTTCTCACTGACATTCACCTGCTGAAGCAGAGCTGAGTGAAGGCCCAAGCCCTTGGAATGTAGAGTTTTGAAGATTAATTATTGGAGGATGTATCAGCCCATCCCCTGCCATGATCAGGAGCTGATATCCAAGCCTTAGGGATAACACAGTAGAATCTACACTTGCTCCATCCCCTTGGTATTTGCTAAATCATCTCTCTACAGAGGCTAGCCACCTTTCTGTGGAGCTTCTCTGCATTCTCAACCTTGTTCATTCTCTCCCACACAGTAAGGTGGCCATTGATAGATGAGAGCAACTGTTGCCTTAATCCACTTCTCATCCTGACCCTGTGTTCCTCTTACCAAAGCATCCAGTCATTAGTCCTAGGGGAGGTGGTGAGTGGGACATCAGTCTGGGGTACTTCTCGCATCAGTTTTGTCACAGGCTCACTCAAGAGAGTTGCTCCCTCGTGGTAGAGGGTAATGCCAAAGCTGTGATGAAACAATTTGTTTTAGATATGTGGATATGACATTGGTGGCCTGAGCACTAACTTTTTTTTTTTTTTTTTAACAACCTGCACATGGTTTAATTTTAAAATTGCCAGCTGCTAGCATTTCACATTGGGAATCTCACTTAAAACGTAAGTTTTCTCTTTTCTTTTAAAAAATTAAAAATTTTGCCTCTTGAGCCTATGTTCCTTCATGGCGACAGATGGAGGTCAGTCTTGCCTGTCCCCTTTGGACATGCATTCTTCTGTGTCCATTTTTTCCTGGCCTGGAGTACAGTCACTTGTATTATTGCCTGGCTCCTGTGTTCATTTGAGTCTGAACCTTTTGTTTTAGAATCTCACTGAATGTGTGACTGCTGATGTATTGCTCCTATCATGTCTGTCTAATCTAAAGGTACAAAAATGGGCCAGATTAACAGTCATAAAAATATTGTTTCTAAGATGTTTTCAGTTTTTACTTTGGCCTTGGCAGTTTGTTGAAAGTGTTAGTGTAAGTTTTTAGTAGAGAATAATCGTATTTCTATATGAACTGAATTGCTCATTCAAAATCTTTGTCCTTGGGGGTGGAAGCAAGGTTAGGGAAGACATTTCCTGCTGTTGCTAAAACCTTTTACACAATTTTGATTCCAGCTGGAGTACTTGAGTAAAAATTTTATTGTATAGGGATGATCCACAAATTGTTTTGAAGGAATAGTGTTCGTCTTGAACATAACTGACAGTAGCACGAGACAGCAGGTTAGTGGAGCCTTATGAAGCACTGGGCTCCCTGGGTAGCTCAAATGGTACAGAATATGCCTGAATGTGGGAAGCCTGGGTTTGACTGCAGGATTGGGAAGATCCCGTAGAGAAGGGCAGTGTAACCCACTCCAGTATTCTTGTGTGGAGAATTCCATGGACAGAACAGCCTGGTGGGTTATAGTCCATGGGGTTGCAAAGAGCTGGACATGACTGAGCGATTTTACTCATTCACTTCATAAAGCACTGGATATAACTGATCCCATATTCAGAGACTGCTCACCTTCCACTGTTCTTCATACCTTCCTAGAATGTTTGTATCTAGGGGGAGTAGGGCATATTGAAGATGCATTCCAGAGACTAAAGCAAAAGTGGTTATGTTTCTGTTGCTTTCTGGTAAATCCAAAGACTTTTAATGCAAGATCTTGACACTTTATTTCATTCTTGCTTTTTCCTCCTAAGTTGAGACAAGGTGCTAAAAGCATATGTTATAGAATGAGCATCTGAGGAAGTGTTCTAAATTTGGTAAATGAATGTAAAACTGTTGAAGTGGCTAGCTTTTCTGGAGAGCATCAAGAGTAGGGCGTGTGTGGAGCAGTAAATGAGGCAGAGAAAAAATGGTATGCAGGGAGGGAAGGAGAGAGATAGGAAGAGAATGCCCATGTGTGCATGTAGTATATAGTACTGAAGGATTTTAGGGAAGAATTAACACTGAATTAGGAACAATTCTGGGCATCTGTGAGATGCAACTGACTATAGAGTTGAAATGCCAAAGCCTTCTTTTGGTTGTTTTTCTATACATCTGTTCTCCTGGCTGCTACTGACATTTGTACTTTTTGAGTCTTTTAAGAAATTTTAAGGTGAAGTAACTGATTAGGTCTATAAGTATTACTCAAAAGATGAGGCAAAATTACAGTTGCATTGACTTTTGGAAAACTGTTGATCTGAATGTGAAATGACATCCAAGAGGCAAGTGAGGCCAGAGCTGTTAGCAGGTTGTAGATGGTTCATTTCCAAGGCCATGCAGTTATTTCACTATTGACCCAAGTCTGCAAACACTGTGTGGAAGTATCCATTTCCTTTTTATTTTCAGCTCACAACAAACCAAAAAAATTGCACTACATTTGGAATCATCAGTTGCCTTTCATGATGAAATCAAGGATATATAAGTTGATATCTTCATATGAAGATTTTATTTATGAAAATTTAAATGATTATATTTCTGAAAAACACTCCAATTTATAACTTGAAAATATAAAAATGTAATGTAAGCTTATTCAGTTAGTTAAAAAAAAACAATATAACAACACATTAATGGTAAATGGTGTACTACAATATATGTCCACCTGGTCTGTATGTTTTAGTAGTAAAGGGAGAACCTTAATTCAAATGTTTGAAAGGTAATCTTTAATTGACATGGTTATTAATCTAAATGTGGGTGCTTGAAAGGAAAAAAGACACGGAGAACCTCATAGGTACCAGATCATCTTAATGGAAGCTTGAAACCTGAGAGAAGAATTATCTAACGTTCTGGTCAAAAAAATGCTTCTAAAACCCTATAAGCTGATGCAGAATTCATCAGGGTTATGAACCAGTAATCAATTTCAGGGGCCAGTTTCTGTAAGCTACACTGGCTTCTAGTGTAATGATATAATCTTACTAACTTGTGCATCCTTATGTTGTCACATGGTAAATACTAAGTTAATGACAAGAAGATGAATGATTTATTTAGATGCTAAGATTCTGGTTCAGTGTTATGGTAGCTTGTAATTCAGAGAACTTTAAAATGTAAGCATATTATTGGATACCCATGACTCTGACTTGCTTATTAGATGAGCTAAAAATTCATATGGTTGAACTAAGAAGACAGAGTGAAGTCTTTCTGAAAGCCTGATTTCTGGAGGGGTTCCTAATCATAGAAGGGAAAAAGGACTTTGGGGAAATCACTGTGTGTGCTCATTTTTCCCACCTAGTATTTTTATTTGTGTGAAATCAGATTAATATAATCATCAAAGAAACTTCTGGAAGAATGGGATAAGACTACAGGGAGTAAGAGGAAGTCATAAATCATTCTCTCTAGTAGGATATGTGTGGAAGGGAGGAAGCACCAGTTTCACTGTTTGATTTGTAGAAGGTTTATGTAAAATAGCAGATCTTTTCTAACTCTGGTTTCTGGAGCTTCCTTCTTTCCATGGATTCATCTTGGTGTTACTGCTCATTTAGTGGAGTGCCCTGGAGCTGGGGTCAGGTGACTACTCTTTGAGGGCCAAATCAGGTCTCCCACTTGTTTTTTTTTGAAAGGCTCTGAAATTGAGAATGGCTTTTATATTTTAAATGGTTGAAAAAAACCAAAGAATGTTTAGTAACAGGTCAACATTGTATTAAGTCTAAATTTCAGTGTCCACAACTGCATTTTTATTGGCACATAGCTGCTTTCATTTCTTTACATATTTTCTGTGGCTTCTATCACACATCAGTGGGAATGAATACTTGCTGTGGAGATTGAATGGTTGGTTAAGCCTAAATTATTAACTATCTGGTCCCTTACTGAAGTTGGCCAATCCCTGACTTAAAGCATGGAAGAATTCAGGAAGAACACCATGATGTTCTTCTCAAGATTTGGGCATCCGTGACATAAAATCACCTGTGACAATTGTAAAAATGCAGATTCCTGGGTTCCAATGACACTTTATACTAAATAGAGACTCATGGAGCCAAGTAGCCTGTGGAGTTTGCATTTTTAACTAGTGCTCCTTCAGGTAGTTTTTCCAACCAGTATGGAACCAGAATCTTTGCAGTGTGTAGGTAAAGGGAACTGAGCTTATGGATGCCTAGAACTGACACAGGCTAGTTAGTCTACCTTGTTTTACATGACGTGTTCATAGATTATCTAAGATAGGCTGGGGCATTCTCTTGGAATTCTACTTTTTTCCTGTGACCTCTTCTCATTTGCAGAGCTCTTAGGAAACCTTGTTATTGAAATAAGGTCTTATTTGTCTTACTGTATAAAGTGATAGTCTGCAGAGTGGAATGTGTATACTCAGTGTCTGTAATCCTCTCACTTCCAGGAATAAAATATTAAAATTGTTAATTTCCCTTTGTAACTTATTTATTTTCTTTGTGAATGAAATAATTTATAAAATGTAACCATTTGAAAGTTTATAACAGAAAAATGGTGTTTCCCAGTTACACTCATTGCTACCCTCATTCCTTTTCCCCGGAGGCTGTTTTCTTTGCCACTTATGTTTATATTTCTAAGTAGTATACCCATGTTACTATTTCTTGATTTTTCTATTGTAGACATTACTTGTTGTTTTCTGTTATGAAAGATGAGGATTTTGTTCTATATTCAGCTTACTCCTACTCTTGCCTTACTGCCATTGCCTCACTATGTTTATGTAAAAGTTTTGTTTAACAATCAGTGGTTACATTATTATGGTAGTGGATTGATTGTTTCCTAGATCTACTGCTTAGCTATTGTCCTTTGACTTTTCTTCATCATCTTGGAATTCCTTTGTCTCTCTTCTTTGTCGATTTCTTACTTTATTCACATGTTTTTTTATTGCTTTTTTCCTAATTTTGGTGAATCCCATTCTCAAATGGCTTCCTGATAGAAGGTATGTGGGAGATAAACTTTTCAAGAATTTGCTTGTCTGAAATGGCTTGATTGATAGTTTTGATGATGATAATACTGGAGTTTAGAAATTTTTTTTCTTCATAAGACATTATTTCCTCTACTTCCAGTTTCCAAGATTTCCATCAAGAAATTTAATGTCATGTTGATTCCTGATGCTTTATTGTTTTCTGGGAACTTTTATAAAGGTTTCTTTTTCATCCAGTGATCTGAAATTTCAGAATTATATGTCTTATTGTAGATCTTTGTTCTTTTATTGTGTGGAGTACTTGGTTCCTTTCAATCTAGGCACTCATGTCCTTTAGTTCTGAAAACTTTTTTCTTGTATTACTTTTATTTTAGTTCCCTCTTTTTTCTCTATTCTCTCTTTCTAGAATTCTTATTAATTAGATATGGGAACTTCCATATTTATTTTAATTTTCTCATTTCTCTCTTGTTTTCCATCTGTTTTGCAGTCCTGTTGTTCAGTCATGTCTGACGCTTTGTGACCTCATGAACTGCAGCATGCCAGGCTTCCCTGTCCTTCACTATCTCCCACAGTTTGCTCGAACTCATATCCATCGAGTCAGTGATACCATTCAACATCTCATCCTCTGTCGTCCCCTTCTCTTCTTGCCCTTAGTCTTTCCGAGAATCAGGGTCTTTACCAGTGAGTCAAATCTTCGCATCAGATGACCAAAGTATTGGAGCTTCAGCTTAAGCATCAGTCCTTGCAATGAATAGTCAGGGTTAATTTCCTTTAGGATTGACTGGTCTGATTTCCTTGCTGTCCAAAGGACTCTGAAGAGTCTTCTGCAACACCACAGTTCAAAAGCATCAATTCAAAATTAAAAAAACTAAGATGATGGCACCCCATCCCATCACTTTAAGGCAAATAGATGGGGGAAAAGTGGGAACAGTGACAGATTTTATTTTCTTGGGCTCCAAAATCACTGCAGATGGTGACTGCAGCCACAAAATTAAAAGACACTTGCTACTTGGAGGAAAAGCTATGACAAACCTGGACAGCATATTAAAAAGCAGAGACATCACTTTGCTGACAAAAATCCATGTAATCAAAGCTATGGTTTCTCTAGTAGTCACATACGGATATGAGGGTTGGCCCATAAAGAAGGCTGAGTGCTGAAAAATTGCTGCTTTTTAGTCATACTTTCTGGTATATTGTATCACCCTTATCTCCCAATCCATATATTAAACTGTTTTTTTGGCAAACAGTTTTATTTCCAAGAGGTCTTTTTTTCTCTGTGTTATTGCTTGATTATATTAATAACACATTATTCTTGTTTCACAATTATAGTATCTTCTAGTAGAGCTCTCGGAGAAGGCAGTGGCACCCCACTCCAGTATTCTTGTCTGGCAAATCCCATGGACGGAGGAGCCTGGTAGGCTGCAGTCCATGGGGTCACTAGGAGTTGGACACAACTGAGCGACTTCACTTTCACTTTTCACTTTCATGCATTGGAGAAGGAAATGGCAACCCACTCCAGTGTTCTTGTCTGGAGAATCCCAGGGACGGGGGAGCCTGGTGGGCTGCTGTCTCTGGGGTCGCCCAGAGTCAGACATGACTGAAGTGACTTAGCAGCAGCAGCAGCAGCAGCAGCAGTAGAGCTCTAGTTATAGTTTGCTGTTGTTGTTTTAATCTGTGCTCTGTTTCTTCTGAGTGCCTTTTTTTTTTCTCCTCTGTTAGTTTTGATTTCTGTTTTTCATGTCAGAGACCTTCCTCAAGTTTCTGATGATCTTTGGCCCTTTGTTCATATTAACAAATGAGACATAAAAAGTTTAATGATGAAATTTCTGTATGTACGATTGAGGCTTATCTATTGGGGAGCTTCATAATAGGATAGAAAGGCAATGAGCAGGTTTTTTCACTTTGATACAGCCAAATAATGTAGCTATTCACTTAGCAGTTCCATTTCCTCAGAGGAATTTTTAGTTTCATTCATGGATGGAATAAACGTGACTTCTAGCATGCTAGTAGCTGAGAAACGCAAGGTGGGGCTGGAGGTCTCATCTTTCTGTATGCAGAATTTAACTTGATCATTCTCAGTACAGTGCCTCACTCAACCATGCAAAGCTTTCTAGAAAGTAAACTTACTGTCTTTTGCCAGCATGTGTAGGTTGGGGTGAGGGGTAAGAGGATTCATTCAGCTGCATAAATCAGAGATGGGATCTTCCAACCAATCCTCAAAACTCCTAAACAGTGCCTCTAGTTTCTGAGTCCTTCTAGGAGAAATCTGTATTGTGAGTTGAGTTTTCTAGTCGCTTTACTTCTCTCAGACCCCTGCTCCTGCCCCCATTACTTGCAAGATTGCAATTTTCTGTTATCTCTAAAAAATCTTTTACTGTCACTTTTGTGGGGTTGGGACAAAGTAGTGATAAATGTGTGTATGTAATATACTATGTTTAATGGGTCATGTAGAATTCCTTATTTTCTAATAAAAATTCATATTGATGTATTTTAATAATTTAGTAGTAAAGAAACACATGCATGTAATTTATACACATATTTGAAGGTGTGCTCAAAATATTAACTGATGGAAGGTATTGGATTAGAAACACATTAGAAACTACTAATTTTAAAGATATAGAGTTAAATTTTTGAAAACTTTGAATATTAAGATAGAAGTTGAACTGAGGATTTCTTAAGTCAGAAATACTAAAAAATTTGCAAGAGAAAAACATAATAAAGTTTGGTTGTATTGCTTTGTGTGCACATACAAGCAAGTATACTAGCTTACATAGCTTTTTAGAAGATATCCCTGGGTGAAAATTTTAAGAATCATATTTAGTCCCAGTTTATTAGAGACTTTTCTTATAATTAGAACGATTCAACAATGAAATATGCTACTTTAAGATTTTATTTTTACCTTAATAATCTGTGTTTTTCCCCTCTTTTCTTTCATCATGCACATTTATGTATTAAAGTTTCCAGAGTTATTGTACAAGAGGTTTTGCTTTTTGGTGATTTACTAGGCTAGAAAAGTTTTAAAGTTCCTCCCAGGTCTGATCTATTATTTATAAAAATCAGATCTAAACTTGTAAAACACTATATTAGGGTCAGTTTAAATAAGCAACACAGAATGCAGAGTACTTCTTAACATGTATAGTGTGTTTTGTAGTTATAACTTCATCTTTGCTATTAATATTTGTGGCTAAAGATTTATCTGATTGGTATGACTTACAGAAGGTGTTCCTCAACAGGGCTTCTGCACAGCTGCTTGACAGTTTGAAAGAAAGGCCTTGTCTTGATGGGAGACATCCATCCATTCCACTGGGCTGTCTTTCATGTGGAATGAAAGTAATTAGATGTCTGGCTTTAGTAGTAGAGTATTAAGTCTTATCTTGACACCCAAGGTTTATGTGATACCCAGGCATCAGTCAATTAGACTGAGAGGAAAAAAAAAAGTCAATTTTATGAGTCTATCTACATGACTCAGGCATTTGATTATTCTGAGAAAACAGGGGTCTGGCTCCTTTCAGTGAAACTTTCTTTCTGCAGTCGATTAACTGCTGGCTCTAGTTCTATTGACCCTCACTTATTTTGTTGCCTGGTCTGTCATTCCTTATCTGGAGTGAGAGGGAGGCTCCTCTGTAAATATCAACAACTGTTGAGGTTAAGGGAGGCACCATCTATTCTGGGATGGATCTTCATAGTGTGTGGCTGTGTGGAGGGCTGTTCTTGAGCTTCCACCTAGCACATTTTCTAATACCAAGTTTTAAGTTCCTGCTCTCCCTTTTATATATAAAGCAGTTGTTGGACAGCCATCATCAGTATAGATATTTACAAACTAGAATTTGACTTTGTCGTTACTTCATTCTTTTATTTTTATATTATTAGTTACATTAATAACTAATATATTATTAATATATTAATTGTTTATATTCTAACTAATGTAAAATCCTGCCTTTATATGGAAATGGAGTTTAGAGACTCAATAAATTATTTCTTCCTAGCTAAAGATTAGCTGGTGGTATTTCATTTTACTCTGTTTCTTTGTATCAAAAAAATGTAGTGGCTTGTTTAAAACAACAAACTTGACCTATTTATTTAATTAGAATAAATAATTAGAACACTCACTTACAATCTAGTGCTGCTGGTTTCATGTTATTTGTTGGATATTATTTGAATCTCTGTATCTATTCCCTAAATTGTCTAAAATTTGTTGGGTTGAGTCATATCAGATTTCTGTAATTTTAAGACAAAATTTCTGAAGTCTAGCTGAATTATAAGTTAGCTATTAGACACAGAATGAGGAATTCACTGGGATAGACTTCTTTCTGACTGAGCTCTCTCCGGAGTGGCATACGATTCATTACTGCTGAATACTTCTTGCCTTATCACCTTAAGTCAAACTGAAATGTGAGATTTATAAACTGTGATGCATTTAGATCCAAAGAAGTTGGACATTCTAGAAAGGCAGGGCAGTGTAGGCTTAAGAGTACAAATTTGCTTCTGTTTTGACTGTCTCACATAATATGTGTAAAATGGAGCTGCTAAGAATTTGGTTCTCATCTGAGCCTGAAGAACTTTATCCTTTGCTTCTCTCCAACATGTAGCTGTAGTCTTATTGAATGAAGTCATTTGAAGGTTCCTGAGCATCCTGTTTTATTTCTTATTTCTACACCATCACTATTTCCTCTATCCAGTATTATCTTTTTCTTTTTAGTTGGAATGGCAATTTTTTAAGACAAAGTTGATGTACTCTGATGTATTTTTTTTTGCTTTGAAACTTCTGATGAGCCAAAGTAGGGTAGATAACTCCTTCCTTTATGCCATTCCCTACCAAGTACTACAACCTTTGTTACACTGTGTAGTTATTTTATTAACATGCAAGTCTCTCTTAAGACTCTGTACTCCAAGTGCTCAATAAATGTTGAATTAATGCTATTTATTAGGTCTAGAATGTGTTGCATCAGTTGTCAATTGCTGTATAAATCCCTAGATTTATGGGTGAAAGCAACTCTGATTTGTTTGCACAGTTTTTCTGTTGGCCTCACTGGATCTCACTCATGTGACTGTGGTCTGCTGGCAGTTTGACAGGATCAGAGGGTCTTATATAGCCTTATTCATGTGTCTGGTGCCTCAGTTGGGACAGTTGGAGTGACCAATCCTCTCTCTCTTTGTGATCTTTCATCTGCGCTCCTTCACATGATGGTGGGCTAGTCCTAATGAATGGGTGCTTCTAAAGCCTCCATGATGTCATATTTGCTGGTATTCCCTTGACCAAATCATGTTACGTGGTCAAGCTCAGAGTCAGTGTGGGAAAGTACTATATAGGAGCCTGGATGCCAGAACACATGGTTCATTGGGGGCCACTAATGTAAAAATTCAGGATGTTTACTTATCTCCATGGTCTAGCTTTTAAAGAACTTTGTTCAAAACTCCCTTTTTCTCCTCTAAAGAGCCTTCCATATTTCCCCTAAAGATTTTTTAATGTGTTTCTATTGCTCATAGTCCACAATTATCTCACCTGGATGCAGCAGTGAGGTATTCATCCAGAACTTGGAGAATGTATTCATTTTTACTTCAGCTTACTCTAGAAAAATTTAAGGCAGCAATTTGGAAATAGAGGATGTAGAGTCACGTTGGAAACTTTAACTGTATAGCATATAAGATTTAGTACTCTATGTACTATAAGATTTAGTACATATTGATTCAAAATTCAAGTCAGTCTTTACAGAAGGTATCAGTATATCTAAAAGAAATATGTTGTTTTTCAGATGTCGGTTTTGAAAAGATAAAAGCAAAACCCCCAATACTCTGTGTTGATAAGGGCTCAAGGAGAAGGGCACTCTTGGGTGCTGTGGGATTGGAATTGGAATTGTTCTCTAAAGCCATTGGGTAGTCGGTATTGAGACCTTAAAAAGTTCATTTTGTGTCAGATCCAGTTATTCTACTTCTAGAAAATTATTCTAAGGGAATAATTGAGACAATTTTGTGCAGAGATGTTTACTGATGCATTATTTATGCAAAGAAAAGAGAAAAAAATCCAAATTGGGAAATGATGATGTTTTTCTACAATGAATGATGGTTGTTCCATGGAACAGTTATGTAGTGGAATATTATGCCATCAATAAGAAGTGCTCTATAGGGAGAAATTGCTGTAACTTTGGCAGTTATTCACAATGTAAAATGTAATTGATTCAAAGGTATATAGAGGATTAATTCAGTTCTGTAAAACCCTAAATATGTGTGTATGTTCAGTGATCACAAATGTATTAACATACTTTGTTTGGCACTAGGGCTTTTTTGTAAAGAAAAAAGACATGGTCACTTCCCTCACCCTGCTTACAGATTTGTGGGAAAAATAGATGCTGAATGGCTTTGATGCTGATGGGGTAATAGCTATATTTACACTGGAAATGGAAAGACTAAGAAGAAAAAGGAACAAGCCAGAGAGCTTGTTGGTTTGAAAAGACTGAGTGAGTTTTGAAGGGGTTAAATTTGGGGGTGGTAAAGAATTGTAGGTGTGAAATATTAAGAGAGAATAAATTAAATGAGGTAAAAAGATTTTTAAGAATTTCTACTAAATGTATTCCTGCTATTTTCTTTTTTTTAAAATAAGGGGCTTTCGCAAATATTTAAGTTACTTTACAGTTATTTTAGATGCTGAACTGAAATATCATTTAGATATGACACCACACTGACAAGGAACATTCCAGAGCCCCCTGCTTACCATGGGATACATATACATATGGGGTTCCTGGATGGTGCTAGTGGTAGAGAACCCACTTGCCAACACAGAGATGTTTACTCCTTGGAGCAAACCACTCCAGTATTCTTGCCTGGAGAATCCTATGGGACAGAGGATCCTGGAAGGCTACAGTCCCTAGGATCACAGAGAGCTGGACACGACTAAAGTGATTCAGCATGCACACGTGCATGTACAAATATACATACATCTCTCTATGCAAATGTAATAAACATTGGGGGAAAATGCATTCCAGTATCTAGGATTACAGTTAATTTAAATGTTAATTTTTTTGCAGTTATAAAAGTATATACATACATTAAAATTAGATATACTTAAAAAATGAGTTAATGAGGGAGGAGGCTGGTCAGCAGGGAAAGCATGCTGTTGTCTTGACGGAGGAGTAGGGTGACTGTCATCTTAATGATTCAGGTATTCTCAGCAGGTTTCATTAGTGTGGAGATGGATTCTTCATGGTGTCATAGACTGAAGTCATCAAATGTGTGTTGCATTTAAGTCATTGCCCTAGTTTTGACTCTGTAGTTATCTATATATATATTTTTGAGTATAAGCAAGGTTGAGAATGTGTAGGAAGATCTGTCTTCAGAAGCAGAGTGAGCACGTTGTATCATTACAAGCCCTCTTTCCCTAGTCCTCATAACAATACATGTTTCATTATAAACTGGGTGCATGCTGAGTCGTTTCAGTCATGTCTGACTCTTTGCAACCCCATGGACTGTAGCCTGCCAGGCTCCTCTGTCCATGGGATTTTCCTGGCAAGAAAACCGGAGTGGGATGCTTTCTCTCTTCATTATCAACTCATTAGTTAGAATTCCGGGTTATGCTTTAAAGTTGGTAAGCTCAGTTAATATAAGTTAATGTTACAGAGACAGATTCATGCTCAGTGTGCTGACAAAATCAGATGTTTGAGCTTTCCAGGGAGCAGGCCAGGCCTTATACATGGAAATTTACCAAGGTAAGTCCAGCCTGAGAAGCTTCTTGGCAGTTTGCCATGTGACCTGTTCTGTTAACACTTGCACCTGAATGTATGTTCATTTTCCTTACTATTCAACATTATTTACTTAAACTTTATAGAACCCTGTCTATTTTCTTGTTTTTCTTACCAGAGGGAAGAACCTTTGAAAACAGATAGTTCTTTTTTATTTTTTAGCATGTAGCACATTACTGGGCATAAAGTATGTATTTAATATTTATTGGAAAAAACAAAATATATTAATTGAGGTTAATTGCTACACATATTTAACCATTATGTACAAGGGAAAATATAGATAGATTTTGGAACATCCTCTCTTTTGGATTATTTATACTTATGTTAATCTAATAATCAAATAAATGCATTTATAAACTATTATTCTATCTTCTCATCCCCTGTCCAGTTCTCTGGGTGAACACTGCTGTAGTGTTATTAGAGGTGGGTGATGTTTGTGGTGATATCTGTTCTGATGTAGTATCATTTGTAAGAAATGACAGGACTGGGTGGATGTAGCTAAGGTAAGAAATCAGTCTATCAGCCTTAAGTCTGTTCCCACGACATTTTCTTTTGTTGTTTTAAAAGTCTATCTTCCATAAAAAAATATGTAAAATGAATGCATCAAGGGCTCAAGAATGAGGAGAGTGTTTGCATTTTCGCCCCTTTTTCAATAAAACTGATTGAAACAGATGGAGGAGAAAGGTAAATACTTGTGATCTCCTTTCAGTCGGCCTCTGTTGAACTCACTTGGCGTGAAATAAGGCCTGCCTGCAGAGAAGGGTCCTTCAGGAGGCCCCTCAGGTTTCTCCTTCATCCAATGGGATTTCTTTTTTACTCTGAGTAACGCTTTTGTGCTCTCGGGAGGAAAACAGCTAACAAGGTTAGATGTGAACAATGGGCTCCACATGAATCGTGCAAATTTCTCAAATTTCATTTGTACAAAACTGCTCTATGACATTTTCTCCACTCCAGCTATGGTCTGTACCTCTGGGGAATGTGGGCACTGTGGCTAGGTCAGCCCTACAATGAAGCTGCTTTCTTGGTCTCAATAGGCACTTTATGCCCATTCAAAAAGTAACACTTTGAAGGCTTGCTCTCTCTCCATCTCAGGGCATGTGAGCAATGCTGTGCAGAGAGAAAGAGCCAGCTTGAGTTGAGCCCAAGGGAATCAGGCTAACCTTGCTGAGGGATCTCAAAACTGGCTCTAAGGCTGATTGGGGGACACAGGACATGTTTGTTTGAAATACCTTTGACTGTTTTACTTATAGGTAGGGTTTTTTTTTTTTTTTTTTTTTGCATGTTTTGGATTGGAGCCCTAATTCCCCTTTAAACTGTTTCTATGTATTTTATGCACAATATTATATAGGCCAGATATAATAATTATCTTTTTAAAAAATTATAGGATAATTACAATATTGTGATGATTTTTTGCTGTACTTCAACTTGAATCAGTCATAGGTATACATATGTATGTCCCCTCCCTCTTGTACCTGCCTCCCATTGCAGCACCATTTATAGTAGCTAGGACTTGGAAGCAACCTAGGTGTCCATTGATAGATGAAGGGATAAGGAAGTAGCGGTACACATACACAATGGAATATTACTCAGCTATAAAAAGAAACACATTTGAGTCAGTTCTAATGAGGTGGGTGAACCTAGAGCTTATTATATAATAATTATCTTTGAGACTAATCCTCAAGAGGAAGTTTTGAATTATCTACCATTTCAAGTCCATTGTTTTTCAGCTTTTACGATTTTCAGGGAAAGTTTTTGTTCTAGAGGAAACATTTTGTAGTAGATTTCAGTGAAAAAAAATAAGGAAAACTTTAGTGAGAAAAAAATTAATGAAAATTTGGTGAAATAAATAATCCTGATTTGAGGGCTATAAGAAAGCAAGAAGAAAATTCCACTCTGTTAGATTACAGATGCAAAAGTCAAGAGTCCTGTGAGCAGGTAGAATTTGTGATTCCTGAGGTTTAGCAAAAGAGGAAAATAGAATATAGAGGGAAGAGTATTAACTGATGCATGGTCGTATTGGCTCTGTAAACATACACTTCCATAGGGTAGCATCTCATTTATATGAAATCATGATAGCCAGTGACTTTGGTGATTATTAATAGGAAACCAACACAAATGGGCTTAAGCAAAAGGAGAATTTAATGGCCGTCAAAAGTGAAAGGTAGTAAGGGCTGGTTGATGAAAGGACTCAGATGGTATGACCAGAGCTCTACTTCTCTCCATCTCTCCATTTCTTCTTCCTTCAGATTGTCTACCCTGCATGGGTAGACATTGCTGCACCTATTTCAGCCTCAGCGCGTCACTACCCACTGCTTCTTTTCCACATGATCCTGAAAACTTTTTAGATTCACTCTGATTGAACTGGTTTAGATCACATGCCCATCCTCTTCCCAATCATGAATATGATTTAGAGAAATTCTATGTATTGATTGCCTTAGGTCTGGGTGGTTGACTTCCTCTGGGGCCTCAGGAGCCCTGAACTGTCCAGTAGCTTGAAAGAGAGCAAGGAGTAAGCTCTGAAAATTAAGGGCATAAGAAAGTATAATAAAAGCTAGAAAGGCAATGATAAATGTCTGTCATATGTACCAAAATCTTATTTTAAAACATGTAATTTTTTTACCTTCTTTAATAGTTTATTATATAATTATGGCTGATTCGTGGTGTTGTATGGCAGAAACCAACACAACATGGTAAAAATTAAGAAACAAAAAATAATTTTAAAAAATGAAAAAAGAAGTAAAATTTTGTGAAAGCCCTACCTAGGTAAATAAAATTTACTGTTTTTAGTAATTGATAAGTTTTTCAAATTTCTGTGCTTACTTGTGTGAAGGCAATCAATCATATTTAATATCTTCCTCATATAGGCATTTTAGAAAATGTTTATTGAGAAGGCATGGGTTAAATAGGAATTTGTATCTTTTATATCCTGTCTCTTCCATCTTGGTCATAGAAATATGCAGTGAACCTCTAACAAATTGTACTTCCTGGGTGGGGTGGAATGCACTCTTCTCAGATAGACTGTGGATTATCCTCTACAGGAGTAATACCTGTGGGACAGTAACTAAGTCAGGAAGGTGAATTGGAATGAGAAGACCCTATCCAGTGGCCCTGGCCATCTGAATTAGCCAGGAGCCTCCGGACTCTCACACTCCACCTTTTGACTTTAGAAGTGAGTGACCATCACAGGTAGGTCAGCTTGGTGAATCTCTAATCTGTTTTCTGTAGACTGTTTTTGTATAATGTTCCTTCTACAACATATCTCTTTCTTTCTTCATGTTTGATGAAGGATACTTGAATCCTATTCATGTCTGAATTTATGTAAACATTAACCCTCTCCACATTTTTTCCCCTACCACAATACCTTATCAGTGATTACCTGCCACTGTTTAGTCCAAGAGGCTTCCCTGATAGCTCAGTTGGTAAAGAATCCACCTGCAATACAGGAGACCTGGATTCGATCCCTGGGTTGGGAAGATCCCCTGGAGAAGGGAAACGTTACCCACTCCAGTATTCTGGCCTGGAGAATTCCATGGACTGTATAGTCCATGGGGTCGCAAAGAGTCAGACACAACTGAGCAACTTTCACTTTCATCAGTCCAAGACTTGAGGATTCAGTGGCTATGTAATCTTTATTAACTCTGCTATGCCTAGGGATGTGTTTAAGATATGAAATAATTTCAGTTATTAGAAACACCAATATGGATGCAGATTATAAAGATTGTAAAGCTTAATTGAAGGCTAGTATTCTTAAAATTTAATCCTCTTCCATATTTTCTTAATAATGTTTCTTTAACTGTAAACTTTAACATTCCAATGCCCTCATGGATTTCTAGACTACTGAAGTTCTTTCTGTGCAGATGACCCCAGGCTGTTGAGCTTTCTTAATTTTGGTATTTCTCAATTTCTAATAGCTGTCACTTCAGAGAACTGTCAGTGTAACTGATTTTAGGACACCACCTGGCTTCCATCTTATTTTCTAAGATAAGGAGACCTGAATCAGCTTGCATGCCACATATAATTCATGTGCATGCATTTAATGCACTTATTTTGGAGTGTTGAGTTTGGTTTTCTGACTGTCACCCTCTCTCTTCTCTTCTAGTATTTTCTGGGTTCTGGGTGTGAAAAAAATGGCAAGGAGAAATTGGATCTTTGCATCTTGCCAATGGCAGATGTCTAATTTTTACTGTGATGGACCTAGGTTAAAACTAATTTTACCAACTTCATGCTTTATAAATGACCAAATGGTTTTCTTTCAATTATTCTGTTAATATTTTCAAATTATGGAAGAAGCTCACTGAGTGAATGCATGTTGGTTTTGCCGCTGGCATAGAGATGTGAAATAAAGCAGTAACAAGTGGGCCTGGCTTTTTGCTGAACCATGATATGAGGGCCTCAGGGGCCCTAACACATCCCCTCTTTTGCTCTTTTCCTGTTTCCTGGGCCCCATTCTCCACCTGTCTTTGCTTCCAGATATGCAGGGATCTCAGGCCACTCTGCAGTCAGCGTTTGTTCCTGCCCACCAAGGTCTTCCAGCTCCAGGCAGTTCATCATGCCCTCGTTTGCTCTTCCAGCCAATCATCTAAACTAGACAGAGCAGATTCCTAATCTAATTAGACAGAACAGATTCCTCATCTTGCATCTGGATCCCACTAGATGCCCCTACTAGAGATGAGTGCCACTTCTAGAACTAAGCCTCATGAAAATCTTAATGCACTGGAATGCATAATATATTATTACTCCTGAGATTGCTGGCATTTTGATAAGAAACTCTTAAGGACGATTTAGATTTATAGCAAAGGGTCATCCTAAAGTAGAATTTCAGGCAAATCTATGGTCCAGTTGGCCTAGAGGAGGCAGCTTTCTCTGTCTCTTCTGGGGCAGACAAATCCCTTTCTTCGTAGACGTTCTTCCCATCTCACACCTTCAGTAGGCTTTCTGAGAACCCCTCCCCTGCCCTTACATCCAGGCTGGCAGGAGATTCCTTTCCAACTGTGTTCCTGCCAGGTCCACATCCATGTTTGGCCTGTTTGCAATGGTTCCCACCAGTTCTCGGAAGGATCTCCCTCAGATACAGTCCTATTCCAGATGTGGTCCTGCTACCATCTTCAGTTGACCATTCTGAAGCCACATTCCATCTGTTTTGTGATAGAATCCTGTGGCCTTCCATCTGGAATTGCTGCAGAGATGCCATATCTATATGAGATTACTTTGTGAGTTTAACGTCTCCTTGGGGCTGGTGACCCTTCCCCCAGGTTTTCTCATTTCCTACCGCCTTCTCTCTAGTTCTGGCTCTCGGTCTCCCACCGCCTTGTACTACCCACTCAGCCCTGTAGATATTGCTGCGAACAATGGAGTTCCAGTACAGAGCATGGTAAGGGCATGTGGATGACACAAAGCCTTTTGTAGTAAAGGAAAATTCATGATTTGGACCTCTGTTACCCCACAGAGGTACACTCATTCCACTCTGTCACAGATACACACCCCTTCCCTGGTTCCCCCAGAGTCTTCGTTTTTCAAAGATAAAACATTTCATCCCTCCTAGGATAGGATTACCAGATTCTTCATCATTCTGACCATTTTCTTACAGGGAAATTCACTTTGTCAATGTCTCACTGAAAATTTGGTGTCCAAAAAGGAACAAAATATAGGCAGCACAAGAGTTCACATAAGTGTTTTATCATCCAGCCCATATTTCTCCATCTTGTCCATGAAGATATCATGGGAGACTTTATAAAAATGCCTTGCTGAAATCTTTGCATGAATTTACCATGTCAAAAAGGAAATTGGGTTATGTCATATAAAGAATACACACAATCACACGTGAGATGACATTTACACATTACAACTGAAATGTGCAAAAAAAAAAAAATAGTATTCTTTATTTTCCATAAGTGATATCATCTTGTCCTCAATCCCATATTCCATTTGGAAGCAGGAAAAATAAATCTAAAGCTTATCAATTTTTGGTCTTGGTAAATGAGTCTCTTCTGTTTTTAAATAGTCTCTGTTAGGTGAGCTCAGTATCTTCTGGATAAATATTTATTCAGATCCAAGACTCAGACTTCTTACCAGGAAGGGTATTTCACTCCTTTCAAAGATTTGCCCTCTACTTCTGATCCCTAGGGTGCTATATGGGCATCAGTGAGGGGCCCTCAGGTAGTTCATCCTTGTCGGGGTCTTTGCCGTCTTTGCGGTCTTCCCTGGTCACTGTGGAGGTGTTCCTTATCTCTCAATCATTGGATGTCCTCTGGCATCTTCTGATGGAGTCTTCAACAAGGCTCATTGTGAAGCATCTATCTGCTATAAGTTGCAGCCCATTTTTCCACCCTGAAGAGTCCAGGTAAAAAGTGCAAAGACAGAAAAGATGACAGTGAACTGATTACTGCTTAGGGTTAAGAATGGGCACACTAGCACACTAGCGAGAATTGGGCTAGCTGCCTTGGCTCAGGCCAAAGGGAAAGCTCCTGCTCAAGCCAGCCTTTGATCCCCTCATCCATTTTGGCTGAGGGTTTGGGAGAGTGGAGCGGGTTGTAGAGGAATGCTTCTGCACATCTGTGATCTCGATGTGAAAATCTGTTTCAGGTCTTTAGTTTCAGGAATGGGAGGATTTCAAAGTAAGGACTCATGTGCAAGTTTATTTGTGAGAGCAAACCAACCTCTGTCATCATGGAAGCACGGGACAGAGAGGACAAAGCACAAGCTTGGAGACAGAACTGGGTTTATTCCAACTGACTCCCTGTTGACCCTAGAAAAGTTATTGAACTTTTCTGAACCTCAGTTTCATCATCTGTACAACAGGGGTAATAAATGCCTATATGATTAAATGAAAACAACGTTCATCAGTAAGTGACAGCTATAATTGTAAATCATAACAATGTCTTCCCAGCACAAACACTGTTTTTCTAACATTCTGAGGAGATTTCAGCTTGCTTCTTTTACCATTGGTTGGCTTCATTAAGTATGACATTTCCCCCTAACGCATCCATTTTTCTTTGAGACAAATGCCTTTTTTTCGCCCCTCGGAGAGATGTGTTTCTCCTTTTTCCTGACAGAGCCCAGGATCCCAGTGAACATCCTTCCACTCCTTCCCCTTAGGATCCTGGGCCACACTGGCCCTGCATCATTGCCATCATTACTCTGCCCAGACAGGCCTGGTGGAAACTCCTTTGTGGCTTTTTGATGTCAATCCTGAGGATGTTCAAGATAGATTAAGAAAAGTCCTTTAATAGTTTTTACTTTTCAGAAAGTCAAATGTTTTTCAAATCAGAAGCAAAGGTATTTAACACAGGTAGGCCAGGCCCAGATGTTTGTCAAGGAAGAGACAATGAAATTCTCATTTCCCCCTCTGTAGTCCCTCAGATATTTCCCACTGGGCCTCATTTACCTATCACGCTTTAAGCCTTCCCTTCTTGAGATGTCTTGGCCAGGCTCTGCTCTGTTCTGAATCCAGAGAGTAACTGAGGATGAAGGCAGGCAAGGCAGAGAGATCCCACTGTGAAGAGCAAGACCATTTCTATCCTTGTGATTGTGTAGTTGTGTTTTTTCCCAGCTGGTTCTGGGTATTCCGTCTACTTACTTGGTGGTGGTAGTGGTTTAGTCGCTAAGTCGTGTCTGGCTCTTGTGATCCCATGGACTACTTACTTAATCTAATTTCTGCAGTAAGAGTTACAAAACACAAGGATGGCTAGTTTTCTAACCAGTATTTGATCCCTAATGCCAGGGGGTTCCCAGGTGACACAGTGGTAAAGAATCCACCTGCCAATGCAGGAGACGCAGGTTTGATCCCTGGGTTGGGAAGACCCCCTAGAGAAGGAAATGGCAACCCACTCCAGTGTTCTTGCCTGGAAAATTCCATGGACAGAGGAGTCTGGTGGGCTACAGTCCATAGGGTTACAAGGAGTGGGACATGGCTGAGTGAATGAGCGCTCACGCACACATATACCCACACACGTGCCAGAGGGAACATGGCAGTCTTGTCACAGAACTAAGAGTTCCTTTCCTCTTAATCCAGGGAAAGTGGCTTCAAGTAGTAATGTGTATCTTACCTTCTCCAGTGACTGCCCTCTGCCTGACTGTCTTTGGGACGTGGCGAGAGCTGCAGGTGAGTGGGGGATCAGTAGTACAGTCATATCTTTCTTGCTCACAGAGAATTCTCAAGCTTTTGAAGCCAAGAAGTGGAGTTAGATTGATCCTGGTCTTTCCAAGGTGGCTGAAACCAATGAATCCTAAAAGGACATTAACCCTGAATATTCACTGGAAGGACTAATGCTGAAGCTCCAGTACTTTGGCCACCTAATGCAAAGAGCTTACTCATTGCAAAAGACCCCGATGCTGGGAAAATTGAGGGCAGGAGGAGAAGGGAGCAACAGAGGATGAGATGGTTGGATGACATCACAGACTCAATGGACATGAGTGTGAGCAAACTCTGGGAGATAGTGAAGGACAGGGAAGCCTGGTGTGCTGCAGTCCATGGAGTTGCAAAGAGTCCAACATGACTTAGTGACTGAACAACAACAAATACGGTCTAAAGAAGCATTTGCAGTTTTAAAAGTTATCTCAAAGGTAACATGGTCTGGAGTCTCTAGAACCTGTAAAGAGCTCTAGAGATCTCTGCAGATATTTTTCTAGGAGTCCATAATTCTACAATACATATTATTCACTGGCTTGCAGAGAATGAGGCCAGCATGTGACGAGGGGCATGCTATAGAAGCAAATGACCAGAAGGTGGCACTAGTAGTATTTATAAGTTTGCCTTTGCTGAACATTAGGTAACTGATGCAGCCCTTGCTTCCTTCCAACTGGCTAAAAGTGACACAACTGTGTTTTGTTAACACAGTGTTGGTGGGTTTCTGCTTTTACCCAAGCATCCTACTTTCCTGCTGTGTGAGGAGTGTTACTTACAATGAATTCAAAGGCCGGAAGGTTTTGTTTGTTGAAATTTGCTTTATGTATTTATGATGCTTTCTATTCTTTGAAGCTTTGACAAAAACAGCCCCCAGTTCTCTGGGAAATGAGAGAACTCGTTTGTTTAGCAACTGTTTGCCCACTTTGGAAATGTTCCAGAGGTCTAGATGCAAGGTTGTTATTGTCTCTCCTGTCAAGCTCTTTGCTGTCAAGGCTTTTAATATTCTTCGTGTGAGTTTAATGTAAAAAGGCACCAAGTTAATGCTGCTTTTACATGACTGATAGACTGCCTCATGAATAAGTAACTCTGTCTATATATTTTTAATAGGAAAAGTACTTACTTGAAAGGAACTTGAAAGCCACCAAGAAACTTGGGAGAAATTCAGCAAGAAGCCTCCCTGACTGTTCTACTTTGTTTAGCAAAAGACGGTTTTTCAGAGAAAGTAATCGGCAGCCATTCTAGTAATGGCAACATAGAAAGCCATCTTCTTATCCATTTGCTTGAAGCATTTGGGAAACAAGGAGCTGCCAGTCATGAGAGGAACTACAGCAGAGATTGTAGATTTTTCTGTAAGCATCCAAATAGTGCATATTTTAGGCTTCATAGATCATTAGGTATCAGTTGTTGCTGCTCTTCTTTGCCACTGTAGCTTAAAAGCAGCCACAGATAGTATGTAGCTGAGTGAACATGGATTTGTCCCAATAAAACTTTATTTACAAAAACAGATGGCACTGGGAGATTGGGCTTGACACATATATCCTATTGATATGATGTATAAAGAGATAACTAATGAGAACCTGTTGTGTAGCACAGGAACTCTATCCAATGCTGTGTGGTGATTTAATGGGAAGGCAATCCAAAAAAGAGGACATATATGTATATGTATAATTGACTGCTATATAGCAGAAACTAATACAACCTTGTAAAGCAACTATGCTAAGTTTCTGCTAAGCTGCTAAGTCACTTTAGTCATGTCCAACTCTGTGCAACCCCATGGACGGCAGCCCACCAAGCTCCCCTGTCTCTGGATTTCTCCAGGTAAGAACACTGGAGTGGGTTGCCATTTCCTTCTCCAATGTATGAAAGTGAAAAATGAAAGTGAAGTCGCTCAGTCGTGTCCGACTCTTAGCGACCCCATGGACTGCAGCCTACCAGGCTCCTCCGTCCATGGGATTTTCCAGGCAAGAGTACTGGAGTGGGGTACCATTGAACTATACTCCAATAAAAAATGATAAATGAGAAGAAACTGAGCTTGGAACAACAGACTGGTTCCAAATGGGAAAGGAGTACGTCAAGGCTGTATATTGTCACTCTGCTTATTTAACTTATATGCAGAGTACATCGTGAGAAATGCTGGGCTGGAGGAAGCACAAGCTGGAATCAAGATTCCTGGGAGAAATATCAATAACCTCAGATACACAGATGATACCACCTTTATGGCAGAAAGTGAAGAAGAGCTAAAGAGCCTGTTGATGAAAGTGAAAGAGTAGGGTGAAAATTTGGCTTAAAGCTCAACATTCAGAAAACTAAGATCATGGCATCTCATCCTATTACTTTATGGCAAACAGATGGGAAACATTGAAAACAGTGACTTTATTTTTTGGGGCTTCAAAATCACTGCAGATGGTGACTGCAGCAATGAAATTAAAAGATGCTTACTCCTTGGAAGAAAAGTTATGACCAACGTAGACAGCATATTAAAAAGCAGAGACATTACTTTGTCAATAAAGGTCCATTTAGTCAAGGCTATGGTTTTTCCAGTAGTCATGTATGGATGTGAGAGTTGGACTATAAAGAAAGCTGAGTGCCAAAGAACTGATGCTTTTGAAATGTGTTGGAGGAGACTCTTGAGAGTCCCTTGGACAGCAAGATCAAACCAGTCAATCCTAAAAGAAATCAGTCCTGAATATTCATTGGAAGGACTGATGATGAAGCTGAAGCTCCAATACTTTGGCCACCTGATGCGAAGAGCTGACTTATGAAAAGACCCTGATGCTGGGAGAGATTGAAGGCAGGAGGAGAAGTGGATGGCAGAGAATGAGGTGGTTGGATGGCATCACCGACTCAATGGACATTAGTTTGAGTAAACTTCAGGAGTTGGTGATGGACAGGAAAGCCTGGCATGCTGCAGTCCATGGAGTCACAAAGAATCTGACATGACTGAGCAACTGAACTGAACTGATTCATCAGTGGCCATAGTTTGAAGACACTTGAACAGGGAAATGGAAACTTAATTGTTCCTTCTCTGTTGCGAATGTTTCCTTTTTATTAAAAAAAAAAAGTATTTATTTTAATTGGAGGCTAATTACTTCACGATATTGTGGTGGTTTTTGCCATACATTGACATAAATCAGCACCAAGTATACATGTGTCCCCCATCCTGAACTCCCCTCCTACTTCCCTCCCCATTCCATCCCTCTGGGCCATCCCAGCTCACTAGCTTTGAGTGCCCTGCATCATGCATCAAACTTGGACTGGTAATCTATTTCACATATGATTATATATATGTTTCAATGCCATTCTCTCAAATCATCCCACTCTCACCATCCCCCACAGAGTCCAAAAGTCTGTTCTTAATATCTGTGTCTCTTTTGCTGTCTTGCATATAGGGTCATTGTTACCATCTTCCTAAATTTCATATATATGCATCAATATACTGTATTGGTCTTTCCGACTTACTTCACTCTGTATAATGAAGTGAAGTGAAGAGAAGTCGCTTAATCATGTCTGACTCTTTCCAACCCCATGGACTGTAGCCCACCAGGCTCCTCGGTCCATGGGATTTTCCAGGCATGAATACTGGAGTGGGTTGCCATTTCCTTCTCCAGGGGATCTTTCTGATGCAGGGATAGAACCTGGGTCTCCCGCATTCTAGGCAGACACTTTACTGTCCAAGCTACTCCAGTTTCATCTACCTCATTAGAATTGGTTTAAATGCATTCTTTTTAATAGCTGAATAATATTCCATTGTGTATATGTACCACAGCATACTTATCCATTCATCTGTCAATGGACATCTAGGTTGCTTCCATGTCCTAGCTATTGTAAACAGTGCTGCAATGAACACTGTGGTACACGTGTCTCTTTCAATTCTGGTTTCCTCGGTGTGTATGCCCAGCAGTGGGATTGCTGGGTCATGTGGCAGTTCTATTTTCAGTTTTTTAAGGAATCTCCACCCTGTTCTCCATAGTGGCTGTATTATTTTCCATTCCCATCAACAGTGTAAGAGGGTTCCCTTTTCTCCACACCCTCTCCAGCATTTACTGTTTGTAGACTTTTTGATAACAGCCATTCTGACTGGCATGAGATGGTACCTAATTGTGGTTTTGATTTGCATTTCTCTGATGAGTGATGTTGAGCATCTTTTCATGTGTTTGTTAGTCATCTGTATGTCTTCTTTGGAGAAATGTCTGTTTAGTTCTTTGGCCCATTTTTTGATTGGGTCATCTATTTTTCTTGAGCTGCATGAGCTACTTATATATATTTGAGATTAATTCTTTGTCAGTTGCTTTGTTTGCTATTATTTTCTTCCACTCTGAAGACAGTCTTTTCACTTTGCTTATAGTTTCCTTTGTTATGCAAAAACTTTTAAGTTTAATTAGATCCCATTTGTTTATTTTTGCTTTTATTTCCATTACTCTGGGAGATGGGTCATAGAGGATCTTGCTGTGGTTTATGTCAGAGAGTGTTTTGCCTATATTTTCCTTTAGGAGTTTTTATAGTTTCTGGTCTTACATTTAGATCTTTAATCCATTTTGAGTTTATTTTTGTGTATGGTGTTAGAAAGTGTTCTAGTTTCATTTTTTACAGGTGATTGACCAGTTTTTCCAGCACTACTTGTTAAAGAGATTGTCTTTTCTTCCTTGTATATTTTTGCCTCCTTTGTCAAAGATAAGGTGTCCATAGGTATTTCTGGGCTTCTATTTTGTTCCATTGATCTATATTTCTGTCTTTGTGCCAGTATCATACTGTCTTGATGACTATAGCTTTGTCGTATAGTCTGAAGTCAGGCAGGTTGATTCCTCCAGTTCCATTCTTCTTTCTCAAGATTGCTTTGGCTATTCTAGGTTTTTTATATTTCTGTACAAATTGTGAAGTTATTTGTTCTAGTTCTGTGAAAAATTCTGTTGGTAGCTTGATAGGGATTACATTGAATCTATAGATTGCCCTGAGTATTATACTCATTTTCACTATATTGATTCTTCTGATCCATGAACATGGTATATTTCTCTATTTATGTCATTTTTTATTTCTTTCATCAGTGCTTTATAGTTTTCTATATAGGTCCTTTGTTTCTTTAGGTAGATTTATTCCTAAGTGTTTTAGTCTTTTCATTGCAGTGGTTAATGGGATTGTTTCCTTAATTTCTCTTTCTGTTTTCTCATTGTTAGTGTGTAGGAATGCAAGGGATTTCTGTGTATTAATTTTATATCCTGCAACTTTATTATATTCATTGATTAGCTCTAGTAATTTTCTGGTGGAGTCTTTAAGGTTTTCTATGTAGAGGATCATGTCATCTGCAAGCAGTGAAAGTTTTACTTCTTTTTTTCCATTCTGGATTCCTTTCTTCTCTGATTGCTGTGGCTAAAACTTCCAAAACTATGTTGAATAGTAGTGGTGAGATTGGGCACCCTTGCTTGTTCCTGACTTTAGGGGAAATGCTTTCAATTTTTTGCCATTGAGGAAAATGTTTGCTCTGGGTTTATTATATATGGCTTTTATTATGTTGAGGTATGTTCCTTCTTTGCCTGCTTTCTGGAGGGTTTTTATCATAAATGGATGTTGAATTTTGTCAAAGGCTTTGTTTGCATCTATTGAGATAATCATATGGTTTTTATCTTTCAGTTTGTTAATGTGGTGTATCACATTGATTGATTTGCAAATATTGAATAATCCTTGCATCCCTGGAATAAAGCTCACTTGGTCGTGAGGTATAATCTTTTAAATATTTTGCTGAATTCTGTTTGCTAGAATTTTGTTGGGGATTTTTACATCTATGTTCATCAGTGATATTGGCCTGTATTTTTCTTTTTCTGTGGTGTCTTTGTCTGGTTTTGTTATTACAGTAATGGTGGCCTCATAGAATGAGTTTGGGAGTTTATCTTCCTTGGCAATTTTCTGGAAGAGTTTGAATATGGTAGGTGTTAGCTCTTCTCTAAATTTTTGGTAGAATTCACCTGTGAAGTCATCTGGTCCTGGGCTTTTGTTTGTTGGAAGATTTTTGATTACAGTTTCTATTTCCATGCTTGTGATGGGTCTGTTTAGATTTTCTATTTCTTCCTGGTTCAGGTTTGGAAGGTTATACTCTTCTAAGAATTTGCACATTTCTTCCAAGTTGTCCATTTTATTGGTATTTAATTGCTGATAGTAGTCTGTTATGATCCTTTGTATTTCTGTCTTGTCTGTTGTGATTTCTCCATTTTCATTTCTAATTTTGTTGATTTGATTCTTCTCCCTTTTTTTCCTTTGTGAGTCTGGCTAATGGTTTGTCTATTTTATTTATCTTCTCAAAGAACCAGCTTTTAGTTTTGCTGATTTTTGCTATCGTCTCCTTTGTTTCTTTTTCATTTATTTCTGCCCCAATTTTTATGATTTCTTTCCTTCTGGTCACCCTGGGGTTCTTCATTTCTTCTTTTTCTAGTTGCTTTAGGTGTAAAGTTAGGTTATTTATTTGATTTTTCTTTTGTTTCTTGAGGTAAGCTTGTAGTGCTATGAACCTTCCCCTTAGCACTTCTTTTACTGAATCCCATTGGTTTTGGGTTGTTGTGTTTTCATTTTCATTTGTTTCTATGCATATTTTGATTTCTTTTTTGATTTCTTCCATGACTTGTTGTTTATTCAGAAATGAGTTATTAGCCTCTATATGTTTGTAGTTTTAATAGTTTTTTTTTTTTTCCTGTAGTTGACATCTAATCTTACTGCACTGTGATCATAAAAGATGCTTGAAATGATTTCAGGGTTTTGAATTTACTAAGGCTAGATTTATGGCCCCAGATGTGATATATCCTGGAGAATGTTCCGTGTGCACTTGGAAAAAAGTGAAATTCATTGTGTTGGGGTGATATGTCCTATAGATATCAGTTAGGTCTGGCTGGTCCATTGTATCATTTAAAATTTGTGTTTCCTTGCTATTTGGTTGACCTATTCATAGGTGTGAATGGGATATTAAAAGTCTCCCACTATTATTGTGTTACTATTTATTTCCCCTTTCATACTTGTTACCATTTGCCTTACATATTGTGGTGCTCCTATGTTGGGTGCATATATATTTATAACTGTTACATCCTCTTCTTGGATTGATCCTTTGATCATTATGTAGTGTCCTCCTTTGATCTTTTCATGGCCTTTATTTCAAAGTCTATTTTATCTGATATGAGTATTGCTACTCTTGCTTCCTTTTGGTCTCCATTTACATGAAATATCTTTTTCCAGCCTTTCACTTTCAGTTTGTATGTGTCCCTTGGTTTGAGGTGGGTCTCTTGTAGACAGCATATATAGAGGTCTTGTTTTTGTATCCATTCAGACAGTCTTTGTCTTTTGGTTGGGGCGTACAACCCATTTACATTTAAGGTAATTACTGATAAGTATGATCCCATTGTGGAGAAGGCAATGGCAACCCACTCCAGTACTCTTGCCTTGCAAATCCCATGGATGGAGGAACTTGGTAGGCTGCAGTCCATGGGGTTGCTAAGAGTTGGCACAACTGAGCAGCTTCACTTTCATGCATTGGAGAAGGAAATGGCAACCCATTCCAGTGTTCTTGGCTGGAGAATCCCAGGGACGGGGGAGCCTGCTGGGCTGCCATCTATGGGGTCGCACAGAGTTGGACACGACTGAAGCGACTTAGCAGCAGCAGCAGCAGCATGATCCTGTTGCCATTTGCTTTGTTGTTTTGGGTTTGAGTTTATAAACCTTTTTTGTTTCCTGTCTAGAGGCGATCCTTTAGCATTTGTTGAAGAGCTGGTTTTGTGGTGCTGAATTCTCTCAGTGTTTGTTTGTAAAGCTTTAGATTTCTCCATAATTGAATGAGATCCTTGCTGGGTACAGTAATTTGGGTTACAACACCTACAGGTGTTTCTCTTTCATCACTTTAAGTATGTCTTGCCATTCTCTTCTGGCCTGAAAAGTTTCTATTGAAAGATCAGCTGTTATCCTTATGGAGATCCCTTGTGTGTTATTTGTTGATTTTGCCTCACTGCTTTTAATATTTCCTTTTTGTGTTTGATCTTCGTTAGTTTGATCAACATGTATCTTGGGGTGTTTAACCTTAGGTTTATCCTGTTTGTGACTCTCTGGGTTTCGTGGACTTGGGTGGCTATTTCCTTCCCCATTTTAGGGAAGTTTTCAACTACTATCTCCTCAAATATTTTCTCATGCCCTTTCTTTTTGTCTTCTTCTTCTAGGACTCCTATGATTTGAATGTTGGGGCGTTTAACATTCTCCCAGAGGTCTCTGATGCTGTCCTCATTTCTTCTAATTATTTTTTCTTTTTTCCTCTCTGCTTCATTTATTTCCACCATTTTATCTTCCACTTTACTTATCCTATCTTTTGTCTCAGTTATTCTAGTGTTGTTTCCCTCCAGAGTGCTTTTGATCCCAGTTATTGCATTATTCATTATTGATTGACTCTTCTTTATTTCTTCTATGTCCTTGTTGAACATTTCTTGCATCTTTTAAATCCTTGTCTCTAATCTATTTATCTGTAACTCCATTTTGTTTTCAAGATTTTGGATCATCTTTACTATCATTATTCTGAATTCTTTTTCAGGTAGACTCCCTGTCTCCTCTTTTGTTTGGTTTGGTGGGCATTTATCATGTTCCTTTACCTGCAGAAAATTTCTCTGTCTTTTCATTTTGTTTAGGTTGCTGTGTTTGGGGTGCCCTTTCTGTAGGTTGGAAGTTTGTGGTTCCTCTTTATTGTGGAGCCTGCTCCCTGTGGGTGGGGAGGACTAGTGGCTTGTCAAGGTTTCCTAGTTAGGGAAGCTTGCGCCTGTGTTCTGGTGGGTGGAGCTGGATTTCTTCTCTCTGGAGTGCAATGAAGTGTCCAATAGTGAGTTTTGGGTTGTCTGTGGGTTTGGTATGGCTTTGAGCAGCCTGTCTTTTAATGCTCAGGGCTGTGTTTCTGCTTTGCTGGAGAATTAGCATGGTATGTCTTGCTCTGGAACTTGTTGGCTCTTGGGTGGAGCTTGATTTCAGTGTAGGTTTGGAGGCTTTTGGATGATCTCTTGTTTATTACTGTTCCCTGGAATCAGGAGTTCTCTGACGTTCTCAAGTTTTGGAGTTAAGCCTCCTGTCTTGGCTTTCAGTCTTACTCTTACAGTAGCCTCAAGACTTCTCCATCCATACAGCACAGATGATAAAAACATCTAGGTTAATGGTGAAACAGTTCTCCAAAGCGAGGGACACCCAAAGAGGTTCACAGAGTTACATGAGAAGAGAAGAGGAGGAGGGAGATAGAGGTGACCAGGAGGAGAAGAGGGAGAGTCAAAAAGGGAGAGAGCAATCTAGCCAGTAATCAATTCCCTATGTGCTCTCCACAGTCTGCAACACCCAGAGCGATTCACAGAGTTACTCAGAGAAGAGAAGAGGGGTGAGGAAGATAGAGGTGACCAGGAGGAGGAGAGCAGGGAGTCAAAAGGGGAGAGACCAGTCTAGCCAGTAATCAATTCCCTATGTTCTCACCACAGTCTGGAACACTCAGAGAGGTTCACGGAATTGCAGAGAGAAGAGAAGAGGGAGGAAGCAGATAGAGGTGAGCAGGAGGAGAAGAGGGGGAGTCAAAAGGGGAAAGACAGATCTAGCCAGTAATCAGTTCCCTAAGTGTTCTCCACAGCCTGGAACACCCAGAGAGATTCACAGAGTTAAGTAGAGAAGAGAAGGGGGAGGGAGGAGATAGAGGTGACCTGGTGGAGAAAAGGGAGAGTCAAAAGGGGAGAGAGCAATCAAGCCAGTAATCACATCCCTAAGTGAAAATGGATACTGAAGATTAGATTCTTAAAGGTACAAAATTGATAACAAATACCAAAAAGCAAAGATTAAAAATCTGGGGTAGAGGTTAGACTCTCAAAAATACAATACAAAATCAATCACAAAGTATAAAATATATATATATGAAATTTGCTTTAAAAATAGGGTCTTTTTTTGCAAGGTAATAGTAGGTTATAAAAATGAAAATTAAAGGAGTAATAAAGAACTTAAAAAATTAAAAAGTGATAATAATAAAAATAAATCTAGGAATTTCTCAGGAGCTGCTGTGGGCAGTGTGGGGTCAGTTCAGTTTCAGATAGTTGCTTGTTCCAGCTTGTACTTGTTCTCAATATCTGTAAGCCCCCTCCAATGCTTAGTCAATGTTAACTAAAGGGTTTTAATCTGTTGCACCTGTCAATTCCAGAGCGGTTCCCTCTTCTTTATTTTGGTTTCCTCTGCTTGCAAGTCTCTTCGGTGTCTAATTTCCGCCCTGACACAAGGGGGCGAACGTGGTCACTTATTTAGGCTCTCTTGTTCAGTTGTGTTGTGGTGAGGGAGGAATACTGCAAACAAATATCACTGGTGTGTGTGGGGAGTGCTCGCAGTGTATGGACCACACTGGGTTTGCCCCAGCTCACAGTGGCGTGTGCTTTCTGGGTTTACACTGCTCAGGCTCCAGGGTGCGCTGCAGGGCACTGTCCAAAGAGGGCCCTGCGGTTTCATTCACTTCCCAGGTCTAAGCCTCTCAGGTTCAGGTTATCGGGTACTCCGCAAGGACACGGACTTGGTTGGGCATGCATTTTGTGCCCTTCCCAGGTCCGAGAACCTCAGGCGACCAGGTGCTTGGAGAGCGCACAGTCCCAAGTGGGCTGTGCATCTTGATCACCTCTGCAGTCCCAGCCACTTGGTTTCCTGGGTACGCCTCGAAAGCACCGTCTCAGGTGTGCCATGTGTCTCCTCTGGGGAGCTGATCTCAGGCTGTGACCCTCCTGGCAGATATCAACCATACAGGATTCCAGGAAGACGTGGTTAGCAGCTGGGAGCCTATACCCTAAGGACCAATGATGCCACCCATGCCTCACTGTCCAGTCCCCCTCACTGGTGATGGATGTGAGCATCTGGGCTACTTCTCCACTGGCAGTTGCAGTTAGGTGGTGGTGGTGTTTGTTTTTTTTTTTCCTCCTGTCATGTTACCCTCTGAGATTCCAAAACTCCCCACAGACCCGCCTGTGAGAGGGTTTCCTACTGTTTGGAAAATTCTCCTCCTTCACGACTTCCTCCCAGGACAGGTCCCCATCCCTAACTCTTTTGTCTCTCTTTTTGTCTTCTATATTTTGTCCTACCTCCTTTTGAAGAGAATAGGCTGACTTTCGGGGGGCCTGATGTCCTCTGCCAGCATCTGGAAGTTGTTTTGTGGAAGTTGCTCAGCATTCAAATGATTTTTTGATGAATTTGTGGGGGAGAAAGTTGCCTCCTATCCTATTCCTCTGCCATCTTGGGACTGCCCCCTGAATGTTTCCTTTTGATCCTTTTGTTTTGCTGTGGTAGCAGCTGAGGGTTATCTAGATATGTTTGTCTTTGTCCTCTTGGATTTCCCACTATTATAGAACAAAAGGCAGAGAGCAGGTTGTTTCTGTGGCCACTGCAGGTAGGGTAAACCACTGATAAAAGTAGTGGGCCATGGCCATTTGTTTCATTGTCTTGGTTCTTAAAAGTGACGGTTGTATTGCACCAAGTGGATTCAGCATAATCTTCTGGTAGCATCATACTTGGCCAACAGTCATCCTTTAGAACAGGAGTTGGCATAGGATAGCCTGTTGGCCTAATCTGCCCTCCACTGTTCTGAAAATAAAGTTTTATTGGAACACAGCCATGCTCATTTCCTTTCTCATCCTCTGTTGCTGTTTTTGCTTTAAAATGACAGTTAAGTAGTTGCTACAGAGACTTTGTAACCTACAGGGCTTAAGGTATTAACCATCTGGCCTTGTATAGAAAAAGCTGGTTGACCTTTGCTCTGGAGTAGTGTTTTTCAGATTTTGTGATGAAGAACTAGTTTTTATTTTTTAAAATTCATCATGATGATGCTGGCCTCTGCTGTCCATGACTGGTAGCAGCTTGCACCACCTGCAGCCCACCACACAAGTGCTGAAACCCCACACTGGCTCATTCATTTTGAAGGACACGAGTCCACTGCTCCTTGGATGTGGCCATATGTTAAGTGTCAAATGACTGTGAAAGCTTTAAATGCTTGCATCCAGTTTCTGTACTTATCTAGTAGTGAAGAAGGCATAGACAGCTTACAGATCAGCAACTTGGTTTTAAGGGCAGTGCATCAACCATTAACTTCACTTTAATATCTTATTTAAATGCAGATTCTGATTTATTCAGTAAATCTAGGGTAGAGCTTGTTACTCAGAATTTCTAACAGACTTCTGGATGATATTGATGCTGCTGTTCATGGGCTATTCTTTCAGTGACTCTGCTCTAGCAGTATTTCCAAAGCAGTCAAATCAAATGTCAGTACAGCCTCTTCTCACAGATTGGTACTGATTCCGTTTGACTGACAAAGATTATGTTTTGTAGAGGAGTAAAACAATTTGTATTGACTTCCAAGAATGAAATGCAGTTGCCATTAACCAAGGGATGCCTAAGGAATGTGGACACCCTCATCCTGCCCTATAAATATTTTAACCTTAAAATCAGCTTCTTAGTGCTGACACCAGCCGTCAGTTCAGTTCAGCTCAGTTGCTCAGTCATGTCAGACTCTGCAACCCCATGGACTACAGCATGCCGGGCCTCCCTGTCTTCACCAACTCTCAGAGTTTGCCCAGACTTATGTCCATTGAGTCGGTGATGCCATCCAACCATCTCATCCTCTGTCGTCCCCTTCTCCTCCTGCCTTCAATCTTTCCCAGCATCAGGGTCTTTTCAAATGAGTCAGTTCTTTGCATCAGGTGGCCAAAGTATTGGAGTTTCAGCTTCAACATCAGTCCTTCCAATGAACACCCAGGACTGATCTCCTTTAGGATGGACCAGTTGGATCTCCTTGCAGTCCAAAGGACTCTCAAGAGTTTTCTCCAACACCACAGTTCAAAGGCATCAATTCTTTGGCACTCAAATTTCTTTAAAGTCCAACTCTCACATCCATACATGACTACTGGAAAAACAATAGCCTTGACTAGATAGACCTTTGTTGACAAACTAATGTCTCTGCTGTTTAATATGCTGTTTAGTTTGGTCATAACTTTCCAAGGAGTAAGCATTTTTTTAAATTTCATTGCTGCAATCACCATCTGCAGTGATTTTAGAGCCCCCCAAAATAAAGTCTGTCACTGTTTCCACTGTTTCCCCATCTATTTGCTATGAAGTGATGGGACCGGATGCTATGATACTTGTTTTGTGAATGTTGAGCTTTAAGCCAACTTTTTCATTCTCCTCTTTCACTTTCATCAAGAGCCTCTTTAGTTCTTCACTTTCTGCCATAAGGATGGTGTTATCTGCATATCTGAGGTTATTGCTATTTCTCCCGGCAATCTTGATTCCAGCTTGTGCTTCTTCCAGCCCAGCATTTCTCATGATGTACTCAGCATATAAGTTAAATGAGCAGGGTGACAATATACAGCCTTGATGTACTCCTTTTCCTATTTGGAACCAGTCTGTTGCTCCATGTCCAGTTCTAACTGTTGCCTCCTGACTTGCATACAGATTTCTGAAGAGGCAGGTCAGGTGGTCTGGTATTTCCATCTCTTTCAGAATTTTCCACAGTTTATTGTGATCCACACAGTCAAAGGCTTGCTTGAAACCAAATCAGTAGTGATATTGATTATGGTTGTTACATATGCATAGAACATAAGCGAAATGCAAATTGCTCTTAACCTCCTTTTCCCTTCCTTACCTCACTTCCTTATTTTCCTTCTTCCCTTCCCATCATTATGTGTTATATGAAGAGTCTCTAAATCTTCGTTTGGACTTGCAAGAAACTGGGAAAGAATGTATCAAGCAGGAAATGGAATCCTTTTCACATTCTTGTAACATTAAATTCAAAAAATATACTTAAGAGATTGGGAAAATGCCTTTCTATGTCATTTGGGGGCACTTTTGCTACCACATATGCTAGTCTTTGGATTTGCATCAAGGTTTATGTCACCAGAGTTGAATTTTGCCCCTTTCCTGCCCTCCCTTAGCTACTGTTTGTCAAGAAATTTTTGTGTAGTTCAGCTGCTGCTTATCAGTTTAAATGATCTGGACCACTGAGAAGAAGAGCAAAAGAGGTTAATAAAGTTTACTTTCTGGGTTGCTTACCATGAAAAGTTTATTTAGGAGCTGAAAGCTGAAACTCCAGTACTTTGGCCACCTCATGTGAAGAGTTGACTCATTGGAGAAGACTCTGATGCTGGGAGGGATTGGGGGCAGGAGGAGAAGGGGATGACAGAGGATGAGATGGCTGGATGGCATCACCGACTCAATGGACGTGAGTTTGAATGAACTCTGGGAGATGATGATGTACAGGGAGGCCTGATGTGCTGCAATTCATGGGGTCGCAAAGAGTCGGACATGACTGAGTGACTGAACTGAACTGAACTGAATCTCCTTTTAAAAAGAATCACTCCGTATAGTACATTAAAAATGCTGATGATGTTTGCTTATCAATTTTACAACAAAAACTGCTTTTGTGTTTGTATATATACTGTTGTTACATAGTTTTTCAGAAATGTTACCATTGGAGTTTATTCATACTGCATTAAAGCTAAGTGATATCCATGTTCTCTTTCAAAAAAAAAAAAAAAAGTGCCAACCTGGGACAAAGTCATTCGTATCAAATTCCTGGTTAGGCTCTCTCTTCTTCTGCTTATAGTACCTTGACCTCTCTAAAGTTTGCCAGATGTAAAATCAATACTATGATAACTTGGTGTTCCCTGGTGGCTCAGTGATAAAGAGTCCACCTGTCAATTCAGGAGACATTGGTTTGGTCCCTGATCCAGGAAGATCCCATATGCCATGGAGCAACTAGGCCTGTGTGCCCAAACAATTGAGCCTGTACTCTAGAGCTCATGGGCTACAATTCTTGAAGCCTACGTACCCTAGAGTCTGTGCTCTGCAACAAGAGAAGCTACTACTGTGAGAGGCCTGCGTGCTGCCACTAAAGAGTAGCCCCCACTTGCTGCAACTAGAGAAAAGCTTGTGCAGCAAAGAAGACCCAGCACAGCCAAAAATGAATAAACAAAAATTTAAAAATGATAACTTTTCGCTGATAGTTTGGCCAGTGTTGGAGTAATGTCACAATGGCATTTGAAATGTGGGATTCTAAACTGTTGACAAAACACTACTATGTTGTTTGTGATGCTTCGAGTGTTGAAACAAATTACATAAAGCGGCAGGGGTCAAAATATAACATCTTTGTTGGTTGAAATCAAAATACTTCATCCTTGAAAAATCCAGAAAACAGTCAAGATGAAATACATTTCCGTAGGCTAAGATCTTAAATTTACTAACAAAAGGGGAAAAAAAGGCACCCACAAGTCAGTACGTGCACGCTTGTTCCTCCTTCTCAGCCATAGCGTGTGATCACCTATCCTTCTTTATGCTCTTGTCATCAGCTTCAGGGCCGTCCACCCAGGTCTCCTGCACACATATCGGCCTGCTCCTCCTTTTCAGGTGCTTGGCCTCATCGTGTGTCTTGACTTTTTACACAGCTCCTGAGTGATCCAACTGCCTGAAGTCTTATTCTCTCCATGTCCTCTTACTATCGAACTGAAACTCAAAGCCTGTATGTCATTTTCTTTTCTGAGACTTACCCAAAAGGATGACATTCCTTTACTTCTGCATGTGCTCTCAGACCCTCTGTTATCAGTCTCCTGTGCGTCTCCATTCCCACCTCCAGGCATTCCCAGTATTGCCCTAACACTGTAGTAATTTGGAACTATGCGTAAGATTAAAAAATGTCATGCTGTGTCACACTTCAGGCCTTTGATCATGATTTCCCATCTGCCTGTAGTAATCTACCCCAGTGGTTTTCAGTCAGAGGCAGTTTTGCTCTGCTGGGAGATAGTTGGCAACGTCTGGAGGCATTTTTGGTTGTCATAACTTGGAGAGAGATTCTACTGTCATCTAGTGGGAAGGGATCAGGGATGCATGAAAGCCTCCCACAGTGAAGAATTATCTGGCCTCAATGTCAGTAGTGCCAGGGTTGAGAAGCCTTGCTCTTCCTCTACATTTCCAGCAGGATAAGTTGGACATTCTCTGCACTAGCAAATTGTCCTTGATCCTTCCTCTCAGAGTCTCAGTGAAGCCCCTCCACCGTGTTATGAAATTGTTCTTTATGTATTCCTGCAATGTCACTGCACAGATCATATATTACTATGTTTTTATTTCTTTTTTAATAAAGCTAATACAGTTGCAACAAACAAACTCCGGGTCTTCCCAGAATGATGGCTAAATCTCACTTTCTTGATTCAGAACAAAGCTGATAGATGGCTCAGCTACCTCCCCTCAGCATTAAGATAGAAACAAATTCAGAAACCAGCTCAGCAGCACCCACCCTCCCTCCACACAGCCAACACAAGGAGAAGACAGGTTACCCCCCACTCACATTTTTATGGAGGACATGCTTCTTTTCCAAAGGTCAAGTGGAAGTAACAAAAGAATTCCTGTTTGTCTTTTTCTTTTAAAGAAAGCCAATAAGGAGGGCATGGCAACCCACTCCAGTATTCTTGCCTGGAGAATCCCATGGAAGAGCAGCCTGGTGGACAACAGTTCATGGGGCCACAAAGAGTTGGACATGACTGAAGCAACTTAGCATGCATGCATGCATGTACGAAACCTATGAAAAGAGCGACTGCCCTTATTATTCCTTTTCTGAATGTCTGCTTTGCCAGAGAATTAGGGACAATGAGGTGGGGGGGGGGGGGCGAGCTTTTATCTGGGGAAGATGGTGGAGCCACCGTCTGTCCACACCAGACTCCTGGAGAGCATATGCAATGAGCAGAAGAGCAACTACCACCAACATCAGGCAGGACTGCGACCTGGCCCAGTCAGGGGGCTATTCGTGTTCTCTTCCTCCTGTCTCAGCCCCACTCTCACAGGGAAGGAAGCAGCAGTGGGTGGAAGAAGGGGAGAAGAGAGATGGGAAAAGTCAGACCATCCAGCCCTCTGTCCACTTCAGGCCAGTCAAGTCAGAGCTGTGACCTGTGCTTGGTGTTGGGGTGGGTAAGAGAGACAATATTAGAATAAATGTAACACTGACATTTTAAATAAGTCAAACAGTCTTGGGAAGTGAAAGGACCCTGCTTTTATAAGTCAGAATGTCTAAAAACTTACAGAATTGGGTCAAGATGATATTAGGGAAGGCATTACTTATTTAAGATATCTAGGAATAGTTACTGGCCAAAAGAAAATCAGGTTTACATCCTCATGAATTGACATTCCTCAATAAGCTATATATATCCATGATAAAAATTTCAAACAGTACAGAAAGAGATAAGGATTATGTAATAATGACATAATCTATTTTTCAACACAACATTAAATGTCCTTCATTCTTAAAGGCAATTTTTCACTACAAATGTGTGTCATGAAGTTCGGAGTTTCTTGGGTGCTTTGTACATGGTGGGAGACGCTGTCATTTCAGAAAGCCTCCTGCAAACCTGGGGTATGAGGTGACTGAGAAGTTGGCACCAATGCCATTGTGCATTTGTGCTCAGAAGGGAAGGAACATAGCCACCTTGCCTATCCCAGCCTTCGTCCTATCAATATCCACTAGCCCCATGTGACCCACTCTAATATCAGTATATAGAGTTCTTTTTTGAAGGGTTGAATATTCTAAGACTTTATAGAGGTATAATTTCTACTGAACTCAGAAGTTGCCACATACTCCCCAAAGGAAGGAATTTCAAACTTAGGACCTGTGTATCCTGTATGCACCTCTAACTGGCTCCATACTCCACTGTACATGTGTGTGCATGCACAAACATGTGTGTATGTTATTATGCAACCCCATCCTTTGGTCTCTGAGGACAACTTTACTCCTTTCCCAGGTAGATTTCTCCCTCTGTGTTCTTGGCTTCTCACAATGTGAGAAATGTCTCGCTGTTTTCTCTTGAGCTTTGCCCTTCTCTGCCCTTCACACAGGCTCTTGAGGAAAGGAAAAGGGGCTGTGTCCTCTCATTTCTGTAGGACTAGTGTAAAAGGATAATATGGGACCTTTGGTTGAAAAAATTCTTAGGAATTAAAAAAATGGTGATGACAAAGCACTAAGCCAAACACAGGGGCCCTCTCCTGAGCACGGGGCCCCCTGGGATTGGGCCCCACCTGCTGTGAGGGCAGAAGCCCAGTGGCTGCCTTTACTGGGTCACCCTCTAAAGGGGAGCTCACCTTTCAAAACCATGAATTCATTTTCCTCAGGGGCAACATAGTTGTGTACACCTCCTGGAAAGAGATTTCCCAGCTGTCCTGACCCCAGCTTTGCCATCCAGGAACAATATGTGACCCAAGATGGTGCTGCAGTGCATTTGCTGGGGCCTGAGAACAGCCCAGAGGGAAGGACCCACACACTGGTTTTCCTGCCCCTCTCTTGCTCAAAGAAGGTGCTGTTACCAGTTGGTTTCTCTTGATCGATTCTTCCTCTGAAGAAAAGGGAAAGAGGGAGTGCCTATTCCCGCTCTTTTTGTGGTGAAATATGGGCTTCCCTGGTGGCTCATATATAACATGGAATTCAGCATCTTAACTATTTTTAAGTGCACAGCTCAGTGGCAAGAAGTATATTCATGCTGTCATGAAGGCACCACCACTATTCATTTCCAGAACTTTTTCATCATCCCAAATCTCATTCCTTTTATTGCGCCTCTTACCCTGGACCACAAGCCCCTTGGAGGGTGCAAACATGACGTACTCATGCTTGAATTTCTGTGGCCTTTCATGTAGTAGATACTCAGTACGATTACTAAGCAGCGGGAAACAGAGGAGAGCTGCTGTCACTGTACCATGGAAATGAAAGGACGCCTAAGAACAGTTAGCAATGTTTGCTTCTCGTATCAATGCCACCCTTTTCGTTCCCAGGAAATAATGTGAATAGGTTATTTCATATATGAGCTGTTAAGTCCTTTATGATGTCCTGCTAGCTTTTAAATATAGAACATCCGGGAATTTCCTGTAAATGGAGTAATATGTCCCTAAATGTATGAAGCTGTGTCTTGAATCTTTACATGAAGGGGGGAAAAAAAAACACCAAAAAACCAGTACAGGGAATAATTAGCAAGCAAGCCTATACTTGCATCTCATCCTGAATTCTTACATTGGTCCAATCCTTTTTCAAATGAATAAGAATTCCATTTGACCTGAAGTTTTTATGGCTTAATGTGAGGAAACCATTTTTTATCTGTTTGGAAACTGGTCAAATGTGTCTAAAATACAAGTTTAGGAAAGAAAGACTCAGTCTAATCAGTGTCCTCTCCTTACAGTGTCACTTCAAGAATTCAATAATATTTTTGTATGATTCCTTGAAGTTCAGAGGTTGGAGGAAAGTCTAGTAAATTAGTAAGACCAGATGCTGAAGTTATTTTCTATTGAGAGGAAGAGAGTTAAAGGGTTCTTAGTGGGACTTCACTGGTGGTCCATTGGTTAAGACTCCATACTTCTGATGCAGGGGGTTAGGGAACTAAGATCCCACATGCCACTGGGTATGGCCAAGGAGGGAAAATAGTCTTGTCTTAAGAAAAATAGTTTGAAATGAAAAGAGAAGAAATGCAAAGCAGGCAAGTAAAGGGAGGAAAGTTATGATTGTTGAATGGATGTATATTCAAAAAATTACCCCTTTCTGATAAATTTAAGCAGGTAGATATAGGCCAAAATAAAGCTGCCTATAGTATGTTGAAACAAAATTGCTCTAATGTAATTTCCTGGAAGTTTGGGGATATTAGAAAAGATGAGGAAAAATACAGTTGGGCTTAGGATAGGAGTCTCAATTTGGCTGTTGTGGGGAGCAGGCTGTGTTTCTCTTCTTGAGGAGTCACTGTTACCTGTTGGTCACGTTTTTGAGACCCACAATTATATCTGGGGTTATTTTCTAGTTCTTAGCTGTGTAGGGGAAAAAACAACCATTTTTCTATAACAATGCCTTTGTTTGGAGTTATCAGATAGTGATAATCGTATATGATGCTGCTTGTTCAGGAAATGTCTTAACATCTGCCCTTGAGCACTATTCTCTCATATCTTGTTTTAAATTGTAGCTCTGTTAGGAAAAGATTTGTGATTATGTATTTATTTACAAGAGGCATTTAATTTTTGTGTTGGTTAGAGTAACAGCTGCTACAAAAAAATACACCATAACATTTCAGTTGGATGACACTGAGGTCACAAAGAGTCAGACATGACTGAAGCAACTTAGCACGCACACACAAAGACACAAAGATCCATTTTAATTTCCGTAAATGTAATTGTGATATAGCCCTGCTGAGTTCAGTCCTTAGCACTTGGCTGAATCTGTGTGCTATCCCCCAACCTTGTTACCAGGCAACAGTTACCCCAGACAGTTAGTGGTCCTGCTCAGCCTTCAGTCTGGGCCCCTCCCCTAAGCAATCAACTGTCAATAAGCAACCGTTAGTGATCCTGCTCAGCCATTGGAGGATGCTACAGTGAGGTCCGCCCACAACGAGCTGTTGATAAGTGACCTTAAGTGGTTCCATTCAACCAACGGTCCCTGGAGTGGTAGTCCTCAGGCGGAGAGTGAAAGAAGCGGATCCCACTCTTCTCCCCAGGGACTTCCAGCTCACTCGTCCTCAGACTCGCCGGTGAACAGGCTGGGGGCTGTGTCCTGCAGGGCTCCAGAGCTCTCGCCGTGGCCTCCCACTGACTAGGCTCAGACCTTGGATTGGCGGTGAAAGCAGTTCATGGGGTCGCTAGGAGTCGGACACGACTGAGCGACTTCACTTTCACTTTTCACTTTCATGCATTGTAGAAGGAAATGGCAACCCACTCCAGTGTTCTTGTCTGGAGAATCCCAGGGACGGGGGAGCCTGGTGGGCTGCCGTCTCTGGGGTCGTACAGCGTCGGGCACGACTGAAGTGACTTAGCAGCAGCTCCCCCTCATCCCTGTCTCTGCGACCTAATGGCTAGTGGCCGTCTGCCTGGGATGCAGCCTGTGGGACCCGGTCCCTGCTGTACTGGTAGCTTGAGGAGCCTGAAGGCCAGCTGGGTCCTGGGTGCCTGGCTCCCTCAGCGATGTCGGCTGGGCAGATTTGGGGGACTTGGCCCTGAGGGAGCTTCCAACTGAGATCTGCCTTCTCTTAGCCAGAACCAGGACCTCAGAGGGAGAAAGTTGTATCTCGGGTCTCGGGAACATCGTTACCTGACCATGACCCAACCTCTTGAGCAAAGGGTCCAACACCAAGAAGTTTGCGACAACCAGGCCCCTCCCTCACTTTTCTTAGGAAAGGGCTTTGCTGACAGCTTTCGGGAATTTGGGGGGTTTTAAGGTATGAGCTGCCCGTCTCCTTGCAGGGCTCTCAATAAACCTGTCTCTGTTTCACACTCTGATGTTTTGATATTGTTTGGCCTCACTGTGCCTTGGGCACACAGACTTGCTTTTCGGTAACAGGAACAATAAACTATTCTTAAGAGACAAAGATCCATTTCATCTTACCTAAATTTTTCATTTTATAAATTTACTTTGGATTAGGGTTTTTCTTGCTCAATGTTTAAAGGAAATTAGTAAAAATATTTTAGTTTTATGGAAAATGTTAAACCATTATGTTTTCCTTTTCTGAAAAATGATAGATTTACTATCTATCTCTGAGTAGAAACTTAGCTAGGATTTATTTCTTATATTAGATTTGTTTTGGCTGTGCTGAGTCTTCCTTGCTGCATGGGCTTTTTTCTACTTGTAGTGAGTGGGGGCAACTCCTTGTTTCAGTGCAGGGACTTCTCCTTGCGGTGGCTTCTCTGTTGCACAGCACAGGCCCTAGGATGCATGGGCTTCAGTAGTTGTGGCTCCCAGGCTCTAGAGCACAGACTTGGTAGTTGTGGCACACAGGCTTAGTTGCTCTGTGCCATGTGGGATCAAACCTGTGTCTCCTGCAGTGGCAGGCAGATTCTTTACCACTGAGCCAACAGGGAAGCCCCTTAGCTAGGTTTTATATTTCTTGTTTCCATAGGAATTGTTAGCAAACCTTGTTATGTGTTTATCTATGTATCTACATATTTATTTTTATATATGCACTTCCATATCTAAATTTATAATAATTACCATATTTTAAAATTTTGGTTATACTATTGACTTATTATTTTATCTTCCCTCATTCCACAAAGGGAACTTGAGGTGGATAAAATATATTTACTTAGTAATATATGATGATAAAGGAGGAAACTGGAGGAAAAGAGAAAACACAAATACATTAAGAAGATGAAATCAGGGTAATGCCCTAAATACTGAAGTACCCATACTTTGTCTTAAGTGCACTGAAAATTTAGCAACTCATTTCTAACAATTGATTTATATGTTATTGAGTTCCTGTAACAAGAACAAAGTAATGAGAGGCATAGTTTTTCTTGGTACTAAGGTCTGAAAATAGACAAATGAGAATATGTGGAAAATATGTAAGAACACACTGTGTGTTCACAGAGAATACAAAAATGGTTCTTTGCCAAAAGGATTTTAGGGTGCAATGTCACACTTGCATCCAACATTTAGGAATATGAACATGCCTCTCAGTTGGGCCCTCAACCCTACCTGGCATCTCTCTGTTCCTTATTCTCTCGCAACGCCTTTCTAAACCTTCTCTACTTTCTTCAGAATTTCTAATCCTCTTGGCTCACCTCCCACCTTTCCCTGTCTCAGAAGGTGACCTACTTCAAAAATGAAATGGAAGCTATCAGGGAACTGGGGCTGTTTACCACCACAAAGGAATCTCTCTACATCTGTACTTCTTCCTCTTCTCTTGGCTTGCAATAGTGGAGCTGTTCCTTCTTGCCAAGAACAATTCTTTCACTTATTATATCGATTCTTTTCTTTCTTGAAAATATATGCTAAATACAATCCCTTCCTCCTGCATACTTAACCTCTTTTATTGTCATTGAAATATGCTCTGGACTCCTTAATCTTAGAAAACATCCTCTTTGACCCTTCATCCACATCTGCGGCCAACTCATTCTCTCTGACCTCCTCATTTATGGCCAAACCTTCCAAAAGCCAGTCTGTGCTCCTTGCCTCCTTCCCCTATTTCCTGATAACCATTAAGCCATTTCACTCTGGATCCACCAAAATGGCATAAGGTCACCAGTGTCCTTCATGGCACGAAATCTTATGAACATCTTTTAACTTTGTGAATTCTTTAGTGATTTCCAAAAAAACCTCCTCCTGATTTTGATGAAAAAGGCAGAGTTCATTTTTGTGGCTCACAACCAAAGAACCCCCATGGATACTCCAACTCTCCAACTTTGTCTAGCAGTGCTCTCCCCTTTGATTTTCATGTGCACTCACACTGTCCTCATTCCTTGAGTGAGTTCTTCTTTCTCCTGCCATAGGACTTTGATGTATACTATTTCCCTGTCTGGTGTCTCTTCCTCTTCCCTTGATAATTTTATTCCTTCAGATTCAGATCAAATGCCCCTTCTTTTGAGGAACCTTCCTGAGACCCCCAAACTTGATCAGTTTCCCATGTTATATATTCTCAAAGCTCAGAGATACCATTTAATATCCCCATAAATGATATGAAGATAGCTCTCTATGGAGCTAGGTGATGGTGTCTGAATTTTAATTCCAACTACACTGCAACATTCTGAAAGTCATATAATGGATTCCTCAAGTATGATGTGTATGACCAGTGTTTGAACAGGTTGGAATATCCTCTTAAGTCAAGTGTTTACTTCTTGATGACTCAAGTTCTTACAAATATTTACATTGTTATCCATTTTCAACTCAGTGCAGCAAAGATACATTGAGTGCTGAATATAGAGAAGATTCAGAGGTATATAAAACAGTAATGCAAATTCTTCAAGCTTATGATTTGTTGAGAGGTAGGTTGGAGACAGGATAATATTAGCTACTCTATTACTTCAATGCCTCATGGCCAACTTTCACAAATTTGAAATAAGGCTTTATTGTTTCCTTTCGTTGCTTTCTTTCATTATTATACATTTGTGAATATCTATTCATCTGAGACTGAATCAGATGACAAAACAACTTCTGAGAAGAAATTGCTGATGACTATCTCTTTCCTTGATTCAACTCTAACCTTGATTCAAAGTAGGAGCAAGTGACAATTGAGATTTGAGATGCATCTTACACTTGAAAAATAATGAATTATTTATAATATTTGCTTTTGAACTGTGATGTTGGAGAAGACTCTTGAGAGTCCCTTGGACTTCAAGGAGATCCAACCAGTCCATCCTAAAGGAGATCAGTCCTGGGTGTTCATTGGAAGGACTGATGTTGAAGCTGACACTCCAATACTTTGGCCACCTGATGCGAAGAGTTGACTCATTTGAAAAGACCCTGACGCTGGGAAAGATGGAGGGCAGGAGGAGAAGGGGATGACAGAGGATGAGATGGCTGGATGGCATCACTGACTCAACGGACATGAGTTTGGGTGAGTTCCAGGAGTTGGTGATAGACAGGGAGGCCTGGCGTGCTGTGGTTCATGGGGTCGCAAAGAGTCGGACATGACTGAGCGACTGAACTGAACTGAATACAGCTTGATGATCTATTGAGAAACTTTGGGCTTTGTTTTTCGCTGCTGCCAGTTCATGAAAGAACAGAATGAATATTCAGCCTCTGTAGTATAAACTGCTCACTTGCCTTCCCCAATATCCAACCTGGCCATATGGGACAAAGACTATACTTTCCAGCTTTCTCCATAACTAGTCCGACTGTGTGACTATGTCCTAGCCAATAAGACGTAATGAAAGGTTGTGGTAGCCCTGGGAAATCTTATAAGATATGTGGTATGCACCCTTTACCTGCTTCCATGCAGTCAATGCATGAATTGGTGGAACATTAAAATAAAAAGATTCCCTATGAACTCAAGGAGGCTATCTCAACTTCTTTTAAGTGAGATAAAGTGAAAATTGGTCTCTTATGGGCCATTGTTATTTTCTAGTTTGTGTCACAAGCAGCTGACCCCAATCCTAACTGAATCCCTACCCCTACTCTACCACCATCGGGAAGGTCCTAAAGCCTGGATTTTGTCTCCTGAGAAAGGCAAACCAGATATTTTTGTGTTTCTAGGGACTGAAGCCAATCCATCTATAATGATAAGCCTTCAAACACTATTGAGAAATGGCAAAATAAGTATAAATAGTTTTTTTATTTGAAAGAGGGGAAGGGAAAGGACTTGAGAAGGAAGAGAATTCTGGGATATTGGATGGGTTCTTGAGGACTGGGAAAGACACTGGGCTTTATAGTTCAGTTAGTAGTGGAGATATGATCTCACTGAAAAGCAATGCCTTTGTGAATGCAAGACTCTCACATGGAGATTAGCTCATGGAGACGGTACTGAATGCTATAGTCTTATGTGCTTCAGTGAGGGTCAACTCAGCTTGAGTTGAAGGAAGAACTATGGGGGAAGTGATTTCCTTCATCATAGACTGATAGCATCAGCAAACAGAATTGCAATCCCTGTCCCATTTTTATGTGTCCCGTGACTCTAGATTTCTTGTTTGAAAGAATGGAAGGGAACATAATCCAAGAAAATAACTTCTGTTGGACTTCTCAAAAGACTTATTCAGTTGGGGTTTTGAGCCAGACTTGCTTCATTGTGAAATAAAATGTTATGTTTCTTATGTCTCAGAGTAATTTGTACCATTAGTGTAGGATGGAATGTTCATGATTTCCTTTTACTTTTCACTCAAACCCACAAAGTATTTCTCCATTCAAAATGTGTATCTTGTTTCAACATGCCAAGTGCCAAAGCATTTAGGTTAAGTTTTTGTAGCAGGAGATTAATTTACTTAATCAGTTCAGTTCAGTCGCTCAGTCATGTCCGACTCCTTGCGACCTCATGAATTGCAGCACGCCAGGCCTCCCTGTCCATCACTAACTCCTGGAGTTCACTCAGACTCACGTCCATTGAGTCGGTGATGCCATCCAGCCATCTCATCCTCTGTCGTCCCCTTCTCCTGCCCCCAATCCCTCCCAGCATCAGGGTCTTTTCTAATGAGTCAACTCTTTGTGTGAGGTGGCCAAAGTACTGGAGTTTCAGCTTTAGCACCATTCCTTCCAAAGAACACCCAGGACTAACCTCCTTTAGAATGGACTGGTTTGATCTCCTTGCAGTCCAAGGGACTCTCAAGAGTCTTCTCCAACACCACAGTTCAAAAGCATCGATTCCTTGGCACTCAGCTTTCTTCACAGTCCAACTCTCACATCCATACATGACTACTGGAAAAACCATAGCCTTGACTAGGCGAACCTTTGTTGGCAAAGTAATGTCTCTGCTTTTGAATATGCTATCTAGGTTGGTCATAACTTTCCTTCCAAGGAGTAAGCGTCTTTTAATTTCATGGCTGCAACCACCATCTGCAGTGATTTTGGAGCCCCTCAAAATAATAAATCCAACAAATAAATTGAACTTACATTTTGATCCCTTCTCCAGGGAATCTTTACCAACTGGGCCCTCTCCAGTATTCTTGAGCTTCCCAGGTGGCTCAGATGGTAAAGAACCCACCTGCAATGCAGGAGACTTGGATTCGATCCCTGGGTTTGGAAGATCCCCTGGAGGAGGGTATGGCAACCCACTCCATTATTCTTGCCTGGAGAATCCCCATGGATGGAGGAGCCTGGCGGTTTACAGTCCATGAGGTCTCAAAGAGTCAGACACGACTGAGTGACTAGACACAGCACACACATTTTGATCCAGATACTGTTATAGGCCATTGGGATGAATCAAAGGGCAAAGATAAATCCCTGCCCTCCTTGGAGCTTGCTTTCTAGCTTGTGGACAGACAATAAATACAGTACATTACCAAATGGAACATGAAAGTGATTAGTAGGCATCTCAGAGTAAAGAGATATAGCACATTTTAATTTCTTGGCTACATTAAACCTAGAAAGAGGTAAATATATCCGTGTTATGGAGAATATATCAAATAAGAGAGTGCAATTCCATGAACTTTAAGAGAGTGGCCCTGTGTAAGCTTACACAGAGTATTCCTGTCCACAATAGTGGCCTTAAGGTATCACTGAAACCCATGCCAAAAGTAGCAGATTTGTAGAACAGACATTGGATTCCAAACATTTTGCAGCTTGTAAACAGAGTAGCACATTGACAAGAGGTAAGGACATTAAAAATACAACATAAGAATGAATTTTTTGCTTTGCTGAAGCTAATGACGATTTTGAACTTGGAGTGTTAAGGACTGTCTCCAAGGAGAGAGACTATTTATTAGCCTTTGAAATTTTTTCCTGTTACAGCAAACTTCCTGAAACGTGTACAGATTGAGAGCAGTTTTGTCTGATAGGCTGAGAGTGATTATATTGTGTGTTGGCTTTAATATAGGCCAGTGTCTGTACAGAGTGAGGATGGCTTGACAGCTTCTGTTGAGATGGATCTGCTGGATTTGGAGTGTTGGTTTTAGCAGGTGACTCTGAGGGGAGGGGCCTAAGAAGCAGACAATCAGGTGTTATAAGAAAAGAGAGAATTAAAAAGTGTGAGGATGTAAGATTTAAGAGTCCCTGGCCATTTAGGAAAAGAGAGGATAGAATAAAGGGCTAGGAAAAGGCAAAGCTGGGAAGCCACTATTTAGTATGTCCAGAGCTGAGCTGGATCAGGCCAGGGAGAGTGTTCAAGGGATATGTGGGGCCAGAAGGCTAGAGATGAGGATCTTCCCCTTGGAGTTAGGGGAAGGAGTTTTGACCTAGAACTGAGAGCTGATTTTGAAGACTAGCAAAGGATATTTAGGAGATTCTAAGGTTTATCATCTGGCTCTTCATATTTCCATAAAAGGGGATTTTTAATCCATGCCTGAAAGGTAAAAAAATAATTAGCTGCTAAAGCATATGCCATGCTATGGCTATGGCACTGCTACTCTGAAGAGAAATGTTGACTTTACCCTGGATATGGTTATCTCAGGATATTAATGATCTGACATAGGCTTATTGCAAAGAGTAGAGAGTTGAGATCTTTCTGGAATTTTGAATTCAAAGTAGCTATTCAGATATAGCTGCAGTTCAATGATTCTCTCAATTCAGTTATTTTGTCCTCCACTGAGAAGTCAGGTCATGTTTTACGTTGGCATAATATATGAAAAGTTGAACCAGAGCCTGCAGATGTTGTTTACTTGTCACTTTGTGTGTATACGTGTAGTTACATATAGTATATAGCTATTATACTATGAAGTATGTGAATATATGATTATAGTTATATTAATAATGTATTAACTGTTATAACATATATATGTGTAGTTAATATAACTATGTATGTAATGCAAAGTGAAAAGAAAGATATATATAGTTATATATGTTATATGTGGGTTTCCCAGGTGGCGCTACTGCTAAAGAACCCACCTGCCAATGCAGGACACATAAGAGACACAGGGAGATGTGGGGTTCCATCCCTGGGTCAGGAAGATCCCCTGCAGGAGGGCATGGCAACCCACTCCAGTATTCTTGGACACTCCAGTATTCTTGTATAGTAATCCCATGGACAGGGGAGACTGGAGGGCTACAGTCCACAGGGTCACAAAGAGTTGGACACAACTGAAGTGACTTAGCACATATGGTATATGTAACTATAAATAAATATATATATATGTGTGTGTATAAATATAAAATATATAGTATTTCATAACTTTAAATCATATGATTTTGAAAAGATACATTTTACTCTTTAAAAAAGCTAAGCTTATTATTTGGAAATACTATCACTAAATGGTGGATGACTAGTGTTTGAGCCATAAGATTTAAATTTTTCTCACTTCAGATGAGGTTTTCTGTTCAAACTCCAAAAGTAATTTTCCTTCTCTCTCTCTCTTAGTTAGTAAATACATATATATGTAAATATGCCCACATAAATGCATAAACATAGAGGTATAAATGCACTCTTGCATACACGCATACATATTCACCTTAAAAAGACCAATTGAACATGGGAAACACTATGTTTAAATATGGTAGTCTGGAGCAATTTTCTAATGAAATAATTTAGTACATTTTTCACTAACCTTTTATCTGTCACCACTTTTTCTAATTTTAATATATTTCACACCCAGACTTGAATTACCAAATTTGATTTAAAGCTCACCCACTTTTCTTCCTGGAGTGGTTTCATGACTCTGAGACCTCAAGCTCTTGGATCAAAGCTTTGCTACAACTCAGCAGCTGTCTAACTACTCTAGAGAGAGCAGTTTGAGTCCTTCCAAGCTCATCAAAGAGAAGGTGTTAGCTTGCCTTTCTCACACTCCTGCTCTCAGAACATCTGCTTCCTGTCTCCTGTATGCATAGCCTAATAGGAAGAAAATGTGTAATAGCGGGTGATTATGCTGAGAGGATAGCCTCCCAGTTAGATCTTCTTCAACCCACAAAAGTCTTCTTGCCATTTTGCTCTTGATATATTTGAAAGTGGTTGATTAATCATGGTGTACCAGTGAGGTTGCTGGACAAGGGGTCAGGTGATCTTAATGACTGTCCAACTCTGCTGAGAGGCAGCTGTGTCACTTTGGGCAAATTGTTGGTTCTCTGAGTCCCCATGGTTTCACATGTAAAATGAGACAATGGGATATTATGACCTTAAATTTCTTTAAACTTCTACGATACTAAATCTATTCCTGACAACTTTCTTATCATAATGATCTTATATATGCAGTGATTTTTCTCAAGTCATAGCTAGCTGACTTTAGGTCTAATCATTATATTCATTTACAACCTTTATAACAATTGAAATTACAAGATTCCTGCATGTGGAAATCTAAAAAACAAAATAGACCAACAAAGCAAAACAGAAGCAAACTCACAGATAACAGAAAAAAAACTGATAGGTTGTTTCTTTAATGTTCCTAATCTTTAAATCCATGAATCCTCAGTCTCCCAAGTCTGAGGAAAATGTGCAGGAATCTGGGTCCTCACCTGGATGCCTAGAAAGTATCTGCCTCTTGGGAAGGGCTTGAAATCCAAAGATCCAAAGTGCTAACATTATACTTTATGAACAATGGATTCAACTTTAAAAACAGGTGAAAGTGATAGTGAAAGTTGCTCAGTCATGTCTGACTCTTTGCTACCCCTTGGACTATACAGTCCATGAAATTCTCCAGGCCAGAATACTAGAGTAGGTAGGTATCTTCTCTAGGGGATCTTCCTAACCCAGGGATCAAACCCAGGTCTCCCACGTTGAAGATTGCAGGTGGATTCTTACCATCTGAGCCACCAGGGAAGCCCAAGAATACTGGAGTGGGTAGCATATCCCTTTTCCACAGATTCTTCCTGGTCCAGGAATCAAACTGGGGTCTCCTGCATTGCAGGTGGATTCGTTACCAGCTGAGTTAGGTGCTATGTTTGAAAAATGAAGTCTAGATGATTAGATTTAGGGCTTCCAAAAGCTACATGTATTAATATAGGGCTTCCTCTGGGTACCCATAGCACCAGGTACATTGATTTTCACTGCATTCAAGTTGTTCACTTTAATGTGTTCCCCAAGACAGCAGTTTCTTAAGAGCTGATGTAATTTTCTTTATTGTGAACTGAACATTTTAGCCATTATGTCTTCAAGGCTTTGTGAGATCCGTACATGCCATGTTTCAGTATTATGATTTGTTCATAATTAGTCTTATGTTTACATACTGAAATTGTAATGTGACCTTCTGCTCCAACTCATACTTTCTTCACCCCAAATTCTAGGCTAAGTCTAGGGAGACATATTTCTTATGATATATGCCTGCTCCCACCTGAATCTTTCATTTAGTTGTGGCCTTACACATTGGCCAAATTTTCTGGTTATCTACCTTGAATAATTTGATAAATGCTAATACTTCCCAGGTGGCCCTAGGAGTAAAGAACCTGCCTGCCAATGCAGGAGATGTAGGAGATGAAGTTTCCATCCCTGGGTTGGGAAGATTCCCTGGAGAAGGAAATGGCAACCCACTCCAGTATTCTTGCCTGGAGAATTCCATGGACAGAGGAACCTAGCAGTCTACGGTCCATGGAGTTGCAAAGAGTCAGACACAACTGAGGTGAGTGAGCACACACTCAGTGCTGTTACTAGATTCTCTGCTGGGTCACGAGGGTCTACAATTCCACCACTGGTCTCTTAGTCTGTTCAGGCGTCTATAACAATTTACCGTAGATTGGGCAGCTTACAAACAACAGAAATTTATTTCACACAATTTAATTCTGGAGACTGGGGAGGCCAACATTGATGTGCTGGAACATTCGATGTGCTTCCTGGTTCACACATGGCTGTCTGCTTGCTGTGTGCTCACATGGCAAAAAAGTGGAAGTCTGGTCTCTTTTGGACTTCCCTGGTGGCTCAGACAGTAAAGCATCTGCCTACAATGCGGGAGACCTGGGTTTGATCCCTGGGTCGGGAAGATCTCCTGGAGAAGGACATGGCAACCCACTCCAGTACTCTTGCCTGGAAAATCCCATGGACAGAGGAGCCTGGTAGGCTACAGTCCATGGGGTCGCAAAGAGTCGGACATGACTGAGTGACTTGACTTCACTTTCACTTGTCTCTTTAGCTACACCCTCATGACCTAATCACTTCCCCAAGCGCCATCTCTTGATACGATCACGTTGAAGATTGGACTTCCAACATATGAATTGGGGAAAGTGAAAATCACTCAATTGTGTCCGACTCTTTGCGACCCCAGGGATTATACAGTCCATGGGATTCTCCAGACCAGAATACTGGAGTGGGTAGCCTTTCCCTTCTCCAGGGGATTTTCCCAACCCGGGGATCAAACCCAGGTCTCCCGCATTGCTGTCGGATTCTTTACCAGCTAAGCCACAAGGGAAGCCCATGAACTGGGGAGAGGGACATAAATATTCAGTCCTTACTCCCTCTGTGAAATCACAGAGTGATTTCACATTGTGAAATCAATGTGTTATCAAGCTATAACACATTTGCCTAAGATGAAGTATGTTGATTTCAATTTGCTTGCTTCCACTAGCTGTAATGATCTATGGTCTCAAGTCACCAGTAGCTTAGGTGAGCAAGAGCTGTGGGTTGTTACTTGTTCTGTGGTTCCCTGTCCACAGTTTGCTGTATGTAGTTAGCACATAGACTGTCAGCACGAACCTCAGTGGGTGAGAGAGGAAAGCTTTGCTTTTAACAAGCTGTTTGAAGCAACAGTGAGAGTCTTCATGCTGTCCTCTCCACCTGCCCCTCTCTTTCCACCCCACTTCATGACACATTTTCTCCTCCTCCTCTTTGCCACCCCTGTCTTAAATATTTCTGTGACCCTCCCAGCAACACTCCCTCCAAAATCAACCATCCCTTTGAGAAAATGATGACTCAGAATTTTAGTTCATTTAAATCTAAATGATATGGTTTGAAGGTAAACATATGTGAAGGAAGTTTGCTTTACCTTGTGTAACAGCTGTTTATGTGAAAAGCTGTTTGTCAACTGAATTTTTGGAAATGTAAATATGTTTTAAGTGCTCCAGGGGAAATTTTATTTAAAGGAACCCAGCAGTGAGACTTTCAGAAAGACTCTCTTTTTGGAAAAGAAGTGATACAAATTGTTCTTTGAGTTTGGTGTTTAAGGAAAGTCTCTCTTTTATTATTATTATTTACAGATGATATTCTGTTTTATAGAAATGGAATTGTGTTCTTTTTACACTATCATGGTTATTTTCAGATTATGATGCAATAGTTCACAGTATGAACCTGAATTAATTCTCAAAACTAGTTAAAAAGTTAATCAGTCTCAATCTCTGTCTCTATTTCTCTCTCTCTCTCATACACACACACACACACACGCACACAAATACACTTATGACATAAATATATGTATAAATTACATTGCAACTGAAGTGTGGAAGGAAAGGAGGGAGTGTGTAATTAATTCTGAGCAGTGAGAGAGACTGAGAAACTTGAGGAATTTTGAAGAGTCTAAGTAATAAATGACAAAACAATTTGCAGATCTTGATGGGAATTTTCTCTGTGGACTGTTTTGCCTCTCAGTTATGGTTAGTTTGAAATTTTTCATGACACATGAAATAATGATTTTAGATTCTCTTAGAATAGTTGGTACCATCACTATGTGCTTGGTAACCTTTGTTTCATCTACCTAGAGGAATTTATTAGGGAGTTGAGGCTTACTTTTTTATAATTGATCTTTCTGCCAGAGTCCAGTGATATCTCTCTTAAAAACAAAACAACAAAAAAAAATTGGGCAAGCTTATTTAATTTCCATCTATTCTGAAGTTCCCTCTTTTACTTAATATTCATTTTGTTGTCTGTAATAACATAATCACTCAGATTGTTTTAAAAAAAAAAAACAAAACTGGGATGGGGGGATAGTCTTATACTCCATGTTCTTAGACATCCTGCTGTATTTTTCTGGTTCCAGTCAGCCACGGGTCTCAGTAGGAAGATCTTGACAGATGACTATTGTCTGTCTAGATGAAATTAGTGCCATGTTGTCACTGAGCAACTTCATTTGTCTCCTTTAAGTCCTGAGATTGCGGAGACACAGAACAATGCAAAGGATATCAGTTGTATGTCTCCTGCAAAGAACACAATTGATACAGAGTGAGAAGGATTCTCTCTGAAGTGCTTAACATCATCTTAGACACCTGTGTTTTTTTTAATTTATTTATTCTAATTGGAGGCCAATTACTTTACAATATTGTAGTGGTTTTGCCTTACATTGAGTTTTTTCTTTCCTTCTTTTTAATTGTTTATTTGATTATCAAGGTTTTGGCATCCTTTTATGTTTTTTAAATTTAAGTTTATTTTAAAAAGTTTTTGGCTGTGCCACATGACTTCTGGGGTCTTAGTTCCTCAACCAGAGGTTGAATTCAGGCCCTAGGCCATGGAAGTGCAGAGTCCTAACAACTGGATAACCAGGGAATTCCCTTGAGTTTTTCATAGGAATATAAAATACAGAAACTAATGATAGTGGTTAGATTTGTTTTATATTCCATTTGTGGCAACTCTGAACTTCTGATAGGTCTGAGACCAACTAAAACTTCCCATGGGAGTACTATCCTTTTTGTATTTTGCTAACTTAAAAGATGATAATTGAATATTATAAGCCAATGGGAAAGCTAAAGATTAGTACATAAACAATACAGGGGAAATCAGTTAAAGTTAGCCTCCTACCCTCCCTCCTGATATATCAAAATAAATCCCATAAAGGTTACACACTTTTGTGTAAAATATGAACATGTAAAGGCTTCCCAGGTGGCATTAGTGGTGAAGAACCCACAGGCGAAGCAAGAGACCCAGGGTCGATCCCTGGATTGGGATGATCCTCTGGAGGAGGAAATGGCAACCTGCTCCAGTGTTCTGCCTGAAAAGTTCCATGGGCAGAGGAACCTGGCAGGCTACAGTACGTGAGTTTGCAAAGAGTTGGACGTGCCTGAGCGACTGAGCACACACATGTGAACATGCAAAGCCCAGGGAAGAAAATGCAGGTCACTATCATCTATTCCTTTCGAGATGCTACAACAAAAATACCACAGACTGGGTGACTTAAACAACAGAACAGCAGACATTTATTTCTCACAGCTCTGGAGGCTGAGAACTCCAAGATCAAGGCATTGGCAGATTTGATGTCTGGCGAGCGCTTGTTTCCTGTTTAATAGATAGCTGCCTTCTCACTGTGTCTGCACAAGGCAGAGGAAGGGTGCTGTCTGGAGTCTCTTTTATAAGGGCACTAATCCTGTTCATGAGTGTTCTACCATTGTGATCTAATCACTTTCTGGAGGCCCCATCTCCTAATACCATAACATTGGTTAGAATTTCAACACATGAATTTTGAGGGGACATGAACATTTGGTCCTTTGCACTATTAAACTAAAGAGACAGATTTCTTAGCATGAAAATCAATAGGACAAATGATGTAAAAATTGCTTTATTTTACATTAATAATATCTTTCACCTGTGGGAGGATTAATATTTTGGAACTGAGAGGATAGCCTGTAACAAGTGTAATTCTACTGTGTTTCAATGGAATAGAGTAGAGAGCCCAGAAATAAATCTGAGCCCTTATCGTTTATAAATCTATGATAAAGGAGACAAAAAATAAACAGTGGAGAAAACACAGTCTCTTCAATAAGTGGTGCTGGGAAAACTGGACAGCTACATGTAAAATAGTGAGATTAGAACATTTTCTCACACCATATATATAAATAATTGTACTCATTTCACTTGCTAGCAAGATAATGTCCAAAATCCTTCATGTAAGGCTTCAACAGTATGTGAACTGAGAAATTCCAGATGTACAAGCTGGATTAGAAAAGGCAGAGGAACCAGAGATCAAATTGCCAACATCCATTGTATTGTAGAAAAAGCAAGAGAATTTCAGAAAAACATCTACTGCTGCTTCATTGACTATGCTAAAGCCTTTGACTATGTGCATCACAGCCACCTGTGGAAAATTCTCCAAGAGATGGGAATACCAGACCACCTTACCTGCCTCCTGAGAAATCTGTATGCAGGTTAAGAAGCAACAGTTAGAACTGGACATGGAACAACTGACTGGCTCCAAATTGGGAAAGAAATACATAAAGGCTGTATATTGACACCCTGCTTATTTAACTTTTATTCTGATTATATCATGTGAAATGCTGGGCTGTATGAAGCACAAGCTGGAATCAAGATTGCAGGGAGAAATAATCTCAGATATGCAGATGACACCACTCTTATGGCAGAAACTGAAGAGGAACTAAAGAGCCTGTTGATGAGGGCGAAGCAGGAGAGTGAAAAAGCTGGCTTAAAAGTCAACATTCAAAAAATTAAGATCATAGCATCCAGTCCCATCACTTCATGGCAAATAGATGGGGAAACAATGGAAATATTGACAGAGTTTATTTTCTTGGGCTCTAAAATCATTGTGGATGATGACTTCAGCCACAAAATTAAAAGACACTTGCTTCTTGGAAGGAAAGCTATAAGATACTCTAGACAGTGTATAAAAAGGCAGAGACATCACTTTGCCAACAAAGGTCCATCTAATCAAAGCTATGTTTTTTCCAGTAGTCATGTACAGATGTGGGAGATAGGCCATAAAGATTGTTGAGCACCAAAGAACTGATGCTTTCAACTGTGGTACTGGAGAAGACTCTTGAGCGTTCCTTGAACAGCAAGGAGATCAAGCCAGTCAACCCTAAAGAAAATTAACCCTGAATATTCATTGGAAGGATTGATGCTGAAGCTGAAATTCCAGTGCTTTGGGACCTGATATGAGGAACTGATTCATTGGAAAATACCCTGATGCTGGGAGAGATTAAGGACAGGAGGAGAAATGGGAACAGGGTATGAAATGGTTGGATGGCATTATTGACTCAGTGAACATGAGTTTGAGCAAACTCCAGGAGATAGTGAAAGACAAGGAAGCCTGGTGCTGCAGTCCATAGGGTCTCAAAATGTCAAACACACTTGAGTGACTGAAAAATAACAAATATAAAAATAAACTCAAAATGGATTACAGACTTAAATGTAAGACCAGAGATCATAAAACTCCCACAGGAAAACATTGGCAGAATGGTCTTGGACATAAATTATAGCATTATTTTTTAGGATCTGTCTCCTATAGCAGAGGAAACAAAAGCAAAATAAACAAACGGGACTTAATTAAACCTAAAAGCTTTGGTACCACAAAGGAAATGATTGACAAAATGAAGACAACCTACTGAATGGGAGAAAATATTTGCAAATGATTTGATAAGGGGTTAATATCCAAAATACATAAACAACTCTTAGAGTTCAACAGCAAAGAAAAGCCCACCCCAGACCCAAAAACCAAAAAAAGAAAAAGGAAACCAAACAACCCAATTGAAAAATTGGCAGCAGCCCTGAATAGATACTTTTTTTTACAAAGAAGACATACATATGTGTGTGGATTTATCTCTGGGCTTTCTATTTTGTTCCATTGATCTATATGTCTGTCTTTGTGCCAGTACCATACTGTTTTGATGACTGTGGCTTTGTAGTAGAGCCTGAAGTCAGGCAAGTTGATTCCTCCAGTTCCATTCTTCTTTCTCAAGATTGCTTTGGCAATTCGAGGTTTTTTGTATTTCCATACAAATCTTGAAATTATTTGTTCTAGTTCTGTGAAAAATATGGCTGGTAGCTTGATAGGGATTGCATTGAATTTGTAAATTGCTTTGGGTAGTATACTCATTTTCACTATATTGATTCTTCCGATCCATGAACATGGTATATTTCTCCATCTATTAGTGTCCTCTTTGATTTCTTTCATCAGTGTTTTATAGTTTTCTATATATAGGTCTTTAGTTTCTTTGGGTAGATATATTCCTAAGTATTTTATTCTTTTCGTTGCAATGGTGAATGGAATTGTTTCCTTAATTTCTTTTTCTACTTTCTCATTATTGGTGTATAGGAATGCAAGGGATTTCTGTGTGTTGATTTTATATCCTGCAACTTTACTCAGCCGTTAAAAAGAATTCATTTGAATCAGTTCTGATGAGATGGACGAAACTGGAGCCGATTATACAGAGTGAAGTAAGCCAGAAAGAAAAACACCAATACAGTATACTAACACATATATATGGAATTTAGAAAGATGGCAATGACGACCCTGTATGCAAGACAGGAAAAAAGACGCAGCTGTCTATAACGGACTTTTGGACTCAGAGGGAGAGGGAGAGGGTGGGATGATATGGGAGAATGGCATTCTATCATGTATACTATCATGTAAGAATTGAATCGCTAGTCTATGTCTGACGCAGGATACAGCATGCTTGGGGCTGGTGCATGGGGATGACCCACAGAGATGTTATGGGGAGGGAGGTGGGAGGGGGGTTCATGTTTGGGAACACATGTAAGAATTAAAGATTTTAAAATTAAAAAATAAATAAATAAATAAAAAAAAAAAAAAAAAAAAAAGAAGACATACAGATGAGCAACAGACACATGAAAAGGAAATCCAAATCAAAACCACAATGATATGTCACCTCTCACTTGTCAGAATGGCTCTCATAAAAAAGAACAGAAATGAAAAGTGTCTGCTAGTGAGGATGTGGAGAAGGAACTGACTGGTGCAGCCACTATGGGAAACAGTATGAAGAATGCTCAAACAGAATTAATACATCACCCAGTATTTCTACTCTTGGGTATTTATCCAAAGGAAACAGGACCAATAATTTGAAAAGATACCAAGATATGGAAGCAACCTAGATATCCATCAACAGATAACTGGATAAATATGTGATATGTATAGACACATACATACAGACACACACACGCACGTACATGTGTGCACACATAGTGGAAAACTACTCACCCATAAAAAGAATGAAATCTTGCTATTTACAACAAGATGGATGGACATGGAACATATTATGCTTAGTGACATACATCAGACAGGGAAAGACAAATACTGGATATTGTCACCTATGTGTGGAATCTAAGAAATAAAACAAATGAGTATAATAAGACAGAAACAGATTCACAGATAATAATGAACTAGTTATTACAAGCAGGGAGAGGGAAGGAAGAGGGTCAAGACAAGAGTAGGGAATTAAGAGATCCAACCTACTCTATATAATATAAATAGGCTACAAAGATGTATCGTGCAGCACAGGACAATGTTTACTTTAGACTTTGAATGGAGTATAATGTATAGAAATTTTGAATCACTAAGTTGTACACCTGAAACTAATGTAATATTATAAATAAACTATGCGGGCATTCTCAGCTGCTCATTTGTGTCCTACTCTTTGTGACCCTGTGGTCTGTAGCCTGCCAGGCTCCTCTGTCCATGGAATTTTCTAGGCAAGAATACTGGAGTGGGTTGTCATTTCCTTCTCCAGAGGTTCTTCCTGACCCAGGGATCAAACCTGCACCTCATGTGTTTCCTTTATTGGCAGGAAGAGTCTTTATCACTGAGCCACCTGGGAAGCCCATAAATAAGCAATACTTCAACTGAAAAAAAAGAAAATCAATAAAATGAATAATGCATGAAAAATTACCTTATTTTACACTAATTTTGGAACTGTGGTAGAATGGTCTCTAGTTTCTGAATTGTAGAGGTACTGCTGGCTGTTGTAACTTTCAAGTTGTGATTCTCAGAGCCATTGCTGATGGACTAAATAAAGGTAATGATCATGTCCTAGAATGTGAGGTGGAGAAAAGTTGTGTAAATACCTTACAAGTGTGTTTCAAGTCTATTAGCTTTTTGAAATCACACGGGAGTAGCACAAATTATACTCACATCTGTACCCTTAGTTTATTACTTTTGGTCTCTCCTGCTGTATCTTTTAGGATAATTTGTCACAGTGCAACATTTATGAAATATGACAGTGAAAACTGAAAGTGGAAGGAGAGAGAAGATAAAAGAGTGGAAGCATAAAATGAGAGGGACAGAAGGAAAGGAGGAAGAAATGAGAAGTGGAAGAGTCGGGAAGCACCCTCTATGCCAAGGTGAGGTTGGAATAGCAGACTGGAGAATAAGCTAACTGAAGAGGAGAGCAATGGAGCAGGTGGTGTGGGTCCTTCTTTTCAGTCTTTGACGTCAAGCTGTGGTCCCATGTACATCAGGACTCTGTCTCTCAAACCCCAAACACTTGGTTCTACCCTCTGTTTCTAGGGAGTGGTGTGCTTGTCCTCCTCTCTTGGCATTCTTGATTGGCACCCTTTTCTTACTATTTCAGGCCTTTAGCTTCTTCTATATCAAGGAATGAACTTTCTCTGGATACTTCCCTCTCTGGTTAAGCTGGCAATCCTTTCCTCAGTACAGACTCCAGGCATGCCCGACTCTGGTATTCAGCTTGTCTTTCCAGAGAAACTGATTTTCCTGATTTCCCATTTGCCTAAATTTCAGTCTTTTGGCTGGTTGTAGCTTGTACTTTATTCGGGTGTTGGCCTTTTGGAAGGGGTTCTCTGACACTTTACAGATTTCTTGGAGCAAAGGCTTCTTTGATATCTGGGTTAACAGAGGCTTCTTCTGGCCACAGATCAGGCTTTTGGTTCTTTCTCTCCAGCTTGCTTGTAGGATTGTCTTCCCAGCTTGTCCTATCCCAGGCCTGCCCACAGTTACAATCAGCCTCATAAAACATTGAAAACTACCTGGCTGTATCCCTGAGAGCCTAATTTTCTGTCTAATTATTTCATCCACTGGGGGTGTGCCACCCTAAGAGGTAGCAGTAATTGTGGAATGAGCAGACAATAGTGAGGAAATTCCATGCCTTCTAAGGGCCTGGTGGCTATCAAGGCAGACTCTGCAAGAGAAGGATGGAGTGGGACATCCCTGGTGATACAGTGGTTAAAACTCTGTGCTCCCAATGAAGGGGGCCTGAGTTTGATTACTGGTCAGAGAACTAGATCCTGCATGCCACAATGAAGATCCTGCATATTTCATCTAAGACCCAGTACAAGCAAAGAATAAAAAAAAGGACTAGGAAAGAAAGAGAGAAAGATGGAGCTAGTAAAGAGTGAGGTGTATCTGTTCAAACAGCTAATATATATAATTCACTGGTGGGACGTCCCTGGTTAAGAATCTTAATCTTAATCCAGTGGTTAAGAGTCTACTTTCCAATGCAGAGAATGCAGGTTCCATCCCCAGTCAGGGAGCTAAGTAGCATACCATGGAGCAACTAAGCCTGCACTCTGCAACTACTGAGCCCCCTTGCACAACTAGAGAACCTGCGTGCTGCAGTGAAGATCCTGTGTGCTGCAACTAAGACAGAACCCAGCCAAAACTAGAATAGGTAAATATTTAAAAGTTCACTGGTAGTTAGCACTGTTGATTCAATTTGTAAGATTTTTATAATATCACAAATTGTTTTAGTTAAAAATTTCAGACTTTGGTTACAGTATCTCATGTGAACTAACTGTGCTTGATAAGGTCATGGTCATACAGTGCAGTGCACAGAAGTATTTCCTCTTGGGTGGAACTCCTGAGATTACAGGTAGAGCTTCACGACCCAATTCCAATGCCAGGTGTGAAAATTGCATTTTTCATACCTTTGCCAGTGGGGCAACCCTGTACGTCAAACTGCTTTGCATCCTGGTAAGTACTTTCCTTTATCTTTATTCTTCAAGACAGAAGCTGCCTGCCTTGTATTTTTGGTCTGCTTGAGAGAAGCTGAAGTGAGGTAAGATCAGGGGCATTTCCTCTGAACAGCATGCTGGACATTTATCCTTGATATTTCCAGCTGAGTGTGCAAAAATCTAGCCAGGCCAGTGAGGGCAGTTAGTGCTCTTTCTCCAGAAAGATTGCGTAACTGGCTCTTGGTCACCAAGAGATCCTTTCTGGCCCTCTCTATGCGTTTTAATTTTACTTCCTTTAGCTGTCTGCCCCCTGACACTTTCTAACATACTGTGTTTTCTCATGAAAACTTCTCTCTCATGGTAGTCTTTTTGATTTCTTAAGTACAACTTGTTGTAAAACTTCAAGACTGTGAGTCTTTAGTGATGACTTTGCTTTGATCCTGAGCCAACACTTTTCTTTTGAAAGGATTTTCTTGTATAAATACATTAAAACTACTGAAGGGGTCCTTCCCACATTAACATAGTGAGGACAGAGGGCTGCTCCTTCCAGAAACCAAATTTCCAAGGAACCACAATTAGCTTTCTGCCCAAAAGATTGCTGCAGATGTTGAACCACAATGACAAAGAATGGGTATGTCAGATGGAAAGATTGTGTGGGGTACATCTCATAAAAGGCAAAAAGTGCAGACCAGGATGGGATCAAGGAACAGAAATTTGGCATATAATATTATAGCTTTTGCTTTTTTGTGAATATGTTAGGTGAAAATTTTAAAGCTCTTCTACTTGGAAGAGTTATCCAAACTGGCAACTAATAAAAATACACCCAATATTTCACTTTTTTGAAAATGAAATCTGAATTATAGTTATCCATATAGTTTGGGGTTTCTGGAAATACTTATGGGGCTCACATTCTGAAAATGTACTAGTTGATATGTTCCTTCCTCTAGTCTCTTTCAAAATTTTGGTTTGCAAATATCTGCTTTCTAAGTCATCAGCTAGCATACGTGTGAAAATATACAATTTTAAACAATGTGAGCTTGTATTCAATGAATGACCACAGCTACTAATACAGGTACTAAGTGTCATTGTGATATTAGCTGGTATTGTTGTGACACATTTAAGCTAAATGTTTAAGAGGGTATTTAAAATGAGTATAAAAATTGGAGAATTTTATCTGATGTTTGCTTTGTATGAATAGATTATAAACCCATATTAGAAAACAGCAATACTGAGGTGTAAAAATGTTTGAAATATGAAGTTTGAACCACAAACTATACAAAGTTTGAAGTCCAGGCTACTTAGATGGTAGAAAGGACAAAGGAGATATACAGGAACCCAGACAGGGGCATAAATGACTGATTGTCATGTTGCTTCTTAAAATACATGTGAGCCAATGGTAAAAGTCTCACTGTTTTTCCCTTGTGTCAGTAGTTTGCCATCATACTTTAAAGTATAGAAATAGTATTGGCTCCAAAAACACATTTTATTAAGACAAGTTGCAGCTTTTATGTGTGCTTACATGTTTTTGTCACATTAAATTCATATTTATATTGTTGCTGCATCTCAGGAATATATTTCAATTATCTATCACACCTCTTATTTACTTGGGTGGCCCTAATGTCAAATATGACCACAACTGTAAATTTCTGTGTAATAATTTATTAACAAATATAGGCATCCTTTGAAAGGTCTCCAGTAATAACAACTACAGTCACATATGTACAGTCAACACATACAATCCCAACTGGACAACTATGTTTTTATGATGTAGTCAATTTCAAATATGTTTGAAATTGTGAAAAGCATGTGAATCATGGAATAAAGTCAGTACAAGAATTCTTTTTTCATCACATACAGCCCTCTCCCATCCCTTACCCAAACTGGGCTGACTAATAGATTAAAACAGTGCAACATAGTTAAAGTACTTTGGATATGTGGAGTATTATCAAAACTCATTAATACACTTTGTAGAAAGAAACCAACTTTGATGTCAATTTCACTGCCTATCTCCCAGGCTAAATTCTTTACTAGCATTTTTTTTTTTCTCATTTCAGAGGAATAAATTCTAATTCAAAGAAGCTGAAGAGTGACTTGATATGTCTATCTCAGCTTGTTGATAGTAATGCTATCTGCTACAAATGGCTGAGGGACCTGCCTGGGGCCTTATTACTTGTGGTGAGCCCTACCAACATTTCCTGGAGCAGAGTTGATGCTGTAGCTAGACTGGCCCTTTTTGTTCGTATTTTGACTGTAGGACACCTCAGCGACAACCATTAGGGAACTTTGAAAAAAAAGGGGGGAGGGATTCTTATTTTCAGGTCCCAAGAGCCACACAGTGTGGCGGAGGTTGAGAGAGATGGTGGGACTGTGGATCCAGGCACCATATTCATTATAGTTGAGAGTGCGATGCCTAGGGTTTTGAGGGTTCACTCTTTATTGGTGGACTTAAGACATAAGAGTGACAATTAGGGAACAATGGAGAAGAGGGCTCACTCTAGTGATCAGTTACCTAAGTTCCCCAGAGTTCTCTAAAAGGGGATCTTCATGGGTAGGGATGTCCTGTGTTCTTTATCTAGTCACTTTCCTAGTAGCTGTGTCATACAGCTGGCAGTGTGCTTATCTGGGATGGATGTCTTTGAAATGATGCCTTGGGAATCAAAAACGTAATGTCAGGCACTTAGAGTACATTTGAAGACCAAGAAAGAAGCTGAAGCAGGAAAATAACCTATCTCCTATCCCCAAGCCTCTTGAATGGCTACTAAAGTCCTCTGACCTCTCCCCAACATTCATATTTTTAATTTTTTAAGTTTTACTAGGGTATATTCTACTTGAAATTTCAAAAAAGTTCAAATTAGAATTCATTTTTGAAATTAGAAGATGTTTATTTGCAAGTTATTTCATATTAAATAGACCCTTTAATGTGAGGTTGAATTTTGGTTATAAACTTGACATGAGTAAAGCATGGCTCAGGTAGATGATCAGTGTGGATAATCATATATGTTACTTTCTGGCATGACCTTTAGTAGGAGAGACAAGGAATTTATCAAATATCTCAAGAATGGAAAATTCAATTTAAAAACTAATTCTTAGGAGGTCAGTATTTTCCATAAAATCCCCTGTACCTTTGCCCTTATGAATCTGACTAAGAAGGTGTTCTAAATTCATCTGTTTTGTGAGGAAAGACTCATCTGTTAGGGTGAAGAATGATCTTTCCATGCACTTCTTTGCCAGTTTTCAAAATAGCTGTGGCAAAGAGCCTGCTGGCAGGCAACCCCCAGTTCCATGAAAGTACTCTAGTTTTTAAATTGGAGAACTTGTGATCCTCGACAGGTGGGCTCTAGCTGCTTAGTGTTTAATGCATATACTTGAACTAAGGAATCCTGAATTCTACCCACTGAAGGGAAAGAAATCTTCTCATTAAGGTCCCACTGGAGGCTGATATTCAGAAAGCTTCTGTGGCAACACCAAACCAGAAGTGTTTAGGAGGGCAAAGACTTAATGTAGAGAAAATGGGAAGCAAAGAAAGGAAATTATTTGGTTAGCTGGAGTTCAAAGCCTACTGAGGCTTCCCTGGTGGCTCAGTGGTAAAGAATTTGCCTGCAATACAGGAGCCGCAGGAGGCACAGGTTTGATCCCTGGGTCAGGAAAATCCTCTGGAGGATGGCATGGCAACCCACTCCAGTATTCTTGCCTGAAGAATCCCATGGACAGAGGACCCTGGCAGGATATAGTCCATTGGGGTCACAAAGAGTCAGACATGACTGAAGCGACTTAGGAAGCATGCACAAAGCCTACTTGGCTACTTGTGGTTAGTTGTCCTTTTTGTTTTGATTTCATAACCTTGAGTTATTTACAGGTTAAGACTTAGTTTGCTTATATGGGCCACCAAGAAATTAAAGCCTCAGCACTCTAATGAACGCTTCCGTCCCCTGTTCCTTTCCTTCTTCCCTCTTTTCTTTTTTTTGTAGGATCCAAGTGGCTTGAAAAAATTTAATCCTTAATAAAATTATTCTGGGTTTCTTATCACTTCAAATAAAGCTCACTACTTGAGCTACAATTTAAAAAGTTATACAAACATACATAAAAAAAAAAGTGAGCACTATCACCATAAAATCTACTTTTAACCATTATTGGCAAAGCCTAAGGATTCCTTGTGGTAACGTTTCTGGATTCCAGCTTAAATTTACCTTGAGCCTGGAGATACCAAATACTTTTATTCTGAAACATGTAACACTGTAGTTCAGAAATCCTTTCAACACAGGCTTAGTTGTTTATATTTCTAGCTTTGCAGGAGCATCTCTGTATTCTAAGTGAAATACATTCATTTGCATTCCCACTACAGTGAATGGGATCTTCTTGTACATTTCCAAAAAGAATTGAAATCAGGACAAAGGCCAGGTAGCAAATAATTGTTGTTTTCTGATTTGGTCTACTAAAATGACAGCTGCATGTTTAAAATTCAAATTTAAAATGTAAACAATTCATTCAGGAGATTATGACATATTGTAATGCAAATATCCAAAACTTCATCTAGTCAGAACTCAAAGCTGTTTTATTTAATCTGTCAACAAATATTCATTGCAAATTTGCTGGGTATTGGGAAACAAGCAAAGTGTCACAGAGCTGAGTTCATTTTGATTTCCTGCCTTCTTCTCATTTCCCTATTTCTCTTGCCCTTTTTCTACTTTTGGAGACCCTCTATAACTGGTGGAGCTATATCCAGTCAGATCGATTAATTTAAAATTTTTAGTCTTTTTCTACATATGTGCATTTCATCACTCTTATCCTTTTCATTATAGATCAGACAGTTTCTCCCTCAAATATAGACCATTGAGTTTGTTTCCCTACTGGTTTCTGTACTGTTGGATTAAAGATAGTTTTCTTTCTGGAATTCACTATCCAAACAACCCAAGGAATGAGCTTGGCTGCTGATAGGGCTGCTCCAAGGGCTGGGATTAGAACATGGGAGGGCACTAAAACAGAGTGAGTAATCTGGAAAGACCCTGGAAGCAGGCAAGAAGAGGAAGTCAGGACACATAGCTGAATAGCAGGGATGGTATGATGGTCACAGGCAACAGGCTAGGGGTAGAGAAGCAGGGTGAAATCATGGGGTCCTTCCAGCAGGTACTAGGTTCTTCCTGATGCTGGACTCCAGATTCTATGAGGGCTGATAACAGCAAACCCTGGCATTGTATATCCTTCCCAAATGAGGCTAAGCTCCAACTCTATGCCTCAGCCAGTCTGATGTACTTACTTCTATCAGTATTTACTTTGTTCTTCTTCATGTATTTGTTTATAATTTCTTTTTGAAAGTCTATCCAGCAATCTAAATGCAATTTAATGTTAGCCCTTTAAGCTTTTCCTGATTCACTTAGTTAGAAATATTTTTCTCTTTCAAATTCCCATTTTGAACAGGCAATGATGACTATTGAGCACCTATATACAATTTTAATTTGAGGGTTTTTTTGTTTAATACTTATTTAAACCTTGTATAAAGTGTATCCTGATTTAAAGAAGTGAATACTGATTCTACAGAATGTTAGTACTGTGCCTTTTTAAGTTGTCATGACCAATCTATTGCTAAGTCACTTCAGTCGTGTCCAACTCTGTACGACCCCATAGACGACGGCCCACCAGGCTCCCCCATCTCTGGGATTCTCCAGGCAAGAACACTGAAGTGGGTTGCCATTTCCTTCTCCAATGCATGAAAGTGAAAAGTGAAAGGGAAGTTGCTCAGTCACGTCTGACTCTTAGCGACCCCATGGACTATAGCCTACCAGGCTCCCTCGTTCATAGGATTTTCCAGGCAACAGTACTGGAGTGGGGTGCCATTGCCTTCTCCGACCAATCTATTAGGATCCTGAAATAACATAAAAGTATAGAAAAGATTAAAGATGTCTTGGCTGAATGACTGTTTGGAGATTTTGTTGGCCACATGATGCTCAGTCTATTATAGAACTCAGATAATATCCTGGTGTAAAATTGACTGAAGAGAAGGACACATTCATAATAAGTTTATATGTGAATACATTATGGTATTTCTCTAGTGTCCTTCCAAGTCCTGACTCATTGCATCTGTATGTACAACCAAAGGGTGCAGCAGGAGACACCCTGAGATAGGATCACCTAGGGAGAGAGTGGACAGAGAAGAGTGGAGGGCCCATGACTAAATACTGCAGTGTCCTCTCTTCTAGGGAGCATTCAGTTGCAGCAGAAACTTCCCATAGGTTGACTAAAATGAAGGCAGAACTTAGAGGTTCATGGTGATTTTGATAGATGCCCTTTCTATGAAGTGGTGGGCTAAACCTGATGATTAGATAGATGGGAGATCTAGAAAGCTTTTCTGTAAAAGGTGGAGAGAAATGGGCACAACCTGGAGGGAGATGTGGGTTAAGGGATTGTTTTTTTGAGCTGGGAAATAATGTAGCAAATTTGTCTGATGATGGAAATAATGCAGGAAAGAGTAATAAAATGCTTTCATTTTTTTAGGCAAGAGAGGGATCAAAATCAATGAGTAGGACGAGGGAATGAAATCCATACACACATGGAGGGTTAACTTTAGAAAGGATGGGGACAATCTTAGGGTCAAGGCTACTGTGCTCATTTTAATAGGAGGAAAACTAGGCGAATACAGGTGCAAACCTACTAATGGGTTTGGTTGGGGCAGATAGATTGCTCTATCTGATTGTGTTTATTTGGTGTCTCTGAAGAGTAAGTATGTTAGAGAAGAGAGGAGAAATTGTGAAATGGTTAACTCAGATAGTATAAAGGTAAACTTACTTGGTAAGTGTGACAAGGTTGCTGGTTAATACTGAGGGTCCATTTGAACATTGTAGACATAACATTTAAAGGGGGATACGTTATGGGTGATTTTCTCTTAAAATATTTAGCTGTGTGGACATAGTCATATTGTATGGGAGAGCTTGGATTTTCTAAGGTTAGCATTGCCAGGTACAAATGATGCCAGGAAGGGAGGCAAAGGAGCTAAGAATATTTTCAAGAAAGTTACTAGAGTTTCTAGATCATGCAGGGAAGGGGGATGAACACTGAGAGAACCCAGTGGACTGCTGGCCCCTGCAGGGAGGAAGAATTATTGAAAATGGGCGCATAAATGTGTCATCTGGAAGGATAAAAGTAATAGAGAAAACTGGCACTCAAATTTTGGATGTGGTGTGACAGCAAAGTCTGGAGTGAGTGGATAAGACGTGCAAGAGAATTTTAGAGGAAAGGAAGTTCAGAAATTGAGAGGCTAGGATATAGGAAACCATGGATACGTGGGTACTGAGATGGCCAAGAATGTAGAAAGAGTATGTTAGAGAGAAATGCATCTATCCAGATGTCCTAGGCTTTCCCAAATGAAGGGAAATGACCTCATGGTCAATAGATGACGTTATCAAGTGGCTGGTGATACAGCTGTGTGCCGCGGTCTTCAGAGGAGCAGAAGGGTGGAGGAAGATTGGCAATGTCTGGGCAGTGGTAGTAGGTTAGGCCCCAGATCTGCAGCTCAGGGATTCATGGGCTGTGGGAGGAAAAACAGCCACCATTTGAGAAAGCCTCAGGGGGAGCAATGTCTTTGAGCTGAGTATAAAGAGAATTTGTGCCTAAGTGACCATGAATGTCATAGGATACAGCTGAGGGTTTATGTATTTGGGAAAAGAGAGAAAACGAGGATATATTAAACAATAAATGCGTATAGTACAAGGATTAGAAGTGGGGTGAGGATGGTTGACCTAGAAGGTGATTTGAGTTCAGGGGACTCTGGAGAGTGGTCTTTCTGTAGGGCAGGTGGTATGGTGGCTTAGGAGAGGGTGAGAGCCCCCACCACAGGAAAAGTTTCCTAGGCAGATTTGATGGCTGTGGTGGCCTTGAGGAGGCTGTAATAAGAGACGCAAGGACACCTATGTGATCTGTTCTATGCCTTTCCAAGTCATTCTGACTAGGGATGGTAATTTAGGTCTTTGTCAGAGAGTAGTGGAAGGGAAACACTGAATTTTTTTCTGCTCCTGTATATACTATGTACTGCTGGCAGAAGAATGGCACCTTATGTGCAGCAAAATGGTAGAAACCCATGTGGTTAGCTCCTCATAACTTGGCTAACAAATTCTGTCTTTTTTTGCACCCTTCTCCCAAGATTCTCTTTTTATAGGTGCTTGGGAAATAGTAATTCTCACATTTAAGAATATTTCTGTTCTGTGGTCTGCTGTCAAGTCACTTTGTGGCTAACCTCGCTGCTACCCCTGCCACTGCTAACCTCCTCCAGGTCCACTGACCTCTGGTGTTCTCTGTCTGACCAACCAATCAGCTCCCTCTGTTATTGTCCACATGGAACTATAGGGTCCAAGATGAAGAGGTATGGTTGATGTCCTTGCCTATATGGAAATGTGGCTGAAAATAGCTATATCCAGGCAGAATAGCTATATCCAACCAGAAATTCAGACTGTGAATGGCTTCAGAGCCCAAAAATTGTTGGAGGGCCAACCTATCTTAAAGGGAGCTAACATTCATCTAAATATTAGTCAATCCCTTCCCATCCCTATAGTCAATACATATAGGGTGTATTGATCAATCCTATATCTTTCCTTTTCATGGATAATGAGATCATTTAGTTTGAAAGGAGGGTTTTGCCCACTGGATTATTTGAATGAGAACAATAAAAGCACTTATTACTCCACTGCTGCTGCTGCTGCTAAGTCACTTCAGTTGTGTCCGACTCTGTGTGACCCCATAGATGGCAGCCCACCAGGCTCCCTCATCCCTGGGATTCTCCAGGCAAGACCACTGGAGTGGGTTGCCATTTCCTTCTCCAATGCATGAAAGTGAAAAGTGAAAGTGAAGTTGCTCAGTTGTGTCTGACTCTTAATGACCCCATGGCCTGCAGCCTACCAGGCTCCTCCGTCCATGGGATTTTCCAGGCAAGAGTACTGGAGTGGGTTGCCATTGCCTTCTCCATATTACTCCACTAGACTGAAGCAACCCCCCCTTTTTGTTCTTCTCTCCCTCTTCCTTCCCCCTTCCCTCTGCTTCTCTCTCAACAAAAGATGACCATTCTACAAGGGAGAAGAGAGCTAAGAAAATAGCTCATCTGAAATCAGAGCCCAGAGAGACAGGAGTCTTTCTGCTGGAGAGTAATCAGGTAGGATTCCTAGCTCTTCTCATCTGGAGAAAAGGAACAATTATCATATTACTCTTATTAGTCTTAGGCTTCTCATACCTTAAAGATTTCGTTATTTGTAATTTAAGGGGCTAGTTTTAGAGTCAAGTTCATCTCTATGTAACAGGTTCTGTTATTTACAATATGTACTCCATCTTGGACTCCTTTGCTTATCACTGACCATCAGTCTAGTAGTGGTTAAGTCCCGTAAAACTGAGTAAAAACTTTGCAAGTACTGTCATTATGTTAGGATTGATACATTGTTCGGTAAGAAAGGGGTGAATTGGAGCATGCAGTGTAGGACTCTGAAGTGAGCTGTAGACTCATGAGGATGCTCAAGAACTAGGGGAAGTAAGAGAGGAAGGATGAATGAAGGAAGAGAGAGGTGTGGATAAGGAAAGTCCAGGACTTTGAAATATAAGACTTTGAACTTGAATCTAGTAAATTCTATAATACTCAGTATTTTTCCATTGTATAAGTGAAAACCAGTGAAAACCAACTTATGCTGGGAAGAATGAATAGCAACATAGAACTGGACAGCAGGTCACTGACTCACAGGGGAGAGTTCAAACCTTGGTGGAATCTGTTGCTTTGTTCTGTCATGGGCTTCCCTAGTGGCTCAGATGGTAAAGTATCTGCCTGCAACGTGAGAGACCCTGGTTTGAATCCTGGGTCAGGAAGAGTCCTTGGAGAAGGGAATGGAAAGCCACTCCAGTATTCTTGCCTGGAGAATTCCATGGACAGAGGAGCCTGATGGGCTACAGTCCATGGGGTTGCAAAGAGTCAGACATGACTGAACGACTTCCCCCTCCACCACCACCAATTCTGTCACAGAAGTAAATGAGGGGTTGGTTTCTCCTTTCCACTCTAATATCATCATCTCTAGCACAAAGGCAGAATGCAGCCTATTGATTTCAGTGGATATTTTCTTCCCTTTTAGGACCGCATACTCTCCATTTCATATTTCCAAGGGCACTTGGATTGTGGTTTTGAGTTTCTATTATCAAAACCTTAAGTTCAAAGGGCAGAATCAATGTCATCACATAATACTCACCAACATAATATATTTATTTGCAATATTTAAGAAAGTTCCCCTGAGAACTTAGCATAGTTCGAGTTTCTATAAGTGATTGCCTGGCATATCTGATACCCTGACGGAGCTTTTCATCTTAGCTATTATCTTCCAGAGATTACTTTACAGTCCATTTACTTGGGTAAGGGCTAAAATGTCCTGGGTCTCTATGTGTTGAGGGTAAATGTGAATATTGAAGTAGAGGGCTACAAATGTGAGCTTATTATCCTTGATGTTGTTGTCCTCTATCATAATTCCTTAGGCTATGTACTTAGTAATAAAAAGCAAAGTGTCTTAGATGGTCTCATGGTTATATCCACCCCTCAGCAATCTTGGAAGGCATAGACAGTAATTCTACAATGGCATTTGTGTTACAAATTTTCTTTTATCCCCCACACTTTTAAGTGGCTACTGCTGGGGGGTTCACTTAGAAATCTGTGAACAACTGTTTTAGCCAAGCAAAGGAAGGGATGTTTTCATCCAAGGTATGCTATTCATAAGAGAGCTAATCACTCTTTATCAAACTTTATGCAAATAAAGCCAAATTAGATTTATTAAGGTGATGAAAGAGAATAGGGACTTTTTAATGGGTAGCAATGCTGTGCATTATCTAAATGCAAGGCAGATGTAATGATGCATTAGAAATGCCGAGAAAATTTAATCAGTGTAGAAAAAATATAATGAAATGGTTGTTTAAACACTGTAAAGCTAATGTTAGAGTAATTACTTCCCATTGAGCAAGGCATGGAGCACAGTACCCAGGCTCTGTTTGATTAGTCATCTTGCCTGCAATGTCTGGCCCTTTGATCCATTTTGATTTTTATATAATTACTAAACTTCTGAATTTAAGTTTTGGAATCAATGAATAAATAAAATAACTTCCTTTGGAGACAAAAATTTTTACTGTCTTTTGTGACAGATCAAAATTGTGTCCTCCTACTCACTTCTGCTTACCTCCATGTTCCCCCACCCCTTTCCATCATGAAAGAGAACCCTGAAATCCAAATGGTGGACTTCCTTGCTTTTAAGATTGGGTAGCAAATACTTAAAAAGATTTGATTCTTTGGGTGATCTTTCTCTTGATATACAGGTAGAAATAGGAGTGATGTTTATAACAACTATCTTTTTACCTATTGATAGGAAAGGAGCAGAAAGGTTTTAAGAACTAATATTTCTGTTTTCCTTTGTGAAGGTTTACATTTCTTATTGAAAATTTAGAAAATACAGCTAATAAAAATAAGAAAATAAATGTCACCCATAATCCTATTTCCTAGATATAAATGTTATTAATATTTTGGGAGAATTTCTTACTAAAGGATGACAGTTAATCTAGTCTCTTCCTATAATCTAATAATCATATAACTCAGAAATTAGTATTGAGGTTAAGACTGTAGGAGCTGGAATATGTTTGCCTGGGTCCAAATCCTGGTTTCACTTTGAGCAAGTTATTTGATTTTTTGGTACCTCTTATCCCCCACTAAAAATTGAAGGTAGTAATAGCAACTGTTTCACAGGATTGTTGTGAAATTTAAATGAGATAACATACGCAATGGGCTTATAACAATGCCAAACACATGACGAATATTTTTGGCAGGTATTACTACTACTATTACCATGTTGCTGTTGTTGTTCAGTTGCCCAGCCATGCCCGACTTTTTGTGACTCTATGGACTGCAGCATGCCAGGCCTCCCTGTCCTTCACCATCCTCCAGTTTGCCCAAGTTCATGTTTATTGCATCGGTGATACCATCCAGCCATCTCATCCTCTGATGCCCTCTTCTCCTCTGCCCTCAATTTTTCCCAGCATCAGGGACTTTTTAAATGAGTTGTCTGTTCACATCAGATGAACAAAATACTGGAGCTTCAGCTTCAGCATTGGTCCTTCTAGTGAATATTCAGGGTTGATCTCCCTTAAGATTTACTGGTTTGATCTTCTTCCTGGCCAAGGGACTTTCAAGAGTCTTCTTCAGCACCACAGTTTAAACGCATCAATTCTTTGGTGTTCTGCCTTCTTTATGGTCCAGCTGTCACAACTGTACATGACCACTGGGAAGACCATAGCCTTGACTATATGGACCTTTGTTGGTAGAGTAATGTCTCTGCTTTTCAACACACTTTCCAGGTTTGTCATTGTTTTCCTGCCAAGAAGCAATCATCTTCTGATTTCATGGCGGTAGTCACTGTCTGCAGTGATTTTGGAGCCCAAGAAGAGGAAATCTGTTACTACTTCCACCTTTTCAGGTTGTTCTCTAATGGAAAGAATTTTATTCTGCATTTATTTTTATAATATGCTTTTTTATTTTTATTTTTTACTTAGCAGCATGTGTCTCCCCACTATGATGTAAATATTCTTTTACAATATTTTTTCCTAATGGAAGCAGTCTATTCCATTATAAGGACCATAGTTTATTTAACTACATAGTTTGTTTATTTAACTAGTTGCTGACTGATGGATTTTTAGGCTGTCTGAAATGTCTTAGAAATGAAATTTCTGGGTAAAAATGCATGAACATTTAAAAACTTTTGACACGTATAGTGAAATTACCCTCTATCAAAGTGGTATTGTGTCTCTATCCTCCTTACCCAAAACTGAGTACTATTAGCATGCAGGGAGAAAAAATTATAACAGTTTAGTGGGCAAACAATAGTATGTCATGGTTTCTTTAATTTGAATAAAAATTTTTCCTATATCCTGGAATTTTTTATTCTGTCAATTTTCTATCCATGTCCTCTATTCATATATTTTTGAGGCATTAGTCTTTTACTTTTTAAGTCTTGGTAATTTTTAAAGTTTAAGGGATTAATTTTTGCTATGTATAAATATATTGCAAATATTTCCCCATGTTATATAGCTTGCTTTTAATATGTTATATGGTTTTTATTTTGGTTTTGTAGAATTTTTAGAAGTTTTATGTAGCCAAACTACTGATTTTTTTTTTTATGATTTCTAGTTTTGAAGTGAAATTTAGAGCATTTAAATGTGTGATTTTAGGTAGCCTTTCTAAGGTTTTGTTTTGACATTGTTTTCTTTTAAGTCAGTTTAAACATTTTTGTATATAGAGTGAGGTAGGGATCCAAATCCATCAATCGATCTCAATATTTTTATTGTATTTTCTTATTTTTATTCTATGTTTGACAAATTCATTAAATCCTTTTATGCATCTGAATAATTTGTTAAGGAGATACTATCGGGATTTCAGATTGAAATTTTGAGAATAGTTTTATGTATGTTATTCAGACACTTGATTGATTATATCACAAATGTATTTAGCATCTGCTGTCCAACTGTGACAGTTATGTTCTTGAAAATTATGCAGCAGAAGAATCTGTGGTTGAGGAAAAGATGTTATGAAAAAAAATAGAAATAGAGGGGCCAGGTTCCAAGTAAATCTGTGAAGGCTTTTTGGAATGGTTTTTCCATTCACCAAATTAAGACAAGTGCATTCCTACTCAAAATATTATGGGCACAGTGCAAATCATTGCCATTCACAACTCTTCAAGCTTGGTAGCTTCAGCCTTTTCACTGAGATTCTTGTGTGTTTGTTTTTCTCTGTTTACACAAGATGGATTGAAAGAGGATAGAATATTTTTCCCTCCAGGGACAGATTCAGGTTCTGTGGAGCCTGAAGATTATACAATTTGGAGGGCCTTCTTTAAGTAAAAGAATACAAGCTTAATGGCAAAACCAATACAGTATTGTAAAGTAAAAAAAAAAAAAATACACTGTTAGGTACTGGTTAGATGTGAATGCTGATTTAGAATGAGAGAAATCAAAACATATAACACATTTAAGGAAACCTAGCCAGTTCTACAAACTTCCCAAAATCCAGAAAATAGCAGTACTTTTTATTAATAAACTGTTCATGCATTTAGGCTGCATATTTTTCCTTACATTTTATATAAAAATTTTATAGTCTAGCTTTCTCCCCTGGTGGCTCAGATGGTAAGGAATCTGCCTGCAATGTGAGAGACCCAGGTTTGATCCCCTGAGTTGGGATGATCCCCTGGAAAAGGGAAGAGATACCCACTCCAGTATTCTTCCCAGGAGAATTCCATGGACAGAGGAGCCTGGTGGGGTTGCATGGGTTCCCAAAGAGTTGGACACAGCTGAGCGACTAACACTTTCACTTTTCTTTAGAGAGAATAAGATACCTCAATCCTTCCTCTAGCATACTTTGTTTAAGGAGAGGTTTGAGGGGGAAGGGGACATGCAATTGGGAGGGCTGAAGGTGATGTGGCAGTGGATGGTGGCCTCCAGCACCTAGCACTGGAAGAATGTATATGGTAGAAAGGAAATACATGAATTTGATTATGAACTATGTAAATATATCCTATTGATCCCAAACATGTCTCCTAAACATATCTCTCCTCAACTCCCCCATATCCAGATGCCCAAAATGCCTGCAGCAACCCCAAGGCTAAATAAGAAGGGTAATGGAGGGGAAGTCTAAATGGAAAGAATACCAGTCTTGATCAAGTTTTAAAAGTATGTTAATTTTGCAAATTTTACAAAAATATCTGATTCATTGTCAAGGCTCTTCCCAGGGCCTTTGAAGGGCGCCATACAAATGAGGAGCAATGAAGTTCAACCTTATTATTAGTTTTCATAGTAAATTTGCCTTCATATATCAGATATTCCATTCACATGTTTAACATCTTCATCATTTAATATCTAAGTCTTGCTATGATTGCCGTCATTGTTTTTGAGATGCAAAATTACTTAGATAATTGATATAGACAATACTTCATCACCCCAAATGGGTCAGTATTACCTAGTATACAGTATTACTGAGTTTCAACTCTTCCTGGAAATCTTTCTGTAAGGATGTTAGGAGAATTTGTCAGAACACTATGAGTTATCTCCATTACCCTCCTCCACCTAAGGCAGAGGCACCTCCTCCGTCTTAAAGTTTTCCTCCCTGACAAGTGGCCTGACCTCATTTTTTATTTTTAATAGTCCTCATTTTGCCTTGCATCTTTTAAATAACTTTATTGAGATGTAATTTACTTAACATATGATTTTCCCTTATAGAGTGTAGAATTCAGTGACTCTAGAATACCCAGTACAATAGTATATATTTAGTATTTAGGATATATTTACTTGTGTATCCATCACCACAATTTTAGAACATTTTTATTACTCCCCAAAGAAATTTTACACCCTGTCCATTATTCCTTGAGTCCCCCTATCTCCATCCCTAGGCAACCACTTAATCTACTTTCTTTGTCAATAAATTTACCAACTATCAACATTTCTTATAAATTGAATCTCACAATATGTGATCCTTATGATTACCTTCCTTCACTTTGCATAATACTTTCAAGTTCATCCATTTTGTAGCATGTATGAGCACTTCATTTATTTTACTTCTGAAAAATATTCCATCATATAGATATACCACATTTTATTTATCCAGTTATCACTTAATGTCTATCTGTATTATCTCCACCTCCTAACTATTATTAATAATATTTTGAATATTTGTGTACACATTTTGATGTAGATGTATGTTTTAAGTTCTGAGTATACATTTGTGAGTAGAATTGCTAGATCACAAAATAAATCTATGTTTAACATGTTCACGGACTGCCAAACCATTTTCCAAAGTGGCTGCACTGTTTTCCATTTCCACCTGCAGTGTGTGAGAGTTTTGATTTCTGTACAGCCTTATCAATGCTTTTAATCTAATATTTTATTCCAGTCATCCTAGAAAGTGTGAAGTGGTATCTTATCATGGTTTTGATTTGCATTTTCCTGATAAATGATGCCAACTTTACTTTGTTACAATTTTCTCTGTCTCAAAGGTGCCAGCAGAAGAATCACTACTCTTCTTTCCCTGCCTTTTGCTGTATCTTCTTTCTTTATACACCCTAGTATCTGTCAGTTCAGGGCAGAACTTGGAAATAACTCCAGATGTTTCCAGGAAGGATTTAATATAAGGGTTTAGAAATTTGGAAGGACCAGGGAAGCAGAAGCAAGGGGGCTGCAGCTTATCTATTGATTTCAAGAGTAGATGGTAGCTAGCATTCAAAGATCAGGAAACTGTTCTCCTGTGGCTTCTGCTGCTGCTGTCATTGTCTGTCTCCATCTGGAATCCCAAGGCTGACTATGGAACCTCATGTCCCTTTGAACCTTGCAATTAGTAGCAATAGCAGCAGGAAGATGGCCTCTTCCTTTTTCCCTGAATTCCTGCAAATGTATTTCATTGGAATAACTTAATATACATCTAGAACTTATTGTTTTTCATGTTCAAGACCCATCTGTACAGAAAAGTATATAGAAAGGGGTGAGAATTAATGCTAAGTGCTTATGACCATAACCAGCCACTGTTAGTTCCCTCATAACCTGATTGAAAGATTGATAATGAATTCATGACCTAAAGCATTGATTATGAATTCATGACCTGGTTGAAAGCATTGGTTATGAATATTTCCTCTCTCCCATACCTTTTGCTATCAGTGGCAGCAATGGGTCTGGGGTTTGGCTGCAGGTATAGTGATAAAATTGTGAATTTAAAGGAACCAAAAAAGACTCAATTTATATCAGATTTATATTGGAAAGGGTCATAAGTTCAAATAGAACGAAAGATTTAGCTCAGAAAAATTCTGAATTATATAGAGAGAAGAGTCAGTTTGGGCTGCATCTTGAGGAGCTCTTAATATCTGAGGGAGGCTGAAGAGTAGGATTAGGAGGGTGGTACAAGTCTGTGCTGAACTGAGGGCTATTCATTACAACTAGATGGGTGAAGAGAACTTTATACTTTTGAATATAATATAGAGTGATCCTGTGGGCATTTTTCAAGAGACTGAGTTAGTGATTTAAATTGTCTCTCTATTTTTTAAGAATTTCATATTTAATGTCTTTTTCTGAATGTGACACTATGCTGGGCCTGATTGAGAAGGAACCCACCTTTATTCTGGATTCATCCTCCTTTTCTAATTATTGTTAATAAGAGTTGCTCAGTTTTTATGTGAACTGAACTGAAATTTTGATGGTTGGGGGAGAAGACATCAGATATGAAAATATCAGAACTTGGAGAGATATTTGTAGTTAGTGGGATCTCTGTTGTCTCACATCTATGGCAGAGGCTCCCTAGGGACACCCTTTACCCTTCTATATGTCTGAACTTCTTAGTTGAGATGGAGAAGATGATAAGGAAGGAAGGGGACATTTGACTTTCATTGGAATAACTATCTCTAACCTAACCTAGATAGCATATTCAAAAGCAGAGATATTACTTTGCCGACTAAGGTTCGTCTAGTCAAGACTATGGTTTTTCCAGTAGTCATGTATGGATGTGAGAGTAGGACTGTGAAGAAGGCTGAGCGCTGAAGAATTAATGCGTTTGAATTGTGGTGTTGGAGAAGACTTGATTTCAAGAGTAGATGGTAGCTAGCATTCAAAGATCAGGAAACTGAGGGTCCCTTGGACTGCAAGGAGATCCAACCAGTCCATTCTGAAGGAGATCAACCCTGGGATTTCTTTGGAAGGAATGGTGCTAAAGCTGAAACTCCAGTACTTTGGCCACCTCATGCGAAGAGTTGACTAGTTGGAAAAGACTCTGATGCTGGGAGGGACTGGGGGCAGGAGGAGAAGGGGACGACAGAGGATGAGATGGCTGGATGGCATCACTGGCTCGACGGACATGAGTCTGAGTGAACTCCGGGAGTTGGTGATGGACAGGGAGGCCTGGCGTGCTGCGATTCATGGTGTCGCAAAGAGTCAGACATGACTGAGGAATGAACTGAACTGAACTGAACTGAAGGGGCTTCCAGCAGTAAAGAATCTGCCTGCAATGCAGGAGATGCAGGAGCTGTGGACTTGATCCCTGGGTCAGGAAGATCCCCTGAAGGAGGAAATGGCAACCCCACTCAAGTATTCTTGCTTGGAAAATCCCATGGACAGAGGAGCCTAGTCAGCTACAGTTCTTGTGGTCACAAGGAGTCAGACACTACTGAGCTACTGAGCACACAGCATGCGTCCTCAACCCAAATGATGAGAACCTCTTTGTAATCAAACCATCCTGTAAATTGTGTTTAAAGCCTGTTTTGTTATGTTTGAAATAGGTTTAAAGGTATTCATTTTGAAGAAGATTTGACAATTCTAATAGACTCAGCGAGAAACAGCTTTTCTTATTTTAGAATAAAATTAATTAAAATGGGAGAGTTTTGAGAGTAGAGTTAGTTATTTTTAATACAGGTCTTAGTGAAAACAAGTCTAACCAGCCTGATAAGCTTCAGAAGAGGCACTGATTCATTGTGTGTTTGTTAAGTGGAGCAGGAGGAATTTGGGGAATTTCTCTTCTGAGGAAAATAATAAGGGTGCTAGATTCTTTTTTTTTTTTAAGAAATGTTTTATTTATTTTTATTTTTGATTGTGTTGGGTCTTTGTTGCTGTGCGCAGGCTTTCTCTAGTTGCTGCAAGTGGGGCTACTCTCTAGAGGTGCAAGGCCTGCTCATTATAGTAGTGGCTTCTCTTGTTGGGGAGCATGGGCTCCAGGGCGCGTGGGCTTCAGCTGTTGTGGCATACAGGCTCAGTTGCCCTGCGGCATGTGGGATCTTCCCAGACCAGGGATTGAACTGGTGTCCCGTGCACTGCAAGGTGGATTCTTAACCACTGGCCCACCAGGGAAGCCCCAGGAGGGTAGAATCTTTGCCCTAATTTTCCTTTTTGATTTAGGCATTGATTCAGGTTTGAGGAAGATTCATTTCTAATCCCAAAGAGAATCCATAAAACACCTTAGAATTCTGGAAAGAGAAAGATTAAATTAGAATACATTGGAAAGCCGAGGTGAAAAGCGTTTTTTCCTCTAAGATTTCAGAGCTAGAACTAAAGAATCATTCACTTCTTTTAACAAATAGATTGAATGTTAGAATTGAAGGCAGTTTCAGAATTTTAGGATTGGAATGGACTTTAGAATTTATCTTGTCTTGTTCCCTCATGTTTCTGAAGAGGATGTTGAAAAGTGCAGAAGATTGAGAAATTTCCTTCAGGTTATACAGGTTGGATTTTGCTTCTTGTCCGTTACATCATCTACTGTGTTAAGATCTATGTGTTGAGAGGCCATAATGGAATTTAGTGGTGTCTTCTTTATATGGAAGTCAGAACTATTGAAACAGTTTGGAGTGGAAGTTAGGAGTAGAAGAGCCACTTAGAGCAACACACGTGATCTAAAAGATTTCACTGAAAGACATAAGTATGTTTGCTACCCAAGTTTGAGCAGCAGAGACAGACAATGAGGAGAATCAAAGTTAGGGTTGTGCCTCAATATTATATCTTTCTGTAACTTACTAAAGGCTGTGGCCCTGTGCTAATTTATCTCTTATGAACAGTAGTTTACAAATCAAGATTTTAAAATACAATGACTGAATAAGTTGTCTGTTTTTAGTTTGGGTATCAGATCATCATGTATAAACATGAAGATAATGGAATTTCATAATTGTGTTGCCTACAAGGTTTTTTGTTTGCTTTCCTAATAGAGGAAGTTAGCTATTGCTTATGTGTAAGAGGACTTCTTGTTTAAGATAGTTTATCAACTGGCCCATCACTAGTGTTTGCCTACTGCCAATAGGGAGCTATTCCTTTGATTAAGCCTTTCTTCATCTGGCTACATTTTAAAAATTCATGTACCCATGGAAAAGTGGGTGTGAGGAAACAATTTCCACCTACTTGACAGTTTGCCCTACATTCCAATGTTTGGAATAATGATTTTCAGGCATTGCAAGACCCTGCATTGTTAGTTTATTCTCTCCACTCCTGTTATAAAAACAGATTCTAGTTCTTAAATTGAATAATGGGTTTGTGTGTCTTTTGTATTATTATGCTTCATAGCATATATGTTTCACATATATTCTTGGTATATATAGAATTTTGCATCATAAAATATTTAAAATTAAGTTATTGCGTGTAATGGAAACTTGAGAATAGGGGTCATTTAAAGTTTTCACATATGTCAGTATTTTTAAACAAAACACTTAAAATATCTTGACCAAGAGTATATCATACTTTGAAAGCAAATGTCTGAAGAGGAAATAGCTTTTTAACTGTTTTTGTTTTCAACTATATTCTTACTAGGATCTAGTCTAGCTAGATACTGCATTATATGGCTTACTAAAAGAATCACAATTGTTCTTGGGACATATGAAATGCTCCATGCAGATTTCAGACTGGCTATACAACTACTGGGCTTCCCTGGTGGCTCAGACAGTAAAGTGTCTGCCTGTAGTGCAGGAGACTTGGTTTCGATCCCTGGGTTGGGAAGATCCCCTGGAGAAGGAAATGGCAACCCACTCTAGTACTCTTGCCTGGAAAATTCCATGAACTGAGGAGCCTTGTGGGCTACAGTCCATGGGATTGCAAAGAGTCAGACAGGACTGAGTGACTTCAGTTTCAGTTTCATACTACTGCTGTTGGTTCCACATCCAAACTTAAAGTGGAATTTTCAAAACACAGGAGATCTAATTCAGAGGAGTAAAATTGGCAGTTCATTTTGGAAACTGTGAATAACATTCAGTTGGATGTGTAGTCCTGCCTTTTAGTGTGGTAGGAAATGGGGAATGGGAGGAGGCCTTTCTTGCTCTGAGTTTTTGAGACTGTGGATGTGCGATGCCCACTAAGGCCAGTGACTTTATAAGGAAAGGTGCACAGTTCTGCTCTTCTTCTGTCTATTCAACCCAGGGTTAACAACCCAGGGTTTGAGTGTTGCTTATTGTATTAGAGTTCTCCAGAGAAACAGCTAGTAATAAATACACACACACGTGTGCATGTAGATAGAGATTTTTTAAAATAAAAAGTTGGTTCATGTGATTAATGGGGGTGAGAATTCCCATAATCTTCCCTCTGCTAAGGGGAGACCTATGAAAGCTGGTGGTATAAGTCAGTCTGAGTTTTGAAGGCCTGAGAACCAAGGGAGCCAATGGTGTAAATCCCAGTGTGGGGCAGGAAAAGATGAGATGTCCCAGTTTAAGCAGTGAGACAGGAAAAAAAGAAATAAATTCCTCCTTCTTCTGCTTTTTGTTCTGTTGAGGCCCTCAGTGGATTGGATGTTGCCCCATCACACTGGAGAGAGCCATCTACTTTACCGAGTCCACAAAGTCCAAAGGAATCATTCTCACCTGAAATCATTCTCATAGACACACCCAGAAATAATGTTTAATCTGGGCACTGCATGGCCAGTGAGGTTAGCACATAAAATTAACCATTACACTTGTGTTCTGACTAAATCATTCCCTGGAATAATTGATAGGATTGGGTTTTTCCATACCTGTTATATGCTTTCCCAACAAGCAATGGAAGTGAACCTGGCTTGAATGCAAAGCAGCAAATAAAATGGTTTACTAACATACTTCTATAAGAATAAAGCATTTTTACATCCTACCAAAATGTATTCTCATCCTTTATTTTACTGAATCCTCCATCAACCCTGGTAGTTATATGGCTCAGTTTTTCTTATTCTCATTTTACGGGTGATTAAACAGGTCTAGAGAGGTGAAGTGACTTGCCCAAGATTGCTTGGCTAGTAAATGGCAGAACTGGATCTAGATTATGGATTAAGATTATAGATCGAGGCTTCTGATTTTTAATATTGCTTTCTCTTCTTGAAAATAATCATAAAATTATGCTGTTGCTGAGTTGACCAGTTTGTATATTCCACTAACTCTGTGTTCTGCTTTCAACTTCTGAAAGAAAGCAGGGAAAGGAAGGATGCCACTTTTGAACCTGTTGTTTCTTTAGGCTAATATGTTCCACATACTTTCTTGCATTGGTATAATAAGTGACAACTGAAATTTTTAGAATTTCTAGAAGTGCTTAAGATAGAGCCATGAAAAATTTATTTTACGGGAGAAGGTGGTCTGCTTGTTCTCTGTGTCATGTCATTACTCTGCAGTGCCACTTAAAGTGGGTTTGGGCCCCAGTGGAAAAAATTGGGCACCTCCTAGAAAGGGGGAGATTTGTATTGAAATGAAACTAGTAAATCAAGACTACCTTATTGGGTTTATGGTTCACCTCAAAAGTGTGGTTTGTATTGATATACCATGTCCACAGGGAGGTATCATCAACAAGGCCTGATCACATCCGGTCCCATCACTTCATAGCAAATAGATGGGGAAACAATGGAAACAGTGACAGACTTTATTTTCTTGGGCTCCAAAATCACTGCAGATAGTGACTGCAGCCATGAAATTAAAAGACACTTGCTCCTTGCAAGAAAAGCTATGACCAACCTAGGCAGCATAATAAAAGCAGAGACATTACTTTGCCAACAAAGTGTGTATAGTCAGAGCTATGGTTTTTCCAGTATTCGTGGATGGGTGTGCAATTGGACCATAAAGAAAGCTGAGTGCCGAAGGATTGATGCTTTTGCACTGTGGTTTTGGGGAAGACTCTTGAGAGTCCCTTGGACTGCAAGGAGATCAAACCAGTCCATCCTAAAATAAATCAGTCCTGAATATTCATTGGAAGAACTAAAGCTGAAGCTGAAGCTTCAATACTTTGTCCACATGATGCAAATTGACTCGTTGGAAAAGACCCTGATGCTGGGAAAGATTGAGGGCCAGAGGAGAAGGGGACGACAGAGGATGAGATGGTTGGATGGCATCACCGACTCAACGGACATCAGTTTGAGTAAGCTCTGGGAGTTGGTGATGGGAAGCCTGGTATGCTGAAGTCCATAGGATAGCAAAGAGTCAGACACGACTGAGCGACTGAACAGAACTGAACTTCTCAGCCCTGGTATTTTGTTTGTTGTTGTTTAATCACTAAGTTGCTTCCAGCTCTTTACCACCCTTCAGAACCTGTCAGGCTCCTCTGTCCATAGGATTTATTGGAGTGGGTTGCCATTTCATCCTCCAGGGGATCTTCCTGACCCAGGGATAAGACTCACATCTCTTGCTTCGTAGACAGATTCTTTACCACTGAGCCACCTGAGAAGCCCAATATTTTGTCAGGTGGGTTTATATAATTTGGTCCTTTCTTGGGGCTAGCTTACCTCTTGTTCCAGGGACAGTGGGTGCTGGGTGTGTTTGTGTATCCTGAAAGACCCAAATGCTACTGTGCATTCTTTCTGCAGTTCTGCTTTCATTTGCAGCTGTGGTTGGTATCACAGTACTTCCCAGATCCCTGATCCACCCCACGAGGTAACCCCAGAAACTCTTGATCTTTGTGACTGCCTGTTAGCCTGGACTTGCAGTGCCTTTTGTTTCCAAATTGACCACAGCTGCACTGAACTGTAGCCTCATGTTTCCTTGTGTCTGGTCACAAGCTTGTGGTCACTCAAGACAGCTCCCCAAAGAGCAGCTGTTCAGGTCAGATGTTAGCAAGGTCAATAAAAATAATAACAAGAAAAATGAAACATTTAAAAGGGTCATTGAACTTCTCAAAATGAAACTGTTATGTAATCACAGAATCTTGTTTTATTGTTCTCATTGGGCTGGAAATGATAAATGTATGCACATAAAATTAAAACCATAAGATAAGCTGGGGAATTTCAATAGAGCCTGTTCCTACTTCTTCCATTTTTAGAGTGAAAGGCTGCTCCCTCAAGCACCCAGTTTGGAAAATTCATTTTTGAAACTTGTGGTTATTTCTGTTGTCCTCCTAAAGGTACAAACAAGGTCACCAAAGTCAGATACTTACAGGAAACAGCAGATAACACACATAAGCGAGGTCTTAGTTGGAGGGCTCTGTGAACTGCAGAATGCTGCCACTCCCAAAGCAGGCAGGGGCTACTCTGTTCCAGAAGATGTCCTCTCCAGGCCCTGTGTTATTGAATCTTCTGATTTCAACTTGAATCAGAAATATGGGTTTTAAATCTTGGTAAGTAATTCAGCTTAACAACAATAGCAGCAACACTTGGGGACAGGCCAACAAAAACACATCTGGGGGCCAAGGTCACTGGTATGCTGCCTCTGGATTTCGCTTTTCTTCAGACTATAGCCCAAGAAATGCCCGTAGTAAAGTTTTCTGTTTTTCCTTCTCATGTAGCTACACAATAATTATTGATTTAAAATGCAGCAAGAAAAATAAATTAATGAAGCTCTAATAGTTAAAATAGCTATGAGTCAGAAAAAAAAGAAAAGTGCAGCTGATAACTAATCTACAGTTGCTCTGTACAGTATTCTGGCCTTTCCAGTTTATGCTTTTCTCTTCCCTGCCTCTGTGTGTAGCCTACTTTTACTTTTTTTTTTTTTTCTCTTTCCTGTTTCATTCCTGGTCTGCCCAGATCCCTCTGTCTGCAGGGTCACTCCTGAAAGTTTTCAAGGCTCAAACCTGGCTGCTGGCTGAACTTGACATTGCCTGTATGGCTAGAGCTTTTCATCCTAGTCAGCTCTCCTCTCCCTCCAGAACGCAGTCTCTGTTCCAGAACTCAACACACTTCTCTCTGGTAATTTGTGCTCACATTTCTTCAGTTCTCCAGTGTCTGGGTCTCTGTGCTTTTAATGATTTAATTCTATTTCCTAGTCAAAACTCTCCTGGCTCATGGTCCAAGCATAACAGGTGATGGAACACATTACTGTTATGCATCTAACATTGGATATATGTTTTTATACATTTATAATTTTTACATATGATTTAGAGTTAACATATTACAAAGTTATAACATCATCAGAGAATATCACAGTGTCTCTGCATGTAGATAGTAAAGTGTTATTAGTTCATATCAATATTTTATTAAATACTGAATTGGTACAAAGAAAGACTACAATGTATGTGAAGATATTAAATTAACACTAAAATACAAATATGAGTCCTATTCAGTTTAATATATGGAATGTGTCAGTGCTTTTGAAGGTCCTTTTGTGTCCACTAAGAACCCATCTGCCTTTCCCTGGCCTTTTAGAGGAAACAAATATGCTTAATTTTATGTTTGTTATTCTTTTGCTTTATTTGAAAAGGTAAAAATTTGTTTAATGTTGCAGGTTTTGGATTTTACATATAAGGAATTGTACTGTATGTGGTTCTCTTGACTAACAGTTTTACTGAATTTTGTAGTTTGAGATTTATCCATGTTGATGGGGCTATGTGTATTTAATTATTTTCTATTTCTGTGTAATATTTCATTGATTATCAATTCCACAATTTATCTTCCAACTACTGGTATGAATAGCAGGACCATTTCTGTTTTTCTCTGTTACAAAAGCTGTCGTTATGAACTCCTGTGCTCTCATTGTAGCTAGGAGTGAACTGTAAGATGTGCATATACATCGTCCACATGCATGCGACAAAGCCAAATTGTTTCCCAAAGCAATTGCCCAAAGTTACACTCCTGCACCAGCAATGTATACATTTCTGTTGCTTTAAATCTTTGCTAAATGTTGTCATTTTTAGATTTTTTAACTTTTTGCCAACCTGATGGTTGTAATAGTATCTTTTTGTGATTCTAATTTGCATATAATGCAATTCAGATTGATCATCTTCTTAGATGCTTGTGTTTCCTCTTCTAAGGAAACAGTAAAGGAGCAGTAAAGTGACTGTTCCTTTCACTAGTTTTTGCTTTTTTTTGGGTATTTTTCTAGTTTATTAGCACTTCTTTATAGGTTTTGAATATGAATCCTTAGTCATTCCTATGTGTTACAAATTTTCTTTCAGTTTTTAGTTTGAACTTTTATTCTTCTTATTTTTTTTATGGTATCCTTCCACCAACAGAAGTGCTCAGTTTTAATTTAGTTGACTACATTAATCTTTTTGTTTATAACTTATTATTGTGTATGTGTCTCTTTAAAGGAATCCTCTACTCTCAAGATCATATTTTCCTTTCTATAATACGTATTGATATCTGTTGGGGTTTCCCTCTATATATACATTCTTCTTCTTCAGGAGCATCTTGGCTACTTTTAAAATTATTGCTGATTTACAATATTTTATTAGTTTCAGATGTATAGCAAAGTGATTCAGTTATATATATATATCATATATATATATTCTTTTTCAGATTCTCTTCCTTTATAGGTTATTACATGATATTGAATATAGTTCCCTGCGCTATGCAGTAGGACCTTGTATACAGCAGTTTATATATGGTAATTTGTTAGTCCCAAACTCATAATTTATCTCTCCCTCAGCTTTTCCCCTTTGGTAACCATAAGTTCTCTTTCTGTAAGTCTGTTTTTGTGATTTTTTCTTTTTTTAAAATAAATTTTAGAACCAGTTTATAAAGCTTTGTGAAAAGTCTGAATTGAAAAACTAATTTTATTTACTTTTGACTGTGCTGGGTCTTTGTTGCTGCATGGGCTTTTCTCTAGTTGCGGAGAGTAAGAGCTAGTCTCTATCTGTGGTGCCCAGGCTTCTCGTTGCAGTGGCTTCTCGTTGCAGAGCATGGGCCCTATGGTGAACAGATCTCGGTAGCTGCGGCACACAGGCTCAGTAGTTGCGGTGCCCAGGCTCTGGAGCATAGGCTCAGGAGTCATGGTGCACGGGCTTAGCTGCTCTGCAGCCTGTAGGATCTTTCCAGATCAGGATTGAACCCGTGTCTCCTACTTGGGCAGCCAGATTCTTTACCATCCAGCCACCAGGGAAGCCCCAAAGCCTGGCTTTTTATTAGAATTAATTTATCTCAGATCAATTTGAGAAAATTTACCTTTTTATGGTTTTAAGTCTTCATATCTATGAACATATTTTTTTTATTGATTTAGAACTTCTTTATTTCAGTTAATGCAATTTTATTGTGTTACATATAAGGTGCTCACATACCTTTTATTACATTTATTTCTAGGTACCTTGTATTTTTGTTGCTATTATAAATGATGTTTTAAGAAACATTAGTTAAATGGAACTTTTTGGGTATAAAGTAAAACAATATAATTGTACATATTGATTTCTGTTCAGCTACTTTGCTAAACTAATAATTCATCCGATTCTCTTGGGTTTTGTACAGGGAAAATGAAATTATCTGTAAATAATGACAGATTGTTTTTTATTTTCCAGTCCTTACCTGTTTTCCTTACCAAAATGTGCTTACTGGGACCTCCAGCACATTATGGTAAAGAAAATGATCATGAAGATATGAGCATCCTTCTATTTTTCTTGATATTAATGGAATTGCTTTCAATTTTGCCATGATGTATGATGTTTTCTGTGAGCTTTTTGTAGATTCTTTAAAAAATCATATTAAGGAAGTTTCCCTCAATTTGCTCTGATGAAATTTTCTTCATGACAAAGAGATGCTGAACTATGTCGAAGGTTCTTTATTCATCTATTGAGATGTGTGTGTGAGATGTGGAGACTTGCTGCCAGTGCCGCCTTCAAGTAGGACTTGCTCTCTGGGTAAGGGCATGCAGGAAGCAGAATGCTTCTGCCCGCCAGCTTGTTTCCAGTCTCCTGGCCCAGGCTCACAGACTTCCCAGAGCAGCCAGCTTCCAGAAACTGAGCAAGGTGAGGGCTTCCTCTGATGTAGAATAACTCTGACGGCTCCCTGCTGGTTGGCGGAGGTTTTGTTGGGTCTGTATTATAGTTCAACTTTCCCCTCTGCCCAGTCCTGGTTTCCTCTCTCCCATCTACAGACCTTGATTCCTAATAAATGTTCTATATCCCAAACTCAGTCTCAGTGTTTGCTTTGGGGGAACCCACCTTGTGACAATATGATTGTTTTTCCTTTACTCTGTTCATGTAATGAATTGTATTAATTGGTTTTTCTGATATTAAATCATCCTACATTTCTATGATAAGCTTGAATTTATCATTATCCATTATCTTTTTTATACCTTGATGGAATTTGTTAATTATTGTTATTTTAGATTCCTGTCATCTATAAGTATGAATGGAACTGGCCTGACATTTCCTGTATGTACAACCCTTTTTTGCTTTTATTATCAAGGCTTTTTCTAGACTCATTAAATGAGTTAGGGAATTTTTCCCTTCTTTTTCTTTATTTTGGCAGAGTTTTTGTGAAAAGGTAATTTTAGAAATAACTCACCAGTAAACTTATCTATCTGGTGTTTTCTTAGAAAAACTTTTTTTTTTTTCTTTATCAGATTATATGGTGTCCTTTATGAAACCTTGTGATAGTTCCCTGACAAGGAACAATCTCCCCAGTGATTCTGGGGAGAATCTGAACACAATTAGAGAAAATATTTCAGGAAAATTTCCCTAGCTGATCAACTACATGCATGCATGCATACTAAGTCGCTTCAGTCTTGTCCAACTCTTTGCAACACTGTGGACTGTAGCCCTCCAAGCTTCTCTGTCTATGGCATTCTCCAGGCAAGAATATGGAAGTGGGTTGCCAAGCCCTCCTCCAGAGGATTTTCCTGACCCAGAGATTGAACCTGCGTCTCCTATAGCTCCTACATTGCAGGCAGATTCTTTACTGCTAAGCCACCGGGGAAACCCTAAGGGAAGGTTAATGGGCAGTTCTGTGTGATCACCATGGACAGTAGTCGTCTGGGGGCTCCAGTTAGCCATCCTCATTCTTTTCCTCTACCGTATATCTTACTGGCGTTACTTTACAGAAAATCTCCCCGTGAGCACTGCTGAAGGTACACTTTTCTCCCAGTTTGAAGGCATGGAGCACACACAATGCACTAACTCAGCACTATCTTAGGCATCTGGAAATCTGAGGTCTAGTCTAGTCTTGGCTCTGCTATATGGAAACAACCTCAGGCAAGTGGTAAAATTTTTACATGGGCTTCTTCATCTATTACTAGAATTTACATCCTGTTTGTGTGTGTGTGTGTGTGTGTGTGTGTTTTTAGTAAATAGATGAAATATGCATGCTTAGCATCATCTAAAGTGACTATCTTTACTCTCCTCCAGAATAATATGTGAACCTGAAGATACTTTAATTTTGGTTATCTACCATCTAACTTATATTTCATGGTTAGACTGTATTTTAGTTTTTTGCTTTAAACTTAGATATATTGTTGTTTTATATTTGTCCACATATGAGCCATGTTCTTGTACTACTCTATTTTATATTGCATATCTTCCAACTAGTATAGCTTTTTCTTTCTGCTGGTAGTACATCCTTTAGAATCTCCTGTAGAGAGGGTCTATATTGGCAGACTCAGTTTTTGTCTGAAAGGATAATTAACCTTTGGACAATGGGAGGGGTAGGGGAACCAACCCCTCATGGATTCAAAAATACACATACAGCTTTTACCTCCTCCAAAACTTAATTACTAATAGCCAGGAGAGGCAGGCACACTCAGTGTAACTTCATGGAAATACATCATAATTTCTGTCTGACTTTAGCTTTTTCGTTTTTGTAAAAATGTTTCTATATGGTACCAAACTTTCTTTCACAATTTGCTTTAGTTTCAGTGCCCATATCATAGAAGGTACATCTGGGAAAAGAAGTCAAAGTTACTCTTGAATAATCTGAAGCCTTCTGCAAGATTGTTTAATGCCAATTTGTTATGTGACTGCTTCCTCTATATCTTATTCCTCATTGTCCAACATTGGTTTGGAAGCACTCATCTCTATCAAGTCATCTTCTGTTAATTCCTCTGATGTGATGTCTTTTAGCTTTTGAATTTCTCTAAGATTCGTGTCTTCCAACCCTTCTTACCTTTTTTTCCCTGCCATATCTATAATTTCTTTCATGATTTCTTTGACTGGATCTGTTGTAAATCTTGTGGAGTCCTGTCCAACATTTGGACAAAATTTTCTCCAGCAAGTATTTATTGTTTGGGTTTCATGATTTCATAGCTTTTTCTATAACAGCAATGACATCTTTAATGATATAATCCTTCCAGACTTTCATGATCTTTTCTCTGTTAGAGTTTCCTTCCATAACATTGACAGTCCTTTCCATGGAATACTGTGCATGCTCTGCTTAGTCACTCAGTTGTGCCTGACTCTTTATGACCGCATGGACTGTAGCTCGCCAGGCTCCTCCATCCGTGAGGATTCTTCAGGCAAGAACACTGAAGTGGGTGGCCATGCCCTCCTCCAGGGGATCTTCCCAACCCAGGGATCAAACCCAGGTCTCTCACATTGCAGGGCAATTCTTTACCATATGAGCCACCAATGAGCCTTAAAACTCTTTATGATTCCCTGATCTAGAGGCAAGTAGACCACTGCAACAGACTTCCCTGGTGGCTCAGATGGTAAAGCGTCTGCCTACAATGTGGGAGACCTTGGTTCAATCCCTGGGTCGGGAAACTCTCCTGGGGAAGGAAATGGTAACCCACTCCAGTATTCTTGCCTGGGAAATCCCATGGATGGAGGAGCCTGGTGGGCTACAGTTCATGGGGTCGCAAAGAGTCGGACACAACTGAGCGACACTCACTAGACCACTTCAACATTTTTGGTGCTGAACTCTTGGGCTTCTGGGTGGTCAGAGGCATTGTCCAATCTCAAAAGAATTTTTAAAAGCAGTCCCTTACTAGCACAGTACTTCCCGAGTTCAGGGACAAAGCATAGATGGAACCAGTCTGGAAAAGTGGTTCTCATTGTCCAGGCCTTCTTGCTATACAACCAAAAGAATGGCAGCTGGTGTTTACCTTTTCCCTTCAAGGCTTGGGACTTAGCAGCTTTATAGATATGGGCAGTCCTGACTATGTTTACACAAAACAGTAGAGTGAGTGTATCCCTTCCTGTCTTAAATACTGGTACTCGCTTTTCTTCCTTACTAGTAAATGTCCTTTGTGACATTTTTTCCAGAATAGAATACTTTCATCTGCATTAAAAACCTGTTCAGGCAGATATTCTTTTGCCTCAATGATTTTCTTTCTTAACTTTTTATTTTATTTTGGAGTATAGCCAATTAATGGGTTACCCTGGTAGCTCAGCTGGTAAAGAATTTGCCTGCAATGTAGGAGACCCCAGTTCAATTCCTGAGTCAGGAAAATCCCGTGGAGAAGGGATAGACTACCCACTCCAGTATTCTTGGACTTCCCTGGTGCCTCAGAGAGTAAAGAATCTGCCTGCAATGTGGGAGACCTAGATTCAATCCCTGGGTTTGGAAGATCTTCTGGAAAAGGGCACTGCAACCCACCCCAGTATTCTTGCCTAGAGAAATGCCATGGACAGAGGAGCCTGGTGGGCTACAGTCCATGGGGTTGCAAAGAGTCAGACACAACTGAGTGACAAAGCATAGCACATAGCCAATTAAAATCCTCAATGATTTTCTTAATAGTGTCTGGGAAATCATTCACTGCCTCTTGGTTGGCTGAATCTGCTTTTACTGTTATCTTGACATTTAGAAAACCAAACCTCTTTCTAAAATTATCAAACCATCCTTTGCTGGCATTAAGTTCTCCAGCTTTAGAGCCTTCATATTCCTTTTACTTTAAGTTGTCATATAATGACTGTTTTTTATCTAATCATACTAGAATCTATAGCCATGCCTTTCTTACAGCAATCTTGCACCCAAATAAAAGCTGCATTTTCAATACAAGATAAAATGATACTTCACAAAAAGTGCAAGGTTTCTGCACCTGCTGTCATAGCTGCAGCAACAGCTTCACAAATTTCCTTTTTTTCTTTTCTTTTTCACAATGATTCTTACTTTGGACTTAATTATTTTGAAATGGTGGCCATCTGCAGCTGCAGACCTCAGTCTGTGGTACATCTGAAGCAATTCACCTTTTTTTTTTTTGGTAATGTCATGGCTTTTCTCCACTTCTTGAGAGCACTTCCAACATCATTAGTGGCACTTCATATGGATCCCATGGTGTTACTCAGGGTTTACACTATTGCACTAAACAGGATGAAAATCTTGTAAGAACTAGGAGAGATCACTTTTTACTGCAGATATGCAAATTACCGGAGAGACAAACTGCTCATGTGGAGAATTAAGATCAAATGGTATTTTAAGCAGATAGTTGTAACAGAATTCACTGCAGTACTGACAGGAACGGCTACAAATTATTATACTGCAGTAGTACAGCATATAATATAGTTAATTTTATACAGTTATGATGTAATACTGCATATTCATGTTATCTAAGTTGTGAATAGAGCCATGTACAGTCTTAAACTTTTTGTGCACGTTAAGTTCAGCAGTTCAGTTGCTTAGTCGTGTCCAACTCTTTGCAACCCCATGGACTGCAGCACGTCAGGCCTCCTTGTCCATCACCAACTCCTGCAGTTTACCCAATTCATGTCCATTGAGTCAGTGATGCCATCCAACCATCTCATCCTCTGTTGTCCCCTTCTCCTCCTGCCCTTGATCTTCCCCAGCATCAGGGTCTTTTCAAATGAGTCAGCTCTTTGCATCAGGTGGCAAAAGTATTGGAATTTCAGCTTCAACATCAGTCCTTCCAATGAACACCCAGGAGTGATTTCCTTTAGGATGGACTGGTTGGATCTCTTTGCCATCCAAGGGACTATCAAGAGTCTTCTCCAACACTACAGTTCAAAAGCATCAATTCTTTGGCACTCAGCTTTCTTTATAGTCCAACTCTCATATCCATACATGACTACTGGAAAAACCATTGCCTTGACTAGACGGACCTTTGTTGGCAAAGTAATGTCTCTGCTTTTTAATATGCTATCTAGATTGGTCTTAACTTTTCTTGCAACGAGTAAGTGTCTTAATTTAATGGCTGCAGTCACCATCTGCAGTGATTTTGGAGCTCAAGAAAATAAAGTCAGCCACTGTTTCCACTGTTTCCCCATATATTTGCCTTGAAGTGATGGGATCAGATGCCATGATCTTCATTTTCTGAATGTTGAGCTTTAAGCCAACTTTTTCACTCTCCTCTTTCACTTTCATCAAGAGGCTCTTTAGTTCTTCTTTGCTTTCTGCCATAAGGGTGGTCTCACCTGCATATCTGAGGTTATTGATATTTCTCCCAGCAATTTTGATTCCAGCTTGTGCTTCATCTAGCCCAGCATTTCTCATAATGTACTCTTCATATAAGTTAAATAAGCAGGGTGATAATATACAGCCTTGACATACTCCTTTTCCTATTTGGAACCAGTCTGTTCCATGTCCAGTTCTAACTGTTGTTTCCTGACCTGCATATAGGTTTCTCAAGAGGGAGATCAGGTGGTCTGGTATTCCAATCTCTTTCAAAATTTTTCACAATTTTTTGTGATCTACACAGTCAAAGGCTTTGGCATAGTCAATAAAGCAGAAATAGATGTTTTTCTGGAACTCTATCACTTTTTTGATGATCCCAGATGTTGGCAATTTAATCTATGTTTCCTCTGCCTTTTCTAAATTCAGCTTGAACATCTGGAAGTTCATGGTTCACATATTGCTGAAGCCTGGCTTGGAGAATTTTGAGCATTACTTTGCTAGCATGTGAGATGAGTGCAATTGTGCAGTAGTTTGAGCATTCTTTGGCATTACCTTTCTTTGGGATTGGAATGAAAACTGACCTTTTCCAGTCCCGTGGCCACTGCTGAGTTTTCCAAATTTGCTAACATATTGAGTGTAGCACTTGCACAGCATCGTCTTTTATGATTTGAAATAGCTCAACTGGAATTCCATCACCTCCACTAGCTAAGTTTGTAGTGATGCTTTCTAAGGCCCACTTGACTTCGCATTCCAGGATGTCTGGCTCTAGGTGAGTGATCACACCATTGTATTATTTGGGTCATGAAGATCTTTTTTGTACAGTTCTTAGGTGTATTCTTGCCAACTCTTCTTAATATCTTCTGCTTCTGTTAGGTCCATATCATTTCTGTCCTTTATGGAGCCCATCTTTGCATGAAATTTTCCCTTGGTATCTCTAATTTTCTTGAAGAGATCTCTAGTCGTTCACATTCTATTATTTGCCTCTATTTCTTTGCACTGATCACTGAGGAAGGCTTTCTTATCTCTCCTCAATATTCTTTGGAACTCTGTATTCAAATGGGTATATTTTTCCTTTTCTCCTTTGCTTTTCACTTCTCTTCTTTTCACAGCTATGTGTAAGGCCTTCTGAGACAGGCATTTTACTTTTTTGCTTTTCTTTTTCTTGGGGATGCTCTTGCTCCCTGTGCCCTGTACAGTGTCATGAACCTTCATCCATAGTTCTTTGTGCACTCTGTCTATCAGATCTAGTCCCTTAAATCTATTTCTCACTTCCACTGTATAATCATAAGGGATTTGATTTAGGTCATACCTGAATGGCCTAGTGGTTTTCCCTACTTTCTTCAATTTAAGTCTGAATTTGGCAATAAGGAGTTCATGATCTGAGTCACAGTCAGCTCATGGTCTCATTTTTGTTGACTGTATAGAGCTTCTCCATCTTTGGCTGCAAAGAATATAATCAATCTGATTTTGATGTTGACCATCTGGTGATGTCCATGTGTAGAGTCTTCTCTGGTGTTGTTGGAAAAGGGTGTTTGCTATGACCAGTGCTTTCTCTTGGCAAACTCTATTAGCCTTTGCCCTGCTTCATTCTGTACTCCAAGGCCAAATTTGCCCATTACTCCAGGTGTTTCTTGACTTCCTACTTTTTCATTCCAGTCCCCTATAATGAAAAGGACATCTTTTTTGGGTGTTAGTTCTAAAAGGACTTGTAAGTCTTCATAGAACTGTTCAGTTTCAGCTTCTTCAGCATTACTGGTTGAGGCATAGACTTGGATTACCGTGATATTGAATGGTTTGCCTTGGAAATGAACAGAGATCATTCTGTCATTTTTGAGATTGCATTCAAGTACTGCATTTCAGACTCTTTTGTTGACTATGATGTCTACTTCATTTCTTCTAAGGGATTCCTGCCCACAGTAGTAGATATAATGGTCATCTGAGTTAAATTCACCCATTCCAGTCCATTTTAGTTCACTGATTCCTAGAATGTCAATGTTCACTTTTGCCATCTCCTGTTTTACCACTTTCAGTTTGCCTAGAACATGGACCTAACATTCCAGGTTCCTATGCAATATTGGTCTTTACAGCATCAGACCTTGCTTCCATCACTAATCCCATTCACAACTGGGTATTGTTTTTGCTTTGGCTCTATCCCTTCATTCTTTCTGGAGTTATTTCTCCACTAATCTCCAGTAGCATATTGGGCACCTACTGACCTGGGGAGTTCCTCTTTCAGTATCCTATCTTTTTGCCTTTTCATACTGTTCATGGGGTTCTTAAGGCAAGAATACTGAAGTGGTTTGCCATTTCCTTCTCCAGTGGAGCACATTTTGCCAGAACTCTCCACCATACCCGTCTGTCTTGGGTGGCCCTACATGGCATGGCTTAGTTTCATTGAGTTAGACAAGGCTATGGTCCATGTGATCAGATTGGCTAGTTTTCTGTGATTGTGCTTTCAGTCTGTCTGCCCTCTGATGCCCTCTCTCAGTGCCTACTGTCTTACTGGGGTTTCTCTTACCTTGGACGTGGGGTATCTCTTCACAGCTGCTCCAGCAAAGTGCAGCCACTGTTCCTTACCTTGGACGTGGGGTATTTCCTCATGGCCTTCGCTCCTGACCTTGGATGTGGGGTATCTCCTCTTGGCCGCTCGCTGCTCCAGTGCCACGCAGCTGCTGCTTATCACTCCAAATTTCAATAAACTTTAACTTTTTGGATATATTTGTGTGTATTTTGTGGTTGTTGTTTAGTTGCTAAGTTGTATCCATTTCTTTTGCGACCCCATGGATTGTAGCTCACCAGGTTCCTCTGACCATGGAATTTCCCAGTCAAGAATACTGCAGTGGGCTGCCGTTTCCTTCTCTAGTGAATCTTCCTAACCCAGGGATTGAACCCATGTCTCCTGCATTGGTAGGCAAATTCTCTACCACTGAACCACCGTGGAAGCCCATATCTTGTGGTAGTAGATGATAAAATAGACTAATATTTACATATATTTTATGCATTCATGACATACTTAACATTTTCTAATTTTGGGGGGTATTTTTAGGCTACCCAGTTTGAGTTTTTTCAAATTGTTGCAAATGTCCAAAAAGTTTTCCAGTATATTTACTGAAAAAGATTCACCTATAGGTGGACCTGTGTTGTTCAAGAGTCAACTATATCTATATTTCACCCCCAGTTTTTTCAAAGGAGTTTCACTAGGTATACATTCTTAGTTTGTCCTAGAATTTTGAGTATATTATTTCGCTGTCTTCTGGCTTCCACTGTTGTGATGGATATTGAAGGATCTGCCATCAATTTGATATTGGGTTCTTTGTATTGTCTCTCTTGACTTGTTGCTGTTGTTGTTCAGTTGCTCAGTAATGTCTCTGCTTTTTAATATGCTGTCTAGGTTGGTCATAACTTTCCTTCCAAGGAGTAAGCGTCTTTTAATTTCATGGCTGCAATCACCATCTGCAGTGATTTTGGAGCCCAAGAAAATAGTCTGTCACTGATTCCCCATCTATTTGCAGTGAAGTGATGGGAACTTACTATCCTGAAATTTCCTTTTAATTTATAGAAATGTGGATTTAAACATGTTTTTCTTCTGGGCAGTTGCTGATAATTTTGAACTTGATTTACAATCTTCAATTCTGGAAGAGTCTTAGTAATTCTCTTTGTATATTTTATCCCCTTCATTCTTTCTTTCTTTCCTGCTAGACATCTACTAGAGTATGTTAGAATTTTTACTTTATCCCTCATGATTTTTAACTTTATTTTTTGGGAGTTTTTGTCTGTTTATGCTGCATTCTGAATGTCTTTGTATTGTAGTTTACAGATTGTCTCAGCTATGCCAGATTTATCATTGATTTCATGCAGGCATGTTTTTTAAATTAATTAATTTTAATTGGAGGCTAATTGCTTTACAATATTGTGGTGGTTTTTGCCATACATTGACATGAATCAGCCATGGGTGTCCATGTGTCCCCCATCCCGAACCCCCCTCCCACCTCCTTCCCCATTCCATCCCTCTGGGTTGTCCCAGTGCACCAGCTTTGAGTGCCCTGTTTCCTGCATTGAACTTGGACTGGTAATCTATTTCACATATGGTAATATACATGTTTCAATGCTAATCTCTCAAATCATCCCACCCTCACCTTCTCCCACAGAGTCCAGAAGTCTGTTTTTTATAACTGTGTCTCTTTTGCTGTCTTGCATATAGAGATGTCATTACCATCTTTCTGGCTTACTTCACTCTGTATAACAGGCTCCAGTTTCATCCACCTCATTAGAATTGATTCAAATGTGTTCTTTTTAATAGCTGAATAATATTCCATTGTGTATATGTACCACAGCTTTCTTACCCATTCGTCTGCTGATGGACATCTAGGTTGCTCCCACGTCCTGGCTATTGTAAACAGTGCTTCAGTGAACACTGCCGTACATGTGTCTCTTTCAGTTCTGGTTTCCTCTGTGTGTATACCCAGCAGTGCAATTGCTGGGTCATATGGCTGTTCTGTTTTCAGTTTTTTAAGGAATCTCCACACTGTTCTCCATAGTGGCTATATTAGTTTGCTTTCCCACCAACAGTGTAAGAGGGTTCCCTTTACTTCACACCCTCTCCAGAATTTATTGTTTGTAGACTTTTTGATAACAGCCATTCTGACTGGCTTGAGATGATACCTCATTGTGGTTTTGATTTGCATTTCTCTGATAATGAATGATGTTGAGCATCTTTACATGTGTTTGTTAGTCATCTGTATGTCTTTGGAGAAATGACCATTTCTTTGGCCCTTGTTTGATTTGGTCATTTATTTTTCTGGTATTGAGTTGCATGAGTTATTTATATATTTTTGAGATTAATTCTTTGTCAGTTGCTTTGTTTGCTATTATTTTCTCCCACTCTGAAGGCAGTCTTTCCACCTTGCTTATAGTTTCCTTCATTGTGCAAAAATATATAAGTTTAATTAGGTCCCTTTTGTTTATTTTGCTTTTATTTCCATTACTCTGGGAGGTGGGTCATAGAGGATCCTGCTGTGGTTTGTCAGGGAGTGTTTTGCCTATGTTTTCCTCTAGGAGTTTTATAGTTTCTGGTCTTATCTTTAGATCTTCAATCCGTTTTGAGTTTATTTTTGTGTATGGTTGTTAGCATTCTAGTTTCATTTTTTATAGGTGGTTGACCAGTTTTCCCAGCACCACTTGTTAAAGGAATTGTCTTTTCTCCATTGTATATTCTTGCCTCCTTTGTCAAAGATAAGGTGTCCATAGGTGCATGGATTTATCTCTTGGTATTTTGTTCTATTGATCTATATTTCTGTCTTTGTGCCAGTACCATACTGTCTTGATGACTATAGCTTTGTCATATAGTCTGATGTCAGGCACGTTTATTCCTCCAGTTCTATTCTTCTTTCTCAAGATTGCTTTGGCTATTCTAGTTTTTTTGTATTTCCATACAAATTGTGAAATTATTTGCTCTAGTTCTGTGAAAAATACCATTGGTAGCTTGATAGGGATTTCACTGAATCTGTAGATTGCTTTGGGTAGTATATTCATTTTCACTCTATTGATTCTTCCAATTTATGAACATGGTATATTTCTCCATCTATTTGTGTCCTCTTTGATTTCTTTCATCAGTGTTTTATACCTTTCTATATATAGGTCCTTTATTTCTTTAGGTAGATTTATTCCTATTTTATTCTTTTTGTCACAATAATGAATGGGATTGTTTCCTTAATTTCTCTCTGTTTTCTCATTGTTAGTGTGTAGGAATGCAAGGGATTTCTGTGTATTAATTTTATATCCTGCAACTTTACTATATTCATTGATTGGCTCTAGTAATTTTCTGGTGGTATCTTAGGGTTTTCTACATAGAGGATCATGTCATCTGCAAACATTTAGAGTTTTGCTTCTTCTTTTCCAATCTGGATTCCTTTTATTTCTTTTTCTTCTCTGATTGCTGTGGCTAAAACTTCCAAAACTATGTGAATAGTAGTGGTGAGAGTGGGCACCCTTTTCTTGTTCCTGACTTTAGGGGAAATGCTTTCAATTTTTCACCATTGAGTATGTTTGCTGTGGGTTTATCATATATGGCTTTTATTATGTTGAGGTATGTTCCTTCTATGCCTGCTTTCTGGAGGATTTTTTATCATAAATGGGTGCTGAATTTTTTCAAAGGCTTTCTCTGCATCTATTGAGATAATCATATGGTTTTTATCTTTCAGTTTGTTAATGTGGTGTATCACATTGACTGATTTGCAACTATTGAATAATCCTTGCATCCCTGGCATAAAGCCCACTTGGTTATGATGTGTCATCTTTTTAATATGTTGCTGGATTCTGTTTTCTAGAATTCTGTTGAGGATTTTTGCATCTATGTTCATCAGTGATATTGGCCTGTAGTTTTCTTTTTTTCGTCATGCAGGTATTTGAAAATTTCAAGTATTATGTTTTCCTAAAGTTTTTTTTTCCCAAATTTCTTCATTTATTTTCAATGATTTCTTCACTATTTGAAGTATTCTTTCTAATATCTTTAAACATATTAAATATACTTATTTTATGATCTGAGTTTTATCATTTCAGTGGATAAATCTTTATATATCTGATTTCTTTTGGTTCTTATTTGTATGTATGTGTTTTATAGTATTATTCTATGTACTTTCTGAGCTTATATTTCTCATAAAGTTATTTGATGGGATTTTTATAGTCTGATAAAAATTTGTGTATATGATAGATTTTTATTTTTATTTTTATTTTTTTATTTTTATTTTTTTATTTTTATTTTTTTTGTGTAATAAAGTTTTATTAAAGTATAAAAGAGATAGAGAAAGCTTCTGACATAGGCATCAGAAGGGGGTAGAAAGAGTACCCACTTGTTAGTGTTAGCAATGAAGTTATATACACTCCAGTAAATCCAAAGAATGTCTGAAGGTTGTAAAGACCTCACCAGACCTACTCCCATAATTTACATTTTAAGATAACAGAATTAGCCAGAAGGTTTAATCCAGAGACTGTCCTCAGGCATAATACATTGCTGTTATATAATCCTAAGGAATGTAGAGAAGGAAAAGTTTGTCCTTTCTCCCTCCTTGAGAATTCCAGACCCCTCTCTCCTTGGAGACCCCTAGACTTCTTATCAACCTGCCTAGGAAATGACTCTCATTCCCCCCTTTTCTTTTAGGAGAATTATGTTGCCTAGGGAAAAGGGGCGTCGTTCTGGTTCCATAACTGCTTCCGAGCTGAGAAGGGGCATTGTCCCTAAATTGGGGAGTCAACATATTCTCCTAATCCTCATATTGAGGATATCTGATCCAGGGGCCCCAAATAGTAGTTGGAGGAAGCTGTAGTAGTAGCACGAGTTTGAGCAACCATTTGTAACTTAAAAGCTTTCATGCGGCTAGAAACAAATCCAGTTATACAATTACAGATGTAAGGCAACATAGTCATTAAAACAAGTTAAAATCAAAATTAAAAGTCACATTAAGTCCATAGTTAAAGTTCAACATACTGCACCAGTCCATTTTAGGTTTGGTAGATGTCATCAGATGAAGAAGAGGCATCACATGTGATTGTTGTCGAAGGTATTCACAGACTTGGAGAAAGTCCTTTTTTTGAAGTGGAGATGTCCACCACGGGAAGCCTTCCACTGATGAAGAGAATCTTTATAACATCCTTAGCCTGTTCACTACGACAGAGAAAAGCCTCAATCCATCCAGTAAAAGTATCTACCCAAACTTGTAAGCAAGAATATCCATTAGCTTTCGGCATATGAGTAAAATCAATTTCCCAGTCTTCTCCAGGATACTTCCCACTTCGTTGTAATCCAGATTTTGCTTCCAAATCAGCAGTCACCACGGCATAACCTGCTTTGCACTTTCCATCCCGAACAAAAGAACTGCCATCTTGTCCTGAAGGATCCTGGACCAGCCCCCAAGATGAAAGGTTGTTGTTGAATCATGACGCCGGGATTCTTGGCCCCCAGAGGAGAAGAATTCAATCCGGGGCCAGAGACGAGGCTTGATCGCTCAGAGCTTTTGTGTAATAAAGTTTTATTAAAGTATAAAGGAGATAGAGAAAGCTTCTGACATAGGCATCAGAAGGGGGTAGAAAGAGTACCCCAGATTTTTATTTTTGATGGATGTTTGATGATACTACTTCCCTCATATCTCAGTTGATAAAGAATCTGCCTACAATGCAGGAGACCCCAGTTTGATTCCTGGGTCAGGAAGATCCACTGGAGAAGGGAAAGATTACCCGCTCCAGTATTCTTGGGCTTCCCTTGTGGCTCAGCTGGTAAAGAATCCTCCTGCATTGTGGGAGACCTGGTTTCAATCCCTGGGTTGGGAAGATCCTCTGGAGAAGGGAAAGGCTACCCACTCTAGTATTCTGGCCTGAAGAATGCCATGGACTGTCTAGTCCATGGGGTCACAAAGAGTTAGACACGACTGAGCGACTTTCACTTCACTGATGTAGGAAATTAAGTAATTAGGTTGGTGTTTTTCTGGATCACAAAGGTAGTGTTAGGATAGAACCACATATGGTGGCTGGTGATGGTTATGAAATATCAGAGGAGACCAATTTCAGATCAGAGGAGGCCAGGTTGAGAAATGTTAAGTTTCTCTTTTATCCCTTGCTGAAAGGAGCATTTATTTCTATTTTACTCTTGCATAGGCCTTTAGAGTCCACTTTATGCACAGATCCCCTATTAGACAGCTCTAGGTAGCTCCAGGCTTATTTTCTTTCCCACTTCAAATGAGGCTCAAGGTCACTGGGTTAATTTGATGACCTCAGGATGAAAATATTCCTCGAAGGTCTGTTCACCTTTCTAAATTCCAGTGTTCACTTTCTTTTTTTCCTGCTCTCAAGAGTCCTCATTTGCTTACCTTATCAGTGACGGATTTTAAAGATTTTTAAAATACATTATTCAATATTTTTGGTTATTGTCCGTTAGAGGCTGCTCACAATATCTGTTCCACCATACTGTTGAAAATCAAGTCCGGTTAGTCCCATATTTGTTTAAAGATAAGGAAATTCAAGTTTATAAAAGTCACATGTCTGCCTAGATCACGGGACTTGCAGGTGTCCAGGTGGAGGATAGTAGATGCCATGCCAATTGCTCTTGTGATTTCCTGGCCTTCTGAAGATTTCAATGGTCAGTTAGAAGGAATGCTCATAATAGACATTCAATTAGAGAGATAATTTTCTAAAGGATTTTGCAGAATTTTTCCTATTTGGAAAGATACTCACAAATTGATAGTTAAACAATCTTCTATTAAGGACACAGAGTGGGCATTAGTATCTTTTGATTTCGAGACCGACACAACAGGAATTCACAGGCAACTAAGGATGTGTATGTCTGTTAGTCGCTTAGTCATGTCTGACTCTGTGACCTCATGAACTATAGCATACCAGGCTCCTCTGTCCATGGAATTCTCCAGGCAAGAATACTGGAGTGGGTTGCCACTCCTTTCTACAGTGAGTCTTCCTGACTCAAGGGTCAAACTGGGGTCTCCTCAATTGCAGGCAGGTTTTATACTGTCTGAGCTACCAGGGAAGCCCCACAACTAAGTATCAGTTCAGTTCAGTTGCTCAGTCGTGTCTGACTATTTGCGACCCCATGGACTGTAGCATACCAGGCTTCCCTGTCCATCACTAACTTCTGGAGCTTGCTCAAACTCAGGTCCATTGAATCGGTGATACCATCCAATAATCTCATCCTCTGTCGTCCCCTTCTCCTCCTGCCTTTAATCTCTCCTAACATCAGGATCTTTTCCAGTGAGTCAGTTCTTCATGTCTATAATGCATGAATTTTTCCCACGTCAGTTTTGGAAACTTTTGAAAGTAGTTTTTAATTTCTAGTAATTTAGATAAAAATCTTAAAAATAGTGCACATTGATCACTATGTAATTTTGATAGTCTCACTTGGAAAACAAGAATCAAATTATACAGGTATATTTTCTAAACAGCAAACAACTTGGCAGTTTTTGAAAATAAAGCTTTGTGGAGCACTTCATACTGAAGAATGTATTAGATGACTCCTTTAGTAAGTTTCTAGATTGAAGGCAACTATTCTTTCCTTAGATAATTCAATAAATACTAATCAGACTATATCAGGTAAGAAAAAAGAGACAGCCAGTTCCATGTCCCTGATGTCTGGGTGCCAGTTGGTATGGTAGCTACTTTGGGTATAAACCTATAATATGAAGGCAGTTATAAGATAATTTGAGATGGAAACAGATGAAGTTTAAATAATTTCAGCTGAGAAGAGATGAGCAAATGGCAGCTATTCCAAGCATCCTGGCAGAGTTCCTGTGGTGTTTGGACAGGCATGACTCCTAATGTCATTTTATTACACTCACGCTAAAGACTAGAATTTTAGATCAACAGTGTGCAAATTTGGCTTATCACCTGTGTTCAAAAAAGAGCTGACAGAATTCTAACAGGAGAACTTCAGTGTTTTTAAAGAGTACCAAGAGGAACATAACTCTCGGTCTCATAGAACAAAAACTGACTAGAAATGTGAAATTATTCACATTAGACACTAAGGAATTCCAAGAACACTCTTGAATCAGGACTCTTCACATGTGTGTGTATCTTTATGTGTTTATATATTTAAAAGTAAGTTTGCTTTCTATTTGGTGATTTTAGCCCATCCAGGACTTTGTGATTTTGTAGCAATTGTACTCAAAGCAAATGAATCACAGCAAAATACTCAATGCTGATCCCACCCAGCTAGTTCTGTAATCACTGGCCCTGCAGAGGATAGGAAACACATTGTACAGCCCGATTTGTCCTTGTCAGAAGCACAACAATGCTTAGGACTAAAACCCAAAGTTATACATGACTCTAAAAAGAACTATTTGTCAAGTGGTTCATTGGCACAAATTGAAATGAAATGAGGTCCCGGGCTCTTGAGGTCACTTTTCAACAGGAAGAATTCATTATCTAACTATACACAGAGGAAAATGCCTCACAATTGTATTTGCTTGTAAAGGATGAGTGCCCACACATAAAGCCAAAGTGGCAGAGGTCACTTAAAAGAAATAAATGACATAAAAGCAAAGACTCAAGTGTCCCTTGGCTGATAGCCTCTGGCTTCTTCCTCCCAGTCAGGGCTGCTTTGGGGCTTACTGCTCAATGCACTGAAGGAAATACTTGGAGAGGTCTTTGTTTATGCAAAAATCACTTGCACATGTCCTGCTAATTTGTCTACTGGAAACACAGTGTAGTCTTATGAGTCTCTCCTTGGGTTGGGGGGAGTTTATTCCCCATCCTTCGCCACATTCCACATTTTTCTGAAGTGTACATTTTCTTTTAAGATATTCTATGGCTTTCTCTTCACTTTGTGGAGAAAGTGCAACCTTGAATGTTTTACAGCTCATTGGGTGATAACTGATAGGGTATTGTTTTCAGCTTAGAAAGTGGAGAGAAAGGAAGTGTACACTGAACACATTAAATCTGAAGACAGAATTTTTCAACATATTTATAAATAACTTGGAACAGAGAATTGATTACTATGGTTTCTGTTGGGCAGAGTGGGGACGATAACAAAAATCAAAGACTTTTTTCCCCCAGTTCATCTTAGGGTTAACTTTAATGAAATAAGTAGTGTTGCACATTCTATGGGTTTGGACAAAGGTTTAATAACATATATCCATCTTTGTAATGTCTTTCAAAGTATATTCGCTGCTTATAAAAACTGTAGTCTTTTTTCATCTCCCCCAAATCTCCTGGCAACCAATGATCTTATCATTGTTTCCATAGTTTTGCTTTTTTTTTTTCAGAATGGCATATACTTGTAATCTATTTTTCTTTCTCCGTTCAAAGCCTTTATAAGGTCTCTCATGGTCCACCCATGCATGGACCAGACAGGCTGTAGGTGGCAAGCTTCCCCACTAAATACTGTAGCTTTTCTTCCAATATTCAGCCCCATTCCATTGGTCCTGCCCAGCAGCCACATGGAAGTGCAGGGGATGTGTTGGGTGTTTGTTCATAGGAAGGCTGCAAGTTCTGTACCCCTTGTCACCATGAGCCCAGATTTATGTCAGGTGAAAGACATTTTAAGTGAAAAAGAAAAATGACATGGCTAAAGAAGATGGATTTAAATAGGGATGGGGCAAGGAAGTGGATGTAGAGATCAATTCCCTCAATCTCTTCCCATATTTCAACCCTCTCTAAACTCTGACAATAGGAAGGAAGGGCTGGAGAGGTCCACATGTCAAGTCCAGCATCCATTTTTCATTCCTGCCTGTTTCCCCCTGTCCGTTCACACCTCTTGGTATTTTTTTCCAAGTTATTTTCTAATAATGCGGCCTCTTATTCATTCTCTTTCTCACATTTTTTATGGCACCACCATTGATAGAAATTGGACATCTTAACCATATTATGTCTTCCAATCCATCAACATGGATGTTTTTCCTTTGTTTCTGTCTTTAAAAAATTCTTTCAGCAGTATCTTTTCCTGGTTCTCAGCTGTTGTTGTAGGTGACTGTTGCATGTTCCTGTTAGTTTTTCTTGAGTGGTAGGTGACTTTGGACATGATGGTGGTGCCCTTCATTGAGACATAGGATATGTGAAGAGAATCAGTATATAGAGCATGGGGGAAGCCATGATCCCAGTGCTGGCTCTATTGAGTTTTAAATACTAGTATGGCATCTACTAAATTTACCTAGAGGCAGAGATTTGGAGTTAGACATTAATGATGGATAGAATCAGAAGAATGAGTGAAGGTGCTTAGGGAATGTATATAGAGAGGGAGAAGAAAATCAGTTCTTTCATTCCCATTTTCTCCAATAACAAGCCATGTAAGTGAGACAGTATTTCCAACTTACTAACCCCACTTCTACTTTGAGTGCATGCTACAACAGCCAACAGGAAAGCAAGAAACATTAAAAGGAGAATTTGGACAAACAGAACTAAGTGTCAAGGGAGCAAGAACATGGATACCTGCTTACTGCTTCCTTTCAGCTATCTGAATAGTGTATTAAATAGAAACAATGATTCTTTATCCAGTAAGATCTCCCTCCAGGGGCTTGTAAGTCATGTGATTCTTTTCTCATTTCCCCTGACAGAAATAACTGTGGTCTTAAAAGCCTAGAGAGGAAGCGACAGCTCCGTTTCTCCTTTTTCTTGTCCAGTAGAACCAATCTCCTTCCAATGCCATGTAAGACATTTAAAAGTGGCACAGATTCTCTTTAGTCTAGAATGATTTGAATGTGATTTGGCATTGAAGGGGACTGGACTGGATGGACATAAAGTTCTGTCATTTAATCTGTGAAGTGAGATGACAGTAAAGAGAGTGAGTCCCTTCAGTGTCCCCCAGCGACTTAGTTCCTGAGTATTTCTCGGTCCAATTTACAACCCTTTCCCATTATTTTCTTATGATTTATTTGTGAAGGGGATGAAAGATATGTGATTAAGGAATATTAAATTTTATGTATAGCTGTTATTAGAATGTAACTTCCATGAGGGCAGGGACCGTGCCTGTTTTGTTCACAACTTCACCTGCAGTGCTGAGAAAAGTGAGTGCGTAGCAGGCAGGGGTCACTCACTAAGAGAGTTATTGAAGTAATTTTTATGGTCAGACCATGTACTAGATATGTGTTCATTTTTGGTGTGGAAAATATGTCAACTGTGACCATGTGACTTTGCATTAAACACAGTTACTAACAGATTTTAATAATTTATTTTATAGTTGCTTTGATGCCTTTTCCTAATATCTTAGTTTACATTTGATTTTGGGTTTGCTGTTGGATACTGCTATCAGATGTGAAAATGTAGCAATGTCTTTTTGGCAAGTTTGGTTTAGACCTTACATTCATTGTTACTTGTCTAGTCTACAAAGAGACCCTGATAATTGACAATTGTATTCAAGTCCTGAAAGAACTCAGTGAGCTGGCAATTAGGGGTGCCTTCTAGCTGTCACTTTGATTTTGTTGGGATTGTACTTCAATGCTTTGCCTAGGAGCACTACGAGAGAGACAGTTTTCCTTTGCAGGCTCCCTGTAGAAAAACGTCACCAGCTTGGGAAAAAAAAAAGGCACCTACTGACTTACTTATGTCTGGAATTAATGCAATCAGTAACATCTGAAGAAGGTAGATAAAGTATGTTTTCATTTCAATGAGATCAAAAGTTTTAAAACTTTTGAGCTGCTAATCCTACTCCCTTCTTTCTGTTACTTTTTCCTCTTTTCTTCAATGCAATGTATGCATCAAAGCTCTATCTTTGACATGACCAGAACAATTGGAGACAAGGTGAAAATGCACTGCATAATGAGCGAACACCATGACTTCGCTGAACAGCACAGATCTAAGATGGGGTTCACAGTAGTGACTGCCCCATCCTGGTTACCAGCACTCCAGGAAGTGGAATGAAAGGCATCAGCTTGAATTATCCTGAGGCTCCTCAGCAGCTGTGGAACTTGTTGTAGTGTTTAATGAGATTTAAAAACCCCTAAAGAAAGTCAGGTCCCAGAAAATAGGGAGGACGGGACTGTTTTCTCCGTGGTAAAGACCAGTTTCCATTTATCCTGTCGTGGTTTTTGGAAATGACTTTGCATTGACAACTGAGACTATTGGAGTGAGGGGGTCTGGAGGAGTGGGAAAATGCCTGAGAATTAGGTGCCCTGGCTTGCTAATTAGGTTAAATTTAGACAGTGTGACATGTTTGTAAATGAAATACTGTGACTGTAGAAGAGGCATCTATGAACCCCATAGCAAAAGCAGAAAGAAAGCAAAATCAAAACAAGGTATATTGGGGAACTGACAGTTGTTTAAATCAGCATCAGGGTATTTTGGCCTTCTATATTATGGAAATTGGAAGTTAAACTGAGGATATCAACAGAGTGGAAGAAAATACTAGTTTGAAAAATATCTTTCTTACCCTGTCCATCATGGAAAGTGATCTTTTAGAAAATTAGCTTCTTAGACTGGGTGGACAATCTCTCACCATATTTTAAAAAGGTCAGTTTTAAGCTAGGTTATCCAAAGAGGAAGCTTGCTCTGTGGACTTTATTTTCTGTCCTTCTAATCTTCAGTTCTGAGGTTCAGGAAATTTTAAATTCTTACTGACTTGGCATGCCACTGAGAATACTTTGAAAAAGGGGGAGAGATGAAATTAGGGTAGATTCTGTTAATATAAGATCTAGTTCCAGAGACAGAAGGCTGCATGCCTCTCCCTTATACGGCTAAAATTCTGTGTGGCAGTTGGGAGACAAAATCTTTGCCTGAACCATCTACCTAATGAAAAGTCAGAGTTTGTGTAGACTGTGGTAGGAGTCTTGGGTAATGAAGGCTCTGGTTGTAAGGCAGTGGAACAGGACAGTTAGAAGCTCAGGCTCTGGAACCATTCTGCTTGGATTGGGATCCCCACTGGGGATCCTTGGGTCCTGAGCAAGTTACTTAGTGTGCCAGTTTGGATTTTCTCAGACACAGACTCTGAGATGAGTTTAGTATGTGTGTGTGTGCATGCCAAGTCACTTCAGTTGTGTCCAACTCTTTGTGACCCCATGGGCTGTAGCCCACCAGGCTCCTCTGTCCATGGAATTCTCCAGTCAAGAATACTGGAGTGAGCTGCCATTCCCTTCTCCAGGGGATCCTCCCAACCCAGGGGTCGAACCCTCGTCTTTTGTGGCTCGAGCATTGCAGGCGGATTCTTTACTGCTGAGCCACCAGTGAAGCCTGAGTTTAGTGTACAAGTTTTTCATTCTGGTGTGTTATTGGCCTAACATATGAAAGAAGAAGGCAATAGGAGCAGGACAGGGCAGAGGGACAAGGTGGGCAGCCACAAAGCGAAGCTCTGGAGCCTTAAGCAGGGCAGAGATACACTCGCAGGGGTCAGTCACTGGAGGTGGGTCACCCTGAGGGGTATTGGCTTGAGTAGTTGGTGAGGCATCCTTGAGGGGCTGGGAGTGGACAGCTCTCTGCCAGCAGCTGGGGCAACAGGCCTTCAGGAGGGATGACCTGGGTGGCATCATTGTCCAGGATACTTAGCTTCTCTGGACCTCTCTTTCCTAAGAATATTTAAGAATTAAATGAGGTAATACCTGTAAAGTGCTTAAAACTATATTCATCATGGAATGAATACTTGATTATTGCTGTGTACCAGGCAGAGATTAAATAATGAGCCCAGGGTCTGCCAGGTGGTAACACGAGAAAGCCCTCCCTGGCCATAGGTGGCTGGATTTGCCTTACTTCCTACTGGACAACAGTGCGTCCCTGGTCCCGTTTCTTTCCCTCTCCTTTTCTGCTACAGAACTCTCTCCAGAGGCAGGAGATAGATGGGTTCCAGGTTAGACATTTACAACAGGCCTCCTGTTTGCATTTCCTGAGATAGGAGATAGGTGGGCTCCAGCCTCCTGTTTGCCCTCTGAAATGGAAGTAACAACAGAAACAGAATAAATGGGTAGTGCTTCTCTCTTTTAGACAATTTGAGATAATTGTCATGGCAAGGATGAAGAGGGGCAAAACCCTGTTTGAGTAAAGGATTAAGGGATCTCCACTCTCCCTCCCCATGTTTTGGGACAAGGAAGACACTACGTGTATGTGGAAAGGGTCCTTGGGGGTCAAAAAGTCAGGGGATAATGCCAGGCCATAATGAGTCTTGCTCTTCCCAGAAGCCTTCGATTCAAGATCTATTTTGGCTGAGGCGTGCGTGCGTACCTAGGGGAGGGTCCCAGGGTAGGTCAGGTGTGGCAAAAGAAACCAGATAATTGGCTAAAGGTAAGCAAAGACTGGAAAGAGTTTACCTGTATAAATGACTTGACTCCCTCTTTATTGCACTCCTCCTCACTAGCGGGGACACCCACACCTTTTCTCTCCAGGTGTGCATCTCTACGTTGCTTCTATCTTAACTAAACAAACCATTTCTCTGTGTGATCTCCCACTTATTGTTGAGCTAGTTCTGATGGCAAACCTTGTACCTGCATTTACAGGTTTTGCCTCCATAACAAATACATTTTTCACTGGGGACAAAGATCCAGGGAAAAATACCTTCTGGCCTTTCGTCCTTGCTGATCTGGTGACTAGGATTCCTGGTTCTCATCCAGGCTACCCAGGTTCAATTCCAGGAAGGGGAATTAAGATCTCACTTCATGCCACTGCTCACTGCTGCCTCACCAAGATCACTCCCACCTACAGCCCCTCTGGCTTGCCACTTGTCTCTAGCGATGGGCCTAGAGCATCTAGTTGGGGCAGGTGAGCTGACCAAGTAGTACCTGCCCTGGACTGCTCTCTCAGTCTCCAGACTCATGGTGCCCGTGTTCCATCCCCATTCCCCCGTTCTCCATGCTTTATATTTCATGTGCTACCCCAGGTCCAGACGTGCAATGCTAATGTCTTATTTGTGGGGTAAGATGTTAGTGCTTTCATTTGAAACTTAGATGAATCTGAACTCTAGTTATTTTTGTATTCAAAGACATATATTATACACCTTCTATGGGAAAATCTTTTCCTATGCCTCAAATTGACATATGAATGAATAATTAGTAAGCCGAGCTGCGTGTATTTTCTTCCTTCTTGAGTTGTAAGTTGAATAGCCAATGAGATGTTTTCCTTACAGTTTCTTTTGTCGTAAGTTCATTGATGGGAAAGCTTTGTAGGTAAATCACTGTATATATAGTATTGTAGGGAATACAATGAAGTAAAAGAATCTGTATTTTTATAAAGCTTACAGGCTAGGTTAGGGTTATATTACACAATAAGAATTGGAGCTGAATACTCTGTTTATGTGATACTTAATTCCTCTGGGTTTGTAACAGAAGATGAAAACTGAAAATTTTTAATTGTTGATGTTAAATGCAACGTATATACATTTTACAGATGAGAAACAGGAATGTGAATAATTTATGATAACTAAGTACTCAACCTAATGATGAAATCTATCAGCTGTCCTCAGTCCTACCAAAGCTTTCTCTTCATAACTTTTCAGGTTCTCGTTCACCCAAGTCATAGTGGGTGGAGGGATAAATTTCTACAGCATCTCTTCTTCTCTTTTCTTCTTCTACAGCCACCCTCATTGGAGTCTTTGAAGGAGAAAATGGGCATAAGCATTCCATTCTTCCTTTTCTTTTTAGGGGAAGACATCCTCTCTTGCTCTCTAGCTCAGTAGGTTACTTCCCTCCTCTGTGTTTCTGATTCCTCACACGAGAAGCAGAGCTCCTAATAGCATCATAGCGTTATGGTGAGGATTAAGGGAGCTAATGCAAGCAGAGTGCTGAGAACAGTGCTGTCACGGCGGCAGGGGGGGTAGGGTGGGGGGGTGGGTCTCAACAGAATTTAGCTCCTGTTGCTATTTATTTATATTGTTTATTCATTTATGTTATTTATTGTTTATGATCAAGAATGTGCATATGTGCCAAGAAGTCAGCTAAACTACTCCATGATGTTGCTGTCTTGGCATGATTTGGTGCCAAGTGGCCTGCAGGGCCTTGACCTGACACTGCTGCTGCTTCTGGTGCTGCTAAGTTGTGTCAGTCGTGTCTGACTCTGTGTGACCCCGTAGACGGAAGCCCACCAGGCTCTGCCGTCCCTGGGATTCTCCAGGCAAGAAAACTGGAGTGGGTTGCCATTTCCTTCTCCAATGCGTGAAAGTGAAAAGTGAAAGGGAAGTTGCTCAGTCATGTCCGACTCTTAGTGACCCCATGGACTGCAGCCTACCAGGCTCCGCCGTCCATGGGATTTTCCAGGCAAGAGTACTGGAGTGGGGTGCCATTGCCTTCCCTGTGACCTGACACTAGACCATCCCAAAGTTGCACGCCCTAGATGACAGTTTGTAGAGAACAGCGCATACTATCACAAACAAATGTAAACTCCCGATAATAACTTCTCCAGCAGTCTTTGTGAGCAGTAGTCTTCCCAGGGCCTTCCTTCCCCTTGTGTGCTCTTAGAAGCTTACTGAAACTCTGCTGTTTTTGCTTTGAATTGAGCCATCTGACCTTAGTCTGGGAATCCCAAAGCAGTCCATCCACGGTCCCTAAAAAAGCCACGTGCTCTCTGCCTGTACCCTGTCTTGACTTCCCCATGGGCACCTCCAGGTATGTGTTGTGTACCTTCTCCAGAACCTTTGAGTGATACACTTCTCTATTCTGGTTTCTTTGTGATCTTTAGTTGAACTATGGCTCATCATTTGACACTCTAGGGCTCTGCTTAATACATGTTAATTTAATAAAGTCACAGCAATGTGGCTTGGGAATGAAGAGGAGAATATGAACCAGGGAGGTAAGAGGGGTGGTTCTTTATAGATCACTGGAAGGCTTTCAGTCTAAGATGTTCTTCACACTCCCAGTGGGAACAGATACAGTTAATAATGAAAAGGGCTTCCACATCAGAGAGGAAAGTCAACTACTGCCCAGCCTCTCCACTTTACCTCAACTATTTGTTTATCATCTACTAGGCATAGAAGAAGAACTTGGTGCTTGTCCATCTATTTACTAACAGTAAATTTATTACTCTTTATTACCAGTAGTAATAAATAAGGTCAGGATGAGAATTTCTCCTTCCCCCCTGAAGAGAAGACAGCCAAGTCCTGCCTGCCTTCTGCTGCACATGCTGGGGTGTCACTCCAGGACCTTGCTCCACATGTGTGAGTTTCCCCATCCATTAGACCACTGATTTCTCTGTGGCTGACTCCTAGCTCTTTCTTTGGTCTTGAAGCTGGGTAAGTATAGGCCTCATAGCGCAGTATGGTGCAACCTAACAATTGGCAGAACCGGCCAGGAGACCAAGGAAACTCCCATGAGAGCTGAGATGTCAAGAAATATAGGACTGGAATGAAAAGTTGCAGGTACTGTCCACTAGCATGTAAGGTTTGAGAGTTGCAGGTATAATTCCTGGCTGGCCGACAGCTGACATATGGGGCCCAAAACTTCCAGGGATGACTCTGAAAGATGTTGTGAGGGAGGAGGGAATTCTGGAGTAGGTGGCTGTCTACTGTTACATGGGGCCTTGTGGGGGCTATCCTGGTTTAATGGGAGCTGCCAAGAGATCTAGAGGACGATAGCCTCTAATGGCCCTGGTATTGTATCAAAGTGAGTCTTTATAATTGGTTAAGCTAGGTTTCTAGAAGGAATTGATACTTCTATTATGCCTTTGAGATGTAAATGATCTACCTGACCTCTCTGAAACTTTAATCTTCTGTGATCTCTAAGAATAAAGGAGATAAAAGAGATTTTAGGTAAACTCTTTAGAAATAATTGTTTGGGGGAACGTCTGTCTAAAATAGTCTCTTTGGATTTTGATAATTTGAAACTAAAGTTAAAAGAAGAGAATTCATGGGTCATTTTAAATAGGATAAAATATTGAAACATTAATTGCTGAATGGGTCTTCCTTTGGCTGAAGATTGAAGTATTAATTTTTCCAGTCAGGAAATCACAGTAACTTGCTTCTTGGTTTTTGCCAGATATTAGGATTTTCAAGGGTTAAGATTATAAACAGTCAAAATTCTTGTCACCAGATTTCTTTATTGATTACATTGTGAGCAGGTGTGATCAGGTGTATCTTACTCTTGATCTGGTTGCAGTCCCCCTCTACACACCTGATCCCAGAGAACTGAAGAAGAGAGGAGGACCAAGATTTTAAGGGTCATGCACGGTACACTGGGGTAGAGTGTATGGTCATGCCACTCAAGATGGTTGTTCTCTTGCTCTCTGTACATCTTTTGCCCTTCAAATGCCTGTTTCACTTATACCATTTGCATTTGACTGACCTTCCTAAGTACTTGCCCCAGGCCCCAGCTTACGATTGTTTTAATCAACAAGGGCATAAAGGGCATGCCCCTCTGGTGGTTTCCCTGGTAACTAATGAGGCAAAACCTGACATCAGTTCTCTTGTAACTGGTAATCTCCTCTTCCCCTGATGAGAAGACAGCCACCAAGTCCTGCCCACTATCTGCTGCACACCATGGGGTGTCATTCCAGGCCCCTGCTACAGACATGTAAGCTCCCGCATTCATTAAACTACTGGTTCTGGGGGGTGGGGAGTGGCGGGTCGGGGAGAAAAGAAAAGGTCAAAACGTGGCAGTGAGAGACACAGTAGTTTGCCACCGTGGTTTGCAGTTTGGCCAAATCCCACTTATTTTAGATGAGTGGTAAAACACAAGGTCAGACCTTAATGTTCTTTATTCTTTTGGGAGCTCTAGAATTTATTTCAAATGCTCATTCTGATTTGTGTTTGAAGATTTGGCCAAAGTGCTTATTATTGAATTTAAAAAGCCATTGACTGAATCCCTACTGGGTTCATGGTGCAGGAACTTAGTTATTATATCATTTAACCTCATAATAATCCTTTGAGGTAGATGTTACTATCTTGGTTTGATAGATAAGATAGATATTGCTGGAATTTGAACTTAAGTCTTCCATAAGAGATTTCTTAAAAGTTACATAGATTTAATGAGGTCATATCATGTATTATTAGCACACTGTCTACTACTTTTATGCATTTTAGAAATGCAGAAAATCAAGAAGGAAACAAAAATCACCCATAATATGACAACTCAATAATAACCATTATTTAAATTTTGGAATATTTTCGTTCAGTTTTATTGCATTATGTTTACTTTATCCCCAAAAAGTGAACTTCTGCATTCTATATTATTTAAAAACTCCTCTTAGATATGTTATGAAGGGTTTTTTCCCATATTAATAGTTTTATAAAACTTGATTTCTTTTTCTTAAAGGGCTCATTTAAATTATCTGCATTGCTGTGCTTTATTATTATTTTTTAAAATATTTATTTGGCTGCACTGGGTCTTTTTAGTTGTGGCATATGAGATCTTTAGTTGCAACCTGTGAACACTTACTTGGAGCATGTGGGATCTAGTTCCCTGACCAGGGATCAAACCCAAGGCCCCTGCATTGGGAGTGCAGAGTCTTAGCAGCAGCTAAGGGACCACCAGGGAAGTCCCCAAAACTTGATTTTAAATAGCCACATTTCATCAGTGGATGAAGAAAGCCCTTATTATTTAAATATATTTTCCCATTTTACCTTATTTTAAACAATGATGCCACAAACATCTTTGTATGTAATTCTTTTGCCTGTCTCTTTCTCCTTAGAATAGACTTGAGAGGAGTCATTCCTGTGTAAGAGGTTATTCCAGTTATCTGTTACTGTGTAAGAAACCAACCCTAAACTTAGCGGCATTAAATAACCACCATTTTATTATGCTCTTGAATGCCAGAAATTCAGAGAGGACACAGCAGGGGTGGTAGTCTCCTGCTCTGTGAGGTCTGGGATCTCAGCTGGGAGACTCAGAGGCTGGGCTCCGCTAGGACTGCTGAACATTGTTCCTACATGTGGCCACTTGAGCCTGGCGATATTCGTCTAATACTTTATTAATTGGCTCAGGGCTCCAAGAATATGTCAGTGGCACAGGGCAGGTATATATGGGCTTTATGAACTAGCCTGGAAGGTTACTTGGTGTCATTTTTGCTGGTTGAAGCAGTCACGACCCCGCCCCACTTCAGAGAGGAGAGAATGTAGATTCGCTACCTCTCAATGAAGGGAGTGTCAAAGAATTTACAGCGGTGTTTTAAAACTACCAGAGAAGATATAAACCACTTGCAAGATTTTGACATATATTATCAGGCTGCCCCTCAGAAATGTTATATAAATCAACACTTTTCCCCCTAGTGGCTGATAGTACACTCTTACCTACTCTGGATATTACAATTTTAACATATTTTTCAATATGATAGGCAAAAGCTAACATATGTTGCTGTAATTTTCAAATATCTGAATACTAGTGAGATTTTATATGTGTTTTTTTTCAGTCACGTGTCAAAATTTTATGTAAATTTTCCATTTTTTTGCTTCACTTTTCTGTTGGAGTAGTCATCTTTTTCCTCTTTAATTGGTAGGTGTTGCTTATGTATTAAGACTAAATCAAGGTGTTCTAATCCTAAATTGAGTTCTTTCACCATCATCCCTTAGTAGCACTAATAGTACTATGTGTAAAGGCACTGTTTACTTGTAATTCAGATTTTGCCTCTTTCAAGCTATGTGATTTGAACAATTAAGACTGGACCCTAGTGAGCTCGCCTGTAATATTGGGCTAATAATATTCCTATCTCATTTGTTATTGTGAGAATTCATTACTGTCTATGTAAATGCTTAGAGAAGGCTTGTTACATGCTAAGTGTCCAGTAAAGGTAAGTGGTTACTGTTAGTATTATTACTGTCACCATAATGATTAAATATGATACTAAGATATTTGTGAGTATTCTAGTGATTATTTCTATCGTCCAATTTGTAAGTCTGTAACTGAGGATCTCTAGTCATGTCAAAGCTATTTAGGTTTTGAATTCAAAAGAGTCAGGGTTAATCAAGAAAGATTTGTCTTTTCTTATTATTTTAAACTTGGTTCTCAAGTTTCCCAAAGGAGGGAAATCACTAACAATACAGGATGGCCTTTGGAGCAGGGTTGTGGGGCATCCTAGTAAATGGGTGAGATGCTTGGAAATAATCACCACTCTTGATTGCCATGCCAATGTAATTAGAAAAATGGGGTGGGGGGGACACGCAGTTGTTCGTGAAACTCCTGAGACAAAAACTAAATTTGATGACATTTCCTCTGCCTCTTTCATTTGTCTTTCAATTCCATCAGACCAACTGAGCTCAGAAATGAGCATTGTGGAGTGCCCTGGAGAGCAGCATTGATGAAAGAAAAAAATAAAACCCTTTTCTGTAGAAGGATAAGTCCCAAGGGACTCTCATTGCTTTAAATTAGGAGAGGCTATGGAAAGAAGAGGCCAGGGCCTGGGTCTGAATGACCAAAGGCAGGGCCCAGTCTCAAGGCTCTCCTTACCTCCAAGTCTGTGCCTTCCTCCCCTGCCCAGCACATCCTCCTCGTGTTCTTTCCATTCAGAGCCTCAAGGGGGTGTTCGAGTGCCACGCGTTGGAGGATGGGAGATGGGGGATGGGGAGGATGTACCACCTCAGGGCACTGAACATTTGTTGTCGCCAAAGAGGGCTTCTCTGGCTTCAGCCCAGCTGTCCCTGTGTGATAACCACCATGGCTAATACTCTGGTGATGAGCCTCTTTGGGTCTCCGCCTCACCGCCTCTGATCACTGTGAAATATGAGTTAGGGGAGTTTTCTGTAACAAATGCCTGCTTGACTGAGCCCCTGTTCAGGCGTCTGGTGTCAGCACTTGTCCCAGACAGCCGCTTCAGCCGTTCCAGCCAGACAGTGACAGATTCAGCCTCCTGCTTAGACTGTCAGGGGAGTCCACCCCTCAGGCTTGGGCTTGTCACAGGAGCGCCTGGCTGAATCCTGCCAGGGCTCTGGGCTGCACCTGTGCTTCCAAATGTCAGTGGGCATGAGAGCCAGCCGTTTTTCACCACCCTTCCTGTCAAGGTCAACTGGCCTGATGGGGGAGGGGGCCTCCAGAACTGAGATAGACCTGCCTCTTTGCTCCTGCATCATCAGGCAGGCCTTTTAATACCAACGGCCCAGGACTTGCCAAAGAAAGCGTTTGAGGGTATCTTGGGTAAATTAAAAGAATTTAATAGATGGACTGGAGATAATTAGCTGGGCAAGTTTACTTCTTTGAAACATCTTTTCCATGTTCTGTTTAACATTATCTGGTGAGTCTTGGTTGATATGGAAGGAAGAACAAAGCTAGTCATAGGTAGTCAGAAGCAAAGTGCTCACATTATTGGCCACTCTTGAGATTCTGCCAGGGTTGGCCATATGGTGATCATAATGATGATTTATAAATCAGAAATTGCAGTCTGATGGCCCATGGATTGAATTTGGCACAAAGGATTTTTATTTGGCCTCTGTTGTTCATTTGTTTTTCATAGAACTTGACGCTAATATTTAGAATTCAGAATATTTTACATACAAATGTGACTTCAGGCTTTTGAAAAACCAAGCTGGCAACACTGGGCTTATGTTCTTATATACGGAGAACTGAAGTAAACCTTGTTGCTGCCACTGCTCACTTTAGAAAGGGCATGGACTTTTTAGTTTGTCTCAGTCTTCCCCTTTCCCAACCTGCTTCTCTTATTTCCATTATATGGATGATCCCTATACTTGTGTTGGTGATCATTGGTATAAGTGCTGAGCTTCAATTCTATACTTAATATTTAATGAACTCTGTCTAATAAGATTTATCTCTCCCACTGAGATGATATGTGATGAGGCAATGCTTGAACTATCATGATTTAAATGCAATGAATAATAAGGATGAAAAATAGTGGTTTTATTGATATCTGAAGATTGTAGTTCACCATTGCTAGGCCTTAGCTCTTGACATATGTTCCATAAATGATAAACTTTGGGACAAGTTTGGTGTTTCTACTGAAAGAGAAAGAGAAATGCAGTAAAAAAATTGCTACATCGTCTAATTTTTAATCTTAATGAAAGTGCTTCCAACATAGTGAAATGTTTCCATGAACGAGGATATGGGGTCAGAGTTAAGAACCTTTCTCAATGCGTTAAAGCCGGAAATTAAGGGAATTAAAGTACTTATTCTCCTCTACAAGAAATTTTCCAACCCAATGGAATTCTGTGGCATCTGTTTAGGCTAAAAGTCAAATATTGCTGAAGAGATAATGTATACTAGCTTTATCAAATAGGCTGCATTTGGACTTTAGAAGCATGTGTTTAAGAGCCTTGTTTTTAAAAAATGAAAATACTTTATTCATGCTGAGGATTTTTTCCTTAATTTCTTTTAACTCACATGATATGCAGATTGAAATGGTGCTTTACTTTTTCATTTTTATAATGAAATATTAGAGCAAACACATAAGAGTACTTGCTATGTGTTTATACTGATTACCTTATTTAACACTCTCAACACTCATGCAAGATATATAAAATATTATCCCTATTTTATAGACGGGAAGACTGAGGCACGGAGAGATAGTGCTGAGAGACTTGAGTAAATAACTTGCTAAACCATTGTGTGTGTTGGGGTCAGAATCAGTGCAGCTTAGCTTTCTACCTTTCTAACCTTTGATGAATACAAACTAAATTATTGGACATGCTATAACCACTGTCTTTCTATGATCTACAGAGCTATGCCAATCAGCTTTCTCCTGTTCTCCAAGGATAATATCGCAAAAGCTCCTTGATGGCTTGCCCAAATAGAAATCTTGAAAGTGTTTCCATAAATGATGGCTTAGAAGGTCATTAGCAGTTCTGATAGTTTTAAATAAATTGTGTTTTAAAATGATTACTTTGGGATGGGTCTCTTATGGTTAAGTGTTATATTGTGCGAATTGTCTGAATTTTCAAATATAATGAATTTTATTGATCATAAGAAGAATATGTTTTGGATGATAATTCCACTGTTCGAAGTTTGCTGTTTGAAGTCTGCATAGATTGGGTTAGTTTAAATGTTTGAAGTATTTGAATTGAATGCATTTGGGATATAGGAAAGTGATTAAGTCCTCTCTGTCCCTGTTGTTGAGGGACCTTATGGGGCTGCATTGCCCAGCTTGAAGTGACGTTAACCTGGAATGTGTTTGAGGGTCTAGCTCCTGATGATCGCCTTTGAAGAATTTCTTGCAGCCATTTGCTCTTAAGTCACTTGGAGGCTGGTCTATGTCTTTTGGAACTTACCAAGTGGCTCAGTGGTAAAGAATTTGCCTGCCAATGCAGGTGATGTGGGCTGGGAAGGTCCCCTGGAGGAGGAAATGGCAACCCACTCCAGCATTCTTGCCTGGGAAACCCCATGAACAGAGGAACCTGGCAGGGTATAGTTCATGGAGTCACAAAGGGTTGGACATGACTGAGTGCTCACGCAGTATGTCTTTTGGGGCCCAGAACCCAGTAACAACTCTAACCGTCTGCGGTCCAGAGAACACATGAGAAAGTTTTGTTAGCCTGCCTTTCCTATATTCCTTCCCACATTCTTGGGCTAAGTTGGGATCTGAGAAGTGTCCATGAATCTTGTCTGCATACAACCACACAACTGGCTACTGTGCATTCCCTTGTTGTGACCAAAGTCTTTTTGTTTGGGGGAGTAAGTAGGTAGAAAATGACCTGAGCCTTTCACGATAAAGGCATTATGAGACCTCTCACTGCAGATTTAAATGGTAGCCATCTGACATAATCTCCTATCTTCTCTAGAGATAGAATGGATTCAAATAATCAGGAAAGCTATGCTTGCACAGGTTTTATCTCTGCTGGTTCAGTAGAATCAGGGCTGAACCTAGTAGTTTTTTGTGCTGTTACATGCTGTGTTTACTTGTGAGCTACCTTCCCCTGAAATATCCTATGCCTCAATATTCCCGGGTTAATTTCCAGGATGATTTTGTTTAAAAACCACCTATATCTTTAGCTGTCACTTAAAAGCTGTTGACTCCTAAAGAAAACAACTTCAGACCTTTTCTTTCCCCAAGCTGGGGTCCTGTATTGCCTACTGCTCGTGGAACCCATCCATGTAGATATTCCACTGGCTTCTCAAAAGCAACAGGCTTTAAACTAAGCTCATCATCTTCCTCACTATCTTCTCATTATCTTCCTCACTATCTTCTCTGCTCCTCTTTCTGTATTTTTTACTTGCGTTCAGTGTGTATCAAACATCATTATATATAAATTCTGACTCATTAAATGTAGGATGGCATGAAGAATCGACACTGTTTGCAAATACCTATAGTGGTTCTGATGTCTGTGGTCCACATACAACGCTGAGAAAAGTAGCTTAGTGAATGCCTCTCTTTCCACCTCATCACATGAGCTAGAAACGTGGAATCATGCTAGACTCGTCTCTTCTGCTCAGCTCACATCACAAAGGGCTGCTATGTCCTATCAATTCCATTTCCTCAATGTGTTTTAAGCCAGCCCCTTTCTCTCTGCTCCCACTGCTGCCCACTTTATTCTATCCTGGATCATCCCAATTGAATCTTTCTTCTGTATCACTCTTGTCTCCATTAATTCACTTTCTCCAATGCCATGAGGGTGATCATTCCAAGAGGCAAATATTGTATTGCTACTTCCTTCTCAAACATTTTCAGTGACTTTCTATTCTAAAGGATAAAGGTAAATTTTTAGCATGGCATATGAATTCTTTCATCATCAGGCCCTGGCACATGCATTCAACTTTATCTCTCTGTCAGTCTCTTATTTCAACCCATATTCCAAATACATTAGGCCATTTATAAGCCTGAATATTTTTTTTTGTTTCTATAGTATCCTCCATGCTACTATGACAGATAGTTTTTGTTCTTCAAACACCTTTCCTTTTCTTTGGCTGGCCCAATTTTACTTTGTCATCTAGTGAATCAAGTCAAGCATTTCCAGTTTGGGGAAGACTTTCACGACCTTGGTAGACTGACTTAACTATGTCTCTGGTTAAATTTCTTTAGAACTCTGTGTCTATAGATAGCAGAGCATTTCTTGCAGAGTGTGGTGTTTACTGGTTTATTTCTTTGAAACTAGAATGTGACTTTATTGAGAGCCTTGATTGTATCTTCAATTTCTTTGTGTCCAATCGATGGCATCCCACTCCAGTACTCTTGCCTGGAAAATCCCATGGACGGAAAAGCCTGGTAGGCTACAGTTCATGGGGTCGTGAAGAGTCGGACACGACTGAGCGACCTCACTTTCACTTTTCATTTTCATGCATTGGAGAAGGAAATGGCAACCCACTCCAGTGTTCTTGCCTGGAGAATCCCAGGAATGGCGGAGCCTGGTGGGCTGTCATCTATGGAGTTGCACAGAGTCAGACACGGCTGAAGCAACCTAGCAGCAGCAGCAGCAGCCTATCACAGTACCTGGCATTTAGTAGGGATATAAGAGATACTTGAGAATGAATAAATGGCCAAATATTTTTAAACACTTTGGTAAGACTGTAGTCACATTGATACTCAGTGTGTGGAGAAATGTCCTTTCATCATGGCCTTTGCAACATAAGTGACTCTCTTGCATTAGCAATGGAAGGTTTCCATTAGTTTCGTTTTGGTTCCTTCCAGGGTCCAGAGAGATATGTGAAGATCAACATATTACTTTGTTATCCTTCCCAAAGTTGCTTTTGCAATATCTATTTTCTTAGAATACACAAAAGAAGCTGGTGTTCCATTGCTAAAATCAAAATCCAAGCAGAGCCTCCAAGTTGATTTTAAGGTGTGTATTTAAAACCTAATTTGTACCAAATCAAATGGAAATTTCAGGGAGGCTGCTTTCAGTTCAATATAGCAGTTGGATATTCCAGAGCAAGAGGGTGGGCAACTTCTTGTTATTGGAACTCACACAAAAACCAGCTATTGTAAAAGTGATTCCTTCTTTTGGATGGAAGTGTGGGGTCAACAGCAACTTGCTTATCCAAACATTGTGTTCTCTTGTTTCTTATTAAGTATAATTCGCATTCGACAGTGTTTATTAAGCAACTATAATGACCCTGGAATTGTGTCACAGGCTTTGTATACAAAGATGAGCAGGTCACTGTCCCTGTCATAGAAGAGACCAGCATCTAAACAAAAAAACCTACTCTTAGAAGTCCCTTGCTGATAATTTCTCAAAGTCCTCTTTCATATCAGACAAATAAGAACAGAGTTGGAAGGCAGGATGAAAGAAACTTCTGTTTTCTGTTGTGAGGAAGAAAGTTTTCTTAAGGAATGCTGACATCTGCAGTGTTTTAAGTGAGAATGTACCAGTGCTCTGGAGGTACCTCATTTTGTTTTCTTAAAAAAAGAGCATATATATTTGTTTGATATAATAAAGGTTACCCTAGAAAATTTTGTGTTCACAGAACTAATGTGACTTCTGCCCAACTGGGGCCTGTGGATGGAGGGCAGGGTGAAAAAACTGCCTCATGCAGAGCGAGACCAGGAAGGGCTAGGGAGTGGGCTCAGGGTCTTTTTGAGAGCAATCCCAGCAGAAAGATGTGCTCAAGTGAAGTACTAAGTAAGATCTAGTAGCGGGTGTCTTTGGTTAATTGAAAATTGCATCATCTGCAACTGAATCCTATTTCAGATTTTAAAAGTATGCCATTTCTCTGGTTTAAAAATCATTTGTATGAAAGAATGTGAAATGGTAATTTTAGATAAAGGGGAAGGAAGTAGAACAACTGATTATTTTTCTTAGCCCCATATAAAACTTATTTGATTATTTATGATTTTTTCCCTCAGAGAGCAATAATTCTATTGTTTTCACCATAAAACACATATATGTCACTGATGAGTTGGCTGCAGAATCTTTCTGTAAATAGAGTATTCCTTGAATATGACATTATCCATTCAAACATCTGGCATTTACAGGATATTTTTGGAGGCAGAGTTGTTCTATTTCTTCCTACGCTAAGAAGCAGGACACATCTAAGGTTTCCAGCATCACTGTCTCCTGAGGCAAGCTGTTTTTTGAGTTACTGTGGGCAATTAGATGATGGGAGGCAAGAACCTTTGCAGGCCTTGAAGTAGGCCTAGAGGAATAAACTGTGCGACTGCCCCTCACCCGGCAGCCAGGAGAGCTTCTATCGGGGGTGGCACTTTTAGAACTTAGAAAAGCCTCAGAGAGATTATTTGAACAGAGGAACTTAAACTTTTTCAAAATTTATGAAAATTTTAACTCTCATTTTTGTCAATGCCAGAAGCCAGGAGCTAGGTTCAGTAGGACTTTGGATAACTTTATTAAGGTCAATCACTCTGGACCTCCTATTGAACTGAAAGGGTAATGTAACATCCCTCCTTCTTGGAGGGATCACACCCTCACCCAGCTAGTGCTAAACAATCAGGGACTCCTGATTATTCCCCCTCGGTTCAGTACCAGCAGCCAGCTAACTTCCCTCTGCTCACATGTCTGCGGCATGAAAAGAAGCTGGAAGTTGAATTCAGCTTCCAGATGGAATATTTATAAAATCCAGTCACTTAATTTCACCAAATGCTGCAATTTGGATTATAATATACTGTTAAAATAAATCTCCATAGGAAGCAAATATGATGATTATAGTATCATCATATATCAATTTGCCATAAATTACTCAGTAAATCACCTATAGAACTTAGGCCAACCCTAGATTTGTCTTGTTGCACTTCATTATGCTAAACCATAAAGGGGTTTTGAGGGTACAACAACGGCATAGTTAGTCTGGTTGTTGATGCCCATCCTGGAATTTCAACACAGAATAAGAATAATTAAAGACCAGTGTGCGTCTACATAATATGCTAAGCCCCGTGGATGAACATGTGTGTTTAGTCCTGTCTGACTTTTGTCCACCATGTGGACTGTAGCCTGCCAGGCTCCTCTATCCATGGAACTCTCCAGGCAAGAACATTGGAGTGGGATGCCATTGCCTTCTCCAGGGTATCTTCCTGACCCAGGGATCAAACGTGTTTCTCCTACATTGGCAGGTGGATTCTTTACCACTGTGCCACCCTACAGAATAGGTTAAAGATGGGGTTTCCTTTAACCTGCAGTTGTACTATTGAATTTTAGTTTGAGTTGAGGCTAGACTCTTAAGGATCTCAATCTCCAAAGAAGAAATTATACCCTTTAGAGTGAATTCTTGAATTTTTTTTTTTTTTTTTTGGTGTTCATGAGCTTTTGTGGGGAATTTAGGAGACTAGCTTTTATTCAGGTTGGGGTACTAATTGTCAACCAGGAAATCACTTAAGTTCTGTGGGCACCATTCCCTTATCTTTAAAGGAGAGAAAGTTGAATTGGATGCTTTATTTATTCTTGATCCAAAGTTATAAAGAAGTCCTTTACTCACTTTGATACTGATTCACTTTCCTGTCATTCATTCATTCAATAGATATTTAAAGTATGTACTTAAGTTTTAAGTACTCTGCTAGGTTAAGGGATACCCCTATATTGGTGAATAGCATAGCCTTGCTTCCAAGCAACCCAACATATATTACGTATGTGGAGAGTAGGGGTGATAGCTGATACAGATGAACCAATAACAAGTATACAATGTAATGCATAATAATGAAGTATTGGGTGCCTTGGAAATGCAAAGGTTGGATAACTCACTTAGTCTTTGAGGTTAGAATAGATGAAGATGGCTTCTAAGAGGTAATGACGTTGAAATTCGGCCCTGAAAGAGTTCTGCTGAGCAAGAGGATGAGGGTTTAGAGCCGCATATTGGGTCATATTCAGAGGAAAAGGCTTTGCACCAGGATTGATAGAACAAGGGAGAAAAAAAAGAGAATGAAAATGTTCTTATGGGACTAGAGGGAATTCACCATGATAGTACAGCCTGGAGAGGAAGGGGGAAATGGCAGGAGACTGCTGGAAAGTGGGATGAGGGCAGGTCATGAAGTGCATTGTACTTCAAAAGAAGGGAATTTGGATATTATTGTGAAGATTGGCAGGGAAACGGGAGACTTTGAGGCAGTGGAGTGAAGTCATCAGCACTTTGCTTTAGAAGGATCTTTGACTGCTGTGTGGGGCTTGGCTGAGGAACACGGGAGTGGAGGGGAAAGACCAGTCGAGATGCTTCCATTTCTTGACAGGGCCACCAGCTGTGTAATTGGAGGAGTTTTCCAGGCTGGCGGATGTGGATCCTGACGCTGCTGAGCTAGGAGTGAGTGATGAGAGGGCACCAGATGCTGCTCTCTAAAGCGGGTCCCCCTCTGTGAGGGCCTCAGCAGGCCAGAGAGGAGCTGCTCACCGCTTCTTCTGAGTAAGGCACAATCTCGTGTCCAGATTGGGGCTGGCAGTTGCAGGCTCTCCAGGAATGGAGAGAGAGAGCCAACTCCCTCACAGGCTGATAGGAAGGAACTGAAGCTCCACGGGACACCATCAGTCAGGATCTGCTCATTGCCTGGCTGAGGTGTCCAAACAAGGCCATCCATATGCCCTGCAGTTTCTGTCCATGCCCTTGAATGACCTTGTCACTCTCAGCTTGTACTTTGTTGACTCACATGCTACTTGGACTTGCCAAAGAGTGTGCAAACTCCTCCTGTGTCGAAAGCAGACGTCTTGGTTCATGCTTCCAAAGGGCTGCAGGGCCCTGGACAGGGGACTACCAGACACCCACGCAGATGATGCAGGGCTACCAAGAAAAACAGGCCTGGCTGTGTAGCTCAGGGCCCTTTGAGACTAGGTAGACAGAGTAAGTGCACGTACATGAGAACACAAATATTTGGCAGCTGTACCATATCCCATTCACATGTGGAGAGCAGAAAGTCCAGTGAGATGGTCTGGGGTTGGGGGATGAGGGTGCTAATCTCTCTGCTCACAAAAACCAGTGTTTGTGCCTCTTCTTTGCTATGCTTTACTTTTGGGCCTCAGGCTTAACCACTTTGTCCGTGCTTTAGCCTGTGTGAGGCCCATGGAAGGCCCATGCCTTCTATGACTGTGGTATCTTGGATTGCATTTTATCTGTCACCATCACATATGACTGTATGTTTAACTTCCTGGATTGTGATTCCTTGAAAAAAGCAAATGCACTTATCCATCCTGGTTTTCCTGGACACTAAGCAGGATGGGTGTCTTGTACCCCCTACACACCCAGTAAATGCTTCTTGGAATAAAAGGAACTATAAGCCAAGTATTTAGGTTTGGTAACTCAACTATTAAGAGTTTAAGATGTAAGGGAGATCCTGTAGTCAGGGTAGCTGCCATAAGTCTTGTGATTTAAATTATTGGATTCTAAACTTTAGTGGTTTCAAGATAGATGAAATCCTAGACACAGAACAGTTTCTGGGGGGCTCAACAATAAAACATCTGCCTGCAATGCAGGCGCTATCTACAACGCAGGAGATGTGGGTTAGATTCCTGCATCAGGAAGATTCCCTGGTGAAGGAAATGGCAACCCAGTCCAGTATTCTTGGCTGGAAAATCCCACAAACAGAAGAGCCTGGTGGGCCACAGTCCATGAAGTCACAACAGTCAGACACGACTTAGCGACTAAACCACCGCCACCACCACAGCCCACAGCAACCGACAGATCTATGGAAAACAGTTTCACGTGTTCACAGTATCCCTGGAGACCACTCACTGATCATTAGTCATCATCTCACAGCCTGTCCCCCACACACCAGGCCTCAGTGTCAGGCGCTGTGCTCAGTGCTTCATATTTCACATATCTTAATTCTCACCACACCCTGGGAAAGTAGTATTCTATTTTTAAGATGTGGACAGCTAGGCTCATGGGGGTCACATCCTTTATTTAACTTTAAGTCTCGTTAGAGCTGATACTCAGATCAAAGACCTGCCTGATGCCAAAGCTCTTCTTTCATTACGCAGCTCACTGGTTATGTTGATGGGAATGGATAGGTGGACCAGCTTCATTGGATTGGCCCTGGAGGACCAAGAATAGGCATGTGTGTGCAGGGATTTGCTTCCTGGTAGATGCCACAACAAGTGGAGAACTACTGCAAACTCTAAACTCTCTCCTAGCCCAGGGATAATGACAGATGGTCGCTGTGACTTCTGGGTATGTACAAGCATGATCTTGAACAAAAGGAATAGAGATGTGATTGTGGCAGAGGGGCCGTTTCTGGGTAGGACAATAGAAAGCAAGAGTGTGTGTGTGTGTGTGTGTGTGTGTGTGTGTGTGTGTGTGTGTGTGTTAGAGCAGGGAGTTGAGGGCTGCAGGTCTCTTGGCCCTCTGGCTGACAGTTAGAGCAACATAAACAGCAACCTTACAACTTGCTGAGTGTGTTTGGACCATGTAAGGTGACCTGAACAGGTGGTACCTGGTCTCTATCACGTTGTTACATTTATGCTACAAACTTATTTAGGGGAACAGAGAAGCTATTTCTCTGCATGGTTTACCCAGATTAGAAGGGTTTGAGGGGAGAAGCAGCAGGCATAGAAGATGGTAAGTGTAGAAACAGCAAGAGATAAAGCAATCAAAGAGCCACTAATTACTAACATTGTTGAAATAGTCTGTGTTTCAGTTTCTGAGACAGCAGATACAATCATTCTTTCCTCTGCGTGTCTTGGGTCCATGGAAAAGATAGTAGTCTCAAATGTGCTTGAAGTTTGTCAGAGCTGTGTGAACTGAAGGTGTTATTACTATAGCGTAGCAATTTTTACTCTGCCAACCACCTTGGTATTTTAAACACAGTCAAGAAGTTGAGACACAATTTTCCAAAATTCTAAAGTTTTTGTTGGGAGAGTAAAATATGCTCTTTAATGCCTCATTTATAATTCTAGAGAAAGTTCTCCTTTCTCCCCTGTGGACTATGTTTTGGAAGATGAAGGTAGAATTATAGAGCTGAGCACACAGCGTTGATTTACCTGTTTCCATTGTTTTTTCTTTGTGGGAGGGAGATGGCAGTTTTGCTTAAAAAAGGTCTGGAAAACAACCCCCAACCCCAATCTAATTAAAGGCATTTTCCTGGTGATGTTAGACAGAATTTCTTAGAAATCTTTGCCCCTGGCAGGAGAAATGGCTGGAATTTTTTAAGGTAATCTATCAACAGCACCGAATTGTCTGTTTTTACCTGCATAGTGAGTGTACAGTAATCCCTTTCATCCTGGCAAGATTAATTCATCCAGTGAGGCTGTGAGTGGTCACTTTCAGATATGGCTCTTATATGATCAAGGCCTGCTGTGACAGGGAGAAAACAAAAAAGATAAATTGTGGTCATGCAGCAGAACAAATGATTATAGCCCTACCTGGCTTCACTACTCTCCCCCCTAACAGAGCAAGTGCTATGGGAATTGATCTGTTTACAGAGAGACAACTTCAGAGCATAATGACCCATTCCTGGCTCACCACGTACTCTAGACTCATTAAATCCATTTCAGTCTTCTGCCTCCTTTGTTGAAAAAGCTCTCAATAGCACTACTGGCTGAAACAACTCAAATTAGTAACTTGGCTTTTGAGAATCTCCATTGTTTTGTTGGTATCTGCACAACTCATTTAATGGAGTTACATCAAATAAAATTGCACAAGCATTAACCTTACCAAACAAAGAAATGTGCAACAAACTTTTTGATTGAATTTTGGCTGCATTTATCAAATGGTATCTCTTATCTTGAAGTCCTTTTCAGTCTGAATAAAACCTATAATTCTGAATGGCAGTAGTTATAGCAACCAGAGCTTATTTGGATCAATCCTTATGGGTAAATGTCCATCTATGGCCTGGGTTTGAAATGTTCAATTTGTCCTCTTTTTCTGTAGAGTTCAGTAATCAACGAATTTCAGACATAGGTTTTAGGGGGAGAAAAGTTGTGATCGTGAGATGTGAAATATCTCGAAATAAAGTTTTACTCTAACATCACTATGGGGTATTTCCTTTCCATTCTATTGCAATCATTAAAACTGTTCTTAGCTAAGAACACTACATAGGAGTGGGAAAAATGTGAACTCCTGGCTTTATGTTGTAATAAGTTCAGTGAGATGGGAATACCAGACCACCTGACCTGCCTATTGAGAAACCTATTTGCAGGTCAGGAAACAACAGTTAGAACTGGACATGGAACAACAGACTGGTTCCAAATAGGAAAAGGAGTACATCAAGGCTTTACATTGTCACCCTGCTTATTTAACTTCTATGCAGAGTACATCATGAGAAACGCTGGGCTGGAAGAAGCACAAGCTGGAATCAAGATTGCTGGGAGAAATATCAATAACCTCAGATATGCAGATGACACCATCCTTATGGCAGAAAGTGAAGAGGAACTAAATAGCCTCTTGATGAAAGTGAAAGAGGAGAGTGAAAAAGTTGGCTTAAAGCTCAACATTCAGAAAAGTAAGATCATGGCATCCAGTCCCATCACTTCATGGCAAATAGATGGGGAAACGGTGGCTGACTTTGGTTTTTTGGGCTCCAAAATCACTGCAGATGGTGATTGCAGCCATGAAATTACAAGACGCTTACTCCTTGGAAGGAAAGTTATGTCCAACCTAGACAGCATATTCAAAAGCAGAGGTATTACTTTGCCAACAAAGGTCTGTCTAGTCAAGGCTATGGTTTTTCCAGTGGTCATGTATGGATGTGAGAGTTGGACTGTGAAGAAAGCTGAGCGCCGAAGAATTGATGCTTTTGAACTGTGGTACTGGAGAAGAGACTTGAGGGTCCCTTGGACTGCAAGGAGATCCAACCAGTCCATTCTAAAGGAGATCAGTCCTGGGTTTTCTTTGGAAGGAACGATGCTAAAGCTGAAACTCCAATACTTTGGCCACCTCATGCGAAGAGTTGACTCATTGGAAAAGACTCTGATTCTAGGAGGGATTGGGGGCAGGAGGAGAAGGGGATGACTGAGGATGAGATGGCTGGATGGCATCACCAACTCGATGGATGTGAGTTTGAGTGAATTCCGGGAGCTGGTGATAGACAGGGAGGCCTGGTGTGCTGCAATTCATGGGGTTGCAAAGAGTCGGACACAACTGAGTGACTGAACTGAACTAAACTGAAGTTCAGCGAGAGCCTGGAATGAAGAATGCATCCATGATATCATCAGATTAAACATTTTTATGCTTCAATTGGTGCTACTAAGAAAGTGAAAGGACAATCTACAGAATGGGAGAACCATTTCAAAAATCATACATCTGATATAATATTTGCATATAGATTATATAAATAATTATTATAACTCAATAATAAAAAGACATGTCAATTAAAAAATAAAAGGTCAGAATAGACATTTTTCCAAAGAAGATATACAAATGGCCAATAAGATTTGAAAAGATGTCCAACATTATTATCCATCAAGGAAATGCATTTCAAGAGTACAGTGAGATACTACTTCATACTCATGAGGATGACTAAAGTCAAAAAGACATAATTGGAGAAAATTAGAATTCAAAAAGGTCCATGAACCTCAGTGTTCACTGCAGCACTATTTATAATAGCCAAAACATAGAGGCAACCTAAGTGTCCATCAGCAGAGGAATAGATAAAGAAGATGTGGTATGTGTATATATGCATACACACACACTATGGACTATCACTCAGCCGTGGAAAGAATGAAATAATGACATTTGCAGGAAAATGGATGGACCTAGAGCGACTTAGCAGCAGCAGCAGCAGAGCTTATCATGGTAAGTGAAGTAAGTCAGAAAACAATTATCATGTGATATAGCTTATATGTGGAATCTAAAAAAATGATACAAATAAACTTATTTACAAAACAGAAATAAGCTAACAGACACAGAAAACAAACTTATGTTCACCAAAGTGGAAAGTGGAGAGTGATAAATTGGGAATTTGGGATTAGTAGATACACACTATTATATGTAAAACAGATAACCAACAAGGACCTACTGTACAGTACAGGAAACTATATTCAATATCTCATAGTAACCTATAATTTTGTAAATAATCTAAAAAAGAATATATATGTATAACCGAGTTACTTGGCTATATACCTGAAACAACAGATCATTGCAAATCAACTATATGTCAATAAAAAATTGTTAAAATATATGATGACAAGTGGTAATGAAGAGGTAGAGAAATCAAAATCTTCATAAATTTCTGGTGAAAATGTAAAATGATGCAACTGCTTTAGCAAACAGTTTGTCAGGCCTTCAAATGGTTAAGCAGAGAGATTAAAAAAAATCAGTTGGAAATCTTGAAGGGCAAAAATGCAATATTATATGTGAACCTTTCATATTCCTGATTTGACCAAGCACAGCTAAATCCCAAAATTGGGTGAGATGACACAGAGGAGTTATCTTTCAATGCTTTATGCCTTTGTAACCAAGGAACACATTTTGTGGGAAATGCGATAGTTTCTAAGTAATTCCTGTAATGGCCAAAGCAGGTAGTGCAGAGACTTGGAACTAAAAAGGAAAACAAAAACAAAAACAACAAACAACAGAGGCAAAGACCCATTTCTAAACTGCAAGAAGCCTTTGAAGCTGATGTTTTTGTTCCACCTGATTCGAGGGCTGGTAGTGACTTTCTGTGGGCTTGTTTGTCTGTTGTTGGGAGATAAAGAATCAAAGCTCTGCCCATGGCTACTTTCCTTAAAACTGCACCTTACTGAAGGGTTTTGTGTGTCAACGGTCTTGGTAGTGTGCATAGGATAGACATTGTCAGAAAGAAAGTATGACAATCTACAGGCTGAGGCAACATTGGAAGCTATCCAGCCATCCTGCAGAGCATGCACAAAAGAGATGTATAAAGCAGGGCTTTATTTCGAAAGGAAATCCTTAAGGGAACACGTTTTAAAAATTCTTTAAAAAGTCTTTGTTTGGCACATGAAAGTGAAACTACCAGGGGGAAGACGAAGAAGTTAGACACAGCTGAAGTCCAAACTTCAGGGCAGTACCTGTTTTTCATTCTTTCTCATTGTCCTCATTGGATCAGCTTTCCTGTTTCCATTCACTACCTTAGTGATTGATGAAGGAGAAAAAGGAACCTCAGAAGAAAAAGACATATAAAATTCCTACCAGTGAATTGGATTTAAATAGCACCCAGGTGTCTGATAAAACAAAAAACAAAGACTCTAAAACAATAGCACCATTAATCAGAAACCTGCTCTCTATTTATGCTATGGCTTAATCAGAGGAAAATTTGCCCTTCCATTCATCCTCTTTTTTGGTTCAAGTGTGTGTTTGAAGAGCTTAATTAAAAAGTTTAAAATATAAAGAACTAGGAGAGGCTGAAACAGAAGTCCTTCAGAGCTAGAGCTCAGAGATTTTTGCCATATGCTTTCCTAATATGGCTTATCTATGCTGTGTGCTTGTTGGCATATTGTTTTATTAATTGGTGTTGACTTTTCTGCATGCTAATCAGTGGAAACATGCAGATATTGATGTTAATTATTGTCCTGTTTAAAAAAAAAAACAAGAAAACAAAACCAAAACTCTTCTTGTGTGAGGCATTCTTTGGCATGTGTGTTTATAGGTAATTTGGCTGCCCACTTGGGCTGACCTCTTACAATATTAACAGACAATTTAGTGTAACACCTTATGTGCTGTAGGTGTTTCCACAAAGGAATTAATACCAGGCCTGTAAAAAAGTCAAGTAGCCTATGAATATTTTCTACACATGTTGAAATAGGTTGTCTTTGGGAAGAGACAGCAGGGATGGTTTCACTGTATCTCATTTCAGTGAGAACTCAAAGAACCAGGCAGATACCTGTACTCCAAGATCACATTGTCATATCCACCTTTGGCCTCTGGTGTACTTAGCACTTGGTGATGGATGGCGAACTGTTTCCAGAATACTATTAATATCTGGAGAACCTGGATTGCAGACAATGGGGCTTTGAGCTTGGATGAGATCCTTAATCTCTTTTTAATTCTGGTTTCCCGTTTTTCAAGTAAGAAATTGGACCAGATGAACTCTCACATTCTTTCTAGTTCTCAGATTCCATTATTCCATGATTTATATTCTGCTACCTCAGGACTTCCATTCTTAGAACAGGTCAAGTCTAAATTACATAAATTAAAATGTAGAACAGTAAAGCCTATAGGACAGAAAATTATACTTATCTTTGTTTTCCTTATTAAAAAAGGAAAATATGTTTGCATATAAAGAGAAACATAAACATTAAAATATGCAATACATTAACATAATCTTTTTACTAGTAATTGAATTAAACTTTGATAATGGAACTGGATAATACCAGACCACCTGACCTGCCTCTTGAGAAACCTATATGCAGGTCAGGAAGCAACAGTTAGAACTGGACATGGAAAACAACAGACTGGTTCCAAATAGGAAAAGGAGTACATCAAGGCTGTATATTGTCACCCTACTTATTTAACTTCTGTGCAGAGTACATCATGAGAAACGCTGGGCTGGAAGAAGCACAAGCTGGAATCAAGATTGCTGGGAGAAATATCAGTAATCTCAGATATGCAGATGACACCACCCTTATGGCAGAAAGTGAAGAGGAACTAAAAAGCCTCTTGATGAAAGTGAAAGAGGAGAGTGAAAAAGTTGGCTTAAAGCTCAATATTCAAAAATGAAGATCATGGCATCTGGTCCCATCACTTCATGGGAAATAGATGGGGAAACAGTGGAAACAGTGTCAGACTTTATTTTTTTGGGCTCCAAAATCACTGCAGATGGTGATTGCAGCCATGAAATTACAAGACGCTTACTCCTTGGAAGGAAAGTTATGACCAACCTAGATAGCATATTGAAAAGCAGAGACATTACTTTGCCAACAAAGGTCTGTCTAGTCAAGGCTATGGTTTTTCCAGTAGTCATGTATGGATGTGAAAGTTGGACTGTGAAGAAAGCTGAGCACCGAAGAATTGATGCTTTTGAACTGTGGTATTGGAGAAGACTCTTGAGAGTCCCTTGGACTGCAAGGAGATCCAACCAGTCCATTCTAAAGGAGATCAGTCCTGGGTGTTCTTTGGAAGGAATGATGCTAAAGGTGCAACTCTAATACTTTGGCCATCTTATGCAAAGAGCTGACTCATTGCAAAAGACTCTGATGCTGGGAGGGATTGGGGGCAGGAGGAGAAGGGGATGACAGAGGATGAGATGGGTGGATGGCATCACCAACTCAATGGACGTGAGTTTGAGTGAACTCCAGGAGTTGGTGATGGACAGGGAGGCCTGGTGTGCTGCAGTTCATGGGGTCACAAAGAGTCAGACACGACTGAGTGACTGAACTGAACTGAACTGAACTGAGTGGAACTGTTCATTCCATTATCCCAATTACTTATGATCCTGTTATAAATTCCACCAGCCTGCAAAACTAGTTGCCCACTGAAGCCAACTTCCATCAATCCCTTTCTCAATTAACAAGCCATTTCTACTTTACATCCAATATGTGTTCACACTGTGCTAGGACTTTTAGGGCAATTAAATAAATTTAAAAAACTTAGTCCAATTAAGAATAAATCAAAGTTACCTTCCTTGGTGTTAATTGTGTGCATAATGGGGATTTAAGGAGGAGATAAAAAGAGAAGGTAGTTCTAGATAGAGAAAGCTTTATTGGGTTTGTGACAAATGGGTTGGACTCTGAAGGTTGGGGAAGATACGGACATTCCAGTAAGAACATGGAACAAATTAACATAAACAAATGCATGGAGATGGTACCAATTATGCCATGAGCAGCAGGAACAGAGCAGAGGGTGTTTACTGACACAAACAAACCACACTGCTACAGGACGCTACAGGGCAGTGCAATGAAGGTGTTTTTGACTTGAGGGCATCACAACATGGACAAGGTAGTTTGAAGAAATCATCAGGGAGGGATGAATCCTCATATCCCCAGATTACCTGCCCTACAGAACAGTCCATTTTCAGATGGAATTAAAATGTCTGTTGCATGCTCTTCTTCCATTAATTTTTGTAAGTGTTGGGTTGCAATTAAGATACTGTTTGTTAAGAAAATCTAAAATATCTGAAGCCTACCTTGGCCCGGGCTACTTCCTCTTGAGGTTTTCAAGGAAGATATAATGCCTAGAGCAATCTTTTTAAAACATAGAGCATATAACATCACTCCTGTGCTTAAAATCTTCTAATAGACTTCCAGCATCATTCTGATGTGTAAAAAGCTTGAAAGTCATCACTTTTCATCCTTACATTAAGAAAAAAGGTAATCGTACTGAAAGTCAATGAGGGTTTTTTTTTGTTTTTTTTTTTTTTTGACCCATCAGAGAATTGGCGTCTCAGGACAAAGCACCACCATGAAATTTGTAGAGATGAGTACATCTGGAAAGCTATAACCAAGATCTGTTTACCTTGAAAAGAAGCTGCTGGAGCCATAGACTGGAAGGAACACTTAAGCAGTAACTTTGATTAATTGCTAAAGACTGAGTGTGTCCTAATTTGAGAGTGAGAAACACCTTGGGGCCCACACTATAAGCTTTACATCCCCAGCAGGTTGTCATGGTGAGGATCTGAGAAGGGTCCTCTTATGGCTCTGACTGACAAGGGAAGAATAATTATTATGAAATACTCATACAGCCTTCTCCATAACCAAGGGACACTCTCCAGGGCAAAAAACTTACCATATTCCAGCTGTGGAAGGGACATTCCTCTCACTCCAGGTTCTTCCAGGCTCCCTGTCTCACCGAAGGGTGGTATAGGTGTGGAGGTTGGAGTGGACATAATTGATCTGATCAGGAAGGAAAAAGAAACTGTGGAGAAACACTGTGAAACTCGCAGCCCCAGTATGCAGACCAATCAGAAGATTTTTGAGATTTAATTAGATCATAGAACATTCTCCCTCTCCTACATTTTGCCACCATATCAAAAAGGATCTAACATGTAACAATCAACCATAGTTGAAAGAGCTGCAAGACTTAGTAAAGCCAAAGTCAAGAGGGGAGATAAAAATGAGAACACAGGAAGAATTTGAAGCTTCTGGCATCAAAAGCTACAGCAAACATTAAACATAGCCCAACTTCTAGCTGATTTATATTATATAAACAGTCACACCGAAGGCCTGTATACCTCAATTCCTACTACCTGATACATGTGCAACTTTCACCAAAAAATACAAGGTATACTAAAAGCTAAGATAAAACAATCTGAAGAAATAAAGCAATCATCAAAACCAGACCTAGATAGAATTACCAAATAGGGAATTTAAAATTAACTGATTGATATGTTGAGAGCTATAATGGAAACAGTAGATGACATGCAAAAACAAATGGGTAATATAAACAGAGATAGAAACGCTAAGAAATTATCAAAAGGAAATGCTAGACATCAAGATAGAAATGAAAAATACCTTTGATGGATTATCAGTGGACTCATGGAGAAGGAAATGGCAATCCACTCCAGTACTCTTGCCTGGAGAATCCCACGGACAGAGGAGCCTGGTAGGTCGGACACTACTGAGCGACTTCACTTTCACTTTTCTCTTTCATGCGTTGGAGAAGGAAATGACAACCCACTCCAGGGTTCTTGCCTGGAGAATCCCAGGGACGGGGGAGCCTGCTGGGCTGCCGTCTATGGGGTCACACAGAGTTGGACACGACTGAAGCAACTCAGCAGCAGCAGCAGCAGTGGACTCGACATGGCCAATGAAAAAAAATCTGTGACCTTGAAGGTAGGACAATAGAGACTTCCCAACCTGGAATGTAAAGGGAAAAATGAAAAAAATCAGAACAGAACATCCAAGAATTGTGGAACAATTTCAGAAGTTGTAACATACCTAACTGGGGTAACAGAAGAAGAAAAAAGAGTAGCAGAAGAAATAATTGAAGCAATGATGGTCACTACCTTCTCAAATTAATGACATATCAAATCATAGATCCAAGAGCTGAGAGAACACTAAGCAGAATAAATATAAAAAACACAACAACAAAAAACCCAACAAAACCATGATTTTGGTAGATTATAGTTGATTTACAGAAAACCCAAAACAAAGAGAAGATTTTTCACAAGAGTTAAAAAAGCCAAAACATACCTTGTCTATGGAAAAACAAGGATAAGAAACCATGATAAGAGAACAAAGGATAAGAGAACAAAGTGAAATATTTAAAGTTTTGAAAGGAAAAACCCCCACCAACCTAGAATTCTATATCAAGCCAAAATACCCTTCAAAATTGAAAACGGAATAGATTTCCTCAAACAAAAACCAAGGGAACTCTTTGTCAGCAGATTGGCCTTACAAAAAATGATAAAAGATTATTCTTCAGGGAAAAGGAAAATGATATAGGTAAAACATTTGTATCTACATAAAGAGAGGAAGTATATTGGAAAAGGGATAAATGAAGGTAAAATAAAATATTTTATTTAAAAGATAACTTTTAAAATTGGCTGAACATTAAAATCATATGCTACTGCTGCTAAGTCGCTTCAATTGTGTCCAACTCTGTGCGACCCCATAGACGGCAGCCCACCAGGCTCCCCCGTCCCTGGGATTCTCCAGGCAAGAACACTGGAGTGGGTTGCCGTTTCCTTCTCCAGTGCATGAAAGTGAAAAGTGAAAGTGAAGTCGCTCAGTCATGTCTGACTCTCAGCAACCCCATGGACTGCAGTTTTCCAGGCTCCTGCATCCGTGGGATTTTCCAGGCAAGTGTACTGGAGTGGGTTGCCATTGACTTCTCTGTTAGAATCATATAGAGAGCTTAAAAATTCTTATGCCCAGGCTACATCCCAAAACAATTAAATCAGAATTTTTGGGCTTGGACCCAGACAATCTTCTCAATCTTCTATTAAAAGCTCTTCAGGTGATTCCAATATGCATGCAGTGAAGGTTAAAAAAAATGGGTTGGTGGTTCCATGATGGAATCCACTGTGTATGTTTAACATCTCCAGAGGGGAAGTCTAAAGAGCACTCTGATTTAGAACTCCTGCACACAAGAGTAAGAGGATTTATAAAGTTATTTGCTGCTTTTTGTTGTTGTTGTTGAGTTTTCACCCTAGAGAGGCTGTGAGTTCATCAGAATCAGATAAGCTGTGTTGTGCTTATCTTTGTCAGCACAGACTAATGTGTGATAAATATTTGTTTAGTGCATGAATACATACTTAAAGAAAAACCGCTCTTACTTATGCAAATTTTTGCCTCAACACTGTCTACTACAAGATGCTTGGAATCTTTCTAGTATTTGTGAACTGTTTAGGGGTTTCTGGAAGGGGCAGAGAAGGGCTGTATCATTGCAGTGGCAGAGGAAAATCACTTTACCCTTCATCTCTCTTGCCTGCTGGCTCACCCATTTTCTTTTTCCATTGCCCCTAGTCTTATCCTTCACTCAGGCTCTGCCTTCTCCTACTGCATCCTATGGGGCAAATACTCTGTTGATTGAGAGGAAGTGTATTTCGTACTCCCCAGAAATGTGAGTATTGTAAGTAAGAAAACAGCTCACATCTAGAGCAGGTGATGAAAAGAAGTCTTTGTCAAGTTTTTTTTTTAAATTAACTTGGAGCAACTACTTTTTAAAAATATGGGAACTACCTATGCTATTGGTAGTTCACTCAGTCACTCAGTCATGTCCAGCTCTTTGCAACCCTATAGACTGTGGCCCACAGGCACCTGTTTTCAGGGGACCTTCTAGGCAAGAAAACTGGAGTGGGTTGCCATTTCCTTCTCCAGGGGATCTTCCCGACCCGGGGATCACTCTGTGTCTTCTGCATTGGCAGGTGGATTTTTATAGCTGAGCCACCAGGGAAGCCTGAGGAATTACTTATAGCAGATGCATATTGTGAGGTTTTAAAGGGATACGATTCTTCTTTGACTGGGAGACACTGTTCATCAGCAAGTAGAGAATGACAGGTGATATTCATCGTCATTGAATCCCTCTTCTCCCCCTCACCCATATTGCTCTGGCCACACTGGACACCATCTTGTCTGCTGAATGTTCCAGGCAAGGCCTACCCTTCTGCCTGAGAGCCTTTGATTGAACTGAGCTGTTTTTCCCACTTGGATGCTCTTCCCCAAGAAATCTGCTTAGCTAATTCCTTGTCAAGTTCAAGTCTTCCTCCTAGAGGTTATACTCATCACACTCTTGTTCTCCTTGCCCTAGTCTATTTTTTCTTTTTCTAAGGTATTAACCACAACCTACTGACATTTAAGTTGGATGCTCATTTTTTAATTTTTCTTTGTTTCTACTGTCTGGAATGTAAGTCCTGCAAAGTAAGGCATCTTAATCTGTTTTGTTCACTGATGTACCTAAGGCCCCAGAACAAGTCCTGGCACATAGTTGGTGCTCAATAAATAGTTGAATGAATGAATGGGAGAAAAGGATTCCAAGAGCAAATGGAAAAGCTAGAGAAACACAGAGTTTGTAGGAAGAAGCTAGGGAACTGTGCAGTAAAAGCCTGGGGTGGAGAAAATAGGATCCAGCATCCAACATCTGTGGAGAGAGAAAACTTATGTCCAGGCCAGTGAAAGAGGAGATATAGAGAAGTCAGCTGTGAGGAATGAGGTTGAGATGTCAATGCAGTTTTGATTAAAGTTAAAAGGGAGAAATTATGGGCCAATGGAAGAGACTTATTACTCCTGAGGAATCCAGAAAAAGGCTAAAGATGGTAATTTAACTTGGGAATTGGAGATGGAAGTGTGTAGATACTAATCATTTATAAGCTAAAAGTTCAGGCTTTTAGAATTAGGCTAGAGAAGACAAAAGGGCATTTAAGGAGAGTGCTGACAAGCAGTACCTGGAAAGAATTGTGCTTAATATATTTATACCTGAGCTGTCACTAAAAATGGTAATGGTGCAATTGAGTGCTTTAATTAAATCTGAGCTGTGCTGACCATACAATGTGAAAGTGTAAGCATTGTGGTACTTCAGTGGAATATGATTTGTGTGAAATTCCTTCACTCTCTGGCTGCCCCTCTGACTTGTATGTGCTGAACTACTCTGAATAACCAATGGCTGTGGCTGGGTGATGTTAGAGGAGGCAATCTAGAAGGAATGCCCTAGGGATATCAGAAACTGGGGAGCAGACCCAAACCAAGGGTGTGGGGTTGTACAGCCATGTGTGAGGGTGTGCACACATGCAAACACACAGACACAGACACACAACACACACACACACACACCTATAATGCCAAGTCTGGACCAGTAGGGATCAGTTTATACTATTCAGTTCGGTTCAATTGCTCAGTCATGTGAGGTTTTAAAGGGATATGATTCTGCTCTGAGTGGGAGTCGCTCTTCATCAGCAAGTAGAGAATGACAGGTGATATTCAAGAGGGGGAGATCATTATAATCGAATCCTTCCTCTGTTTGTGGCCCCATGGACTGCAGCACATCAGGCTTCCCTGTCTATCACCAACTCCCAGAACTTGCTCAAACTCATGTCCATCAAGTTGGTGATGCCATCCAATCATCTCATTCTCTGTCATTGCCTTTTCCACCTGCCTTCAATACTATTGGGTAGGCCAAAAAGTTCATTTGCGTTTTTCTGTAACATCTTATGGAAAAACTTAATGAACTTTTTGGCCAACCCAATATTTCTGTTTGCCTCATGGATCTTAGTAGGGTGATAAGTAAGCACTTGGGACTGATAGCATTGGTATTTGGGGGTGGCTTAGTGGTTCAGGGAACAATTTTTTGGCAAAGAGTTCAAAGAGGATGGGATTTAAAAGGTAGTTTCTATAGTTCCCTACATTATCCCACCCTGTACTGGAAATGAGAAGGTAACCTGACCCCAGGACTATTAGGTAATACTGCTTGATTGATCATGTAAAACTGCTTGGACATCATGCTTTATGTCTTACCAAGGGAAGGAATTTCTTAAAAATCTTTTCTTTAAAACTGTGCACCATGATCGATTGGATCTTCAGTAAACATGAGCAGCGTTTTTTTTTTTTTTTTTGTCTCTCCTGCTGCTGCTGCTGCCAAGTCACTTCAGTCGTGTCCGACTCTGTGCAACCCCATAGACGGCAGCCCACCAGGCTCCTCTGTCCCTGGGATTCTCCAGGCAAGAACACTGGAGTGGGTTGCCATTTCCTTCTCCAACACATGAAAGTGAAAAGTGAAAGTGAAGTCATTCAGTTGTGTCCGACCCTCAGCGACCCCATGGACTGTGTTCTACCAGGCTCCTCCGTCCATGGGATTTTCCAGGCAATTGGAAAATCGGTTGCCAATAGGTTGCCAAGAGGTTGCCATTGCCTTCTTCATTGTCTCTCCTAGTCTGGGCAAATGAGGTATTTCTGGTAAGTCAGACAATTCCACCTGCCAGGGGGTTGGGTGATTTGGGAAGGGCAGAGGATGAATGGATTGAAGGATCAGGGTGGAATGGCACTGACTTATAGCTAGAACATCTTCCTTCAGCTTATTCTTCCTATTATCCTTCTGAAATGGCTCTTAAAAATAAGTGAGTGGCCACTAATACTATCAAGCAAAGTTTTTTGAAGTTAGAATACAATTTCCTCCTTGTCTTTGAATCTACTGATGAGCTTTGATCCCTGGCATCTTCCCAATATTGTTTGCCTTTGATTGCTGACATAATGGATATGTTGTTATTTTCTGTAAACTCTACAAACAGGTCTTACATAACCTAATTAGCACTGAGGTTAATTAATAGGGAGGAAATTGGCCTCTTGAAAAAAGTGCAGATTTGTATACAATGTCATTACACACTGAAGGCTGGAAGCAGAAAGAAGGAAATATAGAATGCTGTTTTTTAGGATTAATAAGACTAGGATCCTTTTATGTACTTATTGAAAAGTAGAATATGAACGCTGATGTATTGCATTGTAAAGAACATTCTGGAAACAGCTGAGATACTCTTCATCAATAAAATGCTATGGCAAGCTTTTCCCTTCTAAATTATTGACTCTTCAGTGCTTTGGGGAAACAGCTTTAAAACCTCGAAGATATAAAATCAAGCTCTTCCTGGCCCAAGGATGTATACAAAGTAATTAAAAAAAAAAAGCCAGTGTAGATGATATCAATGGTTTAAACATTAAGCTCATTAGTCCTTAAGTACTATATTTAAAAAAAAACTAGCAAGAGAAATGTCTGCTCTATGGAAACAAAAATACACAGAATTTATAAAGTTAGTCATTTCTATCCATTGCCAAATGAAAAGGACTATTTTTTTTAGCTCTTTAAATAAAAATTATGAAAGAAAAATGACTTAGTGTTCTAGATGTCATTATGATGATTCTAAACAAAGAACACAGATCAGCACACAAAGGGACTGTTTAGTAAGACTGTGATTTCATTTTTGACCAGATAGGGGACTAAAAGAATGTATATTTTCCCATCTATATCCCACCAGTCTTTGGGTGTGAACACTTACTGTAAACAGTAGCTAATTTTACTAGTTTTATGGAATTCTGTAAGAGTTTCCCATTAGTGAGCATTTTAAGTAGTCAGTATATAAAAAAACACGATGATGGAGGAAGCTGAAGGGCAAAGATTAAACTATGTCCCCATATCTGAAGTGTTAGGTACAGATTTTGAGTGTGAGAGGTTCAGGAAAATGGAAGCAGGCAGAGCAACAAAGAAAGGATGCTGTGGGAATTTCAGAGGAATTGTTCCACATCTTGGGCAATTTTATTTTCAGCAGATTCAAAAAGGTAGAATGAAAATGGTAGCTATGGAACTGGTCCCAGAATATCGGTCCCAGAATATCTAAGGAGAAGGCTGGCCAGGAAGACGGCTGGGGGAGAGACGGAAGCTGTGGGAAGAGCGTCCGGGAGCCAAAAATAGATTTGATATTTCTGTTTTGTCCAATTTCTAGGTAAAAGTTCCCCTTGTGCTGGGGAGAGATGAAAATACATTTCTTATGCCAGACTGAACGTTTGGCCAGAATACAATCACCCTTTGGTTCCTAACAGTCTGTACACCTTTAGCAAACCCAAGTCTTGATATTATAGTGCACTGGAAGCAGCTGGCTTCCTAGTGCTTCATTTTGACACTTGGAATAGCGATGTTAAAACCACTGACTTTCTGAAAGAATAGTTTGGGGAAGGCAAGAAATGGTATCTATTTGTGTTAACAGACTGCTTAGTTATAAGTTGCTCTCAAAGGTCAGTTTTTGAGGCTTCCTACCATCTCTGGTGACAACTATAAATATATTTGCAGCTTTGTTATATTTTCCTACTTTTTTCTTCATTTTGGCTATTCTTTTGGTTCAGAACATATATCAGGGCCCATTACCTACTATTTACATTGGTTTGTTACTCTTTAGACCTTGAAAATGTGAAGTCTTGAGAGGAAATTAATCCTATATTTGTTAGGGTTGGAAAGATACCATGAAGGTCAAGATTTATCATTTTTATTTACTGAAAGGTTCTTAAGACATTTTACAAAGATCATTGTGCCTGAGCTGGAGAAAGAAGGAGGACTAAGCATAAGTAATTAGCAACTGTGAATACTGAATTAGCTCTAAGGACAGCATTCCCTATTTTGGGTTTCCATTGTTTAGAATTATTAACAGAGTCTGAAACCTAGGCTAACAGCAAGTAACAGCTTTCATGAAGACATTGAGCCTTTTAGGGACAAGCATGATGACACGCCAAGCTGTCATTGGAGGGGTTGCTCTCCTTCAGGAAGTAACTGGCCTGTGCAATGTGATAGCAGAGAAACTGGTGCTGAAACATAGGGAAGACCACATAGCTGTGGCTGGTCCCATAAAGGGTGGCTGAACTTTCCTACACACTTGAAATAGACATGTATAATTTTCTAGAGACCTTGTGGGGGACAGTTTATTACCACTGAAAAAGGAGGACATTTGTTTACCTTTTAGCAGCACAAAAAAAGCTAAAATGTACTCAGACAATGGCAAGATCTGATACTGAAATTTAGCATGTGATAGCTTTAGAAGGCTGAGCAGAAAGGCTAGATTTTAATGAGTCCTTTAAATGTCGTGCTCAGAAATTGTATTGTATTGAAGATCATCCCAATAAACAACTCTAGAATCTTTCTAACAAAAGGATCCCCTATAGTTGGGAGGCAGGATAGTTCTTGAATACGGACTTGTATACCTGTCCATGCACTATCAATTGAATGGAACAAGAGTTTATTTGGACCTGCTATGTGGTAGACATCGTGATAGACTCTGGAGATGGGAAGACCAGAAGACTTATTTCCTTCCTGACAAAGGAAAACAAAAGACAGGTGTAAATGGATATTCTGTTGACAGTGTAACTTGTGATATTCTTTCTCTGTTCTAGTTGGTAAAGGGCTGGAATATGACTTTGTTACGGTGGCTCAGAGGTTAAAGCACCTGCCTGGAATGCAGGAGACCCGGATTCAATCCCTGGGTTGGGAAGATCCCCTGGAGAAGGAAATGGCAACCTACTCCAGTACTCTTGCCTGGAGAATCCCATGGAGGGAGGAGCCTGGTAGGCTGCTAGTCCATGCGGTCGCAAAGAATCGGACATGACTAGGCGACTTCGTTTTCACTTTAACTTTCACTTTCCCCTTAGGAGAGCATATTTTTCAGGCAGTGAAGATAGCTCCCTTTTCCCAAAGGTGGCCATAGTCCCATTCTTCCTGCCCCAGTTTAACTTCCCCTACTAAGCTGGCAAGTAGGGTTGATATACTTTGGTAGTAGGGCAGAAAGCCCTGTTTTTCAGGGTAAAGAGTGATCAGAAGTCTATGGAGATGCCTCTTCTGTATAACCACTGGGAGAATGATGTGTAACTTGATTATGAGAGGAGATGTACTGAGACACTTTGCCTCTCAGAGGGTGAAAAGGAAAATTGTTTTTAATCTAGTGGATGAGAGTGTGCTAAGATTAAATAAGATTGGAGACTGGGCCTGTAAGGATAGATGTTGAATCATCTCTGACACAGCAGTCCTAACTTGGCTAATGCCCAGGATGTGGTGAATATGAAGCTCTCAAAGCCTTGGGAATCCAAGCATAGGACAATCTCAGCTGAGATGATTTTCCAGGAGTGGTCTCATTCTCTTTTGAAATTCCACAGTTGGCCTATGGAAAGACTTGGCATTTTGCCCTTACTCTCTGCATAGAACATTCCAGATCAATTAGAAGCATTAGGTAAGTACCTCCTCAGCTCCTCCCTGTGGTACTTCCGAATCCCGCCTCCTCAGCTCCTCCCCTCCTCTTCCCCTTTTATATTAGGGAGGTGTTCTTTCTCCAGTTACAGGCCAGGGCTTCCTGTCCTCAGAACATTCCATACTTAACCCATCTCTAGCTTGTATGTTTAGTTGTGATTCCTCAACTCTAGGCTTCTCATCCATATTTAAACCTTAACAAATTTTTTGAAAATAAAACCTCCTTCAACTCAAATCTTTTGCAATTAGTTTCTCATTCTCTTCAAGACCTCAGTTCATTTCACTCTCTCAGTTGTGTCCGACTCTTTGTGACCCATGGACTGCAGCATGCCAGGCTTCCCTGTCCATCACCAATTCCTGGAGCTTGCCATCCAAACTCATGTCCACCGAGTCGGTGATGCCATCCAACCATCTCATCCTCTGTTGTCCCCTTCTCCTCCTGCCTTCAATCTTTCCCGGGTCTTTCCAATGAGTCAGTTCTTTGCATCAGGTGGCCAAAGTATTGGAGCTTCAGCATCATTCCTTCCAATGAATATTCAGGACTGATTTCCTTCAGGATAAACTGGTTTGATCTCTTTGCAGTCCAAGGGACTCTAAAGAGTCTCCTCCAGGACCACAATTCAAAAGCATCAGTTCTGTGGCGCTCAGCTTTCTTTATGGTCCAACTCTCACATCCATACATGACTACTGGAAAAACCATAGCTTTGACTAGACGGAACTTTGTCGGCAAAGTAACGTCTCTACTTTTTAATATGCTGTCTAGGTTGGTCATAGCTTTTCTTCCAAGGAGTAAGCATCTTTTAATTTTATGGCTGCAGTCACCATCTGCAGTGATTTTAGAGCCTGAGAAAATAAAGTCTCTCACTGTTTCCATTGTTTCCCCATCTATTTGCCATGAAGTTATGGAATCATTTGCCATGATTTTAGTTTTTTGAATGTTGAGTTTTAAGCCAGCTTTTTCACTTCAAGACCTAACTTGTTTTATTTATTTATTAAGTTTTATTGGTGTATAGTTGCTTTTCTATGTTGTGTTAGACTGTACAGCAAAGTGAATCAGCTATACATATACATCTATCCCTTCTCTTTTGGATTTTCTTCCCATTTAGGTCACCGCAGAGTACTGAGTAGAGTTTCTTTTGCTGTACGGTAGGTTCTCATTAGGTATCTATTTCATATGTTTATATGTGTGTGTGTGTGTGCATGTGTGTATGCTAAGTTACTTCAGTAATGTCCAACTCTTTGAGATCTTATGGACTGTAGACTGGCAGCCTTCTCTATCCATGGGATTGTTCAGAAGAGAATACTGGAGTGCGTTGTCATGCCGTCCTCCAGGGGATCTTCCTGATCCAGGGATTGAATCGAACCTGCATCTCCTGTGGCTCCTGTATTACAGTTAGATTCCTTACTGCTGAGCCACCAGGAAAGTCCATCTATTTTATACATAGTATCAATAGTGTATGGGCCTCCCTGGTGGTTCAAATGGTAAAGAATCTTCCTGCACATGTGGGAGACCTGGATTTGGTCTCTCCTTTGGGAAGATCCCCTGGAGAAGGGAATGGCAACCCACCCCAGTGTTCTTGCTTGGAGAATTCCATGGACAGAGAAGCCTGGTAGGTTCCAGTCCATGGGGTTGCAGAGAGTTGGACACGACTGAGTAACTAACTCTTTCACACTTCACTTTCATCAGTAGTATATATATATCAATCTAAACTCCCCAATTCATTCCACCGCCTCTTCCCCTCCCCTCTATAGTATCCATATGTTTGTTTCCTATGATCTGTGTCTCTATTTCTGCTTTGCAAATAAGTTCATCTGTATCTTTTTTCTAGATTCCACATATAAGTGATATTATACTGTATTTGTTTTTCTCTTTTTTACTTATTTCACTCTGTATGACAATCTCTAGGTCCATTGACATCTCTGCAAATGGCACAGTAGTGTTCCTTTTTATGGCTGAGTAATATTCCATGTAGATGTGTGCCACATCTTTTTTATCCATTTCTCTTGTTGATGGGACCTAGCTTTTAAAAGTTGTTTGTGTACAACTGTCCTCATTTCCTTACCTTCCACTCATTTTGGCTTCCACCCATCAAGCCACATAAGCAGCTGTCATTAAAGTCACCTGTGACTTCTCTGTCACTAAAGCCAGTGATAGCTTTCAGTCCTCATTTTATCCAGCTTATTCGTAGCATGCCCTCCTCTTTAAACATCCTCTCTCTTGGCTCGGATAAAGCGACACCCTCCTAGTTTGCCTCTGCTTTGGTGACCACAGTCTTTTGTATCTTCCTTTCTCTGGCCATTGAATGTTGACCAAGCTTTGGACCGAATTCCTCAAGCTTTGGGTTTATTCTCTTCTCTCTTTTCCCTGACCATTCTGATCCCCATCTTTAGTGGAACTTTGTTGACAGTTTTACTGTTCCAGTATCTCTTACTCCTTCTTTTAATGCCATCTTACCTGTAGTTTTTTTTTTTTTCTCTGATGGAGAGGAACCACCTCCTTTATAGTCATTGTGCATGGTCTTAATGGGACCACCAGTCAAAGATCTCTGCGTTTACCTGAACAGCAAAATTAGAATTTCATTTCTGGGAATATTTACCTCAAATGCCAGAGGATGGAAAAAATTGGGGTTGAATTATTCCTGTGGTGTGACGCTTTGAAATTACCACTCATTGATTTCTATTGCCTCAGTCCCCAGAGCCAGTCTGATACTTTCCTTCTTAGGCTTAAATCTTTTCTTGAGACCTATATCATATTTCCTTGTACTAAATTCTTTTATCATCACTTTTCATTTAATCTAGCCCAGGAAGATTTCTAATTCTTGCAACCAAAAAATTGTGACTGATTTGTATCCATTGCCTCAAGTGTCATCCCCAGATAGATGATTTTCCAACTTTTATCTCCAGCCCAGAACTCTCTGAGCTCTACTATTATTTCCATTTACCTACTTGACATTTCCAAAGCATCTTAATCAACATGTCCAATACTGAATTCATGGTCTGTATTTCAAGCTTTTCTCTTTTCTCTTCATGACACCATCATCCATCAGTTAAGTGAGTCACAAGCCAAGGAGTTGATACTTTTCACACCTTCCCTGTTGCATATCCAGTTTATCAAGAAGTCTTTTTAAATTTTACTACCTAAACTTCTTTTTGTCCTATTATTCCTTAGTCCAAATTACCAACATCCTTCTGGATGAATGTAAAAGCTTCCTAACTTGGTGACCAATATCTACTATTCCCTTCTTCCATTCCTTTCTCAAAACTGTGGCCAGAATATTAAAAAAATGCAAACCTGATGATATTGCCCCTGTTTAAAACCTTTCAATGGCTTTCCATTGGTTTAGAATAATGACTCAAAAACTCAACTTGGCTTACAAGACCCTGAATTGTTTAGACTGTTCCTTCAAGCTTCATGTCACTCCACATCTTAACTCTCTCCCTGTTTCAGATTCTTAAACCCCACTAGGTTTCCTTCTGCCACAAATTCTTTGTTTGTATCTTGCTCTCCGCATAGAAGGCTCTTCCCTACTGGAGTGTAGAGCACAGATTTGGGAGTTGGCAAAATGTGTGTGTGAACTCAGCTTTGGTTATTTTCACTTTATTGTATGGATCTTTTATTTTTTTATTTGATGATCTAGCAAATTTAGATCAACATTACATGATAGTATGAATGATCTAGTCATTCTCTTGTGCAGGAGAGAAACTCAAAAAGTCAGATGACTAAATAGGGCTCAATGCTTCTTTTAGGTTAGATGCAAGGGAGGGAAGGAAACATCACAATTCAGGGGCCTACATTATAATCATGAAAGGAATGCTGATTGTACCAGGTATGTTTCTGAGCTCATTCGAGTTTCAGTAAGACTGGATATGGCCTACCACCTTCCTTCATCTTGATATTTTATCACCCCTAGATGTTAATTTAGCCATCACTTCCTTAGAGAAGTCTTCTCTGAATCCCACTCTGCCCTGTTTATTGTGCAGTTTAAATAGATTAAGTTATACATCTCTAGGACTGTAAATTCTCGTAGTAGACTCAGATGTGAATGGGGTCATTTGGGATTAGGTGGGACAGCCATCTCTGACTTAAATAATGAGGTCAAATTATTTGTCAGCAGCCGCATTAGGCATTACTGACAAAATGGAGGCACGGCCCCAACCCCCTCTTCTCATCTCTTAGGCATGGTCCTGGGATGAAGAAGTTAGGCCTTGTGATTCTGACTTGTTCTGTCTTTTCTTCGGTTGAGTTGGCTGGAAAGAATGTTAAGGTGCTTATTGTTCTTGAGAGAAACACGAGAAAGCACAAAGCCTTCTGCTTTTGTGCCCAGAAAATAATCTGTAAAATAACCATTGACATTTGTTCAAAGATCTTTACAAAGAATGTCCCAGGATGAGCATGTAGGCCGCAGCCTGAGGCCATGGGAAGGATTGTTTTCTGAGACCTGTTTGTGAGGGAAATGTTTATAGCAAAAGTAGTTTGCTGAGTTTAAGGTTTAGGAATAATTAAGAATAGCTAGAAGACTTTTTAGAAGATAGTGATCTTAAGATGCTAGGGGCAAACAGGATTTAGAAAGATAAGAAATAAACTGAGGAATGTGGCATGAGTTACAATGTAATCACAAGTTAAGTGTAGGACACATAAGAGAAAGTAGATAATTGATAGTAAAGCCGATTCTAGAATCGCTGAAGCAGGAACTCTGTATGAAGGACAACAGTGATTTCTGGAGACAATAAATCTGGGTGCGGGAAACTGAAAATGTCAAACCTCTGACCTAATGCTTTTGTCAAAGTATAAAAGAGAACCTGAAGCTTGAAATAAACATGTAGTTCCATACTATGAGTCAGAGGCTATATCATCCTCTACCCACACCGTTCACCCCTTCAGGCTGATTCCCTGGCTGTTGGAGCTGGACTCCAGCAATTATTATTAATATCTTACATAGGGGATGTATCAGGGTATCCTGGTCGTAGGAGGGGAGATGTGAAGATTGCTTAATTCTCCTCAATGATGGTATTGTCTGTCTTTATGATCTTCATTGTGTAATTTTAGCTTTATTCATGGTTCCAAGTTGTCTGCCATACAGTGAAAGAAGAGGGTCTGTTCTTGCTACGTGTCTCCATATACAAGCAAGCACCTGTTTCACAGATGTAACCCCAGTAGTCTTATCTTCATGTATTATACCCTACATGCATATATGTGTATATGTGTATGCATATACACATATATACATATCCTCATACCACTAAGGACTTACACTTGGGTTCATTCGAGGATCCTCCTACTGATTCATGTGGAAGGGTACACACAGAATGACAACTCTGCCAGCCAGGAAGAGAGAGAAGAGGCTGTTGTGCAGGTCACCCACTCTGTGACATCCCCAGTCTGGCAGGGTACTTTGTAAAAGCTCCTGTAAACCATGTTTCTTTTCTCCAGAGCATTTCTTTCAGTTTGTCATTACATATTTATTAATGTTACTGCTGAAGTCTGTCTCCTCCATTCATCTAAGCTTTCATCAGAACAAACCTGTGACTCTCAGTCCCTGGCACTTAGCACAGTCTGGCTCCTAACAGGCACTCAGTAAATACATGTGGACTGTGTAAGCCAGTGAGCCCAGGCTGTGTTTCTTTTGGGTGTGGAAGCAGGATTGGCTTCCCTTTCTGGACTCTCTCTATCCTTAGGCTCTTGGACCACAGCAGGATGAATCCCCAGGAAGGAGATCCAGGGCTCCCAATTGCATTCAGTCCTCTATTTCAGATTCTGTACGTGTGAATTTGCCTACTTGCTAACATTTATTTATATCTTGCAAATTAATGCTCTCAGCACTTTTATAAGTCATTTGCAAAAATCCACAGAGTGACAAAAATGTGAATTGCCCAATCTACATGTTCCCTGCTGGACAGACCAAGATGTCACCCTGCCTCATTTTTTCTGCTCTCATACTGTAAATGTGTCTTTTTTTGTGGTCTATTTGCTGCTGCTGCTGCTAAGTTACTTCAGTCGTGTCTGACTCTGTGCGACCCTGTGGACAGCAGCCCACCAGGCTCCTCCATCCACAGGATTCTCCAGGCAAGAATACTGGAGTGGGTTGCCATTTCCTTCTCCAATGGTCTATTTAGTGCCATGTTTTTTATATACGGTCTTCCCTTATAGCTCAGTTGGTAAAGAATCTGCCTGCAATGCAGGAGACCCTGGGTTGATTCGTGGGTCAGGAAGATCCGTTGGAGAAGGGATAGGCTACCCACTTTAGTATTCTTGGGCTTCCTTTGTGGCTCAGTTGGTAAAGAATCTGCCTGCAATGCAGGAGACCCTGGGTTGATTCCTGGGTTGGGAAGATCCCCTGAAGAAGGGAAAGGCTACCCACTCCAGTATTCTGGCCTGGAGAATTCCATGGACTGTATAGTTCATGTGGTCACAAAGAGTCAGACACAGCAGCGACTTTCACTTTCACTTTATATGTATATATATATATATTTTGTGTGTGTGTGTGTGTGTGTGTGTGCTTTTTGTTGGTGACTTCACTGTTTAAATGGCTCCCAAGTATAGTGCTGAAGTGCTGTCTACTGCTCCTAAGTACAAAAAGGCTATAATATGCTTACAGAAAAAAATAAGTTAGATAAGCTTCATTCATGCATGAATTATAGTGCTGTCAACTGTGAGTTCAATGTCACTGAATGACCAATATATATTTTAAAAGGGGTGTTTAAATAGAAAAGACATAAAACAAGGTTTTGTACTGACTGGTTTGTGAAAGTGTTGTGACTAGAGGCTTACAGGAACCTAACCCTGTGTTTCCCCTAGGAGCAATGGTTTAGTATTCACTAACTCAGAGTTCCAGGCAACATTATGAAACATAACTACTGTGAATAACGAGAGTTCAGTGTACTTTGGGTTTTTAAAAAAATTTCCGTGAAGAGTAAATGAGAGGACTATATTAGCTCTCACAGATTGTAGAAATATTCGTAAGATTACATGGTTAACACTAAAGCTTTGTAGGTTCTCTGACAGAAATTATACAAACCTGCTGTTAGCATTTTCAGATAAATACAGGTGGTTCCCCCAGTTCCATCCTCTTCCCATCTCTGTCTTTTTATTTTGCACCAGGAAGAACCTTGCAGGCATGTGTGAATACTTCAGACTCCATGTTCAAGCCCTCTTCATACCTGCTGCCAGATACTTGGAGCCCTTACTCCGAATATTTGCCCCTTGGTGATACCTGTAGCCAAGGGGTGAGTATACTGGTGTCATGGTGTACACTTGGTAGGTAGGCCAGGGAAAAGGGCTTTGTTAACACTGGAAGAGGGCTCAGAAATATTAGGCAGGAAATAGTAGGATCCCAGCTACTGGGTTTAGAAGGCGGACATACACAGACTCTGAGTGTTCAAGTTCTTGTACTTTTCCCTTGGGTTCTTCGCCCCATTGTAGGTGAAAGACAGAGTAGGACTTTATAGAGAACTGGGCTTAGCACAGGGGCGCTAGTTTACAAAGTCTAAAGTAAGTACTGTGTGTGCGGTGTGGTGTGGTACAAAAGTGGCTAGTGGGACAAAAGTGGTTATTTCTATTTCCAAATTAGGTAGAAGAAATGGGAGAGGGAAGAAATAGGACATTCTCTATAGAAAAATGACATCTGAACTCAGTTTTTAGAGGAGATTAGGAACTTTCCAAGTGTGCTGAGATAAGGATGGAGTTAGGAGGAGAAAATATGTCAAGCAGGGGATGGAGTGTGCAAAAAAAAAAATAGAGACTCAATATGACAGCCTTTTCCATGAACTGTGAGTAATTTAGTAGGGCTATAGCATAGCATGAGAGGCGTGGAGGCTCCTAGGATGGCTGAACCTGTGTCGCTGAGGGCCTTGCTTGTTTTATATTAGAGGCTTTCTCTACTCCTTTCTTTTGCTGGTGCTGGGGAATTATCTACCAATACCATCCAACCTCTGTTTTAGTTATAGCAACATGCATGTTGGATGTAAGTTTATTGTAATGTTTTCAGGTGAAAGGTGAAGAGGAGGTGAACCTTAGTCATAGCACTATGGAAACATGTTTATTATGTAAGAGGCACTTTCCCAAGGGTTTTACAGATATGATTTAATCTTTATATGAATCATGAGCAATAGGTACTATTATTTATACCAATTTATAGATGGAGAAACTCAGGCCAAAAAAAAAAAAAGGTTAAATAAGAGACTATTAACTGAATGTCTGTGTCCACTCAAAATTCACATGTTGAAGCCCTAATCATATGATGGTATTTGGTGGTGAGGTCTTTGGGAGGTAGCAGCCCACTCCAGTGTTCTTGCTTGGAGAATCCCAGGGATGGGGGAGCCTGGTGGGCTGCCGTCTATGGGGTTGCACAGAGTTGGACACAACTGAAGTGACTTAGCAGCAGTAGCAGTAGGTGTAGAAAGATTACAGGGAGGATCCCCCATGATCATATTACTTCCCCTATAAGAGAAGACGAGACCAGAGCAATCCCTTTTCACCATGTGTGGAATCATCAAGAATACAACCATATGTAAAGCAGGAGATGGGTTCCCACCAAAATTCTAACCTTGCCAGACCCCTGATCTCAGACTTTCAGACTCTAAAACTGTCAGAAATAAATGGTTGTTTTTAAATGTGGCTGCTCATTGGAATCATATCTGGAGCTTTGGAGAAAAGAAACAACAATACCTGGGCATTTATGTTTTTCAAAGAAACTCCAAGATAATTTTAATGTGCATCTGAATTTTAAAAGGTGATTACAGGTTTAAAAACAACTGGACTATATAATGATCATTTACTTTTATCTGGTTTGTTTCACTTTTTCTATTTCATATTTAGCGCTCCCATTTCATTTAGTTTATGTTCTCTAATTTCTTCATTGCTTTTTTTGTTGTTCTTTCTCAAGTGTAAAAGAAAAGCTCAGATATATACAAGCTTCTCAGGTGGTGCTAGTGGTAAAGAACTTGCCTGCCAATGCAGGTACACGTGAGAGATGGAGATTTGATCTCTGGGTTGGAAAGAACCCCTAGAGGAGGGCAGAGCAACACACTCCAGTATTCTTGTCTGGAGAATCCCATGGACAGAGGAACCTGGTGGGCTATGATCCATAGGATCGCAAAGAGTCAGACAGGACTGAAGCCACTTAGCATGCACATGCTCATGTGTATTATAATATTTAATTTTAGAAAACTTGTGAATTTTTGCTTAGTTAAAAATTTTAGGACATTTTGGTTCCACTTGTTTGACTAAGTATGAATAGAATGCTATATTTCTAATTTATTTTCACTCAAAACTTTGATATATTTCCATTTATTTTGGCATCTAATATTACTGCTAAAAGTCTAGAAAGTTTATTATTTTAGTGATTTTTAGAAAAAAGTTTGAATGAGGCTTGAGACTTCTAATCCAATTCTAAGAATATAAAAAAACACTATGTTGTAAAAAAAAGGAAATTAATATGTGACACAGTTTTATTAACTAAAATACAGATTTTGTTCAAATTTTATAAAATTTTACACTAGTGTCCACTATGTGTTTTCATACCTTATTCAACCTCCCACATTGTATTTAGTTGCATTGAGCAGCTTCAGCAGCATACAACAGATTCTGATAAATTCTCTTTTCATTTTTATTCTATTACAAATACTTTCTGATTTTCTTTGTCAATGGCATCTTAGAACACCACCCATCTTTTAAAAGTGGACATTTAATTTCCAAATACATGGTGTTTTAAATGTACCTTTGATATTAATTTCTCATTTTGATATTAATTTCTTATTTAAATGCTTTCTTTGCTGTAATCACCCTCTGTGTTTTTTTCAGTTTTTTAACTTTATTGAGACTTTCAATGGCTAAGTCGAAGTTCTCTCTTGGTAAATGTCACACTGCACTTGAAAATATGTGGGTTATTTTCAAATATCTTTTGACATTGATTTCTAACACAATTCCACAGTGATAAGACAACAGATTCTGTATGATTTCAGTACCTTTAGACCATGAAACTTTGCACCTTGTTTTATGTCTCTGGATATGTTCCAATGTCTCCTGTTTTGTGAGAACTTGAACAGAACTTGTATCCTGCTGTTGTGTGAAATTGTATAAATCTTAATTATGTGGATTTGGTTCGTATTGCTTTTCAGGTCTACTATATCCTCCTACTTTACTGTCTATTCATTTTATTGATTTTTGAGAGTTTAATATTGAAACTCCAACTAAAAATCTCAATGTATCTATTTAAAAAATAATTGTAATATATAGTAGAACTATGTGTAACTTTGTTCTTTATTTTCCAAGTCTCCTGTAAATGTGTTATCATCCTTTCACAATTTAAAAAGGAAAAAAAAAAAAAGAAATAAATGTTTGCTATTTAAGCCATCCTATCTATAGTATTTTTGTTGTAGTATTCTGAGCTAATAAACTGTTGAAGGTCATATTTTTAGTAGCTATTGTTCTGGAGACTTTGTTCTTAACCTCTAGGATAAGTTGTGAAGAGAGATGAGGGAGAATTTGAGAGATTATAGAGAGATCTAATCTTCAACCTAATGACAGATTAGACATGGAGGATGAGAAACAAAAAATGGTTCTAGGATAGACTCCAGATGTGACTTGAGAAAATATTGGTGACAATTAGAAATGGAGAATGCAAAAAGAGCAGTGATCTTGGGAGGAAGAGGCTGTGTCCCCCTTGGAGCATGCTGAGCTAGAGGTGCTGATGGTGCATTCAAGTGGAGATGCCCAGCAGGCAGGTCCTCGAACTCAGACGAAGGTCAGTCAGAAGGGTGGCTCCAGTGCAAGGCAAAGGCTTCTCATCTTTAGTGAGCAACCTTTAGCTAACAGAGAACTAATAGAAAAGCCTGGAAGTGACTCATTTGCCCCAACGGTAGCAAAGATAGACAATAAAAGTGTAAACTGTGAATTTTATCACCTACCCGCAGAACAACAATAGCAAGTTATTTAACCTTTCCAGCCCTTGCTTTTTCAATCTGTAAAACTGAAATCATAAAACCTTTCTCATGGTATGATTATGAGGATTAAATGGGAAAGTATTTAGAAAATACTTTTAGTATTTAGAACAGTGAAAGTATTTAGAACAGTGCTCAGCACATAATAAGGGATAGGTGATTCTTCTTATTTATGGCAGATTTTCTGCAAACAAACTTTAATTCCAAAGCAGAGTTAATCTCTTCTTGTCTGTCTCTGCAACAAAATGAAAATCTTTTGAAGAAACTTTTTCATAAAGCAGATCTCTGTAAAGCAAATCCCATTTTGCCATAGGAATTGTTATTGGGATGATGTAATAACAGGTACATACTGCATTCATATACACACAAAAATGTTGCTTATTTATTTTTTCCTGTAAATTTCTTCCACTCCTTGAGCTCCTGCTGAATACTAAACAAGTCAAATATAGTCCCACACAAAACTTTTAATCCTCTTCAAGAACTTATAACAGTAGTGACAGTCTCCTTCAGGTAAATGCTAATAGATTGTCTTCTTTCAGATCTATCAGATTTGTCTTTCCTGATTGTCTTCTCCTTCTAGACTTGTCTCCAAGACAGTGCCTGGGTGAATGGTGTTGGGTGTGGGAAATGGTTACTCTTGAAGCAGCAGCAAGAGGTGATGAGACCCAGTGCAGGCCCTTCCGCTGGGCCTCTGGTTTCTGAGGTCATTCTTGTTGGCTTTGAGTTGGCATTTAGTTCTCATGTCTATGGCTGGTGAATTTATGATGTATTCTGTCAGTCTGATGAAGCCTCAGCTTAGTTCTTGCTGGCTATTACCCCTCACCTGACGTCTCGTGTGCCCCCTTTCCGCTCCAGCCTGGGTGCCCTGCTCTGCAGCCCAGAGCCTGGGATCATTTCACCCCATTACAACAAACCCTTAAAAAACTCTTGAGATAGATCATCCTTGACTTCCACTCTGCAACCTCCCTAGACTGGGAGGCCATCAAGGCTCTTCCATCTCGCATGGGAGCCCAGGACGCCTGGGGAGCCCTGCTGCTGCTGCTGCTAAGTTGCTTCAGTAGTGTCCGACTCTATGCGACCCCAGAGATGGCAGCCCACCAGGCTCTCTCGTCCCTGGGATTCTCCAGGCAAGAACACTGGAGTGGGTTGCCATTGCCGAGCCCTAACTCTAGTGATTTCCCTTTCCTCAATAGCTGTGGCATCTCTTCCATCTGCAGCAGCAGGTTGGGGTGGGTGTGTAAGTGTGTATGCTCTCTTAGTCACAAACAAGGATATGACCACAGCTCTGCTGTGCTTTGAGTGTTCTATTCAACCTAATTACCATACTTTCTTTTCTGTGACTTGAGACCCTGTATTATGTGGTCAAAAAGCCAGATCCAAAGGAGTTGGATAGAAGAGGCTTTTCATCTCCCCTTTTGTTTTGTGGGATATTCTCCATGGCCTATTCATTTCCTTAATGAGATGATCTTTCTTTTTCCCTGTTCCTAGAGCTACGGGGGAAATACATAGATTATTTGTATTATAATACATAGATTATATTTTATTATAATGAAAATACATAGATTATTCCAGTGATACAAATGCCAGGAGCTTTTGCTTCTGGTTAAAGACTAGGCCATTGATACAAGCCACCAAAATGCTCAAAGGAATGATAAGGCTACCATAAAACTTTACAAAAGCATATATAATAAAGCTATTTTAAATCTTATAAGATGATTTTAATGTTTTTTGTATCTCAGCATATGTAAGAAATTCTACAGTATCATGTGTTACTTGAACATAGAAAATTAAACTCAGTTGTGTCATTAATTGGACTTCATTAAAGCCAATAGCTAACACAAAGCATTCATTAAACTGTGGAAAATTCTGAAAGAGATGGAAATACCAGACCACCTGACCTGCCTCTTGAGAAACCTATATGCAGGTCAGGAAGCAACACTTAGAACTGGACATGGAACAACAGACTGGTTCCAAATAGGAAAAGGAGTACGTCAAGGCTGTATATCGTCACCCTGCTTATTTAACTTCTATGCAGAGTACATCATGAGAAACGCTGGGCTGGAAGAAGCACAAGCTGGAATCAAGATTGCTGGGAGAAATATCAATCACCTCAGATGTGCAGATGACACCACCCTTATGGCAGAAAGTGAAGAGGAACTAAATATAAGCAAGGTGAAAAGACAGCCTTCTGAATGGGAGAAAATAATAGCAAATGAAGCAACTGACAAACAACTAATCTCAAAAATATACAAGCAACTTATGCAGCTCAATTCCAGAAAAATAAACGACCCAATCAAAAAATGGGCCAAAGAACTAAATAGACATTTCTCCAAAGAAGACATACGGATGGCTAACAAACACATGAAAAGATGCTCAACATCACTCATTATCAGAGAAATGCAAGTCAAAACCACAATGAGGTACCACTTCACACCAGTCAGAATGGCTGCGATCCAAAAATCTGCAAGCAATAAATGCTGGAGAGGGTGTGGAGAAAAGGGAACCCTCCTACACTGTTGGTGGGAATGCAAACTAGTACAGCCACTATGGAGAACAGTGTGGAGATTCCTTAAAAAATTGCAAATAGAACTGCCTTATGACCCAGCAATCCCACTGCTGGGCATACACACCAAGGAAACCAGAATTGAAAGAGACACATGTACCCCAATGTTCATCGCAGCACTGTTTATAATAGCCAGGACATGGAAACAACCTAGATGTCCATCAGCAGATGAATGGATAAGAAAGCTGTGGTACATATACACAATGGAGTATTACTCAGCCGTTAAAAAGAATTCATTTGAATCAGTTCTGATGAGATGGATGAAACTGGAGCCGATTATACAGAGTGAAGTAAGCCAGAAAGAAAAACACCAATACAGTATACTAACACATATATATGGAATTTAGAAAGATGGCAATGACGACCCTGTATGCAAGACAGGAAAAAAGACACAGCTGTGTATAACGCACTTTTGGACTCAGAGGGAGAGGGAGAGGGTGGGATGATTTGGGAGAATGGCATTCTATCATGTATACTATCATGTAAGAATTGAATCGCCAGTCTATGTCTGACGCAGGATACAGCATGCTTGGGGCTGGTGCATGGGGATGACCCAGAGAGATGTTATGGGGAGGGAGGTGGGAGGGGGGTTCATGTTTGGGAACACATGTAAGAATTAAAGATTTTAAAATTAAAAAAATAAAAAACTATTAAAAAAAAAAAGCCTTTTGATGAAAGTGAAAGAGGAGAGTGAAAAAGTGGGCTTAAAGCTCAACATTCAGAAAACTAAGATCATGGCATCTGGTCCCATCACTTCATGGCAAATACATGGGGATCCAACCAGTCCATCCTAAAGGAGACCAGTCCTGGGTGTTAACTGGAAGGACTGATGCTGAGGCTGAAACTCCAATTCTTTGGCCACTCATGTGAAGAGTTGACTCATTGGAAAAGACCATGATTCTGGGAGGGATTGGGGGCAGGAGGAGAAGGGGACAACAGAGGATGAGATGGCTGGATGGCATCACCAACTTGATGGACATGAGTTTGGGTGAACTCCGGGAGTTGGTGATGGACAGGGAGGCCTGGCGTGCTGCAATTCATGGGGTCGCAAAGAGTCGGACACAACTGAGTGACTGAACTGAATGGAAATATTTAATTAGCTAAAATTTAGCCTACTTTTTAGAGTGTGGTTAAATGTGCCAGATGGTAAGTAATCCATACACTTACTAGCAATGTGTTCCTAAAAATATTACTTAACTCTTCTGTACCTAAGATGCCCAATTTGTAAAGTGGGAATATTAATGATATCTCCAGTATAGGCTTATTGTGAAGGTTAGAGTAGAATGCTGCTCGGGCATGTTGTAGGTACTATTTTAGGATTTGTTTTATTCATTATTATTTATCCCTTTGATCATTATTCTTTTTGCTATATGTCACTGCAGCAGCTGAACATTTGAGATTACTTGTGATATCTGTAATTGATATCTGATGGTTTGGAAAACAAAAACACCTTATGTTTAAGTATGGGTTCATTTTCATTCCTTCACTGTTTTTCAGATGGCTAATTTATTGTCTACTCAGATATGCCACAATATTCTTTTTGCCTCTCTTTCTCTCAGAGTTCTTGGAGCACTAAATAGTTCAGGTATTACAATGATTTTAGTCATTTAAACATCTATTTAAACAGAATTATTTTTAAAGGCAGAAGATATGGTGTCATAGTATTTGCTAATCAGAACTATATCCTCATAGGTTGCATCAAAGATGAGGAAAGTTAGCAGAAATGAATGTTAGATGTTGGAAGGGGCATAAATCATCTTATTGTTTAAATTTGTATTTCTGGGATTACTAGTGAAGTGATCCCTTCCTTACTTTTTTTTTTTTTTTGTCACTCTGCTTATTTATTTATTTAAAAAATTCTTATTTTTACTTTATTTTACTTTACAATACTGTATTGGTTTTGCCATACATTGACATGAATCCACCACGGGTGTACATGCGTTCCCAAACATGAACCCCCCTCCCACCTCCCTCCCCATAACATCTCTCTGGGTCATCCCCGTGCACCAGCCCCAAGCATGCTGTATCCTGTGTCGGACATAGACTGGCAATTCGATTCTTACATGATAGTATACATGTTACAATGCCATTCTCCCAAATCATCCCACCCTCTCCCTCTCCCTCTGAGTCCAAAAGTCCATTATACACCTCTGTGTCTTTTTTGCTGTCTTGCATACAGGGTCGTCATTGCCATCTTTCTAAATTCCATATATATGTGTTAGTATACTGTATTGGTGTTTTTCTTTCTGGCTTACTTTACTCTGTATAATCGGCTCCAGTTTCATCCATCTCATCAGAACTGATTCAAATGAATTCTTTTTAATGGCTGAGTAATACTCCATTGTGTATATGTACCACAGCTTTCTTATCCATTCATCTGCTGATGGACATCTAGGTTGTTTCCATGTCCTGGCTATTATAAACAGTGCTGCGATGAACATTGGGGTACATGTGTCTCTTTCAATTCTGGTTTCCTTGGTGTGTATGCCCAGCAGTGGGATTGCTGGGTCATAAGGTAGTTTTATGTGCAATTTTTTAAGGAATCTCCACACTGTTCTCCATAGTGGCTGTACTAGTTTGTATTCCCACCAACAGTGTAGGAGGGTTCCCTTTTCTCCACACCCCCTTCCTTACATTTGTTTGTTCACTAGTTGATTACTTTTTTTTCTAAATTGCTTGTTCCTATCTTTTGTCCATTTATCTGCTGAAGTTCTTACTGATTGATGCCTTGATTTACAAGAGTTCCCAAAATTATTAAAACCTATTTGCTATGTGTTGTAAATATTTGTTTTTTACCAGTTGTCTTTTGATTTCAGACATGAAAAGTTTTGAAGCTTTATATAATCAAACCTATTGTCTACATATTTTGAGACTTTTTGTGTTGCTTTTAAGATTAGAGAATTTTCCTCTAAAGACATTTTTGACAGTAACTTATGTTGTGTGAAAATTTGCCAATTTGGATTTTTTAAACTTTTAACTCTTTTATACACTCTAAGTGTGTACTGTTCATTGTTTGACATGTGCATATAAGCTAACAATTTTAAATAAAAGGAGAATCTTTTAATACCATTTATTGAAGTCACTGTACACTTTTGACCACATATTAGTTTGCTCTATATTTGCACAGTAGCTTGTGGCTGTATGTGACTATTGGGCACCTCAATACACGGTTGGGCCAAACTGAAATGTTCTATAAGTGTAAAATACTTACTGGATTTCAAATTCTGAGAACAACAGCATCAAAAAAGAAAAATATCTCAATAATGTTTTGATATTTATGACATAGAAATGATAATATTTTGGATATTAAAAAGATATGATATATTAATATAATAAGATAATAGTATATTAATGATATATAAGGGCTTCCCTGGTAGCTCAGCTGGTAAAGAATCTGCCTGCAATGCAGGATACTCCAGTTCGATTCCTGGGTTGGGAGGATTCCCTGGAGGATGGCATGGCAACCCATTCCAGTATTCTTGCCTGGAAAATCCCCATGGACAGAGGAGCCTGGCAGGCTACAGTCCATGGGGTCACAAGGAGTAGGGCACGACTGAGTGACTAAGCACACACAATTTTTAATAAATAATACATAAATATTATTAAAAGAATTTGACTTTTTCTTTTTACTTTTAAAATTGTGGGTATTAGAAAATTTTTAAACTGTGTATATGACTCATTACATTTCAGTTGGACAACTGCTCTATATATTAGGTTTTTTTTTTCTATTCTGTTGATTTTTTTTCCTCAGTGCCCTCTGCAGACTTAATAATTATAGTTTCATGATATGTATGGGGATCTGATTGAACTGGTTTCTTTCATTTCTATCCTTTACTATTTTTATTTAGATTTGCCTGTTAATTCTTCTCGATAAATTAAATATTTTTTTTGGCCAAGTTCTAAGAAAATTAAATCCCTCTGTGGCTTTGACTTAAGTCACATTAAATTTATAAATTGATTTTGAAAGTACTGTCATCTTTATAAGACTAAGTCTTTTTCCCTCCCAGGAAATGATATCGCTTCATTTTTTTTAATCTCTTTTTAAAATATTTCTTAGGAAACTTATTTTTCTTCATTTCAATTATATTCATGTGTTATTTGGATTATTGTTAGGTATTGTGTTTTTATTTTATTGTAAATGTCAGTTATTATTCCAATATATTTTCTAACTGGTTTATGTTGATTTATGAAAGGGACCTTTAAAAATATACCTTGCAATAATTTTTTACTGAGTTTCTAAAAAATTAATTCTAATAGTTTTCAGCTGATTCTCTGGAGTTATTCTCCCTGCTAAATTAAAATCCATATTATATTAAGCTTCAAATAAGCTTCTATAATTCTCTCCAAAATTCTAGGTGTAGGAATTGAATCTTTGAAAAAAGGAGAATGTTTAGGTATAAAGTCCTGTTGTTTATTTCAGATGGAATTTTATTGGAACTTATTTGTAGTATTGGAAATCACAGAGATAGATTGTTTTATGTGTCTTTGTTGTTGTTTCCAAGGACTTGATAAAAAGATTAGGGAAAATGACACATAATTCAGCTAGCAGCTAATAAATGTCCTTGGGACAGGATATGCATGTGTGTTTAAGACTAGTTGAAGAAAAATTGTTGACTTCTGATAGCTGTCTTTTGCTGGGCATTTAAGATTGCATTCATCACCCCAGATGGTTACAAAGGCAAGCTAAGTATCTTCTCAATTGCAATTTTACCTTGAAACTCTCAGCCTTTTCCTTCCATCTCTGAGAGCCTGGGGCTTAGGTTTCATTCTTGCTACACGATTATAGAAATTCACTTTTTATTTTGTCTTAAACATTTTTTCTTTTTGCTCTCTGCCCAGATTCTTTTACTAATGCCTTTAAAAAGCTTTCTTTCCACCCCCCTCCCCCTGCCCCCCCAGTACTGTGAGTAATACTTTTATTCATTAAAAATAATTTATTTTTAACAAAAATCTTTGAGCACAAAATTACTCAGATATTACAATGATTTTAGTCATTTCTAAATCTACTTATGTACAAAGTTATTTCTCATTGCAGAAACTGTGATGTTATTGCATTCTCTCCTAGTAGCTACAGCAATACCAGGTGAGGTAAGAAAGAGAAAGGCCTCAGGGAAGGATCTGCTTTCATTAGTAGGAGTGTTGTTAATCAACACTATCAGAGATCCAGCTGAACTTGTATAAATCTTTCAAAAGGTAACCTCATATTTGTAGATAACTTCAACTCTTGCCTTAAGAGGGAAAGAGAATTTTCTCTATTTATGTATTTAAACAAAGTTAACTGACTACTCACTACAAAATGTTTCCTCTCTTGGTAATTTATGAGGCAAGAACCAGGCTCCAGACTTTTGTTGTGCTCCTGTGGGCATGTACTGGCCCCTTGACCCCTCACCAGAATTCTGAGTGTTGTCCCATGGGTGACAGGAAACATGAGTCGACATTTAGAAACATGAAATCACTGTTATGTTACATATAGTGTGTGATAAGCATATCCCCACACACACACACTTAATGTGGAATGAAATCTTTACTAAAAAATGTTAGATTGACAGCGTATAGCTCTGTGTGTGTGTGTGTATATGTGTATGTGTATGTGTGATAGTGAAGCTGTATCATCCCAACCTACTGGTACTTTTATATAAAGGGAGATTATTTGTATGTGGTTGGTATGTGGAATATGACTCTCTTGCCAAGTACTCTGGTTGCTTACCTTATTTCCTGGGTAATATAATCAGAAAAGCAAAACCCGTAGAATTTAAGGTGTTACACATTTCTTCAGCCTCGAGTGACAAATCACTTTAAATGAAACAAGAATATGTTCATTTGTATTCTAAGCAGAGATGGAAAGATATCCTATAAATTTTTAATTCACCAAGAGGCATGTATTATACCGAGCTATTGTCCTGGGCCAGGCTGCATTTCATATCTCCATTTGGAAGGAGAGCTGCTGTGATGCGGAGGACAGAGCTATGCTTCCCCCTGCCCCCAACCCCAGCAAATACCAAAATGATGAATTTTAATGAAGGGGTAAAATGATGGGAGTTTATTCTTATCCACATCCTATTCACTGAAACAGCATGGATTTTTCTTTCCCCTCAAACCAACATGGAACTCACAACATATTTTAAACTGGAAGAAAAAAACTAACTCATAGTAAAGAAAAAAAAATATTTAAAAATATAGTATATTTTAAAATAGAATATATTATTATAACAGTAAGACCCATTTCACTGGCTAAGGTATAAAAAAAGAAAGCATTATGTACAGTTATTTATCAATTATTAATATTAAAATATTAATATTATTTATTAAGATATGCATAATCTTAATAAATTACATGACATTTAAAAATTATTAATTGCTATATTTCCTGGCAAATTCCATGGACAGAGGAGCCTGGTAGGCTACAGTCCATGGGGTTGCAAATAGTCAGACAGGACTGAGTGATGAACACTTTCTGTTTCAATTGCTATAGTACAAATCAGTCTTTATTAATTCAATCCAAATGTTTACAGTATACATTCTCAAAGTTACTAAAAAGATATATGATATCAGATAGATGATTTATTTTCTACTGCCCACTTATTTATGGTGAGAAGTAGGTGATCAAAACATTTCAGTAAATCTTGTATTTGAGTGTGAATGTATCTTTCAACCAAAAATCAAATGTGAGATTATAAGGTTTCAGGATTGTTGTTGGCTAGGATTTTTTATATATTTTAGGTATGGAGTTTATGTGTTTCAGGTAGAGTTTGTGTATTTCAGGGAGAGTTTATCTGTTTCAGATTTAGGGTATTTAGCCAACCAGATGGAGAAGGCGATGGCACCCCACTCCAGTACTCTTGCCTGGAAAATCCCATGGATGGAGGAGCCTGGTAGGCTGCAGTTCATGGGGTTGCTGAGAGTCGGACATGACTGAGCAACTTCACTGTCACTTTTCACTCTCATGCATTGGAGAAGGAAATGGCAACCCACTCCAGTGTTCTTGCCTGGAGAATCCCAGGGATAGGGGAGCCTCATGAGATGCCGTCTACGGGGTCATACAGAGTCGGACACGACTGAAACGACTTAGCAGCAGCAGCGGCCAACCAGGTGAGTTTCTGCACTCAATAGTACAGTAAAAGTAAGACCCTCTGAATAGTTGAGTGGCCAAAATTCTATTAAACTCTGTCATCCACCAAATTCTCCATTGTAATTTTTAGCACGACATACTATTCATACTATTCTTAGTTATTCTGTTATTAAGGACTTGGGATATTTTCAGAGTATGGATGAGGGTTTCTCTGGGAACATAATTGAAGTGGGAACCAGGATGAATATTTCCTGCCTGAAATATCTTGCTGTGTTGCCCTGCCCCTGAAGTTCATGTGGTGAAATCAGATGATGGCAGCTGTTAGAAAAACTTTCTTTTGTTATAGTGTAGTTCTATTGAATAGAGCATTGTAATAAGATTTGGATTTGGTGGTAAAAGTCAATATGCAGTAAAATATTTTAAAATGGTACTGACTCAAGTTCAGTAGGCATCATAGGTTATGACATTCTCTCTGAACGAGAAGGTCAGAATTTCAGTAGTGCCAGAAATTAAGGCCTACTGGTGTGTGAGGTCATGGGAATGGCCTGGTCCCCAGAAGGAAGAGGAACCCCCTGATGGCCAAGAGGACCTTTGATGTTTGCCCTCGCAGGCTCTGCTTCACCTCTATGTCTGACCTTGGGCTGAATAACCTCCTAACTAACCTAATTGGTGGTCCAGCATACTTCTCCTGCTGTTTAGCCCCAACTGGAGTGAAAACAGCTAGATAATTAAGCTCTTTCTTAGCTGCTTCAAGCCTGGCCTTTGTGACAGCTTTGGTCAGCAGGCTGGCTGACCCTGCAGAGCCCTTTTGCCATCATCCCCTTAATTCACTAGGGTGGATTTTTAGCATCCTTACACTGAGGTCTCCTCATTGGGTGCTTTCACTAGTACCCGCCTTGTGTCAGGCAAATAGCTCTCCTAACACTGGACATGCCCAAATTATTAAAACCCCATAAATTACATCCCAAAGCAGCCTTACACTTGACTGCCTCCACCCTTTACCTTGTTCACCCTCTTTGACCTCGCTGAACAGCAGTTCTTCACACAACATTCTTAACAAGGTAGTTTACTCTGCGTGTCCAATGAGACTGTGTCTCAAATAGTAAGTTCTCAGCTTTGAGCAAAGCCCAAGAGGCCTGACTTTTCAGCTGCTAAAAGAATTAACCTTTTAGCTGAAGATGGTCCTTACTACTAGATGTGCTTTCATAGCCCACATTTGTGACCATTTAAGAATGTTGCTGTATTTATGGAGATTTTTACATCTACATATAGATCAATTTCACAAGTCAAAGTAACCCAGGGTGAGTAAACATCTCTGCCAGCTGTGTAGTTAAGAATGCCAACTTATTTTTAAAATGGCTCTGTATAGTCAACCCAATAATTTATGAAAATAGCAGAAAGAAATGTCTATTACACCAAAATCCACTTGTAATTTCCGACTTCATTTGGACGAGTTGTTCAACCTGCTCGAGGGAACTGGCAAGTGAGTCCCAGGGTGGACACGTTAGATTCTCAGGAGCTTGGGGTTCTTGGGTGTGAGGTAAAATATTTCTTGTTTTATAAATGTTTACTGAGTTGCTTAGACTGATTTGATACATGCATCTAGACCTGTCATAAGGTAGATGTTTGACAAATTCTAATTTCCCTCACTGGCTTCCCTGGTGGCTCAGCAGTAATCTACCTGCTAATCCAAGAGACGTGGGTTTGATTCTGGGTCGGGAAGATCCCCTAGATAAGGGAACTGGCAAACCACTCCAGTACTCTTGCCTGGGAAAACCCATGGACAGAGGATCCTGGAGGGCTACAGTCCATGAGGTTGCAAAAGAGTCAGACACGACTTAGCAACTAAACAACAAATCCCTCACCTTTAGTGGTTCCTGACTTCTTTGTATGTATTCTGGGTGTATTTATTCACGCTGATTGTGTCTGCAGCCCAGATACTCCATGTTGCCAACCTGTTCGCCCCTTCCCCGCCCTCTCCCTCTCTGCCACTCTCTGTCACACACCACCCCATCCACTTTAGGTGCCCTGCACAAGGGGACATTCTCGCAGTCATAACACCACCCTTCCATTCTCTTCTTCCCCTTTTGTCCCAGTGTATTTTCACTTTCCTATTTCTTGTTTCTCTCTGCTTGTCACGGAGTGGAGTACTTGGTCCCAGCACATGGTACTGAGAAAGGAGGACGAAAGGTGGCAGCATGAAGCAGGATAAAGGCCTTACAGCCTGGTACGGCTGAAGAGCTTTTCTGTTCGAAGGGCGCCTCTTGAACATGGATCAAGTGGTAGTTGTACATTGTTCTACTTTTGATGGTACTTGAGAATACAGTCATCATTGCAGGGTGAAGGGGGAGCAGAAAAATTGAACAGAACAGATTCAGTATTATCTCAAACACAAAATAGGAAAATGGAGTGATTCCACAAAAATACTGCCTGAAAAACACTGAACACGAAACTCTAGGATGCTATACGGAGCCCTCACTCAAAATGGAAAAGGACACAGATCCTTGAGCTTTCTAGGCTTTTATGTGTCCCTGTACAGTGAAGCAGGGCTATGGAAGGGAAGGTTTGGAGAAAAGGGAAGGTTCGGCCAGGTAGAAAGAAGAACTGGCCTCCCATTAGTGTGGTTGTAGGGAAGGAACTGTATCAGGGCAGCCTGCAGCTTCCTTGGGATTCATCTGGAATTCTCCCTCTCATCCTCCTGAATAAGAAGGTTCTCATTCAAAAATAAAACAACTATGGTTTCCCTAATTTCTATTGAAAAAATAATGGATAGAATTCAAGTTGTCAAACATTTGGTTTCTGCTGCTGCTACAGTACAGTCTGAAAACCAGATGATCTACAATTTAGCCCCAAATGACAGAATCTTAATTTTGAGCAATTGACATAGCTCAGTGCTCTCAGAGACCTCCCTGGCATCATGAGTCCTGCCATCTTGGAAAGCAAGATGTAGCTGCAAGAGCACAAATATTAGAGTTAAAATCCGGCCTTGATGAAGGAGAGCTTGGGACATAATGGAGAGAGTAACATGAAAACTTACATTACTGTATGTAAAATAGGTAGCCAATGGGGAATTTGCTGTATGGCTCAGGGAAGTCAAACCTGGGCTCTGTAACAACCTAGAAGGGTGGGATGGGGGGAGAGGTGGGAGGGAGGTTCAGAAGGGAGGGGATATATGTATACCTATGGCTGATTCATGCTGATGTTTGTCAGAAACCAACACAATTCTGTAAAGCAATTATCCTTCAGTTAAAAAATAAATTTAAAACTAAAAAAATTCCTGCCTTCACTTAGGCTGATTCATATTGATGTTCAGCAGAAAACAACACAATTGTATAAAGCAATTATCCATCAATTAAAAAATAAATAAATTTAAAATAAAAACATATCCTGCCTTTATACTTAGGCAGCTTTCACTTCCTAGCTTGCCCGGGAAGTGCCTTCACTTCTCTGGATCTCAGATTTCAGTGAGATTCTGCAAATTAAAATACTCACAACCAAAGCATTGAGTTGTTATGATGATTGATTGCAATTATGCATGTTTGGGGTGCTCAGCCCTTACCATGGAATATGACACATTTAAGCTTATAGGTTTCCCCTCTTTCTTTACTTTTCCTGAAAAAGCAGGAAAATCGCAAGTAGAAGAAATGTAGTTTTTTAAGGCAATATGGTTTATCTCAAAGTAACCTAGATCAGTGGTTTCAGACTGTCATAAAATCATACCTAAAATCTCTCTATAAAACAGATAATATGGAGCTTGGGTAGGGGCCTGGGGTTTCCATGCTTCAGTTCCCCAAGCAGCGTTTGCATTGTGCTCTGTGTGAATAGCACCACCAATTTCATGTAAAGAGTTACTCCTAGAGTTGTGCGATGTGAGGTGTATTCTTTGGTGTCTTTGTGAGCTACATCCACTCTGGGCCATGGGTAATTTACTAGAATTGCTTATTTTCTCCAAATTTGCTTATTTATCTAAGATATTTTAATGGTATCCTCCTGGATTCACAAACAATATATCACAATTCTATACCACCCTTTCTCTCTGAAATCAAAAGGAGAGAAGCACAGGCTTGGTGGACTCTGAAGCACCAAGGGTTTGGGCCTGAGATACACACACAGTTTCCTTGAGGCATTTCACTGGGAGAAAGGGAATTCCATCTTAAGCAACATGAGCCAGCTATCAGCACATTTCTCAAGGATTATTGCTTGTCCTTGGTTTTACTGTGATGCCTGAGGTCAGGATGAGCTAGAATACTTACTCAAATCTCTGGCATGTTGTGTATTTCCTGCTGATAATTTGTAAACAATGGATTTGAATAGAAAGTTATGGAAAAAGTTTCTTGATTAACTGAGCTCCCTTACATCTGCTCATTGATGCTTAAACTCAATGGAGCATCAGCACCCAGAATATTAAATCCTTTTTCTACAATTAGGTTGTGCGCTTATGCATACTAAGAAGGTATGAGTGTGGGATGTTTATCTTCTCCCTGAGGATTATAAATTCTTTTGGCAGGTACTGTCTCTTTCTATTTCACTATGTAATATGTGCCCAGAGGCAACTCTTCTTTGCCAGAGTGCATCCTCCTACAACAGAAATTGATGGTGGTGAGGAATAGTCTGAAATGTATGTCTCAAAAATGTTGCATTTTCCTTTCACTAGTACACCCACTAACCACTTCCTGGCTGTCCCCCTGCATCTGTTGTATCTATTATGTTGATTTTCAAGATAGATCTTTATTTTGTAATCTTTTGAAGATGAGAAATAAAATTGATAAAGAATAAATGCCATTCTTTGCTTTTGATTTGGGGCAAATGACTTAAATGGCTAAAGCAAAAACCAGATTTTAATTCTAAACCTCAGCTGACATTATTTTGAGATTTGGAAAAAGTCTTCTGTTCTCATTGTATTTGAGTTTCATTTGTTTCTTTTCCTTTTTCCAATCTTGTTGTGTCTAAGAACTGAACTAAATGTCTCGATTAGCAGTCCCTCTGATGTTTCCAACCCAGTCTCCATCAGGTAATTGAATAATACCTTTGGAATCTGATTGCTGGGACAGAGAGCCGTCAATCTGTTATTCTCAGCAGAGGCTCTGTCGTGGGTTACAAAGAGACAAGGAGCAAGAGGAGGAAGGAGGCAGAAAAATTACTATGTCTCTGGAACTTCTTAACCCAGTGGTCCATGTGACCATACCAACTATTTGCGAGTGGTCGTTATGTTGTAGATATTCACCAGGGTAGTTCTATCAGATATTTTCTTTTCATCCTTTGCAACCAAATTTGAAAGCAATGGTATACCTTACCTTTTCATGGCTTAGTAATAGATACTTCATAAATGTCTGTAGGCATCCACGGTTAGTCTGCCACAAATGTGGGAGGGGCTGTGTGCTTACTACTTGTAGTACATCAGTTTGACATACGATTCGTTTATCCGCTTCCTCCACTCTGCTTACCACAGTGGGTCTCAGCGCTTATATGTGAAACCAAGAGAAGTGATTTGAAATGAAAATGAGTATTAATAATCTGTCATATAGGTGGCCACTGGCTGTAATTCATTCTCAGTAATGCTAGTAAGGACTATGAACACATAGCTGAGAGTCTTCAGATGAATGACTGATTCTATCACATGGAAAAAGCAGTGTGCAGCTACACCCCTGCAAACTTTAACATGTGTGTCTACATCTTTTACAGGAGTATCATTTGCTTCTATCTGATATCACCCAAAATAAGCATTCTATCAGCTGGGACCGGATCACAGTTCTGTCACAGAGACAGATTATTTTTGGTAACATTATACCTCTACCATGGATAGCAATATATTTTCAATAAAGGCCTGATAATTCTTGACATTATCCTCATTTTATAGGTGAGTAAGTTAGAAGTTGTGTGGAAATGCCGCATATCATCATTTATATATATATATATATATATATATATATATATATATATATATATAAAACTTTGAAAATTTGAAAAAAAGTACAAACTTTTTTTTTTTTTTCCCTGAGTCTTCATCCAGGGGTCAGGAAAGAAAAGTAGAAAATTGCTCAGCTTGTTAGCAAAGAAATAGATTCAGTGGTAGTTGAGCGTTAATTAGGGAAGTAGATCCTAGGCTGAGTTGGGAAAGTTCAGCTGTCAGAAGATGTGATGGGTTAGGGCAGGAAGAGGCCCGTCTTCACAGTGTCTCGTGGCCTTAGGGAAGTCATGTACCCTTTTGTCTCTTTTGTGCAGAGTTGGCAATTCCTTTTCTTCAAGGCTGGAGGGAAATGCGTAGAACAGAAACGTGGGTGCCAGGGAGCTACAATCAACAAGCAGAAATCTAAAGGTAAATCTTTGCAGGTTGTTAAAGGCCCAAGAAAATCCTGGTGAAATGCTGGTGCTAAGTTTGTGTGGTGGACAGCTTGAGGCCCTAAGGAAATTTCAAGCCTCTGCAATAGAGCAAGTAAAAATAACAATAAAAATGACAGAGATAGCAGCAGCCACAGTGATCCTATGGACAGCTGACATTTATGGAGCAATTTCTAGGTGTAGGTTATTGTGGTCAGCATTGAACATTCATAATCTTATTTAATACAGTAGTCACAGAAAGACATTATCACATCCATTTTACAAATGAGGCAGTTGAAGTATACAGAGGTTAAATCACTTGCTTAAGGTCACACAACTAGTATTAATAATAGGTTAAATGTATGCAAAAGGGAACCATGTTGTTTTTAGGTGTTTGTAGCTCTGTAGATTTTTTTCTGGAAGAGTAAAGCAATGATTCTCACTTCTGGCTGTGCTTTAGAATCACTTGGGGAGCTTTAAAAACTGATGCCTGATCCTACCTCCCAGACATACTTTCATTGATCTGGGGCATGACTTGTGAGTATTAAAAGCTCCCCAGGAGATGATAATGTGGTGACCTCATAGGTAACCTCTCCTCTGTTGTCTCTAGACTTTCATTTGATTTCATCATTTACTTTAACTGTAATTTGTGAACGTCTTATTATCTGATACTTTATTTTGTCTATCCTTTGTAGCAGAATATAGCTCTGTGAAGGCACAAATCATGTTGATCTTAACCCTGTATCTCCAGAGTCTATGTTGGATAAGTGAAAATGAATGAGTATCATTCAGTTCAGTTCATTTCAGTTGCTCAATTGTGTCTGACTCTTTGCGACCCCATGGTCTGTAGCACGCCAGAACTCCCTGTCCATCACCAACTCCCAGAGTTTATCCAAACTCATGTCCATTGAGTTGGTGATGCCATCCAATCATCTTATCCTCTTTCGTCCCCTTGTTCTCCTGCCTTCAATCTTTCCCAGCATCAGGGTCTTTTCAAATGAGTCAGCTCTGCGCATCAGGTGGCCAAAGTATTGTATTCAGCTTCAACATCAGTCCTTCCAATGAACACCCAGGACTGATCTCCTTTAGAATGGACTGGTTGGATCTCCTTGCAGTCCAAGGGACTCTCAAGAGTCTTCTCCAACACCACAGTTCAAAAGCATCAATTCTTTGGTGCTCAGCTTTCTTCACAGTCCAACTCTCACATCCATACATGACCACTGGAAAAACCATAGCCTTGACTAGATGGACCTTTGTTGGCCAAGTAATGTCTCTGCTTTTTAATATGCTGTCTAGGTTGGTCATAAGTTTCCTTCCAAGGAGTAAGTGTCTTTTAATTTCATGGCTTCAGTCACCATCTGCAGTGATTTTGGAGCCCCCCAAAATAAAGTCAGCCACTGTTTCCCCATCTATTTGCTATGAAGTGATGGGACCAGATGCCATGATCTTAGTTTTCTGAATGTTGAGCTTTAAGCCAACTTTTTCACTCTCCTCTTTCACTTTCATCAGAGGCTCTTTAGTTCTTCTTCACTTTCTGCCATAAGGGTGGTGTCACCTGCATATCTGAGGTTATTGATATTTCTCCCGGCAATCTTGATTCCAGCTTGTGCTTCCTCCAGCCCAGCATTTCTCATGATGTACTCTGTATATAAGTTAAATAAGCAGGATTACAATATACACCCTTGATGTACTCCTTTTCCTATTTGGAACCAGTCTGTTCCATGTCCAGTTCTAACTGTTGCTTCCTGACCTGCATACAGGTTTCTCAAGAGGCAGGTCAGGTGGTCTGATATTTCCATCTCTTTTAGAATTTTCCCAGTTTATTGTGATCCACACAGTCAAAGGTTTTGGCATAGTCAATAAAACAGAAATAGATGTTTTTCTGGAACTCTCTTGCTTTTTCAATGATCCAGTGAATGTTGACAATTTGATCTATGGTTCCTCTGCCTTTTCTAAAACCAGCTTGAACATCAAGGAGTTCACGGTTCACGTATTGCTGAAGCCTGGCTTGGAGAATTTTGAGCATTACTTTACTAGCGTGTGAGATGAGTGCAATTGTACAATAGTTTGAACGTTCTTCGGCATTGCCTTTCTTAGGGATTGGAATGAAAACTGACCTTTTCTAGTCCTGTGGCCACTGCTGAGTTTTCCAAATTTGCTGACATATTGAGTGCAGCACTTTCACAGCACCATCTTTCAGGATTTGAAATAGCTCAACTGGAATTCCATCACCTCCAATAGCTTTGTTCGTAGTGATGCTTTCTAAGACCCACTTGACTTCACATTCCAGGATGTCTGGCTCTAGGTAAGTGATCACACCATCATGATTATCTGCGTTGTGAAGATCTTTTTTGTACAGTTCTCCTGTGTATTTTGCCACCTCTTCCCAATATTTTCTGCTTTTGTTAGGTCCATACAATTTATCTCCTTTATTGTGCCCATTGTTGCATGAAATATTCCCTTGGTATCTCTAATTTTCTTGAAGAGATCTCTAGTCTTTCCCAATCTATTGTTTTCCTCTATGTCTTTGCACTGATCACTGAGGAAGGCTTTCTTATCTCTCCTTGTTCTTTGAGTGTCATCTCTCTGTAAAAATAATCACATATCAGAAAGTACTCATGCTTCAGTTTTTCAAGCCAGTGTTTAACACTTTTATTGAAATAGTCATTTACTTAACGTATGAGGCTGCTGGTAATTTTTCCTTATAAGAAACCACATAGGACAGTCAGGTGGAGGAGGAGGTGAGGAAGGAGAGAGAACAGGAGCCCAGTGGGATCAGTGGTGTGGAACTGTGCTCCTGAGAGGATAATTGTTTACATAACAGTTTTCAGAAAAAATAGGCTTTTATTAGATTTAAAACGAATCGCCAGTCTGTGTTCCATACAGGATACAGGATGCTTGGTGCTGGTGCACGGGGATGATCCAGAGAGATGATATGGGGTGGGAGGTGGGAGGGGGGTTCAGGATTGGGAACTCATGTACACCCGTGGCTGATTCATGTCAATGTATGGCAAAACCAATACAGTATTGTAAAGTAAAATAAAGTAAAAATAAAAATGAAAAATTAAATGACATTTTAAACTTCAATAGAATTTTTTATTCAAACCTTTAAAATCAATGTACACTTAAAATGGATAACCAATAAGGACCTACAGTATAGCACATAGAACTCTGCTCAATGATATGTGGCAGCCTAGATGGGAGGGGAGTTTGGGGGTGTGGAATGGATACATGTATATGTATGGCTGAGTCCCTTTGCTGTTTACCTGAAACTATCACAATACTGTTTTTTAATCACCCATATCCCAATACAAAAGTTTTGCAAAGATAAAATCAATGTAAATGGATGCTGCAGGATGGGTGAAGATAACGTGGATTGGGAACCTTTGGCTTACCCAATGCTGCAGGGAAGAAATCTGCTTTCATAGAGTGCAGACTGGTGTAGGCTGGGCTGTGTCAGGACTAGCAGAAGCAAGGCTCCTTTGTGTCTAGTTTAGTTCTAGGCTAGATGATTAATAAAACCAAAAGACATCTTTCAACCTGGAAAGTAATTCAGGCCCTAACAGCTCATCAATCTGCTATTGCTTTGCAGAGCAAAAATTTAATACATAATAAACAATTTTTCACTGCCTCAAAAGGAATGAAAATTTTTTTGTAAAAGTATTTCCCATTTTAAGGTTAACCATCATCACACCACTAATGCTTGATCAGACACTTAATTTGAAATCCAAATACTGAAGATTTAAACTGAAATTTTACCCATAAAATGAATGATTAACTTCGTGAGCTGTGATCTCTGTATGTAGTTCCAATATTTACAAAGACAGGATGTAAAGGAGCAGTTGGAAGCAAAGCCGGGCTGGGAATACATTAAATTGTGGTATGTGTTTATAGGTTAATAATTAGAGTCATGGACTATTTTAAATTTTATTTAACAGATATTTTTAGTAATACTAACATAGAGCAGACAATGTTATGAGCACATTATAAATATTAACTCATTAAGTCATTGTACCAACTCTGTGAGTAGATATACTATAGTTGTCATCTCTATTGAAGACAAGGCACTAAGGCACAGAGACGTTGGCTAGCTCGTTTGATAACACAGCACATACGTGATAAGACAGGACACACCACCACCAACAGGAAGGGGAAATGTACCTGGCTGACAGTTTTCTGCCATGGGCTGCAAGTGCTAGTGATGATAGAGCAGAGGGATGCTGACGAGATTTGTGAGAAAGGAGTACCCACAGTTTAGGATACATTGCATCTTCAGTGCCCACTGGGCATCTCAGTAGCAGAAGAACCAAGATGCATGATCTTAATGCCGTGTGACATTGCTTCTTGCTGCACATATCCTTGTTGGGACTCTGAACCTTGGATAGACCTTATTTTGACAACTTTCCAGTAGGAAATGTCCAGAGGAGGTAGTCTATGCCTATCCCAGTCCACAGACATTTTTGTACTATACACATGTCACCAAGTCTAATAGAATTAGGTGCCATCAATTAAAGTACATATAATTGTTTTTTAAAGCTGTGGTTAATCCGATCATGACAGAGTTGTACGAATAAATTTTAAACCTCTATTAATACTTCTAATGCTAAGCACTTACAGTTAAGATCAATATTTTTCTCAAAGTAATGACTCTAGATGCTAGATTATATCATTTAAACATAAAACTTTCTGTGATAAATATGCATTGGGGAATTATCTCACATCTAACTTTTAGGAAAAATGGAAGAGCTAAAAGGTTTGGACAAGACTGTGTATAACAATTTATTATTTTATTTATAAATATATTTTTAATAATATGCACTTAAAGCATTGTAAAAGTATGAATTCTACAATAATGCATGACTTCTAAGAAGGCAAAAAAAATGACTGTTACTCAGCTGATAATTAATGTTTATTATAAATTATAATTGTGCTTAAAATTGTCAGAACAATGATAGAGTTGTGTATTTTATGCTATAGTACTTTGGAGCTTCTCAGATGAGTCCTATATCAGCATTAACAGGAACATCCTCTTGATATGAAGCTTAACAATTTTATTGTTCTTTATACACTTTGTTTCCCTAAGAAAGTCTAAAGTATAAGTTCTCTCTGCCTTCAAGAAAGGAGGAACTTGAAAAGTTAGTTTAGTAAAAGAATTAAGAGTGTAAGCTCTACAGACAGACTTGCATAAGTTCACATCCCAGCTCCAGCACTTATTAGCTACAATGGCCTTGGGCAAATTATTTAATTTTTATGTGCCAAAGTTCCCCAGTCTATAAAAGGGGATAAAAATTATACCAATCTCTAGTAGATGTGGGAACTAAATGAGTTAATATATATTATTACTATGTAGCTATTAGGACAGTACATACTTAGCAAGTGGTTTGAGTGAGTGAGTGAAGTCGCTCAGTCATGTCCGACTCTTTGTGATCCCGTGGACTGTAGCCCACCAGGCTACTCCGTCCATGGGATTCTCCAGGCAAGAATACTGGAGTGGGTTGCCATTTCCTTCTCCAGGGGATCTTCCCAACCCAGGGATCGAACCCAGGTCTCCCGCATTGCAGGCAGACGCATTAAAGAATCCACCTGCCAGTGCAGGAGACATGGGTTCCACCCCTAGGTCAGGAAGATCCCCTGGAGGAGGGAATGACAACCCACTCCAGTGTTCTTGCCTGGGAAATTCCCATTGACTGAGGAGCCCGGCGGGCTATAGTCCATAGGGTTGCAGAGAGCTGGACGTGACGGAAGCTACTTAGCACCCATGCACTACATACAGTAAATGTTCAGTTAACACTGGATATTATTTTTAGCCAAATGACTAATAATCACTTTTGCTCAATATTTATATATCAAGATCTTTGACTCAAGATCTTAGAGTAATGTGCTCTGCAGGCCTAGTATGAAAGACTGAAGAGAGAGTAACAGCAGCTCATGCCTGTTGAGTGCTTAAGAGTCCGTCAGGCTCTTTTCCAGGCAGTTGTACGTACACTTTTAGTATGTCAAGAAGAAGAAAAACTAGTTGATAGAGAAAATGTCTTTGATAACATGATGGAAAAGAACTTTCCTTATATCTAAAATGTCCCCTAAGTGAGGGCGGGAGGAGAAGGGGACAACAGAGGATGAGATGGCTGGATGGCATCACCGATTCAATGGACATGAATTTGAGTAACTCTGGGAATTGGTGATGGACAAGGAGGCCTGGAATGCTGCAGTCCATGGGGTCGCAAAGAGTCGGATACAACTGAGCAACTGAACTGAGCTGAACTGAAGTTGGGGTAAGAGACCATTGGTCCTGGTAGAAGGGCCTTCGGTGTGGCTTTCCAGAAGCCCAGCCCTGAGTGAAATAGCTGATTGGTGCTTCTGGGCCCATGAGACCACACACTTCCGTAAAAGATTCCTGATGGAAAGATTTCCATCGGGGAAGGAAGTACCAAAGGACCCTCAAAGTTGGGTTACTTTTCCAAGTTGAATCTTTCCTGCAGATTAGACGGCTGTCGCTAGAGGGCGCACTGCCCACGTTTGTGCATGAGGACTCGGCTAGGTCTCCTGTCCATGGACATCTCTGAAGATTTTCACTTAAAAACCTAGAGCAGTCCTTCCATGGGGAGAGCTACCTCCCCAGGACGGAGGCTGACTTACTCCACGTGGACATCCGTCCTCTTCTCACAGCATTCCAGCTTGTCTGTAAGACCGGAAGGGGAGGAGGGTTCTGATTACTCAGGTGGAGAGGGCATTACTGTGGAGCTGAATTGAAGAACTTCTGAGCTGTGACAGTGATTAATAATCCCTACCTGGCATTAATATTTGGTTTATATTTGTGCTTATTCCAGAGACTTTAAAAAAGTGTACTATGCCCTATAGCAAGACAGAAGAGGTGTATTCTATACCTATGTTTCCCTGAATTTGTGTGAACTTAGGCAAGTCATTTAGTATGCTACCGATTTTCATCATCTGAAGAATCAAGGAGTTGGGTTATAACATGATGTGAAAAATATGTATCTAAGTTATAAGTTATGAACTCAGTTTGATGATTTTGAATTCTTGTAGCAGACAATGCTTATAGGAAACTTATAGAAAATCTTTGAAGCAAGATTACAGCAATATGATTTGCAGATTGGCATGAATGAGGGCTGATAAAAGGAGAGAAGCTCTTGGAGCAGACTTCGGTGACAGGGCTGACAAATTTGTTAAGGAAGAAAAAATAGGCTGGAAAATAGAAACAAGATGGGGACTGCTGGAGAAAGTAATTAAGGCCCTTACCCTCTGGTGATACAACCAGGGGTTTGGAAATGTTCGTGCTTTGGATAGATTTGTAGGATATATATATATATATATATATATATATATATGTATATATATGTATATGTATATGTATATGTATATATATCAGTTCAGTTCAGTTCAGTCTCTCAGTCGTGTCTGACTCTTTGCAACCCCATGAACTGCAGCGCGCCAGGCCTCCCTGTTCATCACCAACTCCTGGAGTTTACTCAAACTCATGTCCATCAAGTTGGTGATGCCATCCAGCCATCTCGTCCTCTGTCATCCCCTTCTCCTCCTACCCCCGATCCCTCCTAGCATCAGACTCTTTTCTAATGAGTCAACTCTTAGCATGAGGTGGTCAAAGAACTGGAGTTTCAGCTTTAACATCAGTCCTTCCAAATAACACCCAGGACTGATCTCCTTTAGAATGGACTGGTTGGATCTCCTTGCAGGCCAAGGGACTCTCAAGAGTCTTCTCCAACACCACAGTTCAAAAGCATCAATTCTTCAGCACTCAGCTTTCTTCACAGTCCAACTCTCACATCCATACATGACCACTGGAAAAATCATAGACTTGACTAGACAGAACTTTGTTGGCAAAGTAATGTCTCTACTTTTGAATATGCTATCTAGGTTGGTCATAACTTTCCTTCCAAGGATTAAGCATCTTTTAATTTCATGGCTGCAGTCACCATCTACAGTGATTTTGGAGCCCCCGAAAATAAAGTCAGCCACTGTTTCCACTGTTTCCACATCTATTTCACATGAAGTGATGGGACCAGATGCCATGATCTTCGTTTTCTCAATGTTGAGCTTTAAGCCAACTTTTTCACTCTCCTCTTTCACTTTCATCAAGAGGCTTTTGAGTTCCTCTTCACTTTCTGCCATAAGGATGGTGTCATCTGCATATCTGAGGTTATTGATATTATATATAGTTGACTAAACTCAATAATTGACAGCTTATTTCTGATCTCTTTAGATTATTTAATCTTCTTGACCCTGAGAACTTACAGAAGAGTAGAAAACTATGCTTAGGTACCTGGGCAAAAAGGAAAAGTTAGGAAAAATTGCAGTGATCGTATTTTAGCTTCTTGGTCCCTGGTGCTTGGCAGCATGATGCCGTCTTTCATGCATCCGGCTCTACTTCCGGTAGGAGGAATGCGGCATAGAGTGAAGAGATATTAATCTCTCCTTGTGGATCATGGTTATAGCTGTGTGAGTGGCACATATAACTATGACCTTAAAGAGAACCAAGGAAGAGAAATCAGCCTCAGGGGATAGATACACACCGGCCATAGCAGTTGGGACTCTCCCGGCTTCTGTGCAGCAGAGTCAAACCAGCTTGTCATTGGTTCCTCCTCTTCAAAGCATCAAAAGTGAGTATGTATCTGTCCTTGGTGTATTTCTTTCTCAGACTCATAACATGGAGACTGTATCTAATTACTTTCTCTTACACAGAAATAAAGTTTCAAATAAATTTTAAAAGTTCTTTTGGGGGGTTAGTTTCAGTGTATCAGTGGAAAGATCTTTAGATATATTATTCTCACTTTTTAGATTTTTCATGTTGTCTTAGAATTTTTTTTTTTTTTTTTTAAAGAAAAGGAGAGAGAATAAAAATCTGTAGGGGGATGTTTCTTGCCTAGGCTGAAATATCTTTTACATTTTCTTACTGTAAATTTCTAAGGTAGAAGTTCTCAGACTTCAGGTCATGATGCCCTTGGTATTCCAGTGCATTTTTACAGCACATCTTGGCTGAAGAAATACCTGACTGTTCTGTTTACTAATTAGTTACGTTCAAACAACTTAAGCATTTATACTCAACAACCTAATAGCCATTTGAAAATTTAAAAAATGTATTCTTAATTAACCACAATTAATGGGATGTGTGCATCGGTTTGGTGCTTCCCAGTTTCTCAGATTTGGGAAGCAGTTTATATCTTCCTCACTTTCCGTTCCATATTGATTTTTTGAAATACTTGTTTTATATCACAGCAACTGCCCAAAATGTAGTTTTATGGAGATGCGACCATCACGGAAGGAATGTAGTGTGATCTAATGTTGAAACTATGAACTATCTCGAGCTCACAGTTTGTGCTATGTGTAAAAGCTGTCAAATATTTTTTTCCTCAAAAATTTAAAACAACTGAGATCATTGTGGTGTCCCAGGGTGCCTTGGTGCACAGTTTGGCAACTGTGACTCTAAGCTTAGTTAATGAAACATAAAGGGTGGAATTTAAAAAATTTAAAAAATTTTTAAAAAATTTAAATTTAAAAAATTCCACTGCAGTAGAAGGTTGAGCAGCTAAAACCTTCTCAATTGCCTGTCACTATCCAGATGATGGGTAGCTGAGAAATTACAATTTGAGCAAGCAGAAATGCAGATGTGGTACTAGCAGGAGAAAAGGATGATGGCTGTCTTGGGAAGGAACCAAGAGGGCAATCTTGGCTTATTCTGACTTGAGTATTGTGAAGGTCCTAGGAAGACGGAGTCAAGTTCACATGGAGGTGGCCAGCCTCAGTGGTTGCTGGTAAAGTGCATGGATTTCATACACATGAAGGTCCCAGATGATAGTGTCTGTAGAGCTTCATCATGTGATGTTTGGTATTTGTGTCATATAAACTCACTGAAGTCTGCGTGGTTGATTCTCTTCCCTGCATTTCATAAAAACTTGTGTGCAAAAGGGCAATATGCAGTCAGTATTCTTTGTGGAAGTCAGGTGTTGCATTTATTACTACTTGCAGTTAAAAGTAGCATTCCTTAAAATGTGTTCTATGGGAATTAATTGGTGCTACTCCAAAGTAATGTTCTATGGTTATAGATTTTAAAAAAAATTTATTTTATTGAAATATATTTGAGTTACAATGTTGTGTTAATTTCTACTGTACAGGATAGTAATTCAGCTATATATATATATACATATATATATATAATTTTTTTTCATATTCTTTTCCATTATGGTTTATCACAGGGTATTGAATAGATTTCCCTGTGCTATATAGTAGGGCCTTAGTGTTATCTATTCTATATGTAATAGTTTGCATCTGCTAATCCTAAATTTCTGATCGATCCCTCCCTGCTCACCAGCAACCACAAGTTTGTTCTCTGTGTCTGGGAGCCTGTTTCTGTTTTGTAGGTAAGTTCATTTGTGTCGTATTTTAGATTTCACATGTAAGTGATATCACATGGTATTTGTCTTTCTTTTTCTGACCTACTTCACTTAGTATGATAATCTCTAGGCCTGTCCATATTACTGTGGATAGCATTAGTTCATTCTTTTTTATGGCTGAGTGGCATTTCATTGTGTGTGTGTGTATTCTATGTGTCGTAGGATGTTTTTGACAAATACTGGGTTAAAACAAATTAAGCAAGGCTTCAAAGAGCCTTTAATATGGTAGTGGATTTTTGCCAAATTTCAAGAGGAGAAACAGTAGTATATGTTCCCCAAGATTTATTGAGCAAGAAAACTTTTGATATTTAAAGAAACATCTTATGATACATGTTTCATAGGATACTCTTGGGAAAAATAGCTCCAAAGAATCTATTTAACCTGAATTTTACAAAAGCTAATATTTGAATAGATATTTGTTAATCAGGCCTCTGGTCAATCTGATATTGTCTTCTAGGTAGGCTTACAACTTCCAGCTTTAACATTATACCTATGGGAGAGTGCAATCTGTTATAAGAATTTTTTTTTTTTTTTTTTTGCATACTGGTTGTCCGTAATGCAGTATGGTTAAAGTATGGATCATCTGTATAGTATTATTGGGTTTTCAGTATACTAATGATGAGTTAAGTTTGTAGCACAATCCAGAATTTATTGACAATCTCCTTGCAGTGAATGCTTCTATTATTGTAGTGTAACAACACATATCTATTTCCAGACATCTGTGTGGTCTCCAAGTCTGTTAATACATGCATATTTCTCCTTAAAAGTCCTAATTATATGTTGTGTCACATAAGTTTGGGTCCCCTGTTAGAAGCAGAACGAACACTCTTCCTTTTCTGTGTTTTGGATGAGTTGGATGGTTTAAAGTCTGTTAACTCAATGGTCAGGTTAATATTGAATGTTGAAATTAGGCAGACTTAGCTAAAAACATCTATTTTTGCTTTATTGACTATGCCAAAGCCTTTGACTGTGTGGATCACAAAAAACTGTGGGAAATTCTGAAAGAGATGGGAATACCAGACCACTTGACCTGCCTTTTGAGAAACCTGTATGCAGCTCAGGAAGCAACAGTTAGAACTGGGCATGGAACAACAGACTGGTTCCAAATAGGAAAAGGAGTACGTCAAGGCTGTATATTGTCACCCTGCTTATTTAACTTACATGCAGAGTACATCATGAGAAATGCTGGGCTGGAAGAAGCACAAGCTGGAATCAAGATTGCTGGGAGAAATATCAATAACCTCAGATATACAGATGACACCACCCTTATGGCAGAAAGCAAAGAAGAACTAAAGAGCCTCTTGATGAAAGTGAAAGAGGAGAGTGAAAAAGTTGGCTTAAACTCAACAAACAGAAAACTAAGATCATGGCATCTGATACCATCACCTCATGGCAAATAGATGGGAAAACAGTGGAAACAGTGTCAGACTTTATCTTTTTGGGCTCCAGAATCACTGCAGATGGTGATTGCAGCCATGAAATGAAAAGACGCTTACTCCTTGGAAGGGAAGTTATGACCAACCTAGATAGCATATTAAAAAGCAGAGATATCACTTTGCCAACAGAGGTCCGTCTAGTCAAGGCTATGGTTTTTCCAGTAGTCATGTATGGATGTGAGAGTTGGACTATAAAGAAAGCTGAGAGCTGAAGAATTGATGCTTTTGAACTGTGGTGTTGGAGAAGACTCTTGAGAGTCCCTTGGACTGCAAGGAGATCCAACCAGCCCATCTTAGGGGAGATCAGTCCTGGGTGTTCTTTGGAAGGACTGATGTTGAAGCTGAAACTCCAATACTTTGACCACCTGATGTGAAGAGCTGACTCATTGGAAAAGACCCTGGTGCTGGGAAAGATTGAGGGCAAGAGGAGAAGGGGCTGACAGAGGATGAGATGGCTGGATGAGATGGGTATCTACCAGTATAATCCCTGATCCCAAACTCACAGTCTTCCTGAGACAGGGAACTTTGGGGAGCATGAAAGTTATGCTAGGCTTAGTTCAGCCACACCCCAGTGTGTTCAAGCACACATTTCTCTCCATTCCTCGTGACATGAATTGTGCAGAGTCCTGCAAGGAGAAGCCTGCCCCACTGTAATGCTAACTTGAACAGAATAGCTCAGTTCAGTTCAGTTCAGTCGCTCAGTCATGTCCAACTCTTTGCGACCCCATGGACCACAGCACGCCAGGCCTCTCTGTCCATCACCAACTCCCGGAATTTACCCAGACTCATGTCCATTGAGTCAGTGATGCCTCAATGTCACTGTTTAGGGACCTCTAGTTTGTGACATGAAGATCTCATCACCAAACAGGTACTCTCTGAGCCTTTCTCACTAACTTTACTGGAAATACTTAATGCATTTCTAAGTGTTATGCTTTGGAAACCTTCCCTTCTCAATTCCAGACTCTGATAGAAAGCAGTTGTGTATCTACTCTTTGGTTTATGGTAGAGAATAAGGACCTACTCAGTCTAAGTCAGAAAAAGAACAAGCTTTCGCTACAAATAAATTAGATGAAAAGAAATGAAATGATTACCTTGCGCTTATGAAAATGACTATCATGAGATTTCATGTTAAAGACTATCAGGTTATACTATTTGGATTCTGTGTTTTTGTTTCCCATAGAGGGATGTCCAACCTAGTGTTGATAGGAAAACTAAATAAAAGCATGGTATTATGCTAACTCAGGTTTAGAAAATGCATTTGTTTATGAGCTGCTAAGACTTAATAACAAAACTAAATGTAGTCCAGATATTTATATTTCTTTATATCTTGTGTTAATTGAATGTCCTTAAAAATATAGAGAGACTTAGAATACTGTTGAAAATAAACTTTAGTGGGCTTAATACTGAAACTTTTATTATTATTATTTTTAGGTAGAAGGATTATTGAGTAGCAAAAGTATCCCTTCTCTCCTCTCTCTCTTTTTTTTTTTTTTTTAGTTCACCATATTTATGGCTGTACTGAGTAAACATGTTCTGATACTATGACCATACACTCTTTCTCTTTCTGATGGCTACATATTCAAATAATAGACAAAATATCTCAGAAAAATAAATCTCTTCTTGAGTGTGGAATTTTCTGTTTCAAACATATATAATGAAAATATAAAAATATATATCTATATAGTGGAAGCATGGGTTTATAGAAGTTGAAATATCAGATATGTAGACATTATTCTGTTTCTGGATATATCTAGAGTAAATAAATTGATTTCATTAAAGAAATGAGGAAAAATTTAAGGGATTTCTTCAAGTAAGTATTTGATTTACAAAGTCTTATTTAAGAACAGGGGTTAGTTCTGTTAGGACTTGGGAGATCCATTTCTGTGGAAGTGAATTCTCAGAGTGCAAGGTTGCTGTGAGAAGGAGGAACTAAGTTTTTGCTGCCTAGATTTGAATATGCCAGTGGTTAATTTTGGAAAGTGGAGGGCATTGTTTGAAGCAGAGCTTGACCCATAGCGAGGGAACTGGGAGAGGGTGGGGAGGGACAGAAGCTGCACCTGGCCTAGCTGAAAGGGCTGCAGTTCTCCCACATGCTGGGCACTGACACACAGCATCAAGCAAGAAAACAGGAAAAGTGGTTTTGAGGCCAAGGCAGTCCAAGCCACCCACGATCACTTTGAAAAACTTTCAGCATTCACCTCAGGAAATGACCCTTCACATTTCTTGTGCACATTCTGGCTGGCAGCCCAGACGTGGGGGATCAAGGAAGATGATTATAAAATTCAGAACCTGCTTAAGTAAGGCCAGATTCATTTGGAAGTTTGATTGGTTCAGTCATGCGGTGGGGGTGGAAGTGATGGGGTAGAGTGGGAGAAAGAGTTGTTGTGATGATGATGTTTTTTTGTTTCCCAGAGTGGTACTCAGAAAGTATCATAAATTTTTAAAAAGTATTTTGACTGACGAAAAAAATTGTAAAATGCTTTAACTTTGATCTGTTTATGACACTATTTGGAGTAAGATGGATGGAAATGTTAAATCATGGAGTGCCAGGTACTCAAGTGGATCTGAGTCCCAGAAAATTAACTTGGGATATGCTCTGCTCACCATTCAGTCCAACTCATCTACTTTGCAATTGTGGAAATCATATCTTAGAGAAGTTTAACTTCCGAAAACCTTACCATGACTTTGCAGAACAACCAAGACTAGCATCTGAGTTATTCATCTTAGTATGGTGCTGTCCTTGTTCTGAAAGGTCTAAAACTGTGGTCCTGTAACACTGCATGACAGGTAAGACAGCAAATCTACAGCAGAGGCCAAAGAAATTGATCTCTTACTTAAATGCAAATGAATTTGATTACCAAGTTCCCAAGTCCCTGTGGATCTAAAATTAGTACTTTAAGTAACAGAATTTCTTTGGTTAATTTTTTTTAAAAAAACGTTTAATTGAAACCACTTTCCCCAAAGTTAAGTAGGAAATATTTTATCAATGTGTCAAACATGCTGGAATAGTGATTACTTATTGAAGGAGACAGCATTTCTGCCAAACCTAATTAGTTTACCTTGGGCGCTAGCTATCTTTGGCTGAAAGTGATAACTGAGAGCACTTCTGTGAGTTGTCATTGGCACATGACATTTATGTACACCCCTGTATCTGTCAGTAAATGTGTCTTAAATCATAGCTTTAGGCTGGCACGATAGCCTGACCAAGCCCAGCTTTCATGTGGTGCCAGGATACAGATTCTGTGCAAATGGAAAGCATTCTCACTCTCGGCTCATACAGAGGACTTCTGAATCCTTTCATTCTAGGAATCTGACCAAGCAACCAAATTGCAGATTTCCTGTAAATGAAAAATTCCAGCCTATCCATATTAACTTCTGCTAGTTTGTAATCAACTCTAAGCCTTTTGGTTTCAGTGCCTGTGAACTGCAAGGCTGTGCTTATTAGTGACTACTATAAGAAGAGGGAACTTGGGGATGGCATAGGAAAAAGTGGCATAGTTTCTACTAAAGTCAACTATAGTATTTTGGCAATGAAGCCTTGGGAGAGAGTTAACTGAGGGAAATGGAGGAGGATAAGACAGAGGATTTGGGGGGAATTAGGAAGAGGAGAGGAAGGGAGAAGAATGAGTAGAAAGAGAAAATAATTGTTGTTATAACTCTAGTCCTGCCCTTTAAGTATTTCTAGCTCTTCCTGTCTGTGCAAATTACATTCCCCCCTCTCAGATGTTAGTCATGGCCTTGTGGCTTATTTGGCTAATATAACATGAGGGGGCATGATATGTGCCATTTTCAGGCAGAAATGAAAAGAATCTGGTTCTCCGCAGTTCCTTCTTTCTGCTATTATCTTAGACATGCTGGTTGAGATGAAGCCCTGTCAGCTCGATCCCTGAGTGGCAGTGATGAGCAGAGGCCCTCTGCCAGCTTGCAATGGACATGGTGTGTGAGCCAGGAGATAAAAATCTTTGTTAAGGCACTGAGAATTTTGTTCCCATAGCATAACCTAACGTATCCCATCTAATACGGAGATTAAGACTTAGAGAGAGGAAGCTGGTATAACAAAACTATAAAATAGATGGCTCTGACCCAGCTGCTAAGTAGTAAAGAAACTTGTCAGAGGCCGAAAAGACCATGATTTGTATTATTGGGTTGGTACAAAAGTAATTGCGGTTTTGGACTGTGAATTTTATTAATAAATTCTTATAAGTAGGCTCAAAGACATCTTTATTTATCAAAATAGGAACCATTGCAATCAACACATTTTTGCCAACAAGAAATGTTTGTTTATTTCTGTAATGTAAAAAATTCATGCTTTAGCATTTGACAAACTCTTGGAAAGCATTTTCTGCCTCCTGCCAGGCTGGGAAGTGTTTTGCCTGCAGAAAGTTGTTGAGATGCTTGAAGAAGTGGTGGTCAGTTGGTGAGAGGTCAGATGAATATGGTGGATGAGGCAAAACATCATAGCCCAATTTGTTCAACTTTGGAAGTGTTGGTTGTGCAACATGTGATTGGGTGTTACTGTGGAGAAGAACTGGGTCCTTTCTGTTGACCAATACCGGCTGCAAGTATCACATTTTTTAGTGCATCTCTTTGATTTGCTGAGCATACTTTTTGGGTGTAATGGTTTGCCTGGGATTCAGAAAGCTGTAGTGGACCAGACAGGTAGCAGACCACCAAACGGTGACCATGAATTTTTTTGGTGTAAGTTTGGCTTTGGGAAATGCTTTGGAGCTTCTTCTCAGTTCAACCACTGAGCTGGTCATCACCAGTTGTCATATAAAATCTACTTTTGTCACATGTTACAATCTGGTTGAAAAATGGTTTAGTTGTAGTTATGTAGAAAAGAGAAGACACTTCAAAATGATTATTTTTTTTGATTTGTGGTCAGCTCATGAAGCACCCACTTATCAAGCTTTAAACCTTTCCAATTGGCTTCAAATCTCATATGACCACCAGCAACTTTTCATGTAGTTGTAAGAGGATCAGCTTCAATAATTGCTCACAATAGGTCGTTGTCAACTTCTGATGGTCGGCTACTATACTCCTCATCTTCAAGGCTCTTGTCTCCTTTGCAAAACATCTTGAACCACCACTGCACTGTACATTTGTTAACAGTTCCTGGGCCAAATGCATTGTTGATGTTTTGAGTTGTCTCTGCTGCTTTACGGACCCATTTTGAACTCAAATATAAAAATCGCTTGAATTTGCTTTCAGTCTAGCATCATTTCTAAGGTCCAAAATAAATATAAAACAAACAGCAAGCAATAGGTCATTATTAAAAAAAAAACCATAAAGTGAGAAATGCACATTAAAATGATGTATAAAATAACCACATTTATTTAAGAATGTATTCCAATATCAAATGGCAAAGTTTGACAATGCAAAACTACAATTACTTTTGCACCAACCTGATATGTAGTGGGCAAACATTTGGTAAAAGTGTTCCTTGCAGTAACTCTGAAAGTAAATAATTTACTTTATGAATTTGTAACCTTAAGAAAAGAGGTTGGAGAATACACTCTTGGTATGTATTGTGCTTAGCAGGCTCAGAAAAGAATGGGCCAGTGCGAGCAGGAGTCTTGCAGCTCAGTTAGTTTGGTAAAGAATCAGCCTGCACTGCAGGAATCCACCTGCAATGCAGGAGATCCAAGTTTGATTCTTCAGTCCGGAAAATCCCCTGGAGAAGGAAATGGCAACCCATTCCAATATTTTTGCCTGGAAAATCTCGTGGAGAGAGGAGCCTGGTGGGCTATAGTCCATGGGGTCACAAGAGTCAGATACAACTTAGCGACTAAACCAAAGCAAATGTTTCACCTGAATGTGTAGACCAATAAAAAATTAACAATTGAAAGATACATAGTGAAATAAAAATATTTCTTTCTCTTCTGCCACTCACATCTAGTATGTGCCAAATTCATTTCATATCATTCTGTTATATGGTCATGTAGAACTGTCCTTGTCTGGCATTAGTATATATTATTAAATTGAAAAGGAAAAGAACTGAAATGTTATTCCAGCTACACTGGAATCTTGTGCTAGGACAATTTTGCTGCATTAGGAAAATGTGTCTTTTCCCAGAATCTGTCCTACAGTGAGTAGTGCTACAAAGGTCTGGAGAGAAGCCAGAATACACTGTTAAAATCAAGTTTGGGGCCCCAATTTAAAAATTCTATTTCTATGTTGTTTTGTCACTAAGTTGCATCTGACTCTTTACAGACCCCATGGACTGTGGCCCACCAGGCTTTCAGTCCGTGGAATTTCCCAGGCAAGAGAAGTGGAGTGGGTTGCCATTTCCTTCTCCAGGAGATCTTCCCAACTCAGGAATTAAAACCGCATCTCCTGCATTGGCAGGCAGATTCTTTACCACAGAGCCACCTGGGAAGCCCCAAGATTCCATTTATAACTTTACGAAAAATAGTTTTGAAAACAAAACCAAACTCTACATTTTTCCTGAAGGTCACACATTAGTATGAAGTAGGAGGGGGGGGCGGCTATTAATAAAGATCATGGTGTGCTGCTCTTCCACTGTTCTCAAGGAGAATCAGAACAAGAGACATTATTTTTAAAAAAAGAGATGGCCATTTTTTTTTTTTTTTGCATCTGTGTCCTTGAATGTATGTTCTAGGCTCCCATCTGCATCTCTGAAATAAAGTATTCCAGAATCACACAACTGAAGGGATCTCAGAGATCAGCTGTTCTCCCCACCCCCACCTCTTATTTTATAGATGAAAAAACTGGGGCCCAGAGAAATTAAATTAAATTTCCCAAGGTCACACACAACTAGCAGAAAAGTCAAATTTTCCTACTTCCGTCATTAAAACACTTAAGGTTAGCATGGCCCTATCTTTGCAAATGTTGTTTTACTGACCACTTCAGATCACACTAACCAAGGCTTGGGAAATCCTTTTGGTGGGCTTCTTGTGTATGCTTTCTTTCTTATCACTTGCTTAGGTCTTCCCAGAAAGACTCCCTGTTACCCTGTGTTTCCCGATGAGCCAGACAGCAAGGTTGGCATGAAGAAATGAGATTGTTCATTTTCCTCCATTTAAAAATTTATCTTGAGCCTTTTGTTCCTGTCACAATTACCGTATGAGTATTGATTTTAATTAGTTCTGTCTATTAAGATTCCCCTTAGGTTCAGAAGCCAGCCTGGTAATTAAGTGTTAAGCTTTCCTCTGGCTGGCAGTATTGTTAGGTGAGTTACTGCCACTCTTGGTCGCAAAGTGGGATCAATGTTCCTCTATGGATCCACCCTGAAGAGTCCAGACACAGATGTAGTTCTTGTCTCTGGTGATTTTCCCTGTATTGTCACAGACAGAGTAGGAAAAGGAGGCTCTCTGATTGAATGACACTTTCCCTACTCACTAAGGCCAATACACTGGTATCAGAGCCTCCAAATGGTGTGTATGTTGTTGGCAAGTATTTTGGTCATGTCCAGATGGATTTTTTTGAGGCTTGCCTGATATCAAAAACTGCTGATGGCATAATATCAAACTGTGTCCCTTTGTTGGGTGGAATAGAGCTTGAAACAAAAGTTTATAGTCAGTAATTTTTTGCTTTCATTTCATCCTGAATTCTGAGAATGGTAAAGAATGCTTCTCAATAATTTATTGCCTATATGAAATCTAGTCTCCCAGAAAATGAACATAATGGTGAGTTTTAGAAAAAAATTAGAAAATCAGCTCTCAATGTGTATATTTTGTATTTAGGCAAATTTTACTGACCAAATTTGTATTTGGGTTTGTAGTTATGACATAATAGGTGTTTGGGGAATGATGGTAATTCTGGGCTTTCTTTGTAGATAACCAATTAATAATTGGGGGACAGCCATGACAACAGTTCTTTTATATTAAATCAAAACCCCTGCCATTTTCTGGTGCCTGTTATTGAGTGCAATCCATTATTTTTAGCGAAGCAGCTAAACAGTTTAATATACCCTCTGTGATGATCAAGAGCTCTGGGCATACTGATGAGACGACAAAATTCTGTGCACTTGCCTGAACAAATAGGGAAGGTGGAGCGCGTCCAGGTCCATCTGTTCCTTGTGTGCCAAGTGCCCTCCTTTACGATTGCCTCTCCCTCCTACAGTGTCCCATCTGCCTCCCAGGCTCTCTCATGGGTGCCTTGAAACCTTTGCCGTCAGAGTTGATTTTCTCAGGTTGGTAGCCAAGACTGCCAGTCAATGCTGAGGATTTAGTTCCCTTGTGATTTTGTGTTCTTGCCTGGTCAATTCAGGGGATTTTAACTTGAATGGAAGTTGAACTCACATTTTGGAGGCCAAAGCTGGAATAACTGGGTTAGGGTAGTCATTATAAAAAAATTATATAATCAGATTAGATGACTATCTTCTCTTGTTTGCTCCTGGGTGATATTTTTAAGCAACTGTCACACAACAGGCTGAAATGAGGCACTTTGTGCCCCTCGTATTATGTCTAGCAAGATAGCACTGGATAAGAAAAAATATGGGGATGCATTACAGCATAACAGATTCGCAGCATTGTCATGGACTTTTAGAAAGAAATGATAGGTTACTGACCCATGGTTGGTATAATTTACTCATTCATTCATTAGTGATTGACTACATAGTAATTATATATCGGCATCATGAGATACACGAAATAAACTATAGGTTTCCTGCCTTCAAGGGGAATCTATCTAGCAGTGACTGAGTCTGATCAAAGACAGTGCTGTCTGTGAAGCAAATGAACTGAAGTGGGGAAAATGACAGTGCCTGTGAGCAGCTCAACAAGCCAGAGGAGAGGGTATTCGTGTGTTCAGCTCAGAAAAGACATGGGTCACATGTAACTACATGTAGGAACATGACTCACAGCTGGATTTTAAGGGCAATTATACAACTATGACAATACTAAGCAAGACTGATTTCCCTTTAGACTCAGGTGCTGCAAAATAGGAATGCGCTGTCTATCTCCTTTCACAGCAATGCCTAATGATGTGTCTGGGCAACAACAGAACCATCCTTTGAGGGAGAAAGTGAGTGACAGTCATTGACAAAATTTGCTGGGGGTTAATTTTCTGCAGTTCCCTAGTGGGCACATGCATTTTCTATTTCAAGATCATTGTTGCAGATGAAAGGAATGTAGGATAAAATGGGGCTATGTTTGATACATGTTAAACATGATATATTATTCTTCCAGGAGAAAAATGTTCATATTGTTCCAAAGAAGGTTATACGGAGGCTAATGTTTCTGGTAATGAAACACTCAAATGTTTGAGTACTAACCAAACTTGAGATTGTTTAATAGTATTACATTCTGAGGCCTGATTTCTTCAGGTGTCAGAAGTGTGGTTATTTCCAATGTTCCTCTTCTAGAAGATGATGCTCCTGGGAAGAATAACAGGACTTTTTTTTAAAAAGCAGTTCCTTTCAAGTTACTCACAGTTTATCCTCTGAAAGAATTACTTGAGAGGAATAAACATCATGCCAAGTAGGATCTAAATGCAAGTTTAGATTTACTAAATGACCCCAAAATAGGATAGTAGATAAAAGCAAACCTCTGGAATCAAACTGCTGGTTCGGCTTTGAATCTTGGCCCTGACACTTACTAGCTGTATGGTCTTGGCGAAGTTATTTAACCTCTCTGTGCCTTGAAAGGTCTGCCACATGAAGTTGTTGTGAGAATTAAGTAAGTCAGCAGTAACTAAAGTAGTATATCTGGTGTATATTTAACCTTTTGGAAATAGTCCTGAATATTCGCACTTTGGAGCAAAGGCTCAAAAAGTACTTGTGTTGAGATTGTCATTATCTCAAACCCTAGCCATTCCATTTGCTGATATATGGGCCACCAAATTTCATGTCTGTCAGTGGCTGCTTGACTTGATAACCAAGAAACATTTTTAGTATCAGTGGAATGACTGTGGTTCCTTACATGAAGATGTAGGCTCATTCCCAAGACCTCTACTTCTTCCCCAAATGCTACACATTGGATAAATTTCCCTTTATTTACTTTGTGTGTAAGTTATTCCCTATTACCAAGAAGGATTCAAAGTGTTGATTAGAGGTCTAAGTCCTCCAGCTGCACTGGCATTTCCTGGAGGGTCATTTCACAGTTGTGTACAGAGACCTCATTGTTCTCTGTTACCACTTGGCTGAACAAATGTGTCACAATAATTTTCTTGTTGGAGGCAAATCTGTGGTGGGTTTGGTGAGGGTGGAATTTCCGTTGAAAAGTCTAACACAGGGTCTCCAGGATGCTCTTTGGCTCAATGTAGAGGGTCATTGAACTGATATGTTAGAGGGTTCTAATACAAGAACTAACTCCCATCACACCAGGATGTCAGTATTTCCTTAGCACCTTCTATGTGCAAGGGAGAAAATATTCATTTACCTTCAGAATATTTATTTCCAAATCAGAAAGCATTACATGTCAAATTCCCCCTTGTGTCAGGCACCAGAATAGATTCAGCAGGAACTTTCTGTGTATTGTGTTGAAAACAAAACAAAACTTAAGATGATGCATATCTCTGTTTTACTTGGTAGAAAATATCCAAGTATGTCAGAGGACCAAGATTGGGCAGCCTGAGAAAGGGGGATAAAACATGGCGCCTGGGCTGTGTTATTTTGTGTGGAGCCAGAGAAGGGGGAAGCAGAGGCAGAGATGGTTAGATAGCATCACCAACTCAGCAGACATGAATTTGAGCAAACTGGGAGATAGTGAAGGACAGAGGAGCCTGGTGGGCTGTAGTCTATGGGGTTGCAAAGAGTCAGACATGACTGAGAGACTGAACAACAGAGAATAGGGCTGTTCTCCATCCTTTCCCCCCTTAGTTTGTGGTTTCTGTCGGCTTTACACCAGTCAAGAGGAAACTAGGGGTTCAGATCCTGCCCACCATTCTATCCTGTGTCTCCATCCCAGTTCTTGGTGAATCCAGTGTGTTCAGACTCCTACTTCTCTAGTTCATCCAAGCCTTATCAGGCTCTGTTTTTCTATGGTCTTCATTCTCTGATAGTCACTAGAGGAATAAACAGTGTTACTCATTTTGGCTACCTTGAGGTCACTTTAATTCTAGGATAGGCATGTATCCATGCATTTATATCAGCTGGGAGAGGTAATGATCAATATATATTTAGGAAAGAATGTGAGTAACTTTTATGTGTTTCTAGTAAATTTACACACCTTAGCTATTAGTTTTCTTGTGATGGTTGTTGTTGCTCTGAATAAATATATACATATATGTATCAGTTCAGTTCAGTTCAGTCACTCAGTCGTGTCTGACTCTTTGCGACCCCATGAATCGCAGCACGCCAGGCCTCCCTGTCCATCACCAACTCCCAGAGTTCACTCAGACTCACGTCCATCGAGTCGGTGATGCCATCCAGCCATCTCATCCTCTATTGTCCCCTTTTCCCCCTGCCCCCAATCCCTCCCAGCATCAGAGTCTTTTCCAATGAGTCAACTCTTCACATGAGGTGGCCAAAGTACTGGAGTTTCAGCTTTAGCATCATTCCTTCCAAAGAAATCCCAGGGCTGATCTCCTTCAGAATGGACTGGTTGGATCTCCTTGCAGTCCAAGGGACTCTCAAGAGTCTTCTCCAACACCACAGCTCAAAAGCATCAATTCTTTGGCACTCAGCTTTCTTCACAGTCCAACTCTCACATCCATACATGACCACAGGAAAAACCATAGCCTTGACTAGACGGACCTTTGTTGGCAAAGTAATGCCTCTGCTTTTCAATATGCTGTCTAGGTTAGTCATAACTTTTCTTCCAAGGAGTAAGCATCTTTTAATTTCATGGCTGCACTCACCATCTGCAGTGATTTTGGAGCCCCCCAAAATAAAGTCTGACACTGTTTCCACTGTTTCCCCATCTATTTCCCATGAAGTGATAGGACCAGATGCCATGATCTTAGTTTTCTGAATGTTGAGCTTTAAGCCAACTTTTTCACTCTCCTCTTTCACTTTCATCAAGAGGCTTTTTAGTTCCTCTTCACTTTCTGCCATAAGGGTGGTGTCATCTGCATATCTGAGGTTATTGATATTTCTCCTGACAATCTTGATTCCAGCTTGTGTTTCTTCCAGCCCAGCATTTCTCATGATGCATATAAGTTAAATAAGCAGGGTGACAATATACAGCCTTGACATACTCCTTTTCCTATTTGGAACAAGTCTGTTGTTCCATGTCCAATTCTAACTGTTGCTTCCTGACCTGCATATAGGTTTCTCAAGAGGCAGGTCAGGTGATCTGGTATTCCCATCTCTATGTGTATATAGACGTGTGTGTGTGTGTGTGTTAGTCGCAGTCATGTCCGACTCTTTACGACCCCATGGACTGTAGCCCACAGGCTCCTCTGTCCATGGGATTCTCCAGGCAAGAATACTGGAGTGGGTTGCTATTTCCTCCTCCAGGGGATCTTCCAGATCCAGAGATTGAACCCAGGTCTCTTGCATTACAGGCAGATTCTTTACCATCTGAGCCACCAGGGAAGCCCATATGTCTTATGTATATAGCAAGTATATATAGGTTCTTATATGTGTATATATATATATATATATATATGTATGTGAGTGTTTATACATTTTATGCATAAAACCCAACTTATCTATTATCCTACCAATAGGCCATTTAATTGTTTTCAGTAAGAAATATTTAATGAGATGTCAAGATGAAATAAAAGTACCTGTAAATGTGCAGATTAGAACAAATCATCTTCAAAAAATGGGAAGAGGAAGGAAATGGAGAACTGTATCTTTATTTTATTTTTTAAAAAAGCTTTATGGAAGTTTGAGTGGGAGGGAGCAGGCATGGGTAAACCTATGGCTGATTCATGTTGATATTTGGTAGAAACCAATGCAATATTGCAAAGCAATTATCCTTCAACTAAAAATAAATAAATAAATAAGCTTTATAAATTACCTCATTGTGTGTTAGTTATCCTGACAAAGGAAAATAAATATACCCAAAGAGTGTGTGAAGACACGCTCTTGGCCTGAGTCTCAGTGCTTACCCTCTTTAGAAGCCATGGATCTGGAGCTCTTGGTCATGTTCTGTATCATCTGTTGCCCCTGGTCAAGATGGCATTTTCTCATCATCAGACCCTCTCAGGTTCAGCCTCTTGCTTTCAACTGTTGTGAGGCCCAGTGTCAAGGATCTTCTCACTTCCACTGCTTTGGCAAGGATTCAAGGGAACTATCACACTATGTGGTTTAAACACAGAACCATCCTAAGAAATCCAGGTCACAGGAAGTAGGATATGTTGGAAAGTACTGTACTAGATTACTGCTGGCCTCCCAGTTGTGATGAGGAAGAAGGGTACATGACCTGTCTCCCAGCATGGAGTTCTCGCCTCACAGTGCTTCACTCACTGTGCATTGATGATTCCACATGGCATGACTTACTGTCGCTAAAAACCTCTTTGCTGACTCATTCATTTTGATTCATGATATGGATATTATTTTATACAGGTACGTTACCTTTTTTAGTTTAGAGCTGACAGATCTACTCATTTAATTACAAACTGTTTTTAGCCTTATAATTAAATGGAGAGGGGCTGAGTGCAAGCATGAAGCAATATGTGTGTGAGCAGAAATGAGTGAGAAATCATGGAAAGAGTGCTAGACCAGGCATCCCAAGGTTGCTGTCCAGGTTCCTATCTGCTAGGGCTGGTCCCAGGGTGTGTGAACCTCTGTCCACTGCTTGGTTGATTCTGTGAAGCCTCTCTGTTTTTTCTCAAATCTGTTGTCAGGCCTCATGGTGCCCCTCTTCTTCCAATGCCTTATAATTTTTCCAGGCCAAGGGTAAGTCAAAAATTTTCTTTCTCTCCTTCCTTCTTCCTGCCTTCCCCCCTTCCTCCTTCTCCCCTTCTCCCTTTCCTCTCTCCCTTCTTTCCTTTCTTTTTGTTTTTATTATCTTTTCTCAAGACTCTGAAACAGGAGAGGGGTAAGTGAAACAACCTTTGCCAAGGATCTTCCATTTGCCAGGAATTTAACCTATATTATGTCACTGAATCTTTGAAACAATGCTAAGCAATGGGACTGGTTATTTTCATATTTTCCCCTATTTTTATTATTTTAAAGGAGGAATAAATTGGACTTCAGAGATGTGAAATACCTCAGCCAAAATCACATGGTTAATATTGGTAAACCTACATCTACCTAAGTCCAAAATACTGTGATCCTCTCTTTGCAGAGCATCACCTCCCCTTGAGGGTTAACCATTGCTTTGAAGAGCTGATGGTGTTCCAGCTTTGGTGGAACACCTTGATGTCTCACACAAGGCCCTCTCTCTTTATTATTCCTAATTCTGCACTAAGGTAGACAGTTCCAATGTTCTCCTTAGCTTCTCCAAAATAAGTGTAGAATCTCTTCATCTGTAGAAATCAGGGTTCTTAACCCTTCACAGTTTTCAGAGGTGGACAATCTGATGAAAGTTTTCCTAATGAATTTAACATAACACAAAATTTTGCATAATAATTACAGAAAATTCAGAGGCGCACTGAGGCCTAACTCTGGATCCCTGTAAAAGGTTATTCAATTGGGAAGATTACTTTTCACAGGTCAGGGGCTAGGAAGGTGTCTAATTTTCTGTATCCTGGGTATGCAAAGTCATTTTTCTTGACCCTGTCAGGGCATGGTGTCCATGCTTTATCCAAGGTGGAGTTTTTTCTAGATGAATGTTTGCATGTGTGTGCCTGGCTTCCTTGGACTAGTGAGCTCAGAGGGGGCAATTACTATAGGTGATCAGTTTGGCTGGGGTCTATACTGTGCCTCACTTTTACATCTGAAATATTGTCATGATTTCTCTTTTCTCTGCTTTTCAGAGCGAAGGTAATAGGGATTAAGGTGTGAAAACTATTTATTTATTTTTTTAATTTTAATTTTTACTTTATTTTACTTTACAATCCTGTATTGATTTTGCCGTACATTGACATGAATCCATCACAGGTGTACATGAGCTCCCAAACATGAACCCCCCTCCCACCTCCCACCCCACACTATCGCTCTGGATTATCCCTGCGCACCAGCCCCAAGCATCCTGCATCCTGCATCAAACATAGACTGGCGATTCATTTCCTACATGACACTATACATGTTTCAATGCCATTCCCCCAAATCATCCCACCCTCTCCCTCTCCCTCAGAGTCCAAAAGTCTGCCCTATACATCTGTGTCTCCTTTGCTGTCTCGCATACAGGGTCATCATTACCATCTTTCTAAATTCCATATATATGTGTTAATATACTGTATTGGTGTTTTTCTTTCTGGCTTACTTCACTCTGTATAATCAGTTCCAGTTTCATCCATCTCATTAGAACTGATTCAAATGTATTCTTTTTAATGGCTGAGTAATACTCCATTGTGTATATGTACCACAGCTTTCTTATCCATTCGTCTGCTGATGGACATCTAGGTTGCTTCCATGTCCTGGCTATTATAAACAGTGCTGCGATAAACATTGGGGTACATGTATCTCTTTCTGTTCTGGTTTCCTCGGTGTGTATGCCCAGCAGTGGGATTTCTGGGTCATAAAGCAGATCTATTTGCAATTTTTAAAGGAATCTCCACACTGTTTTCCATAGTGGTTGTACTAGTTTGCATTCCCACCAACAGTGCAAGAGGGTTCATTTTCTCCACACCCTCCCCAGCATTTATTGCTTACAGACTTTTGGCTCACAGCCATTCTGACTGGTGTGAAGTGGTACCACATTGTGGTCTTAATTTGCATTTCTCTAATAATGAGTGATGTTGAACGTCTTTTCATGTGTTTGTTAGCCATCCGTATGTCTTCTTTGGAGAAATGTCTATTTAGTTCTTTGGCCCATTTTTTGATTGGGTCATTTATTTTTCTGGAATTGAGCTGCAGAAGTTGCTTGTATATTTTTGAGATTAGTTGTTTATCAGTTGCTTCATTTGCTATTATTTTCTCCCATTCAGAAGGCTGTCTTTTCACCTTGCTTATAGTTTCCTTTGTTGTGCAGAAGCTTTTAATCTTAATCAGATCCCATTTGTTTATTTCTGCTTTTATTTCCAGAATTCTGGGAGGTGGATCATAGAGGATCCTGCTGTGATTTATGTTGGAGAGTGTTTTGCCTATGTTCTCCTCTAGGAGTTTTATAGTTTCTGGTCTTACGTTTAGATCTTTAATCAATTTTGAGTTTATTTTTGCATGTGGTGTTAGAAAGTGATCTAGTTTCATTCTTTTACAAGTGGTTGACCAGTTTTCCCAGCACCACTTGTTAAAGAGATTGTCTTTACTCCATTGTATATTCTTGCCTCCTTTGTCAAAGATAAGGTGTCCATATGTGTGTGGATTTATCTCTGGGCTTTCTATTTTGTTCCATTGATCTATATTTCTGTCTTTGTGCCAGTACCATACTGTCTTGATGACTGTAGCTTTGTAGTAGAGCCTGAAGTCAGGCAGGTTGATTCCTCCAGTTCCATTCCTCTTTCTCAAGATTGCTTAGGCTATTCGAGGTTTTTTATATTTCCACACAAATCTTGAAATTATTTGTTCTAGTTCTGTGAAAAATATGGCTGGTAGCTTGATAGGGATTGCATTGAATCTGTAGATTGCTTTGGGTAGTATACTCCTTTTCACTATATTGATTCTTCCGATCCATGAAATGGTATATTTCTCCATCTATTAGTGTCCTCTTTGATTTCTTTCATCAGTGTTTTATAGTTTTCTATATATAGGTCTTTAGTTTCTTTAGGTAGATATATTCCTAAGTATTTTATTCTTTTTGTAGCAATGGTGAATGGAATTGTTTCCTTAATTTCTTCTTCTACTTTCTCATTATTAGTGTATAGGAATGCAAGGGATTTCTGTGTGTTGATTTTATATCCTGCAACTTTACTATATTCATTGATTAGCTCTAGTCATTTTCTGGTGGAGTCTTTAGGGTTTTCTATGTAGAGGATCATTTCATCTGCAAACAGTGAGTTTTACTTCTTCTTTTCCAGTTTGGATTCCTTTTATTTCTTTTTCTGCTTTGATTGCTGTGGCCAAAATTTCCAGAACTATGTTGAATAGTAGCAGTGAAATTGGGCACCCTTGTCTTGTTCCTGACTTTAGGGGAAATGCTTGCAATTTTTCACCATTGAGGATAATGTTTGCTGTGGGTTTGTCATATATAGCTTTTATTATGTTGAGGTATGTTCCTTCTATTCCTGCTTTCTGGAGAGTTTTTATCATAAATGGATGTTTAATTTTGTCAAAGGCCTTCTCTGCATCTATTGAGATAATCATATGGCTTTTATTTTTCAATTTGTTAATGTGGTGAATTACATTGATTGATTTGCGGATATTGAAGAATCCTTGCATCCCTGGGATAAAGCCCACTTGGTCATGGTGTATGATCTTTTTAATGTGTTGTTGGATTCTGATTGCTAGAATTTTGTTGAGGATTTTTACATCTATGTTCACCAGTGTTATTGGCCTGTAGTTTTCTTTTTTTATAGCATCTTTGTCAGGTTTTGGTATTAGGGTGATGGTGGCCTCATAGAATGAGTTTGGAAGTTGACCTTCCTCTGCAATTTTCTGGAAGAGTTTGAGTAGGGTAGGTGTTAGCTCTTCTCTAAATTTTTGGTAGAATTCAGCTGTGAAGCCATCTGGACCTGGGCTTTTGTTTGCTGGAAGATTTCTGATTACAGTTTGAATTTCCGTGCTTGTGATGGGTCTGTTAAGATTTTCTATTTCTTCCTGGTTCAGTTTTGGAAAGTTGTAGTTTTCTAAGAATTTGTCCATTTCTTCCACGTTGTCCATTTTATTGGCATATAATTGCTGATAGTAGTCTTTTATGATCCTTTGTATTTCTGTGTTGTCTGTTGTGCTCTCTCCATTTTCATTTCTAATTTTATTGATTTGATTTTTCTCCCTTTGTTTCTTGATGAGTCTGGCTAATGGTTTGTCAATTTTATTCATTTCCTCAAAGAACCAGCTTTTGGCTTTGTTGATTTTTGCTATGGTCTCTTTTGTTTCTTTTGCATTTATTTCTGCCCTAATTTTTAAGATTTCTTTCCTTCTACTAACTCTGGGGTTCTCCATTTCTTCCTTTTCTAGTTGCTTTAGGTGTAGAGTTAGGTTATTTATTTGACTTTTTTCTTGTTTCTTAAGGTATGCCTGTATTGCTATGAACTTTCCTCAGCATTGCTTTTATAGTGTCCCATAGGTTTTGGGTTGTTGTGTTTTCATTTTCATTTGTTTCTATGAAGCTACCTGCCCTTGTGTCCTGAGGAGACTTCTCTGGGCTAGGCCATTTTTTATACAGCCCATCATTCCAAATCTTCCTCTTGAATCATCTTGCTTCAAAACACCTGTCACTGATATTTCTCAAACTTTCTGAAAAATGGGAAAATTGGGTGTTCCTCCTGAAGCTTAGCTGGAGTTCAGCTGCCTGCTGGTGTCCTTTCCAGCTGCTCAGGCCCTTCATTTTAAGTGCACTCTGGGGCTTAAAAAGGACAGACTCTCCCATTATGAATTTTTCTCTGAGAGCCACCCAGTGCTGCTGGAAAATTTATAGCTGGTTGGCTTGGTTAATTAGAAAAAAGTCTGATGCTTGAATATTATGTAAGTCATCAAGTACTGTAAAGTAAGCACCTATCAGGTTTCAGAGTCAACTCAGGGATATATGTCACCTCTCCTTGAAATGCTTGGCACAGTCATTTTATGCTATGAATTTGAAGTTTGGGATGTATCATGGTAATTTCCTGCTGTTCATTTAGGTAAAGATACAATGGTACTCAACCCATAACATGACCGGTCTTATTATAGGCATAGCTCTGGTGTTTTCAACAGAGTGAACAATTCTGATTCATTTTCTCATTGTGATGCAAAAGATACTTGCAACTTTAATGCTGTCTTTGCTGCCTTTTGGAGCCCTTTTTAGGACTAATCATTTGACTTTGCACTAATGAGATTATACCCAGCAGGGGCAGATATTTTCCTTTTTAATTTTCATTCCTGTTATTTAATTGGCATTACACACACATAATGAGACCAGAAAAAAACACCCTGTAGCAATCTGTTCAATACAAATAACTCAGGCAGATGCAGCCAGATGTATCCATGGTGACCTCCCTGACTCTCACACTACCCACACATTAGGGAAGATGGCTGAGAAAACTTAACTCCCTGTTTGCTGAGTAGTCAGAGATCTACTTTATCTCTTCCTTCTCCCACAGAAAGGGCATTTACCCAAATCCATGTGTTTCTCCATATTGGGATTTGTCTGCTCAGCACCTGTATTATTTATATAGCCTGGGGTTCTGAGTAGGTACTGGTCCCTGGTGTTCATGCTGACTGCCTGCCTGTTGCCCCAGTGTCGTAGACAGACAGTCTCCATTTATTCCCAGCACCCTTCTTACAATATTCTGAGTGGAATAGGAATATTGGACTTAACGGAAAGCCATCAGAATGGGTGACAAACATGAAAACTTCCTTCTTTTATACCAGATTTCTATATTAAAACCAGACTTCTCCTTTCTGGAAAAAGATATTTTAGGTCATTAGGAGTTTAAGGAGGTCCTCTCTGATCAACCAAGTGGTGACAACCCTGAAGCTTCCTTCCAGGCACTGAGCATACGTCCTTTTTTCCAAAGCAGGTCAAATGGCCATCATTCCAAATTCCGTATCCCATGGAGCAAGTTGGGTGATTCTACAAGGTATCCTAGAACTTTCATTTGTTTATATAACAAGTGGAACGTGAAAGTTTCCATGCCTGAAATATCCACGGTATGAACATGATGTTGTCAGTTTTGCCATCAAAAGAAAAATGTGCACAAGAGTCAGTCTACCTCATTTATGCTATGTCCAGTTCTGTGCTTTTCTCCACCTCAAAGTGGGTTCTTTCTCAGTGTTCTCCATCACAGTGAGACATCCCAGCATCCTGGTAGTACAGAAGCCCGGCAGACATCTTTGAAACCCCCCCCCCCCCCCACTTTTGTCAATGTGTTTACTTGTTTTCATTTCCACTGCTACCCCCATGACCAAGCTCTCATCTCTAATATAGGATCAGGATAATTACCACCCAATTGTCCTCCCTTTTAAAATTCTTGCCATTTCACTATTCATTTCAGCAACTAGATTGTTATTGTAGAAATATCTTAAAAGATCATTTTGCTCTTGTATTTACAAATTTTCCCATTGTACTTTAGCAAAACAAAACAAAAAACCAAACCAAACCCCCAATCCCTGAAATCTTGCCATGGTCTGCACGGGTCTCTGTGACCTGGGATCTGGCCATTGCCTGTGGAGATGCCAACATCTCTTGTTTGGATTACTGCAATAGCTGCCTCTTTATTTGGCTTCATTTCACTCTTAGATGGAAACAGAGTGATTAGCATCCTGCCTGGCTGTGTGTTGGGTCTCTTTTGACTCTCCAGCCACATCTTGCTCTGCACTTTCCTTTATTCCCTCTGATCAGTGTTTTTTTCAGTGTTTCAGCATTTTTTAGCATTTTTTTCAGCCCTGGAGATTCTGTACCTGTGTGTGACTTGATCTGGAATACCCTTCCTCCCCCTTTATCTTGACAGCAGCTTAAACGGTGTTTTTCCAGCACAATCTTCCTGGCTTTCGGGGTCACATCATATGCTCTGTTATACAAGCTTTTAAGACCGTGGCCATTTCCTATGTATCTCTTGCTGTAAACATCCACCTGTCAAGTAGCTCCAGTTCTCTCTTTCCTCAGTGAGAAGATTCAATTTTTTTTTTTTCAAATATGAATCAGTAAACTTTAAGAGATATATGTGAAACAGTCAATAATCTAGTTATCATATTTAATTTCCATGTGCTACATGTTTAAAATCATATTATATAAAATAATGTGAATTTAGAGACATGTTTTTTTCTACTTTCATTTTTTTCCATGCTCTTCACATTCATCTTTGACATCGTGTCTTCGTCATCACTAAAGCCACTCTTTGAATTCTCTAACACAGTTCTGTGAGGCTTGTCACCTTTACTTTTATCTAAGTTGTTTGAGATACAGCACTTTTTGAATCATGCATGATGCTGTCACTGGAAATTTATCCCAACCCACTGGAATCCATTTGTGTAACATTAGAACAGTTTTTATTTTCATTTGTCCCATGAGTATGTATTTATGATTGCCACACTCTAACCACTCACTGTATTCCTTTAAAAGTGATCTTTAAAAGGCTTGTTTACAATGACATCCAATGTTTGCAATTGTTAGGTCATCCCCCAGGGACAATTACTAAACCTTCATTAAATTCCGTTCCTTCTTTATTACCAATTATGTCCATTCTAGGTTAATTTGCTAGAAGACAATTCAGTGAACAGCCAATTTGCTTAATTTACCTGTTTCTTTTCACTATTTAATTTTAGTCGACAGGCTTTTCTTTTGTCTTCCGAACAGCATTTAAGGAATGGTAAACTTGTCTCTGCCTTAGTTCCCTGCTACTTGAACTGGACACTGTTTGCCAATTCCACACCTAACCTCCTTTGTCCCACACCATATCTTTCCTTATGGAACCTCCATTTCCTTTAGGTATCTACTCTCCTCACAGCCATGGGACCTGGGAAACCTGACCCCATCTCTGTTTTAACCATATTTCCTTGGGTGAGGTAGGGTGAGGCCAGTTGCAGATCATAAAAAAGAAAGGAGAATTTTACAATTTTGTTTTCCCTGGAGAGAACATACCACACTAAACTCAGGGGAAGCATTGAGGTTCTTCTTGAGGTAGAGAGAGGGGGCAGAACTGTGGTTTCCATGGGAAGGAATGGGGAGAACAGGGGAGGCTGTCTCAAGATTGGCCACCTACATTTGAAAGTGGCCCTCACGAAATTCATGTTTACTGTGATTGCTAAAATACATTATTTGGGGCTGGTTCAGATGGTAAAGAATCTGCCTACAATGCAAGAGACCCAGGTTTGATCCTTGGGTTGGGAAGATACCCTGGAGAGGTGAATGGCAACCCACTCCAGTATTCCTACCTGGAAAATTCCATGGACAGAGAAGCCTGGTGGGCTACAATCCATGGGGTTGCAGAGAGTCAGACACGACTGAGTGATGAACACTTTCACACTTTTCAAAGTTTCCACATGTTTTGGGGGAATCCATGGTTTATTTGGGAATAGCTAGTAGCCATCTTATAGGTGTTACAGCTTTGATTTATAGAAGTTAAAAGAATGTTTAAAACAATCCCTACTTGAAGTGTAAGTCTTGATGAATCCAGGCCATGTTTGATATTCCCTGGTGTTAAAGATGATACAAGTTTGCCTAGTTCTGCCTTAGACTGAGAAGGACTCGGAGAGCAGGGCCTGGCCATCTGAGACCATGCAGGATTGCAGACTTCACACTGGATGCATGGAATATGCAGTCCAAGATGAGGTGAATTACATCTCAGTGGAGGCCAATGTGGGCAGAGAATTCTCATGGGCAAGATGTCTTATTCTTCCTGATGCCAGCACACCAGACCACAGATCATCCCCAGGGAGAAAAGAAAGAGAGAGAGGAGTGAGAAGGGATAAGGATGGCATGTTGACCTGAATGAGTCTGAGTGTGGGGGAGGGAGGAATAAACCCCTAGGACTGGCCCAGTTTACATGAATTAACATGCTCAGGCTTCCACCATGGGGGTCAGACAGCTGAGATGTCCAGAAATAAAGGAAGCCAGACTGTCAGATTTATCCCTGATCAAAGTAAATATTGTCTCTGGACATCTTTTAATAACCTGATGTGCACAAGTTCCTAGTCACATTTCTCCTCTGTAGTTTTGGTGTCTCAGTTGGTTTTCACTCTACTCTGGCCTGTTCACTGTTCTTTTAGTACGGAACCCTCGTGGCTGTTGTCAGAACCACAGGGGTCTAAGCCAACAGTGAATTGTGTTACTTTGGTCTACTGACTTGAATGTAATAAGTGGAATTTGACTAGATAGCTTTTTTCAAGTTTTATTTATATTTACATTGGATTATTTGACATAAAAATACCACTATAAGATTATTTAATCTTTCTAGACTAACAGGTCACAATATTTCAGCCTCTTGGTGGATATCAGAGATGACCTTTCACTCACCTTGCAGGAATGGAAGCTTGTAAGCTCTTTTTCTCTCTGTCTTCATCTCTCTGTCTCTCAGATACTAGGTAGTATGTGACAATACTCTGCAGATTACATATTTACTACCTTTCACATTTTTAAGCTGTCACTTAAAATTTTTCATTCTATATTCAAATATTCCCAAGGATATAGTTTTCAGTATTTGGTAAATGTTGACATCTTAAAAACAAAACTTTCAGATGGCTCTTTTAAGTGTATCCAACAAATATAAATTCCATAATAATTTGATTCTATCATCTTGTTCAAAAATGCGTTAAGAAACTCTTTTTTAATAGCAGAAAAATCTTACATCATTTCTTGTCCTAGTGATCAGATTTCTATTTCACTTCCTATACTGAAATGTAATCTAATGTAATATATTGTTATGTTTGAAAGTCTTCAACCTCATCATATTTCTCTAGGACAGAAATAACTATATAAATTTAACTTTAAAAATTTCCTATACTCTTGTGGCCAGCAATTTTGGAAAACTCAGCAGTGGCCACAGGACTGGACAAGATCAGTTTTCATTCCAATCCTAAAGAAAGGCAATGCTAAAGAATGTTCAAACTACCACACAATTGCACTCATCTCACACGCTAGCAAAGTAATGCTCAAAATCCTCCAAGCTAGGCTTTGGCAGTACGTGAACCGAGAACTTCTGATGTTCAAGCTGGATTTCTCAGAGGGAGAGGGAGAGGGTGGGATGATTTGGGAGAATGGCATTGAAACATGTATACTATCATGTAAGAATCGAATTGCCAGTCTATGTCCAATGCAGGATACAGCATGCTTGGGGCTGGTGCACGGGGATGACCCAGAGAGATGTTATGGGGAGGGAGGTGGGAGGGGGTTCATATTTGGGAATGCATGTACACCCGTGGTGGATTCATGTCAATGTATGGCAAAACCAATACAGTATTGTAAAGTAAAATAAAGTAAAAATAAAAATTAAAAAAAAAGAAAAAAAGAAGGCAGAGGAACCAGAGATCAAATTACCAACATCCATTGGATCATAGAGAAATGAAGAGAATTCCAGAAAAACATACTTCTGCTTTATTGACTACGCCCAAACCTTTCACTGTGTGGATCACAACAAACTGTGGAACATTCTGAAATAGATAGGAATACTAGACCACCTGACCTGCCTCTTGAGAAATATGTATGCAGGTCAGGAAGCAACAGTTAGAATCAGACATGGAACAACGCACCAGTTTCAAATTGGGAAAGGAGTACATCAAGGCTGTATATTGTCACCCTGCTTATTTAACTTATATGCACAGTTCAGTTCAGTTCAGTTCAGTCACTCAGTCATGTCCGACTCTTTGCGACCCCATGAATCGCAGCATGCCAGGCCTCCCTGTCCATCACCATCTCCCGGAGTTCACTCAGACTCACATCCATCGAGTCGGTGATGCCATCCAGCCATCTCATCCTCTGTCATCCCCTTCTCCTCCTGCCCCCAATCCCTCCCAGCATCAGAGTCTTTTCCAATGAGTCAACTCTTCGCATGAGGTGGCCAAAGTACATCGTGTGAAATGCTGGTCTGGATGAAATACAAGCTGGAATCAAGATTGCTGGGAGAAATATCAATAACCTCAGAGATGCAGATGACATCACCCTTATGGCAGAAAGCAAAGAGGTACTAAAGAGCCTTTTGATAAAAATGAAAGAAGAAAGTGAAAAAGTTGACTTAAAACTCAACATTCAAAAGGCTTAGATCATGGCATCTGGTCCCATCACTTCATGGCAAGTAGATTGGGAAACAATGGAAACAGTGACAGACTATTTTCTTGGGCTCCAAAATCACTGCAGATGGTGACTCCAGCCATGGAATTAAAAGACACTTACTCCTTGCAAGAAAAGTTATGACCAACCTAGACAGCATATTATAGAGAATTACTTTGCCAACAAAGGTCTGTCTAGTCAAATCTATGGTTTTTCCAGTAGTCATGTATGGATGTGAGAGTTGGACCACAAAGAAAGTTGAACACCAAAGATCTGATGCTTTTGAACCATGGTTTTGGAGAAGACTCTTGAAGTCCCTTGGACTTCAAGGAGATCAAACCAGTCAATCCTAGAGATCAGTCCTGAATGTTTATTGAAAGGACTGATGCTGAAGCTAGAATACTTTGGCTCCCTGATGTGAAAAACTGACTCATTAGAAAACACCCTGATGCTGGGAAAAATTGAAGTAAGGAGGAAAAGGGGATGATGGAGAATGAGATGGTTGGATGGCATCACTGACTCAATGACATTAGTATGAGCAAGCTCCAGGAGTTGGTGATGGACAGAGAAGCCTGGTGTGCTGCAGTCCCTGGGGTCACAAAGAGTCAGACACGACTGAGTGACTAAACTGACTGATAGACCTGTGGCTTTGAAGTCTGAATATATTTCTTTCAGATTATTATTAGGTTAATTTGCTAAAAGACAATTCAGTGAAGAACCAATTTGCTCAATTTACCTGTTTATTTTCACTGTTTAATTTCAGTCAACTGGCTTTTATTTTGGTATCTGCCCTCCTCACAGTCATAGGAGCTGGGGAACCTGACCCCACTGGGTGTTGTGGGTGTGTGTGGTGATATTTATAGCCTATCTGTAACAGTAAGGTCTAAAATAATAGGTCCATGGACATGAACTTGGGCAAACTCAGGGAGATGGTGAGGGACAGGGAGGCTTGGCATGCTGCAGTCCATGGGGTGCAAAGAGTCGGACACGACTTGCTGATTAAACAACAGCAATTTTAGACCAAACAACATGAATTAACTATAAATTATGATCAGTTATTATGCACAAAAGTAGAATTTATTGGGAATGCATCTCATGATAAAAGTGGATTGGGAAGATTGTTAAAATGGCTGGCTTAAAAGAATATTCATCCTGTTCCTTTGTTGTGTCAAGGTAAGATTTGCCAAGGATATTTCTCTTTTGTTAAGTAACAAAAGGTATATTGTGAAAGGAGTGAGGACCAGTGTGACCTCCAGAACTGTCTATCTTGAGAAGAGTCTTAGGAATGTACACAGAGAAGTTGAGGATCTACTCATCAGCCTCGCACTCTGTAGAATGTCTTTGTGGTGTCCTCAGGAGTAGCCATCGGAGAAGGCTATGGCACCCCACTGCAGTACTCTTGCCTGGAAAATCCCATGGATGGAGGAGCCTGGTAGGCTGCAGTCCATGGGGTCGCTAAGAGTCGGACACGACTGAGCGACTTCATTTTCACTTTTCACTTTCATGCATTGGAGAAGGAAATGGCAACCCACTCCAGTGTTCTTACCTGGAGAATCCCAGGGACGGGGGAGCCTGGTGGGCTGCCGTCTATGGGGTTGCACAGAGTCAGACACGACTGAAGCAACTTAGCAGCAGCAGCAGCAACAGCAGGAGTAGCCATACCTTACTTTGAAGACCACTGTCATCCAATATGAGGAATGTGGCAAGGGTGTATTTCAACAAAGTATCAGCCCACTTTCAGGCTCACACTCAGAAAAAGGGGGTGCCAGAACATGTTGTGGTCTACTCTGCAGTCTGAAGATGCTTACTATGGCAATTAGGTACCTGAAGCAAAGTGATGATTCTGCCATGGCTGGGAAAGTAGACTCATATATTTTTAACATGGAGAATATCTGAAAAGCAAGTTAAACATGATAGATGACCATTTCTTGGAGAACAACCAAAATTCTCAGGTGCTAGGGAATTAGCATAAGTCAGTGAATGCAAAAGTGAACTTATTTTTAGAAATCTATAGAGATTTGTTCTGATACAAAGCAACTGCATTATTATGAAGGGTAAAATGACTCCAGAAATCACAAGATATTCTGAGGTCCAAATGAATACAATATCAGAGCAGATATCAAAGAGAAATCTGAAACAATTTATTATAGCAGGCAGGAATACCTTCAGGGAAGGTTTCTTCCCCCCAGGTTAGCTAATATACAAGTCAAGTGGATATGTCAAATGTTAAGACAAATAATGGTCTTAATAGAATTGCACAACTGAACTGTTTTGATGGAATTGGATCAAGGGAACACAGGAGAAGGAACACATTTGTACAGAGTGAAGTATTGTCTTGGAATGCAGTGTGTCATGAAATTCGGCTTTCAAAATGAGCTCAATTTAATTTTGAGAATAGCCATTTGAATTGAAAATAAGCCTTTAGAACTGGAAGAGGAATAATAATAGCACTGGGCTGAGCTGCAGGCAGTCTGGGGCTTTACTGAGGTTCGATGGCAAACTTGGTTTAACCTGTGCTTTTCCAGTTTCCTAAGCTGGTCTGGTGTCCCTTCTTTTGACCTGACAGGTACCTATGCTGGTCTACATTGCCAGACCTCTTCTGCCAGGTCTCAACTGCAGGACCCACTTCTTGATAACTCTGCTACCAGGCAAACAATTACACAACAGCAAAGGTCTCCAGTGACCTTCCGCTTTCACCTTGGTCTTTTGGCAGGTGTGATATACTATTTTAATATAGAAACTGTTATAGAGTGGTGCAGTTCTGGACACTTCAGCAAAATTTTTTGTGGGCAAGTGCAAGGGTTTTTCCTCTGCTTTTTATTTATACTCTGGCTTCCTGATGATACACCTTTATTGAGGAGATGTAAATATCTTTGTTTCTGTTCGTTTATTTTCTGATATCTCTGGTGGTGGTGATTTTTTCCTTTTGGATTCTGCCTCTAAGGAAGATACTTGTCTTGAGACTCTGTTATTTTCTATCCTTGGGGGTCCCTGGTAATTGTAAATCATGTCATTAAAAACTTGAAAGGAAAAGTAGGTCATTATTTACATTTAAAGGGATATACTTTAAAAAAATAGTAATTATATTTAATAATTTTATGCAGGTTTTAAACTTGAGCCAAAATTAAATGAAAGTAGTTTAAAATTCTGAAGTTAACAAGCAAGGGAAAATGGGTTATATTCCCCTAGTATACTTGTATTTTGCAGAATCCAGGCTCTTTTTTGGCAAGGCCATAATTACTACATGAAAATATCATTGATACAAATATATTTACTATTTAATTTCATGAATAGTCTAGCTATATGCATGACAAATATATAGTGTCATCATATTTATATTCAAAGTAATCAGGAGTTATACATATATGACCTGAATTATTCCCCTCAAAATTTTGCATGTTCATGCCAACAAATCACTTTGAGCAATATTTATTAGAACCTTTCTGTACAGATGAGAATCTCAAGGTACACTGAAAAAACATGAAGAGAGCGGGGGAAGGAATAGTGAAGATGGGTGAGCAAAATGCTTACTTGGGATTAAATGACCTTCCCTATAAATCAGGAGGAAAGTTGTCAGCTGGGTACTTTCTCATTTGCAGCATGTATAAGCAGCAGGAAAATGAGGCAAAGCGTCCTTTGAAGCAAAACCTTACCTACGATGTAATTCATTCTCACCATAGTGTCTCTTCTAGAGGCTATTATTGAAGATAAATCAAATGAGGTCCCATCCAGGCCACTCCTCCACAGGCACTTACTATTAGTAGCATCTTTATTTCCCCACCTGAAGCACTCTTGCCTTCCAAGCACCTGGGGTCAGATGAAGTGAGTGTATGGCCAAATGAACTCTTCATAGGAAAAGGAAGGTTTTGCAGTGTTTAAAACCAAGAGTGTTTGGATCATATCATTCCTAAGGATGGTTGTGAGATAGTTTCGGATTTCTCTGGACCCATGGCTAAGCAGTCATGCTCTGCTGTTCCTGGAAATCCGATGCATTGGTCTGGAGTCATGGGAACTTTCCCATGGCACTCAGGAAGTCACACCAGTTCTGGCCATCTTTTTGGTCTCATAGCAAAATGTCAGCAGTTCCAAGGACCACATGAGAAATTCCCAGAATGTCAGACTGTCTTACTTCTGTGAAAAAAAAAATACTGTAATTTACTGCTTATTTTCAGCTGGCCCTCCCTATATGCCCAAGATCATTTCCCCTGACATCAAAATGTTTTCTTTCTTACCAGTCAGGCCTTCTTTTCTAGGTAGTCCCTTTGTCATGCATTTCCCCACTGTAGCCTCTGCTCATTCTTCCCTTCTTGACTCCTGATCCCTTCAACTGTCCAACTTTGACGGCCCCCACCCATTGCAGGTCAATGCCCAGGGTTCATATTTTACCTCCAACCCATGGACTCTTTGTGATGCTTACTGACTTTCCCACTGTACCTCAGTTCAGGATTTCAGGGGAGAAAATAGTCCTAGAGAGTTTCAGGTAAATCTTACCAGAAGGAGCCAGTAATGAGATGTCATGGTAATGGCCAAAATTAGATTTTTCACTTACCTTCCCATGGTGCCCATTCTATCTTTGCAATTAAGTCCTTGAATCCTTGTGGTCCTGCTTTGCTAATCCACGAATAGTAGGAAGAGCATCTGAATGACACGTTTCTTCTAATAATCCTTAGTACATAGTCATCTTGGTTGTATTTTTCTGGTCCTAATTGTTGGATAATATATAGTAAGAGCACTCAGGTCTTGAGTTGAACAAGATGCTGAGCAATAGAAGAAAATTAAGCACTGGACTTGCCTCCTAGAACTTTCTCACCCCATTCCTGTGAGTATATGTTTGTGGTTGGGGAAAAATAGGAGAGGGTTTTCATGGCCCCCGACTGTGTTCTGGGCGGCACAGGAGGTCTTGGTGCTGTTCTAAGCATATGGGTGGGTGGGCAGCAGAACAGTATCATTGCTCTGCTGCAGGTGGAAAACCTTACTGTCCCCCCAGGTTAGCTGCTGGCAGCAGGACCTCTGTGGTTTCATGTGCTTTCTGCCTCCCTTTGTCCATGGTCAGGCCCACAGGACTCAAGCTTCTGGACCATGTGTTTTGATAGAAGATGATATTTATTGTAAATTCCCTTCTGAATAAGGAATTGGTACAATGTTTGAATAGGGTGAGGTTAAATTAATACCACCACTGACGCTTGTCAAGTGCTTGTGGTGTACTGGCATTTGCATTATCTCATATATAATCTTCACGATGACAGAAGAGAGTGATGAAGCACAGAGTGATTTGTAAAAGGTCACTTAACTGTTGAGAAATGGGATTGGGGTCTGTCCCTATCAGCCTAACCCCAGAGTCTGTGCTCTCACTCAGTCACTTCCTGTCCGGTGTACTTAGTGGTTGGAATTAGTTTATTGACTCAGACATGTCAGGGCGAACACCTCTGCTAGTCTCCTGAGCTTTCCCTCCTAGGTGGCGTCTGTAGTCTTGGCTATCATATTCTACCTTCAAGACCGGCAAGGAAAGGGAAGGATGCTTTCGTGAGATTTTCACTTGGGTTTTCCTGCCTGGCACTCTGCCACATGACTTTCTCTAGCTACAGAGGGAGCTGGCATAGTGAGTGTTTAGTTTTGTAACTTTTATAGTTGAACAAGTGGAAGAGCAGTAGCTTGGGCTTGGTTGTGGGGTGAGACAGTTGACAGTATCTTCTATGACGCCTGATTTTATGGAGGGCTCTCTTACTTGGCTTTGGGGCAAGTACCAGGAAGAGGAGGCTCTCTTTCCATGAACAATATTATTCCTTTGGAAGGCTGAATAATGCCCCCACAGATAACCAGGTCCTAGTCTCAGCAGCTTGAATGTGAATCCTTATAGCCCTTATATGGTGAAAGGGGTTCTGAAGATGTGATGAAGGATCCCAAGATGTGGAGACTGCCTGGATTATCCACATGGGACCTAAATGTAATCACAAACATTCATTTAGGGGGAACACAGGGAGCTTTGACTGGAAATAGAGGTGGTGTGATGACTGAAGTAAGATAATTTTTCTAATCTTTAAGATAGAAGAAGGTACCATAATTCAACAACAGCAGCTCCCAAAGGTAGACAAGGTAGGGAAGCAGAGTCTCTCCTGCCTCTGGAAGGAGTGCAGCTTTGCCTGCATTTTGACTTTGGCCCTGTGAAGGTGATACTGGGCTTCCGACCTCCTAGCTGTTAGAGAATACATGTGTGTGTTTGAAGGTACCAAGTTTGTGGTAAGTTGTTTTGGCAGCTCCTGTGCATGTGTGTGTGTGTGTGTGAGAGAGAGAGAGAGAGAGAGAGAGAGAGAGAGAGAGAGAGAGAGACAGACAGACAGACAGACAGACAGAGAGACACAGAGAGAGAGAGGAAGAGAGAGAAAAAGGTGAGAGTGTGTGACATTGGACAGGCCTTATCTATTGGCAGTTCTCTGCACAGAGAACATGCGTTGGTTTGTGCCTTTGTTTACAGCTCTGGTCCTTAGCAATTAAAGGTGGGAAAGCAGTGGGGAAATTTCATTAGAGTCCATTAGGTACCTGAAGCTTCCTGTGACATCTGTAATGGTACAGTCTAAAATAATAGGTCCTGGAACCCTTTCAAAGGCAAGAACTCTCATAGGTAAGTAAAAGGGATTGGTTATATAAGGTTTCTCCTTTCTGCTCCACCTGGGCTCAAGAAGAGATCCATTTGACATCAGGGCAGTACCATGACTGATTACCAGTGTAATCAGTTGTCAGAGTGGGAGTTTTTTTCTCCCACTTTTGCTGAGGTCTTAAAACCTGAGAACAAAACTATAGAACCCATATCTCAAAGTGAGTGTCAGGTCTCCTGTGCAGGACTGGCATAAGAAGTTGACCCAAATCAGTTCTTTAGATTTATCTGGAGGATACCTAAGCAGGGCAGCAGGGGTCGGGGGTAGGGGGGAGGACAGAATGCTTCAGGAGAAAGCTGTCGGAGAGCTGCGACTCGCTTTCCCATGACCCATGCTGTCTTCACCTCAAGCAGGAGAGAGGGACTTCAAGAAGTCCATTTACAGGATTTTTAACTCTCCTGTGGAATTTGTAGGGGAATAAGGGACATATCTCTAATGTCTGATTCATTTCTGAGTAGGTGGCTGGAGCTGTGTGCCTGGCTGTCATGACATACACACAAAACCACACAGAAGCCATTTCTCCCGTCTTCAATATCAGAACCAAAAAAAGAGCCTGTGTTTTCCCGTGGGGTGTGTGGCTCTCTAATGACGGTGGAGGAGGGGAGCTGACCTGGGCTCAGTTTAGAAAGCCCATATGGATGTGACAGCATAGTGAAGTCTATTCAGGGAATCTTCCAGGGGTCTGGGAGCTGAGAGGGTTGAAACCGGCCTGATGAGGGAGTGTCATCCATGTCCAGGGAACCTTGGTTAGAGGTCACCAGAAGAGGGTCTCCATATTACCCTCCATGGGCCTCAACTTATAAAGAGCTGGGCCAATATTTGCCCAATGTCAGATCACACACGCACAAAACCGGCCATGCTAAGATTGTCCTTTCCCCTACTGCCTTCGTCCCTTGGGCCCAGTCCTGGAGGATCAAACACCTTGACTATAGCTGAGAGACGGACTAGAAGAACAAAGCTGGGGAAAAGAGAGGCAGCCCAACTGGCCTGCTCTGCCCCTCTCCTGGTTTCTAGGCCTTAAAACAGTAACGTGCTAGAGAAGGAAAGGGACTCTAAATTAAAGAAGAGCTTGGGGTTTTTATTTTCATATTCTATTGGGCAATTATTTCCCAAATAAAACTGTTCTTGTGCCTAAACAAACTGAATAAAAAAAAATGAAGGGATCTGCCAGAGATTTCATCCAATAGGCAGGGAAGAATGAGTCTGTGGATGAGCTTTGAATAGGTAGTAAATGAAAAATTCAGTTGTTTTCTGCTTGTACCTATGTTGAGTGGCTTGTTTCATTAAACAGCTATAGCTGTTCCTGTCCAATTTCTGGTATTCCAATGCACAGTAGCTGGGTTGCTTTAGATAGAGACCTGCGTAATCTTGTCTGTGATGGGTCTTTGTTGCTGCACGTGGGCTTGCCCTAGTTGTGGCGAGTGGGGTCTACTCTTCGTTGTAGCGTGCCGGCTTTTCATTGTGATGGCTTCTCTTGCAGGCTTAGTTGCTGTGTGGCATGTAGGATCTTCCCAGACCAGGGACTGAACCCGTGTCCCCTACATTGGCAGGAGGTTTCTTATTCACTGCACCACCAGGGAAGTCCTTAGGTAATCTTTTAAAATAAGCTTAGCCAGTCTTAGGAAAGGTGAGACTTCCATGCACTGTAAGGGTACTCCAGCTTAACAAGGGTGCACCCCTCCCCTTGTTAGAGTAGAGCAGCCCGTAATGCAGGGGTATCCTGACCTGACTACCTCCCCCACATCTGGCCGCTTTCTTCCTAGTTTAGTGGAATGCAGTCTCAAGGCCTTGGAGTGCTTTGCCTCTGATTCCATTAGTGTTTTCAAGGCTAAATTTTGTAAACATTACTTCTGTTCCTCTTTCCACTCTAACTCCATTTTCCTCTCCTTTCTCTCAAATCTCTCTTCTAGTCATTGCCCAAAATGTTCTTCAGATACAGTAAGGACTGCAGGAAGAATTGGGGGTGAGGCAGGGGTCATTTTCAAAGCCATAGCCGGGGTAGAAGATGAATTGCCTTTTTCCACTGTGATTACAAGGGCTCTTGCTGAAATATAGAAGGCACAGTACAGGGTGGAATTGAGAAGGTGGTCTTTAGAAAAGGAGGATCAGTTTTTGGCTCAGCTGGTCTGTGTGTCTCAGAAAAAGACTGACTCCTCTGTTTTCTAGCTGTACTTTTTTGAGGAAGAAAGATTGATTTAGTGAGTCATGTCTGAAATCCACTGAAACATACATTTGTAGGCTCAGAACTGTGCGCTGGATTGATCCCAACTTAATACAGTTCAGCAATGCTTGTTGAAGCAATCATGGTTAAAAGGATACACCAGCAAGGCTGAAAAGCAGAGGGTTGAATGGGTTTCAGCTTTCCTTAGCACTGAGCCAGAAACTCCTCATTTGTTTTCTTTTTCTGAGAATCACCTCATGCTATTCAGACAAGGTGACAACCATGCCTGAAGAAGCTCTGTTAAGCCAATTTACCTCAGGCATGTGGCTGTAGATTTTAGAGGAAAGCAATGAGTGATGAGAAGTTGTTTTCCCAGCTCAGCAGAGCTTTCCAGTGACCAAATAACTGAGCTATTCTCTCAAAAGTGTCCCTAGGTTAACCTAGTAACTCTAGTTGCTCTTTTATCGCTCAAGGTTGTGTGACCCTGGCAAGTCATTTAACCTGACAAGCCTTTAGCTGCTTCCCTTAAAAATGGTGGAAGGAGGCCCACATGAGCTACAATCCTGCAGTTTTCTGGCTTTGTTTCTGTTGATGGCCAGTCGGTGTGGATCTGTGGGTGATTTTAACCCGACTGTGAGTCAGGCCTTGTGATGTCACAAATAAGCCTTGATGGCTGAGGTGGTCTGACCAGCAGGATCTGGCTTTGGCATCTGAAAATACATCAGGGTTTCAGCACCTTTGCTATCCTGCCTATAACTGGCAATAAATGACCAAAACTGCATGCAAATTCAAAGACAAGAGAGCTAAAATACTTTCTTTTAGAGTAAAAAAAAAAAAAAAAAAGATCCTGAACTTGTTTCTATGTATTGAATATTTCAATACAATAAAATAGTAGTTCTATTTTTTCTTAAAAGAATTATATAACCAGATTCAACCGATTACTCCTAGATAAAATATCAAGGCTGTGTGTATAATTGGCTCTGTTTAATGTTCCTTTTGTTGTTTTCAAACATGATTTTGGGTGGAGGTGGATAAGGAAGACTATTTTTTTGCCTCTTTTCTTGTGCTGGGTTTTCTGGCATGTGGCAAGAGAGATAAAACCTGACTCCTGTTCTAAAAGAGAGACAAGAGTTGGAGATAATACATGAATGAGGAAGAGGTGATACAGAAGGGAGATTCTGTCCTAATAAATATGCAGCTCTCAGGTGTGGAAGACCCCGGTGAGGACTGGGTGGTATGTGCCTGGGTGGCAATGGTTAAAGCCTGTCTTACTGCATATGGTAGGGAATTTGTCTTCAGAGCTTTGGTTTCCTCCACCATTCTGCCCACCAAGAGTATCCATTCAAGTTGGCTCAGTTCAGCCTGAGTCTCTGCATTTTGATTCTCCATGACCCTCTCTGGGTGAGATGAAGTGTTTTATGTCTTCTGTATCACTGTACTCTGCAAGGGGAGTTGTTGTATTCTGATTCTTGATTCAGTTCTCTCTTTTCCTAAGTTTCTATGAGCTCTATCCTGCTTGCTGTTGTTTTCCCAATGACTGGCGTTCATTGACTGAAAAGAAAAATCATCAGCAATTAAAATAATAATCTGCTACTCTTAAAAGACTAAAGTTTCCAGGATAGGTTTAATGATGTTCTTCTACTTGGCCTCTCTGTGGTTATATTCCACTTCTCTCATGGAATCTATTAGATGTGAGATTGAACATATTAGATGTTATTTACTAATTCAACAGCAAATGATTTTGCATCATCAAGTTTATGGATCAGGATGATTCTGGGATCAGGGCTTAAAGGGACAAACAAGATAGGCAAGGCTCTTGCTGTCTGGAAGAGCAGGAGGAGAGAGACAGAAACTAAATGGCAAACAATAAACAAGGACATTTTAGGCAGTGCTTTGTGCGTGATGCTCTAGAGACGGACAGGGTTGGTGGTAAGGGTAGGCCTGAGTGGGGAATGTTTGAACCAGTCATGAAAGATGGGAAGGCTCCCAGCCATGTGGTGGTAGTGAGAAGGGGGGACAGTTGAGGCAAAGACAACGGTCCAGAGATAGGGATAGGCTTGGAGTATTTAAGGACCAGAGAGAAGCCCTGAGTGGTTGGGGGCAAGTGAGTAAGGATGAGTTTAATAACATGAAGCTGGAGTGGGAGTCAAAGGTGTGGTCATTTAGGGCATTGTAGGCCACGTGGGTCGAGTTTTGATGTGAGCCAGGCATCGGAAAAGCAACAAGGTTAGTGCAGTATGCTGGGGCTGGTAAAGGAGGTTAGCAAGGGGAGAGGGCAGCTCCTGACTGTGGAGGGATGCAACCAGATCACAGTGACCCAGCCAAGAAAAAGCTGGGGGAAAGCCATGTCTTCATTGCCCTCCATGTTTCGAAGTTCCCATAGGTGCCTCCCACTGGCCAATTGAACCAGAAGGAGGAGGCCAGGGAGCCCACTGATACCGGTCTAAGAGTGATTGTGCAAAGGCATGGAGAAGAGTCTAGCTCACCCTGCTGACAAATTTATCTTGTAATCCTGTGGATAATGGAAAGCATTAGGGGATTTTGAAAAAGGAGAGTGACTGTTTTGAAGAGATTACTCAGGCTGCTGTGTGGAGACTTGACTGTAGAAGGCAGATCCGGGGGCAGATGACGGTCAGGAGACCCGTGCTGTGACTCATGGCTGCCACCCAGCCTCTGCCCAGTAAGATTCAGTCACTATAAACTGGCTCCTGGCCCTCGCGGATATGGTAAAGCTGGCTGATCATTTGTCCTGGACCACACTTAAATGTCTCATGCTGGTATGTTTCTTGAGGTTCCTGGTGTGTCATGGTGGTCTGGGGTGGCAGTCTGGCAGCTCTGTGGGATGCTGACCGTGGCTCTATTTCTAGTCTTTAGTTGGTGTGAAACTTGACACTGAGTGTCTCGCTAAGGCTGGTCCTCCTCATGTAAAACTGGCCCCACCCCCTGTCCCTGTGCTGTGTGTGGCTCAGTGAGGAGGCATCTGTGGGAGAAGCTTACTCCTGTTTCTGTTTTAAGGCATCATTACAATCCTGGCCATTCCTAGGGGCTGGTCTCTTTAAATTGGGCTTTGGGGAAGGAAAACTGGATTTGAAGTTTCTGAGAAAGTTTCTGAGAAACTTTCATAATAGCATTGTCTTCTGGGAAGAAGACATACGTTCAAGTGTGGGTGCACATATGGGTTTACGGGCAATGGGAGGACAAAGGAAGGAGCGTGACAGAGGGAGACGCAGCGAGAGGACTCCACATTTGATATGCTCAGCTTATCTTCCAGAATGTTTTGTAGAGAATGTTCTAAGGTGTACCTTGCCTGAGTTAAGGATAAAAGTGAAATTCCTGAAAAATTAAAAAAACAAAAACAAAAACAAACCTACAAAACTCTCCTTCCCTTTTGTGGTTCAGGTGTTGGTCTTATCAGTCTGAGACCTTAGATGCTGTGTATGACTTCTGAGATTATCTGTGGTTCTGATTTTGATGAGGATTACCCTAAAAATCTAAAGAAAGAATATTGTTGAGTTGAAAACCAGTATAACTTTTGACTCCATCTTAAGTCTGGGCTATATGGTTGACTGGATGCTTGAAGTCTGAATAGTGTATTTTCTATTGCCAAATAGAATTTTGATAGCATGGTAAGGAATGGAAAAGAATTATTTTGGTTTCCCAGTAATTTTAAGAGGATGTTTTAAAAAAAAAAATAGGTTACAGTTTTTCAGATTGAAATTGCTAGTGAAAAAATCAAATGCTAATGATGGATATTTTAATACTCTGTTAAAGGAATATTGATCTAAATTGTTCAAGAATCTTTGAATCATTAGTTAGTATTCAAGAGATGGCTGTCATGTAATGAGATGGCTTTTAACAAACTCATTCAATTGACTAAAAATAAATTGAATGTGGACTATTCATAAGGCAAGTGAGGGAACTAAAATGCGTAAGATGTAGTCTTTGCCCCCAAGGAGGTTGTATACTGTAATAATCTTGCACTTCTGTGTAATCACCTTGGGACTGTATTGTCTTTTTTCAATGAGATCACTCTTGCTAAACATTTAAGAACTACTTTGAAATAGTCTTTGGAGGCATCTTAACACATTCGCACCTGTACACATGCACAAACACACACAGACACAGGTGCAATCACTGTCAGTTTCATTTCTGTAGAACAGTGGTCAGCAAAGTATGGCCTGCCGGTTAAATCCAGCCTGCTGCCTGTTTGGCATGGCCCCAGAGCTAAGAATGGTTTTTACATTTTTAAATGGTTGAAACAATCAAAACAAGAATCATATATTGTGACACATGAAACTTGTATGAAATTCAAATTTCAGCGTTCATAAATAATGTTTTTATTGGAACCCAGCAATATTTATTCATTTATGTGCTGTCAGTGGCTACTTACATGCTACAATGGCAGAGTTGAGTAGTTTTGACAGATTCCATATGGCCTTCAAAGCCTAAAATATTTACTATTTGGTCCTTTAGAGAATTATGTCTTCAGAATCAGATATCTATATATTTATATATTAATATTATTTATAAAGAGCCTTCAGTTAGATCCCCTACATTCTTCCACAAATCTGACCCTGAATAACTTTTTCCAAATTTTCAAAACTCACACTTTTCATTCATCAGAGGTAAAATATTTTACTTCACTTTATGGGCATTCAAGGAAAACTTTTTCAGGCTTTGAAGTAATCCCCAAAGAGTTTCCCAGTTTCTGGGCAGTGGTCATGTTGTTCCTACAATGGATTGGGAGATCCCTGAGTTTGTTAGGATGTAAGGAGTGGGGAGAAGGAAAAACCACCTTAGTTACCCCTCAGGAGGTCTCAAAGAGGAATGGAGCCGTGTTCAGGCACAACAGAAGCAGAGGAGTACACTCTTTGCTCAGGTGTCTTGCCTTTTTGTCCCTGCTCTCTGCTGTGTTCCCTGTGACTCGGCTTCTGAGGCTGTTGACTGCTATCTCTCACCTCTGATATTCCCTACTCTGGGGCTTCTCTTTACTGGTGGTTTCCATGGTCTCATTGCTGCTGCTGCTTCTCTGTGGGTCTTGGTTTCCAACATTCAGACATCTTGGAAGGAGGATTTTATTGGGTATGTCTGTCACTACGCAGAAAAACATGCCTTTGATGTGCAGAGGGCTTCACCTAGGTTTAGATGATTATGAGGGCAAGGAGAAAAAGCAAGCATGTTACCCTAATTTGGAAAATGTTTGCCGTTGGTCATTTGTTGATTCCTTGGTCCATAAACATACACTGGTATATAGACGTCCACAGAACTATACAAAAAGATCTTAATGACCCAGATAAACACGATGATGTGACCACTCACCTAGAGCCAGACATCCTGGGATGTGAAGTCAAGTGGCCTTAGGAAGCATCACTATGAACAAAGCTAGAGGAGGTGATGGAATTCCAGTTGAGCTGTTTCAAATCCTAAAGGATGATGCTGTGAAAGCACTGCACTCAATATGCCAGCAAATTTGGAAAACTCAGCAGTGGCCACAGGACTGGAAAAGGTCAGTTTTCATTCCAATCCCAAAGAAAGGGAATGCCAAAGCAAGCTCAAACTACTGCACAATTGTATTCATTTCACATGCTAGCAAAGTAATGCTCAAAATTCTCCAAGCGAGTCTTCAGTAGTATGTGAACCATGAACTTCCAGATGTTCAAGCTGGATTTAGAAAAGGCAGTGGAACCAGAGATCAAATTGCCAACAACCATTGGATCATTGAAAAAGCAAGAGAGTTCCAGAAAAACATCTATTTCTGTTTTATTGACTATGCCAAAGCCTTTGACTGTGTGGATCACAACAAACTGTGGGAAATTCTTAAACTGATAGGAATACCAGACCACCTGACCTGCCTCCTGAGAAATCTGTATGCAGGACAAGAAGCAACAGTTAGAACCATACATAGGACAATGCACTGATTCCAAGTTGGGAAAGGAGTATGTCAAAGCTGTATATGTCACCCTGCTTATTTAACTTATATGCAGAGTACACAAGCTGGAATCTAGATTGCTGGGAAAAATATCAATAACCTCAAATATGCAGATGACACCACCCTTATGGCAGAAAGTGAAGAGAAACTAAAAAACTTGATGAAAGTGAAAGAAAAGAGTGTAAAAGCTGGCTTAAAAACTCAACATTCAGAAAGCTAAGATCATGGCATCTGGTCCCACTACTTCATGTCAAATAGATGGTGAAACAATGAAACAGTAAGGGACTATTTTCCTGGGCTCCACAAACACTGCAGATGGTTACTGTAGCCATGAAATTAAGACACTTGCTCCTTGCAAGAAACGCTGTGACCAACCTAGACAGCCTGTTAAAAAGCAGAGACATTACTTTGCCAACAAAGATCCATCTAATTAAAGCTATGGTTTTTCCAGTAGTCATGTATGGATGTGAATTGCACTATAAAGAAAGCTGAGTGCCAAAGAATTTACACTTTTCAACTGTGGTGTTGGAGAAGACTCCTGAGAGTCCCTTGGACTGCAGGGAGATCAAACCAGTTAAATCTAAGGGAAATCAGTCCTGAATATTCATTGGAAGGACTCATGCTCAAGCTGAAGCTCATGATGTGAAGAACTGACTCATTGGAAAAGACCCTGATGATGGGAAAGATTGAAGGAAGGAGGAGGAGGGGACGACAAAGGGTGAGATGGCCGGATGGCATCACCGACTCGATGGACATGAGTTTGAGCAAGCTCTGGGAGTTGGTGATGGATGGAGAAGCCTGGCATGCTGCAGTCCCTGGGCTCCCAAAGCGCTGAACACGACTGAATGACTGAATGAACTAAACTAAACTGATAGATGTCCAGGCATCAGCGATTCTGCTCAAACTACAGGTGTCCTGTCCATGATTGAGGTAAACAGCCAAATGGTATCAACTTGGCAAACCGATATAGTGAGGAAATGCTAGCAGTGGCCACTCACTGGGGCTGGCTGCCAAGTGTTCTGTAAGGAAGAGAAATGCAGGTGTTATCAGACATTATCCAGATAGACTAAAAGGAGAGCCAGCCAGCCAGAGGCAAGTTTGAAGCACTCAGTGACCTTTAAACTGGGAGCCCAGTATAGGATAGTATAAGCCTATTTACTCGTCTGCAATTTTATGTCTCTATGACAAAAATTTGATTTTTAGTAAGTTCATTGATATGGGCTGAGGTCTTAATTTGCTATGGGCTTTTAAAATGAACCATTTGCATTTCAAAGCTCCAAACCTGTCTACTGTTTCCTTGACCCACCCCTCTCTCCATCTCTTGTTGTCACTTGCACCTTTTTTCCTACTTTTTTTCCCCCAGCACCAGGCAGCGTATGGGATCTTAGTTCTCTGACCAAAGATTGAATCTGGGTCAGAAGTGTGGAGTCTTAACCACTAGGCCATCAGGGAAGTCCCTCTTCTGCCATTTTATTTAAGTATTTTAAATGGAGTCAGAGTAAACAAGAGTGTAATAGAACACATGTTCCAGAGACAGTTTGTTTTGTTCTAGACGAGGTCCAGGACAAACAGAAGTAAAAAAGTGTCCCCACCCTGGGAGATCCAGTCCAATGATGCTGCACACCTGGGCATCCTTCATCACTTACTTCTCTGTGATAGGCATATAGTCTGCCTCTCTTGGACATCTAGGGTACTCCACTGTGATATAAACAGGATTCCCTCTAGAGAATTGAGATCTTTTCATTGCCAGTCTGACTTAGTCTCCTAAAACTTGAGTCTTCAGCTCTGAGAAGCAAAGGAATGGAAGGCTGTGACTGTGAACACTTTGACCTTGGCACTGTCTCATGACAAAGTGGTTTTGACTGGGCAACTTGGACAATATTAAAGGTGAGTTTCCACCAGTATTACTTGCATAATAAGAATTAAAATACTTCTCAGGGTTGTAGAGGCAGGTATGTGCTTTTTAAGAAAGGTAAGGAAAGAAATTCCCTTATGAAATATTTATTGATTACTTTTTATATACTTGTTGTATCCCTTTTCATGGTTCTCCCTTCAACCGTATGAGTGGACTTTGAATGGCTGTCACCTTCTACCCCACCAAGAAGTTTCCTCCCAGTTCCTCCTGTTCATGAGAGAATACAAAAGAACAATATAAAGTCATCCCCTTAGCCATACCTATATGTGTAGGAATATGGTGGAAAGCAAATGCTGATGCCTGGCTTGAAGCACAGCTTAAGATCAGGATGAGGAAATTAATTAGCCCATCCAGATTAGAGATAGAAGCAGGAAGCACACTTCCGAGTTCCAGACAGTTTTGAGCATCAGAATAATTTTAGAAAGAATAAGATATTTTGAAATTATGCAGTGATCTCTATTAAAGTGATAACAGCTGGTACAAACTTGAAAAACCAAGGAATTTTATAGAAGGATAAAACTGTACACTTCCTGTGAAACTGAGCCAGATGAATAACATTAGTGATTATAGCAAAAGTACTTACTACTGCCAGATCAATACACAACCTGGTTGACCTATTTTTATAGATATATAAAAATAAGCTTATTTTTATCCCTGGTAGCTCAGCTGGTAAAGAATCTGCCTGCAATGCAGGAGACTCCGGTTTGATTCCTAGATTGGGAAGATTTGCTGGAAAAGGGATAGGCTACCCACTCCAGTATTCTGGTCTGGAGAATTCCATGGACTGTATAGTCCAGGGGTTGCAAAGAGTCAGAATTGACTGAGCACCTTTCACTTTCAAAAATAAGTTTAGCAAAACTCAGTAAGATATATTGAATTGAAAGATAGAATGGAGGTGGATAGTAGGAGTCTGTGCAATTTCACTAACCTAGCCAACTGGCAATAATTGGTAAAGCGCCTTCTCCCCTGAAAGCAGGGGAACAAACGTGGCTGCCCATTGGTGAGCCTGCCCACTGCTCACAGGGCACGTTATTGGCTATATTTGACACTTGTGGAGTGTATTTTTCCCATGAGCTTTAATAATCATGGCCATGATTCTGAACCTCACGCCTGGTCAGTACTCCCCGGCCTGGACAGTAAATGCTCCATGATTGCTTCATAATTTGTTTTCTGCCAAAGCTGTGGCCTCGAGGCCTTGCCGTATCTGTCTTGCAGCTCAAGGCTGTTATCTGGGCAGCACATTTCCATTTCTTTGAACATGATCTCTTTTGAACACTCCGCACTGAATATGAGCCATTTTGAGGAGATTACACCACAGTCAACATCTTTCTGTGGGAGCCATAGGCAGTTTCGTCAGAATATGCCTAGTTTCAGTGCCTTGTTATTGCCTTTTGTATATCAGGGACACACAGCAGGACAGTCTTTCACTGGAACTTGAATACAGTTCTTTAGTCAGTGATCACTTTAGTTTTCCTCCCCCCTCTCCCAGCCCCAAAACATTGTTTAATTAGGTCTAGTGGTATGAAATCCCCTTTTTCAAACGTGAGTCAAAGCCCGTTACTGCAGCTGAGCACAGAACTCCCAGAATTCCCTCCGTGACCCCCTCCCCAAGAGACTGAACTCCAAGGACAATGCGGCCAAGCTCTCCAGATGAAATGGGGCGCCAACAGCCATTTGTCTCTGTGGCTCTGTAAGGAGGCCCAGTATTTACAGTGCCCTCACTGCTTGCCGACTCTTAGGATTTTTTTTTTCAATTTGGATCTTGGCCTGTGCTGTGCCTCTCTCTTGAAGCATGTGCCATTATGATTTTAAAATAATGGGAAGAGCACTATGGCACTGCTCATTGGTGATATGACTCTCAAACTGTCTACAGATTGCCGAGTAAGTGAAATGTTTTGACAGAGAGAAATACGTGTTGTCAACATCGCTTTACCCACAGTTGAGAGGGGAAATTGAAACTGTGCTTCAGCAGGGTTCAGATGCTGATGACTAGCATGATCTCCTCAGAACAAATGACTACAGCTCATTTTGTTTCCCTTTATGTCTCATTCTTCTCTAATGAAATGCCCAATTAAAAGCATACCTCATGCACTTAAAAAAGAAAAGGCTTAGGAAGTATTCTGGGAAGGAGCAGTGACAGAAGCAATTCCTCTTTGAGGAGAAAATAGTAGTACACTTGTGTGAAGAAATGGGCTGTGTGGTGACCTCTTGTGTCCCGTGTGGAGTTTAGAGGAGACTCAAAAGTAGCCTTTTAAAGATAGAAGGTTGTGTATATATTCTCTGTGTGTGTGGGTGTGTGTGTGTGTGGGTGTGTGTGTGTGTGGGTGTGTGTGTGTGTGGGTGTGTGTGTGTTTGTGTGTGTGTGTGTGTAAGAGAGAGAGAAAGAAGGAAGGAGAGAGAGAAGGAGGGAAGGAGTGAGAAAAGAAAGATACGAATTATTTGTGATTCATGAAACAACAGACACTGTAGAGTCTGTATCCCCAGGAGAGTGGTATGTTTAGGACAACTTGTGAGTTTATCTGTGGGATTAAGTGGAGTGCTGAACTCGGCAGCTGGGTATTGTCTCCTAGCAAAATGAGGTTTGCTCCGTTCCCCTGGCAGATGTGTTCCTGTTAAGAGAGTGTTCAGAGTGGGAATGCAGGTAGCTCCCAGAGCCCTGCTGACCATTATCTTCACATTTAGTTCAGCATTGTGGAAGCTGCTCTCTATTTTTTGCTTAGAGAACACCCTTGATAAGGGAAAATGTTGACAACTTTGCCTTTCTTGAGAATCACTAAGGAAACATTTCTTCTTGTCAGTCTCCTTTCATGTGCTGTGTAGCATAAAGAAAAGGGGACATTGCTTTAGGGAATAGCCTTGACTTTCAACATGCACTTAGCAACCAATATTTTCTTGAGTACCTACCGTGTGCAGGAATATTTTAATTGCTAGTCATTACAAGTCATATAAAAACGAAGGAAGTTAAGTTTCTATCTTTGGTAGCTAGGCACATTCTTTATTTTTCATGGCTGCAGGACTTCCCTGGTGGCTCAGACGGTTAAGCATCTGTCTACAATGTGGGAGACCTGGGTTCGATCCCTGGGTTGGGAAGATCCCCTGGAGAAGGAAATGGCAATCCACTCCAGTACTATTACCTGGAAGATCCCATGGACAGAGGAGCCTGGTAGGCTACAGCCCATGGGGTCGCAAAGAGTTGGACAGGACTGAGTGACTTTACCTTACCTTACAGAGCTTTATTGGGGTCAAATTCATACACCCTCCTCCTCGTTCATGAGCTCTCACTCCCACAGCTTGCTGCCACCCAGGGACTCCCACACATGCGTGGGGAACACACTTCCTCTGAAATGGATCAGCAACCACCATACCAGCCTTGTGCTCCATTTACTGGGTCATAAGCCCTACAGTAGGCACATTCTTATTTAAACAGTTAATTACTTAACTGAGGAGGCCATGAAAGATACACTAGATAAATCCTCTAGATTAAGTTCCACAAGGACAGGGTTAGCCCTTGTTCATTAAGTGTCCATAGGTTCTAACCAGTACTGTATACATAATTGGGTCCTAATATATGATGGGTGACTCAGATGAGGTGAGGAGCAAAATAGTATTTTATTTGTGGTTTTTTTTTTTTTGTTAGTCATGTGTATGAGAATCATGTGTATGAGGGGAAGCTCTGGCCCTGCTTTGAAGGGTCTTCCTGTTATTGATGCTGTTTGGAGAGAGAGAGATTCTCCAGCTGCTGGTGCTTACAAAGATCCGAGGTTTATACACATATGACATGGTGTGCACACACCCACCAGCATTAAAGAAAATGGGGAAGGGGATGCCTCCTTCTGTGTCCATACAGACACCCTGGATTATTGGCAATGAGTATCACTGTTTCTTTGATATTCTTTCCACACCCCTTTATCTGTCTGCAACAAAGATCAAGAAGGGTGGGGAAAATAGAAGAACAAATTTGATTTGTCTCAGTTACCACACTCCTACGTAAGTATAAGTCCTCATGGCAGTTAGTTTTCCATAGAAGATAAGGGAAATAGGAGCTGGAGGACAATTTGACCATTGACTGTCCCTTCAGTATTGCAAAATACTGTATGAATATAACACTAATAAAGATAGTCATTGGGATCACCCCACTGAAGTAAAAAATCATGGGCAGTTCCTGCATAGTAGGTCAAAATGAGCCTGTCCTTGAGGAAAAAAAATTACCCTTCTGAACTTTAAGTTAGTTAACATTGATGTTTAATGTTTTGTGGAAAAGTTATGATGATAGGAGGGTGGGGTGAGAGAAACTTGTGTCAGGAGTCTTTTCACCATTTTGAATGCACCATGTTTCCTGGATCAGGGTCTAAGAGCGAAGGGGAGATGTGTAGCCTCTGGCATGTATAAAGTCTATCCCATCTTTCAGGGAACCTTCCACATGAAGAGTGGCCTTAGGTGGACCATCCTGTGAACTGAAAAACAGGTCTCCAAGGCTAGATGAATGCCGCCTGGAACTTGAACATGTGGCCAAGTTCTAGGATGATGAGGTAGGGAGAGGGCAAACAACCCAGGGATTTATTCCTGTTTTTTGTAGAATCATCTAGGGTAATTTTTTTTTAGCTAGTGGGATGAGGTGATAGAGTACAGAGAAGCTGGAAAACAACCACATTTCCCTAGTACAGGCTCTACCTATTGCCAGTAAGAATTTAGCTGACTGATGCGTAAGTGCTGTCACACTTGCAAACCTGACATGAGATCCAAATGAAAGAGGTTTTCAAATGTTTGGCTTTGTTTTTCCTGCCTGAGAAGAACTCCTGGACTTTTTTACTACCCTTTTTGGAAAAAGACAACTGAGCGGGCAACCCTAAACTGGTACTGATAAAGCAAGTATATCTGGCAGAATATCTGAGTTTTAAAAAATGATTCTTGCCTTAGGAAATGTTGTTCATATGTTTCTTGGATTTCTGATAATATGCTTTTCCAGATAAGTGAATTTAGGAACCATTATTATCACCATTTTTCTTGTAGGAAATCTTTGGGTAAATTGTAACAAGTTCTCTTTTGCTCTTTCCATTTGCCATTTGCTTCCTATTCAGGGAGTAAAAAGAACACAATTCCAGGCATAATCTTGGGCATGTGACTTAACAGTTTTAAGTCTGTCATCTATGAAACGTCAGGGTTGGACCCAGTGGCTCCTGAGGTCCCTGATCTGGATGCAGGAAGAGGAAGGTGAAGCTATGTGTATACTTCCTGTCATGGTTTTCATTTCCTTAGTGGTGAAGAACTACTTTTTCATAGATGCAGGCCTTCAAATAGTGTTTTCTCCTTTTTACTCTAAAGCAAGATTTTCAGCTTCGGAAAAACCGTTCTGGATAAAATGGAACAATTGAAAAATGCTATTGAAACAGTATTTTTAGGTCTGCATATTAATTCACAAAGCATTTTGTTGCTTCTTTGTAAAAAGACTTACGCGGCTTGTTTCACTGGCTTTCATCAAATATCGTTTTTCCTTCCTGTTCAAAATAAGCTGTTTCCTTTTTCCTGGCCAGATAAAAGCCTGTGTATTCTGCTTTTCCTGATATCAACCGGCAATGGCAGCACCAGGGTTCACATCACTGCAGACTGTCAATTTCAAAGGCTAGCTTGGAAACAGAAGGATGAAAAACAAGCTTCAGTTTTTCTGTTCAGATCTCTCCAGGACATACTGTGTATTATCTCAGAAAACCCATTCAGAAGTAGATTGTTTCCTTCCCTGACTTGGCACCAAATCAAGAAGTGGCACATAATGCATGGTGTTTATTATGCATCATTCTGCCGCTGACCCTGGGGCCATCAAATATTGGTAAATTTACAGCCAGGGAGATCCAGCATCATGTCTGAAGTGAAGGACAAAGTATTGTGTTGTTCATCTCCAGTCCTGGCCCTTTATGATCAGACAGTGAGCAATATACTTATCAAAGTCAAAATAACCTTCACTTTAGGAAACGTACTTGTCCTTAATTGCCAGAATCAGAATGCATAAACAGCTTCTCTCTTGATAATGGAATGGAGCTTGAGTTGATGTAAGTGTTGAATATTTTGTAATTTGTCCATAGTAGTGTGCTCGATTAAATTTTAATTCACAAATTATGTGTGTATTATACTGGAGAAGTAGAAAAATTGGGGGAGTTTAAAATGTGTGGTCTAAATATGCATGTCATATTTATGATATACCTGTACATACTTATGATTTTTTTCTTTTGAGTCAAAGCTAAAGTGATACCTCTATTTCTATGCCCTAGTCCATAGCAGTTAAAAGCCTGGAGGCAGAGGATGTGAGTTGCAACCTATAGCTCCCTCTGTGATGCTACCCTATACCTTCTTTTACTCTTTGTAATATAACAGTAACAAGAATAGTACCCATCTCTGACGTGTTTCAAGAATTAAATGAGATTACATATATGAAAAATTGCTTAGTGGAGTACCTGGTACATTATAAGAACTTCAGGAAAATTTGCTTTTATTATTACTGTTCCCTCTAAGTGCACTTTCCTGATAGCTCGGTTAGTCAAGAATCCGCCTGTGATGCAGGAGATTCTGGTTTGATTCCTGGGTGGGAAGATCTGCTGGAGAAGGGAAAGGCTACCCACTCCAGTATTCTGGCTTAGAGAATTCCTTGGCCTGTATAGTCCACAGGGTCACAAAGAGTAGGACATGACTGAGCGACTTTCACTTCATTTCACTCCTTCCATTGTACATGTGTGGGTGTATATACATATATGTATACATATATGTATGTTTGTTAAGGTACGAGATGGTCCTTGGGAGGCATATAGTTTTGCGAACCTGACTGAAATGACTCAGGAAGCATAGCAAAGCAGTAAAAATAATTCTTAGTTGATAAGGCATGTGTTTACTGTACTTACCTCGAGTTGTACCTACCCTGTTTAAAAAGGTGTCACTGTTAGTTTAATCTATAGATAGTGACTGAGCATTTAAAGGTAAGGGTTTTATTTGGAAACTGGCAGATTTGGGAAGGTAGTAACACTTGTGTCTATGAGCTGCTGTTTGGCCAAATGTAAACAACAAAACACAAAATATGAACTCCAACGCTCTTCTGGGAAACAGGGAGAACCTATAGAATTTTGTCATTCTTCCTGGCTGAGTCCTGGAGGTTACATGAGTTGACAAGCATCCTCTTAGAAATAAAGTCAGAGTGACAGCATTTGCTTCCTTGGGTTGTCAAAATTCCTTTGTGATGTTAGTGGCTGTATTGTTAGATGGTGAATTAGAGAAATGCACCAGAAAAGAGAAATCCTGGGAAGTAAAATGATTGGCCATTTTATTTACAGAACAGTTGGCCTGAGAGGTTGTTTTTTTTTGTTGTTGTTGTTATTTTTACTGTTTTTCTCTTATGTCTGTAGGATTAAGTTTAGGCAAATTAAGTGTTCATGAGCTCTAATTTCAGACCAATAATATATTAAAAAACCACAAGACAAGCAGTATAGATAACTCTGTTTGAAATGAAAATTACAGTTTGAATATTTTTATCTCGTCTTTTGCCCTTTCTTTAGCCTAAGTAAAACGGACAGGTAGAACTGTTAGAATCTGCTCATGATTCATCACATACACACACATGCACACACACACACTCCAAAAACACAAACCAAAAGTCTTACCCAAATCCGCTGAAAAGTTTCCATCCAAGCTACATGTGTATCACATAAAAATTACTTGACTTTCACGAGAACCACTATTTGAGAAGAGGAACCATAATGTATATTCATAGGTGAAGAAAGTTTTCTTGGGAAGGACCATAAAACCTTGGAAGTCATAAACTCTGGATTCTGGATTTCAGAATAAAAACGCCATGAAAGCCCAGAGCACAGGCTAAGTTTGTGTAGGGCTGACTAAGTAAAGTTTTTTGAAACTGAATTGCTGAGTTGTCATCTGGGCTCCTCCGCCTCTACCTCTTTCTTTTCCTTTTAGCCCACTTCTTGCTTTCTGTTGCTTTCTGAATTTAGCCCCATGGTTAATACAGAATGTACAATTTAATGAAATGGTAAAATTTTGGCTCGATAATCTTTTTTAAAGATTTCACTGTAAATTTTCATGATATGCCTTGGTTAACATTTTGGACTGAACAAGAAACTCTTCAAGTTAGTGTGTTCCCCTTCAGAGGCACAGCTCTCTCCAGAAGTTATGCCTTGTAGACACGTTTGCCTCTTGGGGGCCTAGGGGAAGGCCAGCTCCAGCTTGCCCTGTGTACACCTTGGAAGTCTAGAAACCATTCTGTGTGAAAGTTAACTTTCCAAATGGCCTCCTTCTTTCTTAACATCACAGCCAGAGCCTGTGTTTTCACAATATTTGTAAGACCACTGAGGAATGTTTGTTACCAGATTTACAGCTCTGATCTGTATACATCCACACCGGGTCCCTGCTAGAGTTTCTGCCAAGCTCTGGGGGCCTACCACAACCTCCCACAGTGCGGCCGCAGCACATGTGTTTCCTGAGCAGGCTCGGTGCTGCTGTCTGCGTGCACGTGCACGTTTTCAGCCTATAAATCCTCCATATTCCTGCGCCTGTTCTCTAGGCCTCCAGCCAGTACTCTATCATGTGTTAGAATGCCACACTTCCCCAGAGTTCAGTCCTCCTGCCTAGACTGTGTGGATAAACCTCCAGGTGCTGAACAGGAAGGGCTGTAGCCCATATAATGCTCTCCTTGGACCAGGGTACCCCAGGACAGGGCTCAGACTCTATGGACTGATGTATTCAGCTGCGCCCGATGGTGGGGTGTGTGACCACTCTGTTTTGATTATGGAAGGTGGCAATGTGTTCATTTTGGGTTTGTGTAGCAGCTTTTCTTTTTTCCATTCCAGTAGGATGATTGGCATTGGCAGCATCAGCAGTGAAACCGTCTTCTATAGAAAGACAAAGCATGGCTTTAATAAAAAGTTGATGATTGGGAATGAGTCCTCGGAGGTAGGAGAGCAAAATGTCACATGTATTAGTTTTAATCACTTGATTCATTTTTTTTTCCACTGGAATTTTAACAGTCATAACATCCTCAAGTTTAAAATCCTGAAAGAAGAACAAGTCAGTGGGGAACTTGGGGTTGCGAGAAAGAAATAGAGTGAGACAAATGCTGAGTGTAGTTTGGGTAGTGGTAATGTGAACTCTGGGAGTTGGTGATGGACAGGGAGGCCTGGCGTGCTGCAGTTCATGGGGTTGCAAAGAGTTGGACACGACTGAGCGACTGAACTGAACTGAACTGAATGTGTTTCATTGTAAATACAGGACAAGGAAGGTGGATGAGAGTACAAATTAAGGGAAAGGGAGGCACCTCTGCTTTGGATTGCTCACTTGACAATGGGGATGGTGCTTGGAGAGATCAGAGGGGAAGAAGAGGGTGGAAGGGAAAAGGGTATCCCAGACAAGATCCTGGAACCACAGACAAAATGCTTATTACATTTTGAGCAAGACTGCAGAGCTCCTCCCTGCTTCATTCCTCACATCTTCACAGATGGCTTACTCTGTGCCAGGGACTGTGCCCTCGGGATACTAGGTTGTCATCATTAGTCACATCTACATCTTTATTAACTGTTTCTGTCAGTCCTTGCTTGCTAGGTGCTCCAAGGGAGTTAATGGGAGTCAGCAGTGGCCTCCCTGAGTTCTGTGGAAAAGACAAGATGCATATGCTTCCTCTGTTACAGTGTTCAGTGTTTGGAAATGAATAGCCGTGCATTGTTATGCAGATATCAAGGTAATAGAATGTGTGTAAATTACAATAAGTGCAATTACTCCCAGGAAAATTTGTTGTCGCTTAGTTATGTTATTGTGTTCACTGCAGATTATAGCCTGTTACTTTCTGTTCCTCTAATATACTTTACCCACTTAAGTTTTGAAATAGAAATGAAATGCTGGAGTATCATCGTTTTACAAGAAAGATATATCTGTTCCTTCTATTGCGTTAGACAGGTTAACATGTTTTTGCATTTTATAACAGGGAACTTTATTAGCATGATGAAATTAATGCATTCAAGGCAATATCTTCTGAACCAGTTGTTACCAGTAGATAAAGTCTGATGTGGTAATTGCTGACTGAATGTTAGATCAGGGTTATTACTGAAGTAAAATCATTCACTGTGGGATGATCAGAGCTACAATATTCTGAATGATAAAAGAGCTGCCTTTACTTGCTAGTTTTAATTAGCTGTTAAAGAGGTGTCCTGGGTGATTTTGAAAGGCCCATCTTATCAATATGGTTATTTAGAAATGAATTACAATATTGTTACAGAGCCTGCTAATGTTTCTATCATTAAAGGTCTATCATTGTTTCCATTATGATTCTGTTATTTGAAGCCTTTGCAGACATGACTTAAATATTCCTTTTAAAGCTTTGTGTATATCTTTTTAAAAAACACTTTCTATGATCTTAAAATCACCAGTTACTCTTTGTGGATGGACCATTATTGATCTTATTTGTTCATCTGACAATGTCCGGCTTTAGTCCTTTAAAAAGATGGAAGCCTAATTTTATGGGAGGAAATGACTTCTTGCCTTTATCCATTGATTGATGGTGTTTGGAAGTGAGTCTTGATCACCCTTGAAAATCTTCATGAGTAGATTTGACATAATATATAGGCTTTTCTGATATTAATGCTTTGAAATATTAATAAAGTTTCCAGAAGTATCTAATTTGTGATCTGAGCTGGCCCTGAGTGAAATTTCCATATTAGTCAGTTTCTGAGTAAGTGTAAATAGAAACTTTTTAAAATGAAATTAACAAATTGTGTTTATTTGGCTGCTCTGGGTCTTACTTGTGGCACACAGGATCTTCCATCTTCTTTGCAGCATGTGGGATCTTTATTTGAGGCATGTGGCATCTAGTTTCTTGACCAAGGATCAAATCTGGGCCCCCTGCATTGGGCACTGCACCACCAGGGAAGTCCCAAAATAGAAACAATTTTGAAGAAAAATATTCCCCAAAAGATTAGAGCCCACATTAAATGTCTGTTACTGAATAATCTGTTTGCAAAACCACAGTTCTATAGGTTAAATCATGTTTGTGTTCCCTGCATTTACACTATTACATCATTTCCCAGGTACAACTGAAGGACTGTGGCCTTTGGATTCATGGTTGTGCAAACCTTGGATCGTGTTAATATTATTTATTTGTCCAGTGTTTTTAATGAAGTCTAGCTTATTTATGATATTATATTAGCTTTAGATGAACAGTGTGGTTGAGTGGGCTTCCCTGGTGACTCAGTGGTGACGAACCTGCAGGTCAATGCAGGTGATTTGGATTCAATCCCTGGGTTAGAAAGATCCCCTAGGAGAGGAAATGGCAACCCAGTCCAGTGTTAGTGTGTGGAAAATACCATGGACAGAGGAGCCCGGTGGGTTGGAGTCCATGGGGTCACAAAGATTCACACAAACTTAGTAACTGAGCATGCATGCATAGTGATTCAATATTTTTTTGGATGATATTCCATTATAGGTTATTATGAGATAATGGGTATATTTTTCTGTATTACAGTATATCCTTGTTGCTTATCTATTTTATATATGGTAGTTTGTATCTGTTAATCCCAGACTCTCAAATACTGCTACCATTTATATCAGAGAATGTTTTACCTGTATTCTCTTGTAGGAGTTTTATAGTTTCACATTTAGGTCTTTAAACCATTTTGAGTTTATTTTTGTATATGGTGTGAGAGAATGTTGTAATCTCATTGTTTTACATGTGATTGTCTAGTTTTCCCAGCATCACTTGTTAAAGATATTGTCTTTTCTCCACTGTATACTCTTGCCTCCCTTGTCATAGATTAGTAGACTGCAGGTGTGTGGGTTTCTTGTAATTTTAGGTCTACCAGGTACCCATATACAAAAAAGATCTTCACAACCCAGATAATCATGATGGAGTGATCACTCACCTAGAGCCAGACATCCTGGAATGCGAAGTCAAGTGGGCCTTAGGAAGCGTCACTATGAACAAAGCTAGCGGAGGTGATGGAATTCCAGTTGAGCTATTTCAAATCCTAAATGATGATGCTGTGAAAGTGCTGCACTCAATATGCCAGCAAAATTGGAAAACTTAGTAGTGGCCACAGGACTGGAAAAGGTCAGTTTTCATTCCAACCCCAAAGAAAGGCAATGCCAAAAAATGCTCAAACTACTGCACAATTGCACTCATCTCTCACATTAGAAAAGTAATGCTCAAAATTCTCCAAGCTAGGCTTCAACAGTATGTGAACCGTGAACTTCCAGATGTTCATGCTGGATTTAGAAAAGGCAGAAGAACCAGAGATCAAATTGCCAACATCCATTGGATCATCGAAAAAGCAAGAGAGTTCCAGAAAAACATTTACTTCTGCTTTACTGACTATGCCAAAGCCTTTGACTATGTGGCTTGCAACAAACTGTGGAAAATTCTTCAACAGATGGGAATACCAGACCACCTGACCTGCCTCCTGAGAAATCTGTATGCAAGTCAATAAGCAATAGTTAGAACTGGACTTGGAACAACAGATGGGTTCCAAATCAGGAGAGGAGTACATCAAGGCTGTATATTGTCACCCTGCTTATTTAACTTATCTGCAGAGTACATCATGAGAAGTGTTGGGCTGGATGAAGCACAAGGTGGAATCAAGATTGCCCGGAGAAAGATCACTAACCTCAGATATGCAGATGACACAACCCTTATGGCAGTAAGCGAAGAATAACTAAAGAGCCTCTTGATGAAAATGAAAGAGGAGAGTGGAAAAGTTGGCTTAAAACTCAACATTCAGAAAACAAAGATCATGGCATCTGGTCCCATCACTTCATGGCAAATAGATGGGGAAACAGTGGAAACAGTGATAGACTTTATTTTTTGGGCTCCAAAATCACTGCAGATAGTGACTGCAGCAATGAAATTAAAAGACATTTGCTCCTTGAAAGAAAAGTTATGACCAACCTAGACAGCTTATTAAAAAGCAGAGACATTACTTTGCCAACAAAGCTCTGTCTAGTCAAAGCTATTATTTTTCCAGTAGTCATGTATGGATATGAGAGTTGGACTATAAAGAAAGCTGAGTGCCGAAGAATTGATGCTTTTGACCTGTGGTGTTGGAGAAGACTCTTGAGAGTCCCTTGGACTGCAAGGAGATCCAACCAGTCCATCCTAAAGGAAATCAGTCCTGAATATTCATTGGAAGGATGATGTTGAAGCTGAAACTCCAATACTTTGGACACCTGATGTGAAGAACTGAATCATTTGAAAAGACCCTGACGCTGGGAAAGATTGAAGGTGGGAGGAAAAGGGGATGACAGAGGATGAGATGGTTGGATGGCATCACAGACTCAATGGACATGAGTTTGGGTGGGCTCTGGGAGTTGGTGATGGACCAGGAGGCCTGGCCTGCTGCAGTCCATGGGGTCACAGAGTCGGACACGACTGAGCGACTGAACTGACTGACTGACTGATGTACCCATACTTCTATACTTAACAAAGTCCATGTCTAAGGAAGTGAAAGAGCTTTCACAAAAATTTTGGATTCAAATTGAAGGGATCGTAGAAATTACTTTTATTTATGGCTTACAATTGAGAAAAATGAGACCAAAAGATATTTCTTTAATAGAGTCAAGTGTGTATTTAATTCAAAGACCCTGCGTGATAATCTAGCCTCATCTAGCAGCATTTGTTTCTGCTAACTGCTCACTTTGTATTGTTATTGAATATATATGAATAGATAAAGGGAGAAGAGAGAAAGAGAGAGATGGAAGTAATAAAGTAAATTAGATGATAAGTCACTCACTCTGAAGACCAAAGTTCTACACCTTCATATGGAATTGAACAGATTGTGATTTCCAGTTTATCTGACCCAGTGGGATAAGCTGGTATGTTTCAGGGGTCGTGGCTTTCTGAAATAATGTACAGTTTGCATCACAGAAATCCTTGGAGATAATGAGTCCCAATTAGCAGAGAAGAGATTTTCTTGCCAGTTAAGGGTACTATTAATTTGAGGGCAAGTGTGCTCCATTTCCACTTTAGTAGCTACGATAAAACTGTTGAAAATCCAAAATAACTGGTACCATATTTCCAGTTTATTTCAATGATATGTTGGTGCCAGGATTGCCCACAAATTATTACAATTTGGTATTTTTTTTACTCTTTCTCATACTATTGTATAGTTTTGCAACTTGACGAGATTTATTTGTGGTCTCTGGAGAGATATATTACTTCTAGTCCTGACAGAGCAAGTCAATGCCTCAAGGAATTTGTCTTTATGTAGTAAAATAATTCCTGGAGGACATTTTGAGATAACTGCCCTTTTGAAGGCATGGGGTGCCTTAAGTTGTGTTATCCTGGTTATCTACATCTTCTAAAGTTGTGCTTTTCAACTGTGGGGGTACGTTAGAACAAGAGAGGGTCTTGTATGAAGAACCAATGCCTGGGCCCCACCCCTGGTGACTCTATCCAGGGATGAGACCCGGGCATTGGTAGTCTTTAAAAGTTCTCCAGATGATTCAGCAAGGGTTGAGAACTGCTTGTTGGCACATTATGGCTCTGTTCTGCATTGCATAATTAGAGGAGATCCTTTTATCATGGGAGAAATCACCCGTGATGTAGCAGTCTAGGAGCTCTTGTGAAGAAAGAGCTGGAACTGACAGTTTCGTTGTAGATGGCCTCAATATGATGGCTGAGTGTGTTAATACTTATGTTCTGTTTTAACCTAATGGCCTAACTTATTTATGTTTAACTTGACAACAGTAAAAAATATGAAAACCAAATTGACTACAGCAATGTATATTACCCAAAGAAATGAATTTTTTAGTTATTTCTCTTCCTTTACTATGAGATTCAATCAATGTTGAGTGACTTCTGCTCATGTTAATAAATAGATGTTTCAAGATTGCCATTCACTGAGTCAAAATATTTGTTTTATCCTTTTACTAATTAGGTACCAGAGCAGTCCGACAAACCAACACATCAGTATCTTCACAACCAAAATTCACTGTGAAAGTGAAAGTCTCTTAGTCATGTCTGACTTTTTGTGACCCATGGACTGTATAGTCCATGGAATTCTCCAGGTCAGAGTTCTGGGGTGGGTAGTCTTTCCTTTCTCCAAGGGATCTTCCCAACCCAGGGATCGAACCCAGGTCTCCCACATTGCAGGTGGATTCTTTACCAGCTGAGCCACAAGGGAAGTCCCAAACACTGTGGAAATGAACAAATCATTTTTTTAAGAGTTAGTTTTGGCACCTCAAAATCTTTGAAACAAATGCTTTAAAGTGTTATGTGACAGGAAATTATATTTCCAATAAAGGAAGTCTGACACTTTTTAATCTTGTTGGATAATAGGCATTAGAAAACTGATAGTGATGACTCTAGTCTGGTGATGACTCTAGTTTCTAATATAATTACCAGCCTCGAGTGCTGTGTTAGTTCTTAAGATACAGACTTCCAAATCAGAGAATTTTTGATAATATTTGTAAAGGATATAAAAGATGAAGAATGACTAAAAATAATCAGATAATTATTTATAATGGAGAAAATTAAAGAAGTAAAAGCCCCCAACAGAAGAGGATAGTTAGCAATTATGGCCTATCCATATGATGAAATGTTATAATACGGATTAAAATTTTTTAAAGACGGTGGGAAAATGCTCATATCATGTAGAGAAAAAGCTGGATAAAACACAATAGCAATAATATGATCCTCTCTAAATTGCACAGATATTCCCTTGACTCTTGTTTTTCTTCATCCCCTGGTTACTTCAGGGTGATGGCAAAGTCAAGGAGATCGGCAGACTGTCTCTCTTGTTCTGGATGCTGACCCGGGCACAGGCATTTGAGGAGCTGCTTTCTCAAGGCCTGGGTTTCCAATTTCTGGTGATTCCTTCCAAGCATGATGCTAGAATACCTGGGCTTATTAATGTGGGTATGTAACTAAGAGATTTTCTCTCTAGCAATGACTTGGACCAAAGTCAACTGGAGAAGTAAATGATATGTCAGCTGTCAATCCCTACAGCTCTTTTACCTAATGGGAGTCATCATTTCCACCCACGGTGTCATTCTTTCAGTGTAACATACCTCTTAAACCCCTCCAAAATCTTCTCCCAGGGTAAAGCTTACTAGGCCAAATATACTTACTTTTACTTCCATGGCTTGTTAGTGGTTTTTTTTTCTCATTTCTGGTTGATTTTTCTCATATAATAGAATATAGTGCTTTTCAAAGTGTGGTTCCCTGGGCCTGCAGCATCAGCATCATCAGGAGTTTAAACTTTAAAAAGTGGTTACTGAGGCTTCCCTGATGGCTTAGTGGTGCAGAATCTGCCTGTGAATGCAGGAGGTATGGGTTCAGTCCCTGGTCCAGGCAGATCCGACAGCCGCAGAGCAGCTGAGGCTGTAGGCCACAATTGTTTAACCCGTGCTCTAGAGCCCAGGAGCTGCAACTATTAAGCGCTTGTGCTGCAACTATTGAGCCCATGCAGAAGCCATCTCAGTAAGCCTGCACACCACAGCTAGGCAGAAGCCTTCACTCCTCCCAGCTAGAGAAACGCCCCTGTGGCAACAAAGATCCAGCACAGCCATGAATAAATAATTTTTTAAAAAATGGCTACTAGTTAACTAGAACATCTTTCTTTCCTTTATAATATTTCTCCCTCAACAGTTTATAGAATTATCATAGCTAAAGTGTAAGTAGCTATGTTTTATTGCACATTCTTCCATGTGTTTTCCAAATATTAACTCATTTAATTCTCAAACACATTATGAGGTAGGTGTTATTGTTTCCCTATTTTGTAAGGAAGGAAACTGGACACAGAAAAGATAAATAACTCACCCAAAGACCAGCAAATATAAAAAATGCTCATAGGAAAAATACTGGAAGCAAGTATCTACCAGAAGCAGTTATTTCTGGATGTGGGAACTACAGATAGCTTTAAATTTCTTCTCTGTGCTTTTCTGTATTTTCCAAAGCAAATACATACTACACTTGCTATCACAAGAAAACTCAAAATGTTGAAAAATATGAAGATAGAAGTTTCAGAGAAGACCTGGAGTAAGGGTGAGCCAGGACAGGAGAGAGGAGTTGTGATTTATTAAAAACCTTCTTCCTCAGGTCAGGTCTTCTAGGATCCTGGCAGCTGCTGAGCAAGTGAGGAGACAGATCCCTGGGTGTGGGCATGTAAGCATCAGAACTGAAAACCCAGGAAGGGCATGACATTGAGCAATCTGATCTTTCCAATGTGTTAACAGGTTTTGAAACTTATTATCTTTGTGACTAGGCGGTGGTAAACTGTGTTTTATCACAGTATGTTTAAGAGACATTTGATGGCACAAAACCCAGCTCTCTGAATCCAAGGTAGAAGGACAGTTTGACCATAAAACAATGCCCTGACTCATCTGTAATTAAGTGTGCAATGTGGGAAGGGAATTAGTGTTTTCTAGTGTATAGGAGGTATGGAGCAACAGCTATAAGTTTTCAAAATAGCCCATTATTAGCAATCTGCACTGAATTGATTGGTAGCCACAGTTCAGTTAGCCCTTAAAGAAGCTGAACAATAGTTGAAGTGGTTATTTCGGGTAAATTATTGCTGTTATAAAATGTAAACAGTGTTTTATTACAGCAAAAATAGTTGTTTTTTTTTTTTCTCAATTTCTCTTTTCACTCCACTTCTCCTCAACTGGATCTCCTTGCCAGAGATCTGGAAGAATGATCTCTTGTTTCCCTCCCCACGTTGGCAGGAAAGTCTCAGGCATTTGAATGCAGCAAGACAGGATACATCTTGTAAAGGTTTTCCATTTTAATATCCCTTAATGACCAATAACAAATTCCATATAGTTAATCCCCTGTTCTCATGAAAACAATCTAGATGGTTTAAAAAATCAATCATTAATGAGCAGTAAGTGACAGCTCTCCAACAACACAGCTGTATTTTTGTAAAAGTGATTAAACATTGTCTGCATTCATAATTGCATGGTTAATAAGAATGTTGAGCACTAAGTCAAGCATTGTTGCTAATGATGACAGATTATGATGCTACAAATGCTTTAGAGTTATGAGGCTAAATTTTCAAAGGCAGTCCCTGGAATGAAATTCACACAGACCCTTACGTATTCAATTTGCATGGACCATTACCAGGTTTGTGCATGGCATTTGGGAACTTTGCAGTTGAGACTCTTTAGAAAATCTAGCCCATTATGACAGAAAGCATCTATAATTGACAGTAACTGATAGATATCCTTCTGCCCAGTGTTGGTGAAACATTTAAGATGCTCTCTGTGTGGTTTGATGGAGCTCATAGCCCCTTTGATGAAGAGTCCTGAAGGCTGAAAGTAAGGCAAAGAGGATCTCTAGGGGATATAATTCAGCCTCACACATAGGTGTAAATATCAAGAGTTTTGCAAGGAGGTGAGAGAGTGGGCAAGTCATTTGGAAGGGGGACTTGGTAATACCTTCATTAATTATTTACCTCTCTCATTTTGGCCTTAAAACTACTCACTAAACCTTGGTAATTTCTGGATTATCACTTATAAGTCTAAGTATTTTAAATCTGAGATTGTCCCATGGTCCACTGGGGATTGATGATTGTGCTGAGGGATTTCAATCTTTCTGAAAATGTGTACAGAGTGGGTCACCTCGTGATTGAGCATGCTCCATCTGCTGCTCAGTCTGTCTGTACTCTGATCAGGTATGAAGCCATAAGTAGTCATATAATGGTAAGGAAGAGTGCAGGCTGAAAAAGGAACTGATGAATTCGAGGATTCTTGGAAACATCTTGTAACTTTCTGGGATGTTGAGGGTCTGACTAATAGTTTGGTAGCATTAAGTCTAGTGCAATTATTTACTTATTCCTGTTGGTATGGATATTTTCCCTTGACAATAGCTTGACCTAGAGAGCCGGGACCATGTGCATTATTCTGTTGACTTCAATATAACACCTCAATCAGTGATGCTTTTATCTGGATCAGGAAGCCCTTGTCTGAACAGAGGATTACAGACTGTTACAAGCATGTTTATTTTAAATTTTATTGGCATATAGTTGATTTGCAATGCCATGTTTGTTTCAGGTGTATAGCAATGTTATTCAGTTATACATGTATTTATTCTTTATGAGATTCTTTTCCCATATAAGTTATTACAGAATATTAGTAGAGTTCCCTGTGCTATATAGTAGATCCTTATTGGTTATATGGTCTATATATAATAGCATATATGTTGATCTCAAACTCCTAATTTATCCCTTAGATCTAGAGATTATCATACTAAGTGAAAAGTCAGACAGAGAAAGATAAATATTTTATCATATGGTGTCACTCATGTGTGGAATCTAATTTTAATAAATGATACAAATGAACTTGTTTATAAAATAGAAACAGAGATTTCAAAAATGAGCCTGGTTTTAAGATATCTGGGTTTCAAATGTTACTCTGTCACTCACTGGTGACATTCTATTCTTTTTGAGGCCTTACTTTTTCTCACTGGGAGGGTTTGGTAGGTACTTGTTAGGGTTATTGTGAGACGTCAGTGAGATAAGTATTTGAAACTCTTAGTAGAGTGACTAGGATTTAGTATGTGCTTGATAAGAGCTGATGGTTCCTGTTTTATCATTGTTAAGGCCACAGGTCTATGTCCTGAATGAGTAAGTACAGTTGAGGCTGGGATCTTTTCAGCGAATCTGGGTGATTCCTTGTAGATCTAAGAGAAATGAGGTACTGCCTTTAGTCCATGTGTTAAGTAGCTTGTAGCTGATGAGCAGTTACTTATATGTTTTGGACTGAAATGTGTTCCTCCTATACCTAAGAAGGTACAACCATATTGCAGAGAGGGCAGGAATGGACACCAGCTGAGCCAGCCAGACCAGCCCAGAGGCATGGCAGCTGTCATAGTCAGAGGGTCTCACAACTTGGTCCCAGCATCTGAAACCACACCCAGAACTACTGTAGAGCCATTCAGGACGGGAGCTGAATCATTAGTGGAGAAGAGCTCTCTGGAGCCTGTGATGGCAACCGAAAGATCTGAAATGATGTTTGTTCTGAGTTCTGCCAGGAACTTCTGCTCTCTTAAAGAGCCCTCCTATTTCCTGCCTAAGCTTCTGGTGCCCAATATGGTCAGGGATTTTCCTCATGCCCTATTTCCTCATGCTAATTTTATTATTTTTTCTTCCAATGTTTATTGTTAAAAATATGAGGAAGATAGTGTACATACATTTGTTTCCACCTCTTCTTGTCACATAAATGTGGTCTACTGTGCACAGTTTTTTACTTTGCTTTTGCTTACTTAGCAATATATCTTGGAGATGTCTTGTTGGATGTATATATATCAGTCTTTTCTATTCCTTTTTACTGTGTATTTCACTGAATGGATATACCATTGTCTAGTCAACTAGTTTTTAAATTCATGGGCATTTGGGTGGGGTTGGGGGACATTTCTTGATTATAAAGCAGAGACTGGTTAGCAGTTAAACATCCTACAGGCCACAGTACTTTCTCCCATCCCTTTTCTCCTCCTTGGATTGTTTGCTGTCTAACAAATTAGTGGGCCTGCATCATAAGATAGTGAAAAATACATGCCAAATGGAGCTGACACATGAAGGAAGAATGGGCTCATGCCATGGTCTTAGTTCTCTTCACTTCTATCCCAGTAGAATTAGGATTCTTGATCTCTAACTGCAGAAATCTTAAAAATAGGACAGAATTAAAACCAAAGGCAAAAACGCATGGTGTTATAAAATTTTAAAGAATCGCACGAGTGCTCGACATTTTAAATGATTAAAAAAGTGAAATGATGGGGGATTTTGTGTGGCTCCAGGGATTTAATGAAAACCTTGAACTTTTAGCTTTAATGCCCCTCTTTACTTTAATGCCCAATGTCTTCATTTGGCAAATGAAAATCATACTGGTTGTTACCCCCTTCTCTTTGTGAATGTAAATACACTTCTCTTTGTGTATTTAGTATTGCTAAATTATTGGCAAATATTTTGTAAACATGAAATGCTAAAGGGTCATGCTAGTTTGCATGGCGATAGCCAGGAGCCAGGTCTTTATACTCAATTGACATAAGTGATCAACAAGATTAGGCAGGATAGTCTATATCCTGCTTCATAGAGACTGGCAAATGCCAGGCTTCATAGAGACTGGCAAATGCCAAGGTATACAAATGTCCTCTTTCTCTGATGAACTAAAGTAACTTCAGACTGTGTGTTGTTACACATGGATATTGTTGCAGTGGATAGAACTGAGGATTTGCTGCAACCCAGTAGCAACTCTCTTCTTTGAGTAGCCCAAGCAATGCCCCCTGACCTCCAACCCCTGCCGCTGCCCCTCTTATTTATCCTGGTTCTTCCCACATTTTCTCTTTATTTGTATTGTCCCCAAGCTAAGAATTGGCTATGTTGCACTGAGTCATAGCAAATCCTACATGGGGAGCCCACCTTCAAATCCAGTTCCATCTAGTGCTCCATCCTCTAGTGTGTCATTGAGACTGGGATAACTGACCATGGAACCTTGGGGAAGTTTCTTTAACCTCTCTGAGGCTCAACTTTGTGATCCATAAAACAGGAAGTGTGATATTTATTGCTCAGGATGATTATAAGGATTAAATGAGGTAATGTGAGTAACTAATGGGCAGTAAATTTAGGTTCACTCTAACATGCTCTCTGGGACTCCTCAACCTTTCAACGACATCTCCCTTGTTAGGACTCCCATGAACAGTTTATGAGTCTTCAGACTGTGACACACACCTTGATGCTTAAAGAATGGTTTTGCTTTGTCTTCTTGTGTTGTATATATAAAAAAACTATATTCCATGTTTTTCAGTTTGCCTTCTGGGAGTAGAAGCTAAATTGTAATTGAACATCCACTGAGAGTCTAAATAAAACTTAAAGTTTTTCGATTTTTAGAGCTAGGAGGGAATGTATGGATGTGTCATGTTGTATTTCTAGGATGGTCACCATAATAACTCTCAACCATCATGTTCTTCTACAGTATGAACTTACTACTTCCCTCACCCAGAGGTAAGGTCCAATCCTTCTCCTTTGAATTTAAGCAAGCTGGGAACCACTTCATTCAGTAGAATACAGTGGAAGGGACACTATGACTTCCAGGGTTAGGTCACATGATATTGTGCGCCTTCTCCCTGGTTGATCAGGATCATCACCTTTTGGAGTTCCCTGTCTCCTGTAAGAAATTCAACTTTCCTCAGGCCATTGATGTAAGTCCAAGCCACATGGAGAGGCAGCCAGACTTGTAAATGAAGGTGTCATCTTGCAAGTGGATCTTCCATTCTCCAATGTTCTAGCTCCAGCCACTTGGGTCTCTTTGTGGAAGGCCCAGGTATTATGGAGTAGAGAAGAGCTGCCCCACTGTGTTCTTTCCAGTTCCTGACCCACAGAACCCATAAGCATGGGAGTATGGTTGCTGTTTTATGTTACTGAATTTAGAGTAGTTTGCTATGCAGCAAAGATGATTGGAACAGTGGATAGCAATTTGACTATCATGTTTTGGAAATCTCCTTAGGCCAGAGAGTGTAAATAAATCATTTTATTTAAATAAAGACTTAGAAGTAGAATCATTCTTAAGTACTGAGTTTCAGCCTGAACCTCCACGCACTGTTTATTACCTCATGTGTCCTCCTAGCTCTGAATGTTAGCTTCCCATGTTTCCATAGTCAACACCTGACTTTAGGTCTCTTTCCTCAAGTTGCATACATTCTAAGAAGTACTTTGCTCATGTAGCAAGCCACGAGGAAATGAATTACATTATAAGCCTAGCAGATAGGATTTTTTTTTTTTTTTTTTGCAGACTTTAGGTTGGGAGAGGCATTGGGGGCTCTTAGAGAAGGAACAGAGATAAAGAGATGGAAATAGAGAGGAAGTGAGACCATATGCTGAGGTTGGAGCCTTGCAGAAGAGAAAGTGGGAAGTGGCGCAGCAGGATGAAAATTATGAGGCACTGGTGGAAAAAGAAGGTTGAAATTGCTGCAACTCTGTTGAAGCAAAGAACTGTGTGCTGACAAGAAGAAGGTTGATGAGCAGCTCTAGCAAATCTCTTCCTGTTTACAGATCAAGGAGAAGTGAGGCAAGTGGCATATGGAATAAGAAGGAGCAGAGGGAGTCAGCGTGAAGGAGAGAGAAACCTGCAGGAGGTGGGAGGAGAGACTCAGGAAGTCTCTGGAAGCAGCAGCGTCTCACCAAGGAGAGATGGAGAACTCCAGCAGAGAAGCAGGGGAACAGTTGGCCCTAAGTGTCCAAAAAAGAACTAGGAGGAATTGGAGACAGTGGGAGACGATGAGGGGCATAATATAAAAGCACAAACAAAATGTTCGAAGAGAACATTTGGGATAGAAGTTAAAGCAGTAGAGTGTCCGGAAGAGATGGGACAAGCAGATATTCAAACATGCTCTGAATGAAAATAGTGAGTCAGCCAGGGAAGGCGATGGCGCCCCACTCCAGCGCTCTCGCCTGGAAAATCCCATGGACGGAGGAGCCTGGTGGGCTGCAGTCCATGGGGTCGCTAAGAGTCAGACATGACTGAGCGACTTCACTTTCACTTTTCACTTTCATACATTGGAGAAGGAAATGGCAGCCCACTCCAGTGTTCTTGCCTGGAGAATCCCAGGGATGGAAGAGCCTGGTGGGCTGCCGTCTGTGGGGTCGCACAGAGTCGGACATGACTGAAGTGACTTAGCAGCAGCAGTGAATCAGCTTTTGTTAAAAGTAAATAGTTCGGATGACAGTTTAAGTGGCATGACATGTTTTGTATTGCCTGCTTACAAAGAAGGCCAAATTGTACCTAAGATGTCCCAGAAGTGAAGCTTAAGATGTCATTTGACTTTAGTTTTAAAGATTTATTTATTATTATTGTTATTTGCTGTGCCAGATCTTCGTTGCTTTATGTAGGCTTTTCTCTAGTTACAAGGAGTGGGGGCTACTCTTCAAGTGGTGTATGGGCTTCTCATTGAGGTGGCTTCTCTTGCTGCAGAGCGCACACTCTAGGTGCGTAGCCTTCAGAAGTTGCAGCTTGTGGGCTCAGTAGTTGGGATGCATAGGCTTAGCTGCTCTACACACGTGGGATATTCCCAGACCAAGGATAGAACCAATGTCACCTTCACTGTTAGGCAAGTTCTTAACCACTGGACCATACAGAGAAGCCTCCAAGATGCCATTTTATTTTAAAAGAAATTGAGCACATATAAACTTAAAATGGATGTCCTGGGATTCAAACTTTTTTGGAATACTAAGCAGAAGAAATAGCATTAAGGCATGAAAGCCTGTAATTAAAACATAGTGACTAAAATCCAGTAAGAGAGTAGTCATTGGTTAACAAATACCTATATTTGATAGCAAAGAAGATCAGAAATACAAGGAGGTGCTTTATCTAGCTCATACTCTGGAGTTCTTTCAGTTCTTTTTGCCCTAATTTTGACTAAAATCTGAAGATAAACTTAAGACTGAAATTTTGATGAAGATGATGGTGATAATGACATTGATAATGGTCGTAATAGTGATGGTGCTGATGATGGTGGTAAGGATGATGATGCTTCCTGTATGCTAGGCACTGTTCTAAGTGCTTTGCACGTATTAACTAATATAATCTCCCAACAGTCATTTGGAGTTACTTAAATGCCTTTGGTTATGTCCATTTCAAGGATAAAGATATTGAGGCACACTTGTCTTTCTTTCACTTCCCCATATCCATGTCTATCTCTAAGTAATTGGAATGGATTAGAAAGAAAGCCTAAAGCATGATAAACAAGTAATAAAAGCAATTATTTGCAAGGTGCTTGTCATCCTCAGAATCGTCTCAGCGCCACTCACTGAGGCTCTGCTCAGAAGTCAACCTGAAGTTTCCAGATCCAGCACTGCTATTGCTAATTAATGGAATGATTAATATGCTTAATGGAGTGGTTATTATTTCTGATTATGGGAGAACACACATTATAAGTCCATCTGAGGATGAGGTTTTATTCTTTAATGACTGTCTGATATAAAGGAAAGAATAAGACCCCTGGAGTTGGACAGGGATTTGAATTTGAATCTTGGCTCCACTTCTTAATGTTTGTTTGACTTTGGACAACTTATTTATTATTGTTTTATTCATAGTAAAATTAAGTGAAATGAGAAATTTAGTGTGCTTGAGAATTAGTTCAGTTTCAAAATGTGTTACCTCTGTTTTTTAAAATAGAACTGGTGATTGCAGACATTGGATAATAATTAAATCAAATGTGGATATGGCCTTTGTAGGTAAGGCTGAAAACTTCACATTTTCATATCACATGGATTATGTTTCTCCGTTATGAAATGACCACTGAAAAGTTGAAAATAATTGACATTTAGGCAAATGAGAAAAAATGCTTGAAAGAGAAAACCATAACTATCTTTTAATTTCAAAAACCCATCTGTGATAGACAGTCCCTAAATGTGTCCACATCATAATCCCTTAAATTGGTGAATGTGTTGCATTAGATGGGAAAAGGAAATTGGCAGATGGGATTAATATCAAGTCCTTGAGATGGAAGATTATCCTGAACTGTGTGAGTGGGCCGTCTAATCACATGGGTCTTAAAAATCAGAGAGTCTCCAGCTGTGGTCAGAGAAAGCGATGTGGCGGTGGAAGATGATCAGGGAGATGCAACCTTGCTGAATCTGAAGAAAGGAGGAAGCCATGAGCCAAGGGATGTGGGGAGCCCTTAGAATATGGAAAAGGAAAGAAAATATCATCTCTCTGAGAGTCTCCAGAGGGAACAAATCCCTGCTGACACCACAATTTTAGCACATTAAGACCCATGTTGGAGTTGATATACAAAATTGTAAGGTAATAGATTTGTGTATATATTAGTGGTATAGCTGCCTTTGTTCCCATAATCTCTGTTGGGAATAGTCCTAATTCTGGCAATCTCTTAGCCTTTATTGACCAGAGCCTCCTTTTTCATAGAGACCTTTTTGGTATGTTATGTTAACCTCCTTTTGGAGTGTCTTAACATTGACCCTATTTTTCCGTGGCCTGCCCCCTTTTGACTCTCAGATGAATCGTTCACAATCATGTTTGCACCATAGGATTGCTCACTAGGTCAGAGTTAATTTGAACAAAAGAAGTTTCTTGGTCCAATCTGGGCCAACAGAGTCTCTTTTCCATGAGTTTGGAATGGAGAGGTTTTTCTCAATCTCTGCATTTGGCTTCAACTCAGATAGTGTAAACTTGGCTGGATGATGGCTGCAGATATGGAGAAGGTAAAAATCAGATCTGCAGGAAGAGGAGTCTGAGGTTGATGGACAGACTCAATGGACATGAGTTTGACCAGCTCTGGGAAGTGGTGAAGGACAGAGAAGCGTGGCGTGCTGCAGTCCACGGGGTGGCCAAGACTTAGACACAAGTGAGTAACTGAAGAGCCAAGGAAGAGGAACCTGCGGCTGGGGCACCAGGATCATGTGAGCCATGTTCTGGCTGGCTCTTAGTCAACAGTTTTACCCCTGTTGGGTTCAGGTGTATCTCTGCCCCGAGATAACATTGTACCAGTATACAAATGTCCTTTTTAAAAGAAGCTTGCTGAGAGGTTTCCTGTAACTTACAGACGAAAGAGCCTTGACTAAAATAACTACTGAGATGAAAATGAATCAAGAGATTGGGAACTTTTCACTAATGTCATTTTGGGTCTTCATTTGTGCTTTATTCTAAGGAAATCTACAGAAAAATTCAAAGCAATATGATCATTCTATAGACCATGGAGCATTTTGTACTGCTACAGTTATGGCTGGAGCTCATAGCAGGGCCTGCCTTGTGGAGGTTGAGGCCTCTGGATATATAGAATGCTTCTTTAGGCTCTGGCCAGAGGCATCTGATTCTCATATTCAAAATTAATGTTGGCAGGCAGAGGGATATTTTTAAATCAGGATTTTGCAATTTCAGCTCACCTGTCTGCAGCAAACATAAACATACAACCGTAGTGCCTTGAAGACCGAACTAGTGCTTTCCAACATATTCATGTGAAAGTGAAAGTCCAAGTTGCTCAGTCGTGTCCGACTCTTTGCAACCCCATGGACCATACAGTCTGTGGAACTCTCCAGACCAGAATACTGGAGAAAGAGAAAACTGTAACTATCTTTTAATTTCAAAAGCCCATCTGTGATAGACAGAATAACGAGTCCCTGAATGTGTCCACATCATAATCCCTTAAATTGGTGAATGTGTTGCCTTAGATGGGAAAAGGAAATTGGCAGATGGGATTAATATCAAGTCCTTGAGATGGAAGATTATCCTGAACTGTCTGAGTGGGCCCAGTCTAATCACATGGGTCTTAAAGATCAGAGTGGGTAGCTATTCCCTTCTCTAGGAGATCTTCCCAACCCAGGGATTGAACCCAGGTCTCCCGCATCACAGGTGGATTCTTTACCAGCTGAACCACCAGGGAAGCCCTGGTACTTTTCTGTAACTATTTAATTCTGAGACTATGTCTGGTAGAGAGTATGCTTTCTTGGAGGAGAACTTGTAGCCAGAAAGGTAGTTTGCTAATTATCATAGAATTTAAAAAGCATCCATAAAAATCATGTTACTCAAGTCTTTTATTATGCAGACAGGGAAATATGTGCAGAAGGGCTAAATTGATTATTTTATGGTCTTGATATGAGTCAGGTAGCCCTAAAGATCAAGTATCCATGCATTTATTCATCTTCTCCTTCCTTCCTTCCTTTCTTCCTTCCTCCTTCCCTCCCTCCCTCCCTCCAATTATTATTTTTTGAGTAGTTAGCACAAACACAACAGCTTCTAAAACCTGGATATGCAGTAGTAAAGTAGTAAACCCTCATAGGGTCCTCCTCTCAGGGAGATCTTACCACTGTGGAGCTTATATTTGAGTTGGGAGAACTCAACTCAAATTTATTTACTGGGATAAAATAAACATGTGAATAAATGTATAAAATAATTTTAGATGATGATAAAGCACTATGAAGAAAAAAGTAGTAATAGAGAATTACAGTCTGGGGTTACATAGGCTGTGACTTCTTAGAGCAAGGAGGTTACATTCAGCTGATTTAGCTCTCCTATCCATCTGTCACTTATCTGCCTTATCTATCATCTTTGATTACATAAGACACATTATGATTTCTATCTAATACCAGAAGACAGAGATTAAGTCACTTCTCTAATCACAGAGTTCATGATTTTCAATATAGTTTTATTTCCATTGTTTCTACTGCCACTTCAAGAGAGTATTGGTTTGGGAACCTGCTCTCAAGAATTCATATTCAAGTTGGAAAGAGAAAGCACAAATAGTATGGGATAATACTTCAAAGTACTAATTAGTTTCTTCTCTTCTCCAAAATCCTCACAAAATCCCTTCACTGTATCCCGAAGACATCTCCTATGGCTCCCACTTTCTCCCTTGGATACTCTCCCTCCCCACATACACACAGATATGAGGCAAAACAGAAACAAATCCTGCAAAACCTAGACCATTTGGGAAGCTGCCGGTCAGTGTAAGGGAAAGATCTGGATGTACATTTTAGTGTTCCTTCCCCTGTTCTGAGAATCTAGACTGTGAAACCTCAACTGTTACTGAAGCAAACACTGTCTGTCACCAGTTCCAGCTGGCTGTGAGGAAACCTACTCACCACTGACTTACCAGTTTCATTTGTTTAGTCATCAAGTGTCTGACTCTTTGCAACCCCATGGACCACAGTACGCCAGGTCTCCCTGCCCCTGACCATCTCCTCAATGACCAGCAGTCTTCTGCGTTCCTCCAGTGTGGAGCCATGGTTTTCTATATGAAAAGATCTGACCTACTTTATCTGCTACCCCAGGAGTATGCAAACTCCACAGATGAGAGGATGGAGAGATGGTTGTGACACAAAGGGGAAGTTTCAATTCTGACAAAGAAGGTGCTAGGTATTCTCTGAAATCACTTGGGTTGTGTATGGCCATATTGGCTGTCTGTCATCACAATAATGCCTCATAACAAACCAGCTCACGTATCAGAGGCTTAAAACAGTAAGCATTTATTTAGTCTGAAGGTTGATAAGATAGCCTGGATTTGGTTGAGTTATTTTGGTCTCAGCTATGCTCATTCCTATGTCTGGTGTTGGGCTTTTGATTGATCTAAGATAACTCCTGCTGGGATGACCTGGGCCAGAGTGATTTGCACATCTATCATCCATTAGGCCAGCCTATGATGGCTCTTGTGTCACTTGTTGAAGAGTGAGAGCAATCCAGACCAGTTATGAAAGGGCTTTTTACTTGAGTGTGTTATTGGCCAAACAAGTCTCATGACCAAGCCCGAGTCAAAATGAAGGGAACTGGATCCAGGAGAGGGAAGAAATTTGGAACATTAATGTACTCATTAACACCGTGGATTCTACAAATGAATGTTAAGGGTTACCAGTTTTCCAAGTAGTCTGGGCATAGTTTGATCGGTAGAATAGAGTGGAGAGGAACTGGCGGCAGAGAGCATGGATAGGAACATGTCCAGGGGAATAGGAGCAATGCCCAAATCTGGAATAACTTGGAAAATGGAAGTGGAATTTGGGAGATCCTGTCCAGGTTATCTATGCCATGCATGAAGGAGTGCAAAGGACATGCAGGAGGCAATTGAACTCTGTAGTCAGTGATCTGGAGGATGGTAGTGGCCATAACAGGCAGGGAACCCCTGCATGCCTGGTAGATGAAGACGTGGAGACTACCTGTGAAAGAAGAGGGAAGACAGGTGACCCCAATAGATCAGGTGTACAGGAGACAGAGCAGGGAAGGAACATGGTGGGATGTCATCTGGTGAGCTACAGGCAGCTGGGAGGAATGATCCTTGTGCGCCTGGATGGGACTGAGGGGGAGGGGAGTGTTGAAGCTCATGGACAATAATTTTGATTCCCCATGCGAATGGGAATTTTCCCAGGGCTATAAGGAGGGTGTGTATGTCTTGCTGGGTTACCCTGCAGTGCTTTCAAGACAGCTTATCTAAAGTGTTATGTCTGAGGAGACCTCCAAGTAGGTGGGGGCATTTTCATGTGTCTAGCCCACGACTCCCTGCTTCCCCGCAGGTGCTGGGCCCTGCTACAGGTCTGATCGATTTCATCAGTTTCGCTTTTGTCCCCACTGTCCCCCAGCTCACATTCAGGTGCTCAGATATCTCTTTCTTTTATCCTATCAAGTTCAATGAGCAATTGTAAAACCTGACAATCAGCAAGAAGCCAAGCATTCTAAATCTTATTTTTCTGTTTTTCTCATAAAAAGATCTTTTCAAGACAACCAAAGTGGAAAGTATTTTGAATTACTTTCTTTGACTGTCTTTGAATTCCTCGGGATCACCATTGATAACATTCAGAATGATTTCTGGGACATAGCACTAGGCTTGAAATAGTGTGAAGGCTTCTGGGGCAACCACCTGATATCAGAAGTGATTTGTTACCTGTGTTAGGGAAGAATCAGATGTCATGTTCTACAAGGTTAATGAGTAACAACTGCTTCATGGCTTGAGCGAGGCCCAGGCTGCCTACCCTAGTTTCTCCCTGCTCTGGAGAGAGCTGTAGTGTTGTAGGTAAAATTAAAGTTATTAAATACACACATTACTTTTTCTGGGTCTTAGATCTGCCCCATCCATCTTTGTCTCCTTTGTCCTTGCGAGGCAACTCCTGGCGTTTTTGAAGTCAGCTGAGTTTCTGTAAAAGGCCAAGTTGTTTTTCTGCATTGCCAAGGAGACCAAAAAATAGAACCTGGTTAGCAAAACAAGTTCTTTGTGGGAGTGGGTGTTGCTTGAATGGGGAAAAATCTGAAACCATAGATTTCCTGCTCCTTCCTGGAGCAGGAAAACCCCCTCTGCTGGGGTTTTGTGAGGGGCAGTCTCCAATCTAATATTAAGCAGTCACTGTGTAATCACCAGTCATGAAATAGCTGTGGTTTTATGCCTTGTATTTCACAAAAGTGTAGTCTCTGGGCCTGAAGCAACAGATTCACTTGTAAAAATATCTCTGGGTGTGGTTCCTGGGAATCTACATTTATTTTTTAAGCATGCATACTGGTAATCTCATACTCCCTGATGGATAAGAATCCGCTATCCTAGGGGGTAAGTGTACATTCATTTGTTGTGAGTTGTGTACTTCAAAAGAACATATCGCAGTGGCAGCAAATTAAAAATAGGATTCTTGCTGTGGCTATGTCAAACAATCAACAGTATATTCTCATAGCCACTTATTGTTCCATCGTTGATTGAGATGGTGGGGTGTGGTGAAGATGACTGGGTGTTCGCTGACAATTCACACTGTCCTTTCCATGTGACACAGAGTTGCTGCCTAGCCACAGACCCCTTGGCTCACTCGACTCCACAAGTGGCCTGACTAGTTCTCCCAGTGGAAAGGAGCTAAAATGATGTGGGTCATATCATCTCCTTTGGCTTGGGTGCAGGGGTTCTGAATTACCATGTACCTGGTTCCCTGATTTACCATGTACCTGCTTTGGACTTTTGCCTCAGTGAAAAGTGAGTATTTTCATCTCAGGTGTTTTGTTTGCTCACTCTTGGTTTTCATGGACTCACAGCTATGAAAAACTCACAGTTCTTTTCCTTGTCCTAGGTGCAGTTATTGGGCATAATACCATGTAAAGCTGCTGAGAGAATGAGGTGTAGGGTGTAGGGGACAGAGATCTAATATTCATCAATTATGCATTTTCTGCCAAGTTAGTTTTAATGGAAGTTAGCTAATTTCACTCTCAATAATTTTTCTGAGGTATCCCAAGTACCTAGCCCAGTGCTCATGAGGGTCTAAAGTTTTCTTAACTGTAAAATTCCATAGAGAGTTTAAAAAATCTGTTCAGTCAAAAAGTTACTTGGTGATGGAGATGAGGTTTAAATTGTCATCTCTTTATTCCCAAAGCCTATGATTTTTTCTTGGTGTTAATGTGTCTGGAAAATCAGTCAAGGGACTTAAGTAGTTGCTGTACAAACAGTCTCATGTCCAGTTATTTGGGGAGCAAAGATACAAACATGTGAGTTGGACCAGGGATCTTTCCTCTTATCCTCCCCCTCTCCTTCCCTCTTGCTGCATTTATTATCTATTATGTGGCACCTGGAATTCCAGGCTCTGCACTACTGCACCCCCCATCTTGTAGGGATCAGTCTAATAGGCAAGACATAAGCAGATAAACAACTAGACAAATAATCTAATGTACATAAATGATAAATACTAAGAAGATCAATGAAATAGGGCAAGAAGTAAATAGCACTCAAGCTTCTGTATTTGATGAGGTGGTCAGGGAAGGTGACATTTGAATAGGTGACACCTGAGCTGGTGACATCTGAGCTGAGACCTGAATGAAGAGAAAGTTTTCAAGGAGGTAGGGTGGGGAAGAGAGCAGCATGTGTGAGAGCCGAGGTGGGAGCTGGTTTAGTGTTTTGTGAGCTGAGAGAGCCTCTGGATTGGAGTAAGCCAGGGAGGGTGGTAGGTATGAAGCTGGAAAGTTCAGGAGAGACATGTGGGTAGTCTGTGTAGTCTAGACTTTGTTCTGAGTGAGGTTAGACACCATTAGAGAATTTTGATCAGAGAAGTGATAGGATCTGACTTAACATTTAGAAAGAATTATGGTAGATACTGGGTATAGATTAGATTTTTCAGGAGCAAGGAGCCCAGTTCAGAGTCCATTGCATTCAACTACACATGAGAACACCCATGAGGAATGGTATCAAAAACAAACACTTCATTCTTTCACTTTCTGTTCTTATCTTTAGATTTTTAAAAATTTCCATTCTTTGTAAATCTCTTTAAATTTCTTAAATTCATCCTACGTTCAATGTGAAAATTGCCTTTTGTGTCTTTATTCCCTTTCTTTAAACCTTTTCCTGCCATCCAGATTTTTTTTTTTTGGCAAATCAAATTACAGACTTTTCTGCTTATCTCAACAGAGGTAGAAAGAAATCAGTAGCTTGTGTTTTTTTTTTTTGATAACACACACCTAGCTGCAGACTTGAAATGAAATGAGGTAGCATGAGACGGATGGCAGGCCAGCCTGCAGTCTGAGGCAGCGTCCTTTCTCAGTGACAGCAAGCTAATGACAGGAAGCGCTTGGGACGAAGGCTTGAGTTTCTAATCAACTTCAAACTGGACCCTTCCATTTGAGTAGCACTCGGTGTCTTCCCATTGAAGTGGGTGATTGATTGGATCAAGACTATTACACATCACATGACACTAAGAGCTATTAATATAGGTGGAATAACTGAACAGGCAGACTTATGTTGGAAGATGTAACTGCTTTACACATCATTGTAAATTGCTTTCCAGGCTATGCTGGCATCCCTTCAGCCATGAAAACATTCAGATGTTAAAAAAGTAAGACGTTTCCTGAACGCTTAACCATAAAAGTAAATGAGATTGCTTTAGACTGCTCTGTTAACACTCAAACCATCCACACATGGAGATTATTACCTTCCTTGTATTTATTTAAACGCTGGTTGATGTTGTGCTAGCTCTGTTGTTTGTTAGTATAATGCTTACTTGTGTGCAAATGAGTGAGCAGCCCAATACCCTTCAACATCATTTTTTGGAAACATTCCTCCACTAAAGAACTAGTCTCTATTAAATATATTACAGTGATTTTATGTCTTCTTTCTAATTTGCAGTATTCTTGGGTTTTGAAGCTGGATTATGTTCATGTATAATTGCTCTCATATTGCTATGAGGGGTTGAATTGTGGGAATGATAGAGCATCCAAAGGCTGAATCTGGGAAGAGTTTTAAGCAAATCAGCTGCCTTTGCCTAATTTTCTATCAATATGTACTTGTCCAAATCCTTGCTTAAAGGTCAAGCTTAAATTTCACCTCCGCTAAGAAGTTGTACTTGAGTCATTTAGCACTTGTATGTAATCACTCCCCTTTCTCAGGGAAAAGCGACAAGAATGGATATTTTCTTAGCAACTTCTGTGTTGGATCCTCACCTATCTCATCTGATTTCCACACAAGGCCTCTGTGAAATAGGTACTATTATTCACGTTTGGCATAAGGAAATGAACCAACATATCCACAGTCACATAAGTAGAAGGTAGGACAGTCAAGATGCAAATTCCAGGCTGTTTGAGAGTAAAACTCATTCTCCGATGCTGTGTGACTTCTTAGAGCTTTCAGAGTGCTTAGGGCAAGGTATACACGCCTTAGCACTGTCTTGGGTACTGTTACTTGGTGTTTGCAGTAGTCTCATGTGTGGGCTTTCTACTACCAGCAATGGTTGAGTGTCCTTGAAGGCGGTTCCTAGAAGACATAGCTTCTACCTCATTATTGTTTGGCAGGGTTTGCAGATATGAAGAGAAAGATATTTTGTAACCCACTATAGGGAGTATGATGGAAGTCTACAGAAAATACTGAAGAGACACGAAGGATGAAATGATGATCTCTTTCATCTACCTGTGGACGTTGGGGTAACGGTCTATGGAAACAGAAAAGATTTTGTAGAGGAATGACTGTTTAGTTCTTTGGATGAGCAGGTATTTGTCAGGAACCAAGACTTGATTCAGGGGAAGGGGAACTGAGAGAGGCTCAAAGGGGAAAACCTCCCAGCAATAAGAAGCCCACTGCTGGGGACCACAGGTGTGCTGCAGAGTGGTAAACAGCTCAGTCTCGATGGATCATGCATCAAGAGAGCAGGACAATGGTACATCCAAAGAACAGGCTAGAGGGAAAGGAAAACAGGGGCCAGGACATGGGTTTCCTTAGTTGGAATTTTATTCAGTGTTTCTTGTGCCATAGATAGATTTTAAGCAGGGGTGTGGTATAATCCCACATAGAATGTCTTTGGTATACGTATGTGGTAGGGCAATTATTTGAAAGGTATTTGAATAGTAGACAGGAGGGCAGACTGTTGAAGTGATCCTGGCAGGAGATGATGAGGAGCAGGACTAGTGAGGAGTGGTGTGGGTGGAAGGAAGTCATGGAGACTCAGGAAGTCTAACTTGCTTCTGTGGACTTCCTGGAATGCTTATTGTGGGCAGGGGTCATCTCATACTCTGTTAGCCTTTATAGTACAATCTCACACATGTGGATTCCCTGTTTCTTACACCTGCAGTGCTAAGAGCTGCATTTGCTATAAAATAATGAATTGGAGTGAAGATAACTACAAAGCATGAGAATTCTTTAGCATCTGAACTGCCCCCAGACAGGAAGTACAACTTTGCCCTTCTTTCTGTAATGTCCCCATGTGGATGGACTTCCCTGGTGGCTCAGACAGTAAAGCGTCTGCCTACAATGCGGGATACCTGGGTTCGATCCCTGGGTTAGGAAGATCTCCTGGAGAAGGAAATGGCAACCCACTCCAGTATTCTTGCCTGGAAAATCCCATGGAGAGAGGAGCCCAATAGGCTACAGTCCATGGGGTCACAAAGAGTTGGACATGACTGAACAACTTCACTTTCACTTTCCCATGTGGACAAAATTATCATCCTCATTAGTTGGTATTAGAAGCAGTGAATCATAGATGAAAATCACTTTAGAATTAAAAATAACTTTTTAAGAAAAGTCAGGAGGAAAAATCAGGATGTTTACCAAAATAATTTTTCTAACACGAATCTGGCTATTTATATTCTCATATAAGTGAAACTGAATTATATTCAGTTCAGTTCAGTTCAGTCGCTCAGTTGAGTCTGACTGTGACCCCATGAATCGTAGCACGCCAGGCTTCCCTGTCCATCACCAACTCCCAGAGATCACTCAAACTCATGTGCATCAAGTTGGTGATGCCATCCAGCCATCTCATTCTCTGTTGTCCCCTTTGCCTCCTGCCCCCAATCCCTCCCAGCATCAGAGTCTTTTCCAATGAGTCAACTCTTCACATGAGGTGGCCAAAGTACTGGAGTTTCAGCTTTAGCATCATTCCTTCCAAAGAACATCCAGGACTGATCTCCTTTAGAATGGACTGGTTGGATCTCCTTACAGTCCAAGGGACTCTCAAGAGCCTTCTCCAACACCACAGCTCAAAAGCATCAATTCTTCAGTGCTCAGCTTTCTTCGCAGTCCAACTCTCACATCCATACATGACCGCAGGGAAAACCATAGGCTTGACTAGATGGATCTTTGTTGGCAAAGTAATGTCTCTGCTTTTGAATATGCTATCTAGGTAGGTCATAACTTTCCTTCCAAGGAGTAAGCGTCTTTTAATTTCATGGCTGCAATCACCATCTGCAGTGATTTTGGAGCCCCCCAAAATAAAGTCTGACACTTTTTCCACTGTTTCCCCATCTATTTCCCATGAACTGATGGGACCAGATGCCATGATCTTCGTTTTCTGAATGTTGAGCTTTAAGCCAACCTTTTCACTCTCCTCTTTCACTTTCATCAAGAGGCTTTTTAGTTCCTCTTCACTTTCTGCCATAAGGGTAGTGTCATCTGCATATCTGAGGTTATTGATATTTCTCCCGGCAATCTTGATTCCTGCTTGTGCTTCTTCCAGCCCAACGTTTCATATTAGCAAGTGTTAAAGCAATTTAAGTGTCTCAATTTCTTTGTTGTGTGTCCTTAAAGTCTATAATACTTGTGGTGGGTTGTTCCACTGATATAAATATGTGTCGACACATGTAAATTTATGCTAATAAATTAATAACACAAGTAAGAAAAACGAACCCCAGTTCCTAGGATGCTGGCTTAGCTATAAAACTAACAGTATCAGGAAAACACAGATCCAGTGTCTTCTGATTGATTTTTCCTTTTGATTAGACTAAGATGTGTACAGATGAAATTTTAACAGTCTTTTTCTCACCTGTGTTTTTCATTTATTGAAGCTATTCATCACACTTCTCTACCATTTCTATATATAGATGTCTGTTTTAAAGGTGAGCCAAAAAATTAAACAAATGCACAGCATCTCAAATGCACAGCTCTGGCAGAGTTTCCCATCCTATGTATGGTGCCACTTTCAACTTCAGGAAGCTGTTTGCCTTCTGGGTTCCAATCTCTAGGTATCTTCTCAAGATCTTTGACAACTTAGTAATTGAATGTTTCCTTGCTTTGGGTCTTCTGTACTACTTCATCTCTCGAATCTTCTGAAGAAAAGAGTGTCCTATCTTATTCATCTTTGATTATCTTCAGTACCTAATAAAATGTCTTGGCACCTAACAGTTGTCATTTTGTCGATGCTAAATGTATATCCTTCTGGCACAGGGAATATTTTTTTTGGGGGGGGGTGAAATTGGGTGAAAGAAGGAGATACTACTAAACCAAGTCTCTAGATATCATTGAGATGGAAGGAAAATCCCTGGCATGACTTAGGATATGTCCAATTTTATGTAGGCTGAGTTCACCAAAATAATCACTTTAAACAAAAGCATTTTGGGGTGAACTTCTTTATCTTTAACAAGAGAATAAGTCCATATTTTTATTCATTTACTTTTCAGTAAGTTTACCTTGAAGGGTATAGCATCACTTGGATTCTGTGTCCAGTGGACTGAGTGGGAAGACTGTTTCCGAGTGTGGCATGAACCATACCACTGCTTCCATGAATGCAAGTTACATTTCCCCAGACTAGTCTGGTTTTGTTTGGTTTTCCAACAGGAATTACTGTGTTGTTCTTTGCTCTGTGCACATAATCACACCTCCTGCCTACATAGACTTCAGCTTTATCTCAAGCATAAACACCTTTAATTTTAAGAAGAACTGTGTGCTCCCTCTAGTTCGAAACACCCCCAGTAGAGCCAGAAGAAACTGGCCTGGGACCACAGGCTTCCAGACCTGTTTGTAGGTTTAGAAGTCCTGTTCCTAGCAGGCCTCCACAGGCTCCAACATGGTTGGCTGGGAGTCATGATCTTGAGGATTTTTGACTTAAGCTCTGAACTAGGAACAATTATTTTTTAACAATAACATCCACTTAAAATTTCAGATTTTGAAGATCTAGTCTTTAGGAACTTCTCTCCTGAAAAGTTAAGTTCTACAAAATCTTTATCATATATTCAGATAGTGAAACCCTGAAAACCTGCCTGCACAGCTCCAGTGATTACATTGTTATCTCTACCTCTAGCAGGCCACTTCCACAGTCACCTGGGTCATTCTGCCTCTTCACACTCACTGGACATGATTCTCCATCCTCTCGTCTTAGAAGAAATACTTTCAGCTTTTCACCATTGTGTATGATGTTAGCTGTGGATTTGTTATAAATGGCCATCATTATATTGGGGCATGTTCCCTCTTTGGGTTTGATCCTTGGATTGGGAAGATCCCCTGGAGAAGGAAATGGCAATCCATCCCAGTGTTCCTGCCTGGAGAACCCCATGGACAGAGGAGCCTGGTGGGCTACAGTGCATAGGGTCATGAAGAGTCAGACACGACTGAAGTAACAGTATACATGTTCCCTCTATACCAATTTTGATGACAGCTTTTATCATGAGTGGATGTTGAATGTTATCAAAAGCTTTTTTCTGCATCTATTGATGTGATTTTATGGGTTTTATTTTTCTAACAACTTCATACTTGTTAATGTGGTGTATCACGTTGATAGATTTGGAGATACTGAAAAATCCTTGCATCACAGGGATAAATCCCACTTGACCATGATGTATATCCTTTTAATGTATTGTTGAACTCTATTTGCTAGTATTTTGTTGAAGATTTTTGTGTCTGTGTTTGTTAGTGATACTGGTCTGTAATTTTCTTTTTTGTGTGTGATATCTTTGGTTTTGGTATCAGGGTGATGCTGGCCTCATAAAACGGGTTTGAAAGTATTCCTTCCTCTGCAGTTTTTTTGAATAGTTACAGAAGAGTAAGTGTTAACTCATCTCTAAATGCTTGATATAATTTACCTGTGTAGCCATCTGGTTCCGTACTTTTGTTTGCTGGGAGTTTTTAAAGTACTGATTCAGTTTAATTACTGATAATTTGTTTGTTCATATTTCCTATTTCTTCCTGGTTCAGTTTTGGGAGATTATAGCCTTCTAAGAATTTGTCCCTTTCTTCTAGGTTCTCTTCTATGGCTAGACTCTTGCCTAGAAGCTCTGGGGGAAAATCCCTTTCTAAACTCATTCTTATTGTTGGCAGAAGCAGGTGATTTTTTTGCTGCTTTGGGACTGAGATCCTCATTTTCTTACTGGCCATCGGTCAGGGCCCACTCTTTGTGCCTTTCTTTCCTTGTGGCCCCCTCCATTGAATCCTTCTCCTGCTTTGAATCTGTCATACTTCCCCTATATTTGCTCTTTAGCCACCAGCCAGAACGCATCTTCTGTTTTTAAGGATGCATGTGATCACATTGGGCTAATCAGACAGTCCATGGTAATCTCCCCATGTTAAGGTCAGCAGGCTAGGAGACGTAATTCCATCTACAATGTCCTTTTTGTCATGTAACACAACATATACATGTGCATGATATCTTAGTGCCACAGTTTCTGGGAACTAGGGCAAAGTACTTTATTTAAGAGTTCATTTTAGAAATTTTGTTTATCACAACTGTCAAAAAGGAGGCTTGCTATAAAGGGTATCTATGGGCAACAGTCCATAAACAAAGCACTGTCCTTTGCACATAACATGAGCTCCTTTTAGGTCTATTTTTGAGCATAATTTCTGAAACGGAGACATACTATTAGATTAATAACAAAAGAAACCAGATAACCAACAATAAGAGGATAGAAATTTAGGACGTGTTTCATGTCCATGTAGATATTTGCCTGTGCACAGAAAGTGTCAGCTCATCTCAGGTTTGCTCAGCTACATTGCGGGTGCTGGTAGCACCGTGTGTTATGTAAATGCCTTTGAAAATATCATATCGTGGTACAGCATTGGATCAGAACATGAATGCTGGTCACTGTCAAATTTTAGGTAGTAAGATTGTATAGTGGAAACTACTACTCTTTGAGATAAAGCTTCCTTTACTTTTTTTCCCCCCCAAGCTAAAAAATGCTTATAGGAACAATTCAGGCCATGAAGGGCTATCACTGTAAACATGCCCCTATCACCAACTTCCAGGTGACATGCAAGAGAAGCTATTTAACTTTTAGTCACTAATTCAATACAGAATTTCAATAACCCAGCAAATTTAATTAAATGGGAAGTACAGATGAACCATTTGAACTTAATACCATCAATCTTAAATTTGCTAAATAAGAAAATCAAACTCATTTTTATACAGGAGAATAAAGGGATTATGATTTAGTATTTGATCCTCAAAAATGTTAAGTTAATGTTACAGTTGATGGAAACTGAGGAAATAAGAGATTGTGAACACACGTATCAAAAGTGCTCTAAGACAAATACAGGTAATAAGCATCTATGTTACATATTTTATGCAAGGTGCCTATTAGTCATTTTCTGTTTTATACATTCCCCTCCCCATTGTCTATATTTCAGGCTTGTTGGTTTTTTATTTGTTTTAGAGTATGTACTTTTGTTGAAGAGACATGCAATGATTTGGCATGGGAAAGAGATGTTATAATAGTAAATAGATTTATTACTAGTAAATAGTAACTAGATTTATTACAATTTAAAAATAAATGTGAAGAGGTATAATATGGATGGTTGTATATTGGCCTGAGAAACAATTTCCATACATAATTTTTTATGACATTGTGAGATATTATGACTATTGGTGAGATACAGTTTTCTGCAGACATTTTTGGGTCTTTAACATGAGAATGATGGAATCTTCTCCAAGTTTTCCCCCTGAGACTGCTTATAAGAGCAAAGTTAGTTGGTGCTTATTTAATGTGCTGAGGTTCTTTGCAGGGCAATTTTAAAGCGCTGCTTAGATTTAATTCTGAACCAACTGTATTCCTGAGTTTGGGAAATCAAATTCTAACATGAACTTGCAAATAGCCCCAAAGCTTTGCCCCTGATTCATATTCCAGCAGCCTTCACTGTAGCAGGAAGCAGAGTCAAGCTGTTGCCATGAAGATTGTTTCAAGAGCTCAGAAATCCTCCAGGGACCCCTTTATCACTGCTTTTCAAAGAAGCCTTTGTTCCTCTCTTTCCCTGTTTTCTGCAAAGGGAATTGTGTCTAATACTTGAAGACACGCACGGTGAGATCAACAAGGACCTGAGGATTCCTCCAGGACTATGATCTTCAGATAGTGGAATCTGCTATTCTGATCCCTATCCTTTCTTCCCTCTCTACCACATTGTAACAAGTACTATTGTTTTGTGAACTTTACTGTTTCATTTTTAAAGGACTGTGCTCCCAGGCCAGTTAGTGTTTGTCTTGTTTTAAGTCTTCTGGGTAACAGGCCATCAACCTCTCATTAAAGTAACATTTTTGGACTATATTATCTACTTGAAGATCTTAATTGATATATAGTTTTCTTTATTAATGGGCACAACAGTGTCTTAATCTAAGTCCAAAAAGTTGACTTTTCTTTCAAATATGTTATACTAAATTTTTTTTTCCTCTGAAAGGTAGAGAAACAGTAAAAACAAAAAAAGGTAGAAAAAAGCATGTACTGATATTACTAATTATAGATATGAATGTACAGGCAAAGTCAGTACCTAGATTAAATGTATTTTCAGTAGAGTTGGGAATAAAAATCACCTCATGTGTTTCATCTTATATGAGTAGCTGGGAAGTGATACTTTCCTTTTGAAGGAAAAATAGAAACTTTGTAACTTCATGACATTCTTTGGGAAGCATAGCTATCCTGTTTCATGGGGGACATGGAGAAAGAGAAAATAAGGTAGAAAGGAGGTGGACTTTCTCGGTCATATTTGTACTCAGTCCAATAGATCTTATGGAGAAGGCAACGGCAACCCACTCCAGTATTCTTGCTTGGAGAATCCCGTGGACAAAGGAGCCTGGTGGGCTGCTGTCCATAGGGTCGCACAGAGTTGGACACGACTGAAGCGACTTAGCATGCATGCATTGGAGAAGGAAATGGCAACCTGCTCCAGTATTCTTGCCTGGAGAGTCCCAGGGACAGAGGAGCCTGGTGGGCTGCCGTCTATGGGATTGCACAGTCAGATACCACTGAAGCGACTTAGCAGCAGTAGCAGCAATAGACCTTAACATTTTCTTCTGAAAAGAATATTAATCTTGGTCTACATGCATTATCAGACTAGGTTGTGAGTACATGCTGACAGAATATGGATGTATGTGAAAGTAGAATGTATATGAAGCATAATATGTACTATATATATTATTTTTATAAGGAGGCATAAGCTAAACTTTTATTTACTTAGGAGCTAAAACATTAGATCGAGTTTAGGAATTCCCTGGTGATCCAGTGGTTAGGACATGGTGCTTCCCAGGGCTCAGGTTCAATCTCTGATTAAGGAACTAAGATCCTGCAGGCTGCATGGCATGGCCAAAGATAAATGAAAACAAACCAAAACAGAATTAAAAGACATTACAGCTTATGTGCTTAGTCACTCAGTCATGTCTGACTCTGTGACCCCATGGACTGTAGCCCACCTGGCTCTTCTGTCCATGGGGATTATCCAGGTAAGAATACTGGAGTGGGTAAAACTGTCCCATGAAGTATGAATTGATTCTTCTCTGAAGTTAGGGTGTTTTCAGTGGCAAAGCTTGAGAAACTGATCCTCATGCTGGAACAATTAGTGTTTGGATAAGAATAAATAATAATAATATATTTTAGATGGTCTAAAAAGGAAAACTTACTTTCAGGTGTTCAGCGGTACTGCATAGATCCAGGCTTATAGTAAGGTGATCATTTCCTTATTTTCAATTATTTGAGGATATAAAAACAAAACAAATACCATTATTGGTTATGTGTTGTATACAGGCCAGAACTGTACATAGTGAAGTGGCCAAGACAGACAGTGTTCATGGCCATGGTCAAGCAGGCCCTGACCAAGCTTCAGGGAAGCAGGAAAGGTCTAGCCAGGTGGATGGAACATAATGTCCCGTAACATATAGAAATTGGCAAGTGGGAACAGGTGGTTTCTTAGCAAGTCATAGGCCTCATGCTAGTCTAAAGGAGGTAAAAAATATATTGACAGGCAAGTGGAACAAAATAATGAAATGTCCAAAGAGAAGCTTGTTTATGGTTCTCAGAAGCCTGCTTTCTTGAGTGAGATTGGGGTGGGGCTGATGGCAAAAGTGATTTGATGCACAAGCTCATGACAGTTATCTTGTCAGGAAAGGGGACTAATTCCAGAGTTCAGAATAGGAAAGGAAATACACACAGTGGTCATGAATATAGCTTTAGGTAAGGAGCTATGACCAACCTAGACAGCATATTAAAAAGCAGAGACATTATTTTGCCAACAAAGGTCCATCTAGTCAAAGCTATGGTTTTTCCAGTAGTTATGTATGGATGTGAGAGTTGGACTATAAAGAAAGCTTAGCACCAAAGAATTGATGCTTTTGAACTGTGGTGTTAGAGAAGACTCTTGAGAGTCCCTTGGACTGCAAGGAAATCCATCCAGTCAATCTTAAAGGAAATCAGTCCTGAATATTCTTTGGAAGGACTGATGCTGAAGCTGAAGCTCCAGTACTTTGGCCACCTCATGCAAAGAACTGACTCATTGGAAAAGACCCTAATTCTGGGAAAGATTGAAGGCAGGAGGAGAAGGGGATGACAGAGGATGATATGGTTGGATGGCATCACTGACTCAATGAGCATAAGTTTGAGCAAGCTCCAGGAGTGAGTGATGGACAGGGAAGCCTGGCGTGTTGTAGTCCATGGGGTCGCAAAGAGTCAGACACGACTGAGCAACTGAACTGACTGAAGGAGTGAGGATCACCAACTCAATGAACATGAGTTTGAGCAAGCTCCAGGAGTTAGTGATGGACAGGGATGCCTGGCAAGCTGCAGCCCATGGGGTTGTAAAGAGTTGGACACGACTTAGTGACTGAACAACAACCACAATGAGAAAGAAAAGTATCTGGCACCTCTCCAGTTGTTATGCAAGGGCAGATATTAATTTTCTGTTTCCTTCTTGAATGGATATGTTACCTATTTGGTGGCGTAACACACAAACACATTCATATTAAGTGTCAATACATACCCTGATGCTTTAATCAAGGTACATACTAAATAATTTGAATTGGCAAAGGAATTTTGGGAACAGAATCTAACATTAAGCTTGACAGGAAATGAATATTTGGACAAGGAGTTCTGGAGCATTCTACTATGACATACGCTCAGATTTAGAATGTGAAAGTTACTCAGTCATGCCTGACTCTTTGAGACCCCATGGACTGTATAGTCCATGTAATTCTCCAGGCCAGAATAGTGGAATGGGTAACCTTTCCCTTCTCCAGGGCATCTTCCCAACCCAGGGATTGAACCCTGTTCTCCTGCATTGCAGGCAGATTCTTTACCAGCTAAGCCACAAGATTTAGAATAAGCCTACTCTATTTCTCAAACCAATCTAGGGATATAAAACCAAATTTGTTAGAATGAGAATATTAAATTGAAAATTTCTGTATTAGGATGGAATTCAGACCTTCCATGCAGAACTGTGAAAGTATAGTCAGCAGTGACCTGGCAGATCAAGGACCTGGCTTGATGGCGGGAGAGTGGGAAAGTCTGACCCAGCAAGGACAGAAGGGCAGTTAGGAGAGCCCCGGAAAACAACTTCCCTTTCAAGCTGCTCTGGTAGTGAGCATGCGCTTGCTTATGCTAGATTTGAGCTTTGTGTAGCAATCAGGATCAGAACACAACACCCCGCTTTCCTTGCCCATTCAGTTGCTGTTCTTGGGGTTTTGCAGGCTGCCTGCTCACGTGAGTCTCCATTTTGTCCATGCCTGGCAATAGCTGCTTGGAACCTCGCCTCTGGCAGCTGATGATTTCAAGTATCCAGACCTGTCACGATGCTCTCCAGGAGAGGCATCAGGCTGTCATCATCTATTAGGCAGCCCCCAGCTGACACACAAGGGCTTTCACTGAGTGCCCTTCTCTCTCAGGCTTTTGAATTGCATCTTTTGATAGGAGTTGAGATAAGAAACAAGTTCAGAATCCAAATCAAGGCCTTCAGTTGCTTTCCTAGCCACTTGGCCTAATTTCTTTAGGCACTTTTTTGCAGTTTGGGCCAAGTTTGCATAGTTTTGACAATTTCAAGACCTTAGATGCAACCATTGATTTCTTCAGAAGGACTGATCTGTGGGTCATGAAAACTAAGCAGCTAGGCATTTTCTTCTCATCCTTATCATTGCCAAGGAAATGAAAAGACCACGAGTTTAAGTAAATTAGGTGAAGCTAATTTTTCTTACTCTGGATCCAGCTCAAGCCCCCTTTCATTCTTCAGCAGAAAAATGTCAGGCAATGGCAACCCACTCCAGTACTCTGGCCTGGAAAATCCCATGGGTGGAGGAGCCTGGTAGGCTGCAGTCCATGGGGTTGCTAAGAGTCGGACATAACTGAGCGACTTCACTTTCACTTTTCTCTTTCATGCATTGGAGAAGGAAATGGCAACCCACTCCAGTAATCTTGCCTGGAGAATCCCAGGGATGGGGGAGCCTGGTGGGCTGCTATCTATGGGGTCGCACAGAGTTGGACACAACTGAAGTGACTTAGCAGCAGTAGCAGCAGCTGCCTCTGAGGTGTTTCTCTTGCCATGAATTATGTGAGACAGCCATACTCTGACTGGAATCTAAGACAAATGACCTTAGCCTATGGGAGTTAGGGAGTTTTACCCAGATTTCTGCTTTCTGTTACTTTTCTATTGACCTGTACACCTTTCATAACAACTAGGATTCCAATTTGTTAACAATTTTGATAAAATGATTTTTCTCTCCTGTTTTTTTCTTGGTGCCTCTATCTTTGTTTCTTACATATGCATACTTCCAGAATCAGAGCCAACATGCCTGTACAGTGAGTATAGGTATAATTTATCCATTATGCCTTCTTTGGTAACCACATCCCAAATTGCTCTAGGAGCCATGCCTTCCCCAATCGCTGAGGTGGTGTAGATGACCCAGTTTTTTTTCTGACTTCAAACAACACATATTTATCACTTCACAGTTTCTGTGGCATAACCTTGTCTTAAGTCATTCATGTTTGCTAGCCCTTTACATGGGTTCAAGGCTAGGCATGTGACTCAAGCAGGTTCCATCAGAGTGAGAATAAAAGCTCTTTTGTAGACTCTATCAAGAAACCTAGGTTTTAGTTCTTGCAAGCTAAGTTCTAAGGAATTGTGTGGTATGGAGCTGCAGCAACCATTTATGGGTGTTTGAAGGTGACTGTGTTAAAAAATGTAGCTAATATATACAGAGAAGAAGAGAGCTAAGTAGAGGTGACAGATGCAGACCATCTTGTAGATTTGAATTCACAACAAGGATTCATTTGACTCCTTCCAGGAATCCATGTCTTTATTACTATTACTTTATGGAAGTATAGTTGGTTTACAAAGCTGTATTAGTTTCTGGTATGCAGCAAAGTGATTCTGTTATATGTAGCTATCTGAACCATCTATGTCTTAACCCTAATCTAAGTCAGTTTATTCTCTGCTTTGTTTTAACAAGTTTGTCTTAGATTTTTAGTATCTTGAATTAAAAAAGAAAAGTAACTGAGCATTTCACTCTAGTGCTTGGACTTGGCTACTTGGTAACACATCCTTCTTGATATCACCTGCTGCCTGGGTCTTCGGTTGACTTCACCCACCTTCATGCTTTCTGTGCTGGGTTCATACCCTGTTGGAACATCTTCATGTTTCATGTTCAGTCCTGATGCTTTTTTATAGTCTCAATGAAGTTCTAAGATATAATAACTGTGCTTTTCCCCTTGACTATTTTAGGAAAGCTTAATGATTCAACAAATAAGTGATCTCTTCAATAACTTTAAAAGTGGGGAGGCTTCAAGGAATTTCACATATCTGACCCCTGGGTGCACAAATATATTAAGGTCAGTTGCTCATTAGTTTTCCTTTTTCTATTGTGGATATTGCTATATCATTTTATTTTCTCTGATTGTGATCTTTGTGACATTCTTCTTGGCTGGCAAGTAACAAGATAACTGCTTATAAAGGGAAGAGATGATGAAAGAGATTTCTGTAATAGATTTTACTATAATGGGATCAGAATGGCAGGGAAAGTGAAGAGGTAGTTAGAGGTAAGAGAGCCCAATATTCTTACTATCATGAATCTTGTGGTTTTCTGAGAAATTAAAGATGACCTGAGAAGCAGGGTTCAAATAACACATTTTGAGATCAGTAATAGGCCTAGGATCTTCTCCCATAGACTATGGACTGTGCGAGAATGGTGGTTGGTTCTCGGTGTTGTGTTGAAGCCCAATCTGTGTTTCAAGCTCAGGGCTAACCTTCAGCCATTTAGCAATAGTAACTAACTTTTGCTTGCGGTATTCAGTACCTCTTTTACCCCTGGTGGCTCAGATAATAAGCAATCTGCCTGCAATACAGGAGACCTGACATTCAATCCCTGGGTTGGGAAGATCCCCTGGAGAAGGGAATGGCCACCTTCTCCAGTATTGTCGCCTGGAGAATCCCATGGACAGAGAAGCCTGGTGGGCTACAGTCCATAGGGTTGCAAAGAGTGACTGAGTGACTAACACTTTCACACTACACCTTCTTAATTGGAGCTTTCCCCAAAGTCGTCGTCTTCTTTTTTTTTTTTTAATGACTCACTCTGTGCTGAGGGGAAGCAGACGTTTCATGAGTGAAAACCAAACCAAATGCTCCACAGCTAACTGGGAAACAATAGACGTTTTCTCCTTTCTTGGCCCTTTCTTTCCCAGATTGATTCCAGCTCTTCTTCTCTTCCTTTCTACTGAGGTTCTCCCTATTCTTTGATTCTGATCCGTTTATGTAAAACATTTTGGCCTCAGTGCTGAGGAAATAGCTAGGAAAGAAACTCGAAGTATGAGGGACAAAGAGTGTTCTGGGATAAGAGGGGTGACAAGGGCTGGATACTCTCAAATTGGATGGTATTCATGGAAGAGCTGAAATATGAACAGTTTTGCACAAAGAAGTGTCATCACGATTTAAGTAGAGAAAATATAAGGGATTACTAGGAAAATGAGTCAGCTGGAAAAGGTAGTCCACCTTTGTGTTTTAGAATTAGATTCAGCTGCTAGTCAGAAAGATTAGACTTAATAATATTAAACAAAAAGTTTATGAAACATTAATATATTAGTATGTTAATGTGACAGACTAAACACTAGTACAGTGCTTTATGGTCATCAGGAATCCAAGCTCCTATCATTCTGCTCATCTGGTGTCATAGCTTTCATTCTCAAAAATATTACCTCTTGGTCCAAAATGGCTTCTGAAACTCTGGTCATCAAATCTGTTTTGCAGTCTAGAAGTAGGAAAAGAGGCAAAAGGGGAAACTTTTCTTCCAATCAAGTTGGTTTTAAGCAGTTTTCCCAGAATTTCCATGTAGGACTTTTGCTTGTCTCATTGGCCAGAGCTTAATCACATGGCCATATTTTGCTCTAAGAGTTTCTATGCAACGTGGTCTTTTAACTGCATTGCCATCCCAGGTAACTAAGGAAAGAGGAGAGAATGGCTCTAGGATAGCAACTTGCATTCTGCTACAAAAATCCTTGAAACCTATGGTTGCTTATTAGGAGATGCACTAAGTTATTAGAAGCTTTATAGAGTTTTAAGGAATATGGTTGCTTTTATTTTCAATTTACGAATTGGTAAGAAAGAGTCTTAACAAGAATATTGGCCTTGAGTGTAATGAACTGGGTATAAGAAGATGGTAACTGTCATTTCTTAGAAGGGGTTATGAGTAAAGTAGGGAAGAATGTAAAGATATTTTAAAGTATTGGGGGTTTAGATGTGACAAAAGTGGTCAAACAGATTTTACAAAGGGATGCGTTGCCCACAATAAAAGATATGAATTTATTTATAATAACTCTGAAAAATTTGTTGTAGGTTTCAAATGTATACTTATGGTACTGGACTTGGGAGGTATTTTCAGGGTGGAAAGAAAGCCTGAATAAATGAGTAATATTTAGAAGTAAAACCAGTGCATTTTAGTGTTGAGGTTGACCATCTGGTTGAGAGGCAAGTCATATAATGTAAATAAATAAAGGGGAACACTTGTAATACAACAAGGGATTTTGGAAATTGTAGGAAATAATCTAAAGGGGCAGCTACCGCTTGACTGCAGCCAGTTATTGCCATTAAAGAAATCAGGCTTAGGTCTTCTACTTTTTCAAGAGAAGATAGAAATCCAGATTTTTATATAACCTTTCAGATTATAAATAATGGTGCAGGCCAAAAAAATATGTCTGAAGGCTGGGTTTGCCAATGGATCAGTTTTGCAACCTTTGATCTAGTACAACATCTTTATTTTACTGAGACTGGGAGAGATCTAATAACTTGCCCTCATCAGTAATAGACTCCTGCCTCTTGACTTCCCATTGTCTTCCTCTTGAAAGAGCTAAGGAGGTCACATGGAACTGTTTGGTGGAAAGGAATAATCAGAGGAATTAGGCATTTCATGTAGGCTTACAGTTAACTCTAAAAGTGCCTAGCATGGTGCTTAACAGTCAGGGTTATCTATCAGTGTTAGCTCAATTTCTATGTGAATTGTTCAAGTCATGAAAGTTAATGAATAAAATAGAGGAAAAGGAAAAAGACGCAGAAAAGTAATTATCACACCTTGGGGAGCCCCCATAATTAACCATGGAAACCAGATAACGAATTAGCAAAGATGGCATCCAAGGAGCAGTCAGGAGCAGCCAAGATTTCTTTGTGGATCTCTTGCCTCTACCTTCGCTCTAATTACAGCTTTAGGCTGTAAATGTTTTAATTTGAGGGTAATTTCCAGCCCTTTAATAAATTTCTTTCCAATTATACTGCCACCTTAAACTTATAGGCTCGTAAGAAAGTGTGGTCTTGAGAGAATATTTCTTCTCCCCTTAGTTAAATTAGATAGATTGATTAATTTTGGCTTAAATTTCTAAAAATGTGCAGTTGTATCTTGAGATTATCCCACCATTAGTGGTTAAGTATCTCTGAAATAAGTAATTATTGTCACTAAAAGACAAATTTATCAGAAGAAATGTCCTTTGAAAAATTCCCTTTTTAGTATAAATATGTCCTTATGAGTCACCATAATTTGCTGGATTATCTCAATGCTATAGATCACAGGGAAATAATTTTTGAAGTGACCAATTCTATTTTAGGCTTTAATATGCATAGTAGAATACATTTTAAGACACTTTTTAAAGTTCTTAGGAAAGAATCCCTGGAAACTAGAATTTTTGATTTACTGCTCATGTTAGAATCTTAACTATTGAATACAATGGAAAGCCCTTGGGGATCTGGTAGATTCCATAGGCAATTTATTTCAGAACTAACTGCTTTTGTAGTGGATTCTGCTTATAGTAGCAATGGCCTATATTTATAATTTGTTCTCCTGGCAATTATGTCAACAGAACTGAATTACCTACAAGGTCAGTGGTGCTGGACTGAGTTTATAGACTGGCAACTTTTTCATATTTGATTGGATTTGTCATTACAATGCCCCAGCTTAACAGAGCTGGAATGTAGTCACTAAAAAGAGAAAAACGTCTGTTAATCTTCTGATGTTTAATCATGACTTTAGGCTTTTTTTTCTTTTCCTTTTAGTTCCAAGACACATATAAAATGCCTACAGATCTCAACAAGAAAATGGGATTCTTCTCTGCTATCAGCTAAAGCTGCTGTGACCATAAAACTAAAAAATTACATTTTTGTCTCCTTGCCTATAAAGAATGTCCACCAGAGCAGGTCCAATATCTTATCTCTCTATCCAGACAGTGCTTGTTGCTAAATATACAGAGCCTGATTTTACAGTCTTCACTCAACTCTGGCTTTTACAATTTTCAGTGGGCCGTTGGGGGGAAATTCTTATGAAAGGTTTATAAATGGTGTGCAAATGGGCTATATTTTTGCAACTTGCATTGTCACCCTGGATCTTATGAGAGTCTTTTGAGTAGAGTCAACCCAGTACAGGGGCTCGTAGATGGCTCAGCTGTGTGCTCCAAGTCTGTAGGATGGAGGAAAGAAAGAATGACACCATCACTTGGATGGGAGTTTCTGCATTGCAGGGGCAAAGATCCTGAAGATCGAAGGTACCCTTAATCACAGAGCTTTGAAAGCTATTTTCTGTCCACTCCAAAGCTCTCAAAGTGGACAGTAAAGAGGCCTTTCCCATCTCTGCTGCATCCTAGGAAATGTGATACAGCAAGAAAGACTCCAGGTTCTCAATTTGGGGGTTGGGGAATGTCACATAGCCCTTTGACAAGCAGACAAAAGTTGTGAATATTTTCACTAGAAAAATATCCATAAAGATACATACATAGAATTTTGAAAAATTATGGTTTTATTTTTTAAAATGCATTGTTCCAGGGTCCTTGGCCCCAGGTTATGAATTCCTGGAAGTCTGAGGATGATTGTGGGAAAACTTACTTGGACATTTATGTAATTTGTGTTATCCAGCTAGACTCGCTTAACCTTACATTCAGGGTGATGTTAACAGTCATAACCTGTGCCGTGTGTCTTCTGTGTCTGTCTGCCCATTCAGGAGTTCTGTCTCCTGCAAAGTTCTTTTCCCTCCCCAAAGCGGTTATATCTGGAAGTCCTTGAGATGTTGCATTTGTGATCATGATCAAGGCCAGACAGTGGTCATGTGGCGTCCTCTGGTCCCAATGCCTTTGCTAATGCCCTCTATTGGATAGCTCTTACTCCCCGCATCACTGTCTCCCCTGTCTGGCACTGAGGCCCCACCTGCACATCACTGCCACTTCTGCTGGGGCCATGATGTTCTGCTTCTGCTAAGGCACTGGGGCTTTTCAGGGGCTAGGCATGCTCATCTTCTCCAGATTTCTAATGATTCCAGTTCCTGTGTCAGGGAGAATGCTTTTCTCTCTTTTGTATAATTATTTTTCCAATCAGATGGTTTCTATTGAGTTCTTTAATGGTCTTTAGCAGGACAGATCTTTAACTTTTATTTCCACTTCCTCCCTACTTAGGGTGAAGGGAAAAACCAAGTGACCTAGCATGTACACAGGATCCTCAGTTGTCTGCCTTGATTGGGGTTTGTCTCTGGCTCAGTGGTGTTTGCCTGACTCACTCTCCCTTTGGGAGCTTCTCATGTAAACCCCCATTCCAGGGGTCTGTTCCCCACTTTATCAGGAGTGCTCAGAATTGCTGCCTAGCGAGGAATGAACCCAGTGTAGATTTAAACTAGAAATGTTAAGAACCTTACTATCTAAGAATAATGTAGATAATGGGGGTGATGTTTGGAGATTAGGTATATTTTTAGGAGATATTTTGGAGAGCTCTTCCAGATCTCTGTGTGCCCCTCCAGAGACAAAATCTTGGTAATTCTACTCTATCCTACATCAAAGCTAGTGCAGTATTGTGAAAAATTGCATTGACAAAATTCCCCTGGAAACATGCACCTTCTTTATTGTAAATAACTCCATACACTACCTGTAATAAGTTAGAATCAGAATGATCTTTCTGTCATGATTCTGTTTTTTAGACAACTCATTTACCTTCAACTCCATAGGAATCAATAAAATATGATTCTGGAATAATACTGAATTTTAAAGTTTAGCATTCAGCATACGGAAAAAAAATGCCTCACCATTTTTCTCGCTGGCATTTGAAGGTAAAGGTGTCGATTCATCAGACTTTGGAAACACATTTTGAAAATGCCGATATCTCCGTCAGTTACAGATTTGTCGTAATTAACGCTGACACCCCCGGCTGTCCCGACATATTCTTCATGCCCGTCATGAATCCTCTCTTTGACAACCTGTCCTCTGCTGTGTGTTCACCCGCCTCGGTGTGGAGTTCTCTTCAGTGTTCTGTGTGGCCTCACCTCCTATCAAGTCCCTTGGCTATTCTCTACCACGTGGGAAATTTTCCCAGTCTTCAGCCATTTGTCGCGTGAGCTTTCTTTTCCTCACTCCGTGTCAATTGCATTTCCTCTCATAAACTCTATGATTGAGGACCTGTTTTAAAATACTGAAACCTTTTGAGGGAATCCTATTATAGCATAGAAATATATGGGGTTAACTGGGGTGTGAAAATGAGATGGAACTTTGTCTTTTCTGCAATTGGTATAATTCCCTCATGAGGCTTCTCTCTTAGGTTTCTCAATGAGGTGCGGTGGGGGACTAGTAGGAAAGAATCCTGAAGTTGCAAAATAATTCCTCTGACTCCTTAATCATCTGTCTGGCCTGGCATTCTCTTTCAGGTGAATGCTCGGTTTTCAGCTTTTCTCTTGCTCTGTATCTTCTGAGATGGCATCTTGCCTTACGTAGGAGGAGGGCCTTAATGCCTTCTTGTGCTGTCAGGGTGGAGGGGCTCATTTTCTGCCAGGCATCCGCTGCATTTCCTCTGTTCTGATCAGCCTGGTGAGCACTGAGGTGCATCTGACCCCTGGACTCTTGGAAATGTGTGCTAACACCACTGAAGTCTGTGACTCTGGCCCTTTTCTTGGCAGTTCTTTTAGTGCCCCTGCCTCTCTGCCTGCTCCCTGTCAGACATGCAGGCCTCCACAAGTCCCTGAAGCCATGCTAAGGCAGTGGAAAACCCAGAGCAGAGCCTCAGGCTCATCTGCCACGCCCTCTCCATTAGCCAGTGCCCTCCTGCACACTCTGGATGTGGCGCTGAGTCACATGTCAGGCTGCTCCTAGAAGAGGGCAGGTTCTCCTGGGGCATCCCTGAGGAGGCCAACTGCTGCCTGGATGTCCCTGGGTTCTCCCCATCTCACCTCCACTACTGTCCTTTAGGATTTTTACCTGGACCTGGAAGTAGGACATTTGCGCCTACCTGCCTCATCGTCCTTAACTCTCTCTTCTCTGCTTTTCTTCTGCCATAGAGGTTTTTCCTTTATGTCCTCTTCCAGTCTGGAGGCATTTTCTGTGGGGTCACGATGGCAGAGAAATCATGGTTCAAAGTGATGATGAATGGAATGAGAGAAATAGAAAGCACATCATTTAAAAATTTTCAGAATAGCATCTCTGAAAAGAAAATTATATACCTGTAAACTAGTGTTTCTGCAAACCATACATCATTCTGAAGGAAAATGGGATCATATGAATGATGATAAATAACATTCTTCTGCTTCTTATCTTCCCCTCTTATTAGGGGACTCTAGCCCCACTCAAAATTTTCTGCATTTATTTCTATGCTTCTTTCTCACATGTTTCTCTGTGTAGTGCGAATAGTCCTCCTCCATGGCCTCTGCTCTCTGGGAAGCCCTGCTTATCCCTTCCATGGGTGTCTGACACTGATGATGGAGCTGAGCTGACTAGCCAAGGATGCCATTTCCAGTCATCTGTAAACAGTGTCTTCCGCTTCTCTAATGCTTAGTGCAGGGTCATTGGGGAGCTGACTGCTGTAGTTGTGCTGCTGCTGCTGCCAGTGGGGAAGACCATGCCTCTTGGTTGCTTCCTGCCCTGCGCTGGCGGCACTCAGAGTGAAGAGCCCTCCCCCCGCAGGGCCATGATGAAGCAGTCTCTGTCCTCCTGGTGTACTAGTACTTAAAGTTTTGGAGATTTACGAGGATAAAAAGCTCTTTTAGTATTCACTTGCCAGTCAGTTCTATGCACGACAAATCTAACCGTGTTCCTCGCTCCTCCCTTTTGCTGACTGGGATGTTGCTATTGGGTCAAGCCTGATATAATTTCCTCTTTCAGAATATTTTTGTTTGTTTGGTCTTTGGACACTTCTTCAATTTTTCATGCAAATACATAATCTGTAGGCTCTTCTGTTTTCCAAATACTGTATCACAGTCGTTGTAAAATTTATGCTTAATCTGAGGCTTCTACCTCCACATATAATTTAAATAAATTAAAGATTTACACATCTCTGTTTAAATCAATAAATATAAAAAGCATTCCCTTATAAATGTTTTGGTCTTTTATTTTCTGGCTTGCCACATGGTTTCAACAAATTAAAGAAACCCTTAAAATATTTGAATCCTGTCCCCATTACTCCCGTTTCATGATAATGGAAATAACTGATAAAACAATGTCTGTGTGTGAGATTTTCTTTTAGGTAAAGACTTGTCTTTCAGATTTTTCTTCTCCTTGGACTCTTTCTAAAGGCAGTATCTTATATGGCATGTCCTTTGTTATGTTGGTTTGTATGACTTTCAAAAAATCTTTTGCTTTCAAATTGGGGAAAAGTAAATTAAATGTAGTGAGATGGTACAAAATGACCCTCCCCCAACTAAGATCATAAATAATCTATTGGAAGATTGCACATCTATCCTGGTTGACTCAGACAGAGCCATTCTCAGCTAATGTGTGGGCTCCTGGTGGTAAAAGCAGGAACAAGTAGGAGTCAATGTTTCTTTAGCAAATAATGGCAATTATTTCTCAAGGTTCTCAAGAAGTAGCTTTAAAAGCATTTACTATGAGAAACATGTTTCCTTCATGTGAGAATAGTGGACTGAGCCTCCCTAGGATAATTAATTAATTGATTAACTAGTAATGAATTAATTCCTGCTGTGATGAGATGTGCTTGCCCTTAGTCAGGGAGGAACTTAGCACCAGGCTTCTGTGGAAATAAATGAAGACCAACCAAATGGGAACAAGCAAAGGCTATTTATTCAGAGCTTATGGAAGTCAGCTACCATCTCTTCCGTTTTGGCAGAAAGTCAAAGGTAGGTAGAGGAGTGGGAAAACTTTACAGTGATAAAAAAGAAAGCTTCAAATATACCCAATATCCCCTGAATTGAGACTGTAGGCCTGGGGAAGCTTGGGTGGGCTGACTAGAAGCAGGGCAGCCTATGTGATTGGTTTGGGTTACATGTTTGGCTTTTTGTGGTTGGTCCCAAGTTAGAAGGGGGACAAAAATTAAGGGATACATCAGTTATTAATAAAATTGTGGCTATTTGGGCTAATTGTTGCAGGAGTTGCTGTTTGGTTTCTTGGATTGGTGGCTGGAGCTGGTGATCTGACCTCTTGCAAGTCTGGCTTCCAGGGCTGGTTGCTGTAGACCATGTGTTGGTGGTTGCTGCAGATGGTGGGACATAGTTCTCTTTTTGTATCTGAGCTGCTCATGATATGTTTTTATATTCAACCTCTCATTTCACTTCTGGAGAGCCAACCAAAATCAAGCTCTATACTATTTTTCTTCACACAATTACAGCTCTGAGCTCATCCATCCTTTTGAAGCCTGCAGGAGCTATCAGCAAGACAAAAACTTCATGAACTTCAGCTGATAAAGAAACCATAAGAATTTTCAGAAACCAATTGGAATAGAGGGTTAGTCTTGCTTAAATGGTTGAAGGAGGGACTCTTTGGAGGAGGGAGGTGGAACACTGGCTAAGAGACAGTGGCTTCCAGATAGGCTTAGAGGAGATGCCATGGGAGAGTTGGGATGATGAAAGAATTAGTCAGAAGGGAATATCGATGTATGGCAACCGCCCAAAGCCTAAATTCTCACCTCTTGGATTTTCCTTGAGTTTCTCTGAGGAAATGGGCTAGGAATAGAGCCCCAGTTCCCAGTCTTCTTTCTCTGGTTTGCTTTGAGATGCTTGTCTGATTCCTCAGTGAAAGAAGCACTTATACCTCTCATCAGTGTACCTTCAGTAGGGTAGGATGCATGGTGGTGCTGGAGGTGGGCACAGGCCACATCAGCTGGCTGGGCCTTGGATGAGAAAGGCTGAGTGCTCCCTTGAGTGCTCCTCTCAGCCTGCCAGTCAATGAAGACTCTTAGCTGGAAAGGTTCATAGGCAATCAGGCACCTCCCTTGAGTAGGGGCAGCAAAGCCACTTTCCCTGGTCTTTTTTTTTTTTTTTTTAGTTTTATTGAAGTATTGTAGATTTATAATGTTGTGTTAATGTCTTCTGTACAGCAAAGTGACCCAGTTACACATGATATATATATTTTTTCATATTCTTTTCCATTATGGTTTGTCACAGAATATTGAATATACTTCCCTATGCTACACACTATAGTTTTGTTGTTTATCCATTCTATGTATAGTAGTTCATCCCTGCTAATCCCAAATGCCCAATCTTCCATTCCCTTACCCAGCCTCCCCCTTGACAAGAAGTCTGTTTTTATATCTGTGAGTTTGTTTTTGTTTTGTAGATATATTTATTTGTGTAATAATTTAGATTCCATTCATATATAAGTGATATCATATGATATCTGTCTTTCTTTGGTTTCCTTCTCTAGGTCAATTCATGTTGCTACAAATGGCATTATTTCCTTCTTTTTTATGGCTGATTAATATTTGATCACATGTATATGCTGTATCTTTTTTCTCTATTCATCTGTGGATGGAAATTTACGTTGTTTCCGTGTTATGGCTATTGTAAATAGTGATGCTATGAACATAGGGGTACATGTATCTTTTTGAGTTATAGTTTTTCTGGGTGTATGCCCAGGAGTAGGATTCCTGGCTCATATGGCAACTCTATTTTTAGTTTTGTAAGGAACCTCCATAGTCTTCTCCATAGTAGCCGCACCAATTTATAACTCACTAATGGGCTCGATAAAGGACAGAAATGGTCTGGACCTAACAGAAGCAAAAGATATTAAGAGGAGGTGGCAAGAATACACAGAAGAACTGTACAAAAAATATCTTCATGACCAAGATAATCATGATGATGTGATCACTAATCTAGAGCCATACATCTTGAAATGTGAAGTCAAGTGGGCCTTAGAAAGCATTACTACATATTTTTGAGATTAGTTGTTTGTCAGTTGTTTCATTTGCTATTATTTTCTCCCATTCAGAAGGCTGTCTTTTCACCTTGCTTATATTTTCCTTTGTTGTGCAGAAGCTTTTAATTTTAATTAGATCCCATTTGTTTATTTTTGCTTTTATTTCCAGAATTCTGGGAGGTGGATCATAGAGGATCCTGCTGTGATTTATGTCTGAGAGTGTTTTGCCTATGTTCTCCTCTAGGAATTTTATAGCAACTAATCTCAAAAATATACAAGCAACTTATGCAACTCAATTCCAGAAAAATAAATGACCCAATCAAAAAATGGGCCAAAGAACTAAATAGACATTTCTCCAAAGAAGACATATGGATGGCTAACAAACACATGAAAAGATGCTCAACATCACTCATTATTAGAGAAATGCAAATCAAAACCACAATGAGGTACCACTTCACACCAGTCAGAATGTCTGCGATCCAAAAATCTTCAAGCAATAAATGCTGGAGAGGGTGTGGAGAAAAGGGAACCCTCCTACACTGTTGGTGGGAATGCAAACTAGTACAACCACTATGGAAAACAGTGGAGAGTCCTTAAAAAATTGCAAATAGAGCTGCCTTATGACCCAGCAATCCCACTGCTGGGCATACACACCGAGGAAACCAGAACTGAAAGAGATACATGTATCCCAATGTTCATCGCAGCACTGTTTATAATAGCCAGGACATGGCAACAGCCTAGATGTCCATCAGCAGATGAATGGATAAGAAAGCTGTGGTACATATACACAATGGAGTATTACTCAGCCATTAAAAAGAATACATTTGAATCAGTTCTGATGAGATGGATGAAACTGGAGCCGATTATACAGAGTAAAGTAAGCCAGAAAGAAAAACACCAATACAATATACTAACACATATATATGGAATTTAGAAAGATGGCAATGATGACCCTGTAAGCAAGACAGCAAAAAAGACACAGATGTGTATAGCGGACTTTTGGACTCAGAGGGAGAGGGAGAGGGTGGGATGATTTGGGATAATGGCATTGAAACGTGTATACTATCATGTAAGAATCGAATCGCCAGTCTATGTCCGATGCAGGATACAGCATGCTTGGGGCTGGTGGTGCACGGGGATGACCCAGAGGGATGTTGTGGGGAGGGAGGTGGGAGGGGGGTTCATGTTTGGGATCGCATGTACACCCGTGGTGGATTCATGTCAATGTATGGCAAAACCAATACAGTATTATAAAGTAAAATAAAGTAAAAATAAAAAGTTAAAAAAAAAAAGCATTACTACAAACAAAGCTAGTGGAGGTGATGGAATTCCAATTGAGCTATTTCAAATCCTGAAAGATGATGCTGTGAAAGTGCTGCACTCAATATGCCAGCAAATTTGGAAAACTCAGCAGTGGCCACAGGACTGGAAAAGGTCAGTTTTCATTCCAATCCCAAAGAAAGGCAATGCCAAAGAATGCTCAAATGACCGCACAATTGCACTCATCTCACATGCTAGTAAAGTAATGCTCAAAATTCTCCAAGCCAGGCTTTAGCAATATGTGAACCGTGAACTTCCTGATGTTCAAGCTGTTTTTAGAAAAGGCAGAGGAACCTGAGATCAAATTGCCAACATCCGCTGGATCATGGAAAAAGGAAGAGAGTTCCAGAAAAACATCTATTTCTGCTTGATTGACTATGCCAAAGCCTTTGACTATGTGGATCACAATAAACTGTGGAAAATTCTGAAAGAGATGGGAATACCAGACCACCTAACCTGCCTCTTGAGAAATCTGTATGCAGGTCAGGAAGCAACAATTAGAACTGGACATGGAACAGCAGACTGGTTCCAAATAGGAAAAGGAGTACATCAAGGCTGTATATTGTCACCCTGCTTATTTAACTTCTATGCAGAGTACATCATGAGAAACGCTGGGTTGGAAGAAACACAAGCTGGAATCAAGATTGCCAGGAGAAATATCAGTAACCTCAGATATGCAGATGACACCACCCTTATGGCAGAAAGTGAAGAGGAGCTAAAAAGCCTCTTGAAGAAAGTGAAAGAGGAGAGTGAAAAAGTTGGCTTAAAGCTCAACATTCAGAAAACTAAGATCATGGCATCTGGTCCCATCACTTCATGGGAAATAGACGGGGAAACAGTAGAAACAGTGTCAGACTTTATTTTTTTAGCCTCCAAAATCACTGCAGATGGTAACTGCAGCCATGAAATTAAAAGACGCTTACTCCTTGGAAGAAAAGTTATGACCAACCTAGATAGCATATTCAAAAGCAGAGACATTACTTTGCTGACTAAGGTCCATTTAGTCAAGGCTATGGTTTTTCCTGTGGTCATGTATGGATGTGAGAGTTGGACTGTGAAGAAGGCTGAGCACTGAAGAATTGATGCTTTTGAACTGTGGTGTTGGAAAAGACTCTTGAGAGTCCTTTGGACCGCAAGGAGATCCAACCAGTCCATTCTGAAGGAGATCAGCCCTGGGTGTTCTTTGGAAGGAATGATGCTAACGCTGAAACTCCAATACTTTGGCCACCTCATGTGAAGAGTTGACTCATCGGAAAAGACTCTGATGCTGGGAGGGATTGGGGGCAGGAGGAGAAGGGGACGACAGAGGATGAGGTGGCTGGATGGCATCTCAGACTCGATGGACGTGAGTCTGAGTGAACTCCGGGAGATGGTGATGGACAGGGAGGCCTGGGGTGCTGCAATTCATGGGGTCGCAAAGAGTTGGACACCACTGAGCAACTGAACTGAACTGAACTGAACTGAAAAGTAATTTGCCAACAAATGTCCATCTAGTCAAAGCTATGGTTTTTCTGGTAATCATGTATGGATTTGAGAGTTGGACTATAAAGAAAGTTGATCACCAAAGAATTGATACTTTTGAACTGTGGTGTTGAAGAAGACTCTTGAGAATCCCTTGGACTTGCAGGAGATCCAACCAGTCCATCCTAAAGGAAATCAGTCTCGAATATTCACTGGAAAGACTGATGTTGAAGCTGAAACTCCAATTCTTTGGCCACCTGATGTGAAGAACTGACTCATTGGAAAACTGACTCTTTCTGCTGGGAAAGATTGAAGGCGGGAGGAGAAGGGGATGACAGAGGATGATATGGTTGGATGGCATCACTAACTCAATGGACATGAGTTTGAGCAAGCTCCGGGAATTGATGATGGACAGGAAGAACTGGCATGTTGCAGACCGTGGGGTCTCAAAGAGTCAGACACGACTGAGGGACTGGACTGAACTGAACGTGTAAGAGTGCTGTATTTTCTCCACTCCCTCTCCACATTTGTTATTTGTAGACTTTTTAAAGCCATTCTGACTGGTGTGAAATGATACCTCATTGTAGTTATGATTTGCATTTCTCTGACAATTAGTGATGTTGAACATCTTTTCATGAGTCTTTTGGCTATCTGTATTTCTTCTTGGATAGATGTCTATTTAGGTTTTCTGACCATTTTTCAAGTGGGTTGTTTGGGTTTTTGTTATTGTTGTTGTTGAGTTGTATGAGCTGCTTGTATATTTTGGAAATTAAGCTCTTGTCGGTTACATCGTTTGCAAATATTTTCTCCTATTCCATATGTTTTTTCATTTTGTGTATGGTTTCCTTTGCTGTGCAAAAGCTTTTAAGTTTGACTAGGTCCCATTTGCTTATTTTTGTTTTTCTTTCTATTGCCCTGCATTTTCTCTGATCTTATTCTCAGGCTCCTTGGCAAAGAAGGGGTAAGCCCAGAACCACTTGGGCAATTTTAAATACTACTGCCCCCTCACAACAACATAAAAACAAAACAGAACAAAATTGAAGCTAGACTAAAGATAAAACTTCCCTAAATTATAACTCAGCCCTTGTTTGAGTACAGATTACCCAAATACATAATGTCTCTACTCTGGCTTTGATATAGGAGTTGAAACAAAACTGAGCCAGATTTGTTTACTTTTTATGGGTAGGTTTTCTTTGCAGGATATTATTTTTACTGGTTAAAAAAGAGAAACTTTTTTTTAAAGAAAGTGGCCATAATATCCAAGGCAACAAACTTACAAATAGATTTTTTAGAATGATCTTTTTCGTGGTGAAAAAGATTCAGATTTGATTTACTTAATCAAAAGAAGATTTCTGAGGATTAAACTTAAGTTATTTAGAGTAGGGTGCATTGAATTATAAAAAGAAACTAGTTCTTCAGATATTTGAAGATTTGTGTTTATACTTTTAATTTTGCCAAAATAGAGTTATAAATTTATATAGTCCTTCCATGATGTGAGTATGGATTTTATTAAGTCATACTGTTTTCTGACTCAAGTAGTTTTGATTCTAGATTAAATCAAGTTTAATTTAGATGATGCTACTGAAAGTTAGGGCTTCCCTGGTGGCTCAGAGGTTAAAGCGTCTGCCTGTAATGCGGGAGACCTGGGTTCGATCCCTGGGTCTGGAAGATCCCCTGGAGAAGGAAATGGCAACCCACTCCAGTATTCTTGCCTGGAGAATCCCATGGATGGAGGAGCCTGGTGGGCTACAGTCCATGGGGTCGCAAAGAGTTGGACACCACTGAGCGACTTCACTTTCACTTTCTTTCACTGAAAGTTAGGGCAGTCCTGTTTGAATAGTACCTTCACAAAGCGAGCTGTTTCACCCGTCTATCTGTATGGATCATGTATTTGGGAGTGACAAGCTTATCAGAACACCACACAAATAACTGGAGACTCAGATATAATAATCTGTGGTCAGAGCAGAACTTAGAACTCTGAAGAATTTCAAAGGGGAGGAGAGGACAAAACCTGAGACTAAGTGACCTGGCTTGGGTGACTGATCCCACAGAGAAAGGCAAATATCCTCTTATTGAACTATCCTCTCTGTATGACGTCAAAACAATATGAGCAGTACAGTTGAGATATAGTGCTGAGCCGCAAAAGGATTAGTGTAGAACTCTTTAAGTTCTACCTACTTTTAAGATAGCACTAGATTCAGAGTCTGGGACAAGACCAAACATGGGGGAAGACAGTGATCCCAGTTTCAAAGACTAAGGGGGTGTCAGAGCATGAGGCCAAGTAGATGCTGGAGAAGATGGGAGAACCTGGGACAAGCACTATGGAGACTGATTGGGAAATTTGGCTCAGAGAAACTAACTGCCAAAAATAATGGTAAATGCTAGTCAAAGTTTCTTTAAGGAGAGGTTGGGGTAATATTTTGAGCACAATGTTCTAGTGTCTTTAGAAATTCATTGTTGTTATTTGAGTCACGTCCCCTCAGTTATTTGAGGGGATGCATGTGTCCACGCTTCTCTTATTAATACATTTCCTTACCGTGCTTTGGCACATGACTTTTCTGATATTTGCTAGACCTGTTCTATACGCTGCTTATTGGTCACATGGATGAGAGCTTGTGCCTTACTAAATTACCAAATAATGCAGGTTCTTGCTTATATATAGCCAGTCAGTGAGCATCTCAAAATGACTCTGAATTCATGTGATTGCTGGGTAGGAAGGACAAATGACACACTGTTCTCTCTTCTGTCCAGTGCCCCCAGGATAACTTTATGATGATTTAAAAATTATAATATCCTCACCCCGACACTTCATCTCCCTCACTTTCCACCCTCACTTCCAAGCATTATGACAGAAGTCTAAGAGGTGGGTTAATCTTTATCTTCAATTTTGTCCCCATCTATCTTGTATTCCATTAATACTCAGTTGCTTATGTGCCCTTTGCCATATTCCAACTGATGCGAAGAGCCAACTCATTGGAAAAGACCCTGATGCTGGGAAAGTTTGAGGGCAGGAAGAGAAGGGGGCAACAGAGAATGAGATTGTTGGATGGCATCACCGATTCAATGGACAAGAGTTTGAGCAAACTCTGGGAGATAGTGGAGGACAGGGAAGCCCTGCATGCTGCAGTCTATGGGATTGCAGAGTTGGACATGACTTAGCGACTGAACAGTAATATTCCAACTGACTGTAGTCTGGTAACTGTCATGTTGAACTTAGACTTTTTCAGTTATCTCCTAGTAGGTCCTGCTGCTGGCAATATCTCTCCTCCTGAAAGTCTCTCTCCTCCTGAAACCAGTTATTTTAGGATGACTTCCTCCTTAAGGTCCACAGTTCTTAATGGTTCAGGCACTTCTGCCTTATGTGCTAGATGTTTCGCCAATGAATCCCACCTCCTGGCTTGTGTTGTTTCCCTTCTCCCTTCATCCTGACCCCTGTACGTGGGTACAGCCTTTTCCTGACCCCACTTCACATGGCCTGAGATGGTCTCTCCTCTGCTCTGCCATTCTGATTCTGCCTTTAGGCCAAGCCCAACTCAACACTCATATTCGCTGGGAAGTTTTTCCAGTTGAACTCTAGGCCACGTTTCCTCTTTCTGTCAGTTTCCTATTTTGTCATACATAATCTGCATTGCCACGGAGCTTCACCAATTTGAAAAAAATCCTTTCATAGACAGTCTATGCTGCTATGCCGTATAGTCTCTAAAGTTAGTACCGATTAGGCCAATTTTCTTAGCTGTGGACTGGCGGATAGTGCAGCGTGTACAGATTAGACTTTTATTTAATGTTTCAAGGAATATGTGTTTCTTCAATTGGAGGCAGAAGTGAGAATAGAAGTTTTATGTAAGGATAGGAATAAATTGATCCTAACGATTATACTTGTATCAAATTACTAAACCTGAGAAAAGATAGAAACTGTATTGAATCAGCAGCGACACTATCTATCAAGTATCTTCTATGTCATAGACTAGAAAATGATTCAGTTGGATTATTCTTTTGTTTTCAGAACATCTAACAAGTAATGATTTTCTATTTATGAGAACTAATTCTGAACTTTTTGGTTTATTCAGTCATATATTTGTAAAAAATATGTTTATTGGCTCAGCTAAGAAAATACCGAAGAATTTTTCATTCAAGAAAGGGTTTCTTTTAATAATACATTAACTCAGGAACATAGGAAACCACTTTACCATCTTTTAAAAATAGCCTTGTGCAAATCAAAAAGCTGTTTGAGTGAGGAGGTCTATATTTTAATATTTCTTAAAAAATTATGTTAGACTCTTCCGTGTTGCAAGGAATAAAACATTATTAGCAATCTTGTTTAGTGGGTGTTTCTGGGAGACACAGAAGTAAATGAGGCAAGGAACTGTTTCCACTGCTACAGACAGGCCCTGAGGAGACCCAGGAACTGTGCAGGACACCACAGCCACAGGTATCCTGTCCAGTGTCAGGGCGCCTTGGCAACTCTGTCTCTGCCAGTCGCTACCCATGACCTCTCTGCTCTCCTCTTTACCTTATGGATTCCAATTATGAATTCTGCTGTCTTGTTATCTCTGTTGCCTCTGGAATCTCTGTATTCCTCCACTGTTATCCATCCATATATCCACTGACTCCTTCAAGTTATGTCTAAATTTCCTTAAAAAATAAAAACTAAAAAAACCTAACAGACCCCGTATTTTTTCACCCACTTCATGAGACAAGGCTATTTACAGCCTGCTAGAGTTTGGACACCAAACCTTGGTCCAGTTCATACGGTCAGAGTTTGAGGAGTCATGTTGTTCAAAGCAGGCTGTTACCAGGACTCATCTGATTGATAATTTTATCCTAGGCTAGAGTTGGCTCTACAGGATTAAAGGCCTTTGTTTCATCAGAGTCTCAGAATAGCTAGATGTGGGGATGCTGCAGCTTCATGCTGAGAAACTCACAAGACTAATCTAAAAGCTGGAATATTGACATTTTTATTGAAAATGACAAATCTGGTTATCATGCAGATCAGATTATTGTGACTGCCTGGCCAATTTGTTTCTTCTCCCTGCAGGCAGAGCTAAACCATAGGCAAGTTAGCTAGACAACTTGCCAGGTTTGCAAGGTATACATTTGTCTAAACAGTTTTGGATTTCCACATGTGGCTCTTACCAAAACCAGCCAAATGGAAATTGGTTCTACTTCTGATTCAATAGGTTACTACTTAGTAGAGATTTATTGAATGTGAAAGTTCTCGATTATACCTTTTGGTGAAAGTAAAGATCAGTCCTTGTCAGTAATAATCTATTTCTATGAGTTCTTTTCCAAAATAAACAACCATGTTACATTTTTGACTGAGAGATAGAGCCCCAAACTCTGAGGTCTCATGGTTCCTCAAAGTACAAGACAGAAAGCATTTGCCTCTGAATTTTCTCTGTCTTTCTCTCTTATTCTGGGGGTACAAGCATCCTTTGTCCTTCTTCCATCCTAGGTGTTGTAGCTTTACATATGTTAATGAATGGAAGTGAAATGTAAGTCACTCAGTTTTGTCCAACTCTTTGAGACCCCATGGACTATACAGTCCATGGAATTCTCCAGGCCAGAATACTGGAATGGGTAGCCATTCTCTTCTCCAGGGGATCTTCCCAGCCCAGGAATCAAACCCAGGTCTCCCGCATAGGAGGCAGATTCTTTACTAGTTGAGCCACCAGGGAAACCCACATATGTTCATACCTAATCCAAATTCAATGAGGCCCTCTATGAACCTGTTCTGGGATGGTAGATGGTACACTCAAAATCAGTCTCTTCCTGAAATGCTTCAGACACTGATTTGTTAGAACCATTAGTTTAATGTTAACAGTCTAATTCCAGATGTTCATTTAAGATTTTGATTCTCTCACTGTATCTTAAATCAATCATATATTTAAAGCCTAGGAGCCTTTGGACCATTTTAAGAGGATTTTACATATTTCTGATCTGATCACTTAGCTGTTGCTTCAGTATTCATGTGGTACTACAGGAAATTGTTCAAATATGTGGCCCTCTGTTGATTTCAAAGCCTAATTCTTTGACAGCCAAACTATCTCCTAGTTCTTCACAAGCCCCCTTGTCTGTTTTTTTTTCCTGCTAAAGTTATCAGCAGCTTGAGGCCTGGGTGGAGTCTTAATGCCAAGACCTGGTATCCTGGCATGCAGCTGGTACTCAGTTGAGGTTTATTGAATGTGAGGATTCTCTATTGCCAATATATCCTGGTGATTTCTGTAATTGCCTATAGATGCTGATTGAGAGTAGATTTAAGGAGTTGGTGAATTTAGCAGAGGAGTTAGCTTAAATCCTTTAATGTGTAAAATGTACACTACAACAGCAAGAAACATACCTTCCTTTTCTGTTAGGAATATGATTTCAATATTGATTTAATTTCATATTTCAAAGTAAATTGACAGAATATCAGCCTACATTACAAGGAAATGTCATAGCATATTGCTTAAATATTTGAAGTTGAACACTTGATTAAGAAGTATGAAATGATCCTCAGGCCAGCTAATGCCAGGCTCTATTTATTGTGATTGAGGCAGAAAAAGGGTTAGACTTCTTTGGACATGTTTGCTCTTTGTGTATGGCAATGATTTATCCTAATCTGTGACTGTCCTTAATTTCTAGAGGATGATCATGGGCTTTGCTTCTTGTAAGAGAGCTATGTTTTGACATTTTTCAATGACTTTAAATGCGTGTACATTAAAATATGTATTATGATTTATATGATGTGTGTGTATATATATATATATTTTCTTCTGTATAGCCATCAAAGTGTAAGCAATTACTCTCTCTTTTTAAGAACCATTATCTACTATTAGCTGCAGTACAAAGTGTACTCTTATATATTATCTGGTGTACTAATTAAATTGAATGGGTTAGTGAAAATCTATTCACAGTGTTGGAACTAATGACCGTGTGCATTAGTAGTGATAAAGAAGGCGCATTTGAAGACAAATGTCTTGCTTTAATAGCACTATTGTACCATTTGTATAAAGAAAGTGGCATTTCTTTCAAATTGTCTGTAAGTAAAGACTGTCATTATATGAATAATAAAGTATCCCCTATGTCTCCAGACTAACTAATGTTTAGTAAATATTTTTCCTTTGTTGATTGTATCCATTCAGGGACTGTAAAATCATTGCTGCTAATGTAATTCTAAATGGGTATTGATACCAGTTATGGTTATTATACTGTTGAAAAATCAGGCAATATGGGAGCCTTAGAATTACATTAGAAGAGATAGTGTATATGTACTTTTTAAAAACTAGCAGTACCAATTAACAACTGAAATCTGTATTCAAGACCTCAGGACAAAATAGACATTAAAATAAATAAAATCATTTAGTAATGTGAGCTTCATAAGTAATGTTTGCTTTGTTAATAGCTATGTCTCCAGCACTAAAAAGAATGCCTGTTACATAGTACATTATCAATAAATATTTGTTGAATATTGAAGTCATATATAGCATCCTATGATCCTTCTTCTCATGAATAGTTAAGGTTTATTTATGTCTCAGTCCATTTGGTCTTCCAAGACAGAAATACCAAAGACTGAGTGGCTTTAATAACAAAAGTTCATTTCACACAGTTCTGTAGGCTGGAAGTCCAAGATCAAGATGCCAGTAGATTCGGTGTCCGATGAGAGATTGCTTCCTGGCTCACAGATGGCTATCCTTTTGCTGTAATCTTACATGGCAGAAAGGGTAAGCAGAGGGAGCTCACTGAGGGACGAAGGGTCTCTTTTATAAGGCACTAAATTAAAAGATGCTTACTCCTTGGAAGGAAAGTTATGACCAACCTAAATAGCATATTGAAAAGCAGAGACATTACTTTGCCAGCAAAGGTCCATCTAGTCAAGGCTATGGTTTTTCCAGTCTTCATGTATGGATGTGAGAGTTGGACTGTGAAGAAAGCTGAGTGCCAAAGAATTGATGCTTTTGAACTGTGGTGTTGGAGAAGACTCTGGAGAATCCCTTGGACTGCAAGGAGATCCAACCACTCCATCCTAAAGGAGACTTGAAATATACATTAAAAATGCTGAGTGCCTCTCCTCAAATATTAAATAGTAATAAGTTCCCTGTTAAAAACTTGAGAAACTAGGTTCTAAGAAGTGAGGAAATCTGGCTGCAGTAGTATGGCTATGAAACAACATAGCTGTCCCCTGGTTTCATACTTTTAGATTTGACCTCTGTGTGAAACATGCCCACTCACTGCTGAAGGAGATAACAATGTCAGGACTCCATCTGTGTAAAAAATAGAATCAGAATATAATATCTATCTGTGGGTAACTAATAAGTTTAATGAAACTAAGCTAGGTTTGTATTGGAGAAATGTTTTACAGTGAAGAAACTGAGGTAATTTACTTGCAGTAAGCAGTACAGGGTTAGAACACCACGAAAAGACATTATATGCCAATATTTAACTAGCTCTCATGGAATCATTTAATGATTATTATGACAATCTGATGTTAAAAACACTAGGTCTGATGAAGATTAATTAAATTATCTGATATTTTTGAGGCTCTAGATACTTTAAAATTCCATCACAGTGACAAATGACTCCAATTCTCTATAGGTTTCAACCATGTTGATATGCCATGTGGAGTGCCTGTATCTCTGACATAGAGGGAAAAGAAAGAGCCCCAGGCTAAAGGCACAATCCGTTCCTGGGCTCTACCATACTACTGGCACAAGGCAAGGAGCAATAGGGCCAATAGAAATACCTGGTGGTTCTTAAATCTTCTGCTCCAGTGTGGCAAGTTTTACTTCTGCTGGCCAAAGCAGAGGTCAGGCTCAACTCCAGTGGTGCAAGGAGGTATATTTATTCCCATGAAAGGTACTTAAAGTCACATGACAATGCATGATGATGTTGATGTAGGATTCCTCTTGTGGAAAGGAGGAATAAGTAATTAGAGACAGGCCACATTGTACTAGTCTATCTGTATTAGCTTCCCAGAGTCACCATAACAAAGGAGCACAATCTGGGGGCTTAATACTCCCAGTTCTGGAGGCTGGAAATCAGAAATTGAGGACTTAACAGGTCCATGGTCCTCTGAGACTCAGGGTAGAATCCTTCCTTGCCTCTCCTGGCTTCTGCTGGTAGCCGTTCAGCCTTGGCATCCCTTGGATTGCAGCTTCGCCACTCTCTTTTCCAGCTGCTGTCACTGGGTATTCTCCCTGTGTGTCTTTCTGTTTCTGACTGTTGTTACTTGGTATTCTCCCTGTGTGTCTTTCTATTTCTGACTGTTGTCACTTGGTATTCTCCCTTGTGTCTTTCTGTTTGTGTGGCATCTTCCCCTTTTTCATATGGACATCGGTTACAGTGGATTAGGGGTCCATTGTATTCAACTTGATTCTCCCTGCAAAGAGTCTGTTTCCAAATAAGGTCATGTTCACAGATACCAGGTTTAGGACTTTAACATATCTTTTGGAGGCACACAATTCAACCGATACACTGCCCTAAGCTTATTTCCTGGCTTGGGTTTTTTTTTTTTTTTTAAATTTTGGCTGCACTGGGTCTTCATTGTGGTGCATAGCCTCAGCCGTTGCTGTGTGTGGGCTCTTTAGTTGTGGTGCATGGGTTTCTCTAGTTGCAGCATGTGGGTTTAGTTGCCCTGTGGCATGTGAGATCTTAGTTCCCAACCAGGGATCGAACATGCGTCCCCTGCATTGGAAGGTATACTCTCAATGACTGGACAACCAAGGAAGTCCCCCACTTCTTATACTGAGGTCCTCTCTCTCCCTCTACCTGTAAGCCTCAGTGCAAACCATTTACTTTGTTCTAAATCTCTTATTTGTGCTCTATGATTGATGGATATCTTGTTTGTGTCTCTTTGCCAGCGTCTCCTATTTCACAATTGAATTGTACAGTGTTGATCCAAGTATAACCACTTAGTTAAATTTATTCCTGTTCTTCCATAATCTAATAGAAATAGATGCAAGATAAATCAATGGATTTTAATGTAACAGGATATGAAAAGGGCACTAATATGATTTCAGATTCTTCACTGCAACCAGTCTTTGAGAAACCACCACTTGTCCACTTTGGGTTATATAAAAAAATAATATTCACAATATTCTGGCAAGTCTAGGAAAATGCTTACCAGCCTTTACACAGCATTTACAATAGATTGCAATGGGCCCAGTCCGTTGCTCATCTCCTCTCTCCTTTACCTTCATCTATCCTTCTGTGTTGGCTTCATCCTTACCAACTGTTACACAAGTTTAGTTCTCTCATGTCAAAACACTAGACACTTTGAAATTCCTGCCTTTCTTCCAACAGTATTTGCCATCGTTGACCACCATTTTCTCTTGTTTTCCTGACATCACACTATCCTGATTTTCTTCCTACTTCTTGGAAAACTTATTTTACCTCCTTTTTAAACTCTTCCTTGTCTGCTGCTGCTGCTAAGTCGCTTCAGTCGTGTCCGACTCTGTGCGACCCCATAGACAGCAGCCCACCAGGCTCCTCTGTCCCTCCTCATCTAACTTCCCCTTAAATATTGATGTTCCTCAGGACTCAATACTGGAGTTTTGCTCCTCTGTTTCTGCCCTCTCCTTGGGCTATCAATTATATTTACCCTTTGTTTTCAATTGCTGTCTACATGCTAATGACTCAAATCTCTACTTTTTATCTGATCCTTACCCCTGAGTTTGAGTACTCTTTATGTTAATGATTTTTGCAACTTTTTTCCTAGGCTGTCTCCAAAGTTCCTGAAGCTCAGCCTACTCTGAACTCAGGTAAACATCTTATGTTTTAAACACTGCCCTCAGTGAATGTCATAGAAATTAGAAGCATTGACTCTGAAACAGTATGGGCAGACCAAATCCTGGCTCCAACACTTACTGGCTGTGTGATTTATAACAAACTATTTATCTTCTACGTTCCCATTTCTTAATTTGTATGATATGAATATCAGTTGTACATACCTCAAAATTTGTTAATAAGGCTACATGTAGAAGGCTGAGAATGGTGTTAGACATGTAGAAAATATCAGTGAATGTCAACTATTACTTTTTACCCTGATGTACCAACATGAAACCTGGGTGTCCTTATATGACAGTCTTTATCCCATATCTGGATAGAACTCATTCCAGTAATTAATTTTTCTCATCTATTCCTGGCTCCCTCTTGGCAGTCTCCACAATATAGCCAAATCTGTTACCAACAACTTGATTGCTTCACTGTCATTCATAAGACTCAATAATGGCTCCCTCATTAGTGTTAGTAGTGGGGTTAAGCTCTCCCAGCATTGGGACAATGAGATGAGAGGCATTGGATGCTGAGCTGTCGGCTGCAGTTCTCCTCCATGGAGAGACTAGAGAAAGCATCAGATTCTACCCGCAACCCAGCATGAGGCTTTTAAGATCTGAGGAGGAGGATCTACCCTATATTCTTTTTCTTCTGATGATTCTTTCAAGGAAATTCAAAAACTCTGAGCCTGGAATAAGGGGAGTCTAGACAAAACAGGGACTTTCCTGGTGGCTCAGTGGTAAAGAATCTACCTGTCAATGCAGGAGACCCAGGTTGATCCCTAAGTCAGGAAGATCGCCTGGAGGAGTAAGTGACAACCCACTCCAGTTTTCTTGCCTGGAGGATCCCATGGACAGAGGAGCTGGGTGGGTTACAGTCCATGGGGTTGCAAAGAGTTGGACACTACTGAGTGCCTGAGCCTGCATATGCAGATAGGAACAGAACATTCAGATAATCAGTCAGGTGGCGGAAGATGTGACCTGGGTAAGCAAGAGAATTGAAAGGCTAATTATATTATCTCTTTGCAACATTCTTACTAAATGGTAGGACTTACTGGTGTTACCAGAGCAAAATTTTAATTGAAAGGCTAATTTCTAATTTTTACCATTTGCTGTTTAAATGTTAGTACTATAAAACCAAAACAAAAAGGAAAAAAGATTTTTCAGTTGAGAATTTTACCTACAACCTTGTGTCCACTCAAGGGAAATATTTCAGAATGAAATAGACCGGAGTGTTTGGCCCCTGGCGTGCTTTCCTAACAATTAAATCGGGCTGCCTCTGCCAGCCATTTCAAAGACATTTCCTGTTTGAAGTAGCCTGCCCACTCAGTGTGAGAGGATGTAGCTGATTATCCTCCTGTAAACAAGGAAAAGGCCTGCAGGTGGTCTGACTTGGAAGAAAAACCTGGCTGTGGGAGAGAGAGGAAGCTTCGGGGTAAAGAGAAAAAGGCATGAAGGAAGCCAGAAAAATGAAATTTAGTGCATAAAATGAACTGGAAAAGATCCAGACAAAGTGCAGTGGGAAAGTGCTGTTGGCATCCTCATTCTGGGAATGCTGGGCCCCTTCTGCGGGTGAAGGAGTGAAGCTGCTCATCTCATCAAAACAAGCTCTTCAAGAAGATGTCAGACTTTGAGTACACTAGCAAAGCATTTTATTGTAAATGTTTTGATTATTTTGTGTAGTGACTAAAGCAGGATGTAGAGTGGAGGAAATCCTGAGATATCAAAGAAAAAATGTGCTGGATGTCGCTAGACAGGCCAGAGAGACTTTATTTAAGACCATCGCAATAGGATGGAGAAGGAAATGGCAACCACTCCAGTATTCTTGCCTGGAGAGTCCCGTGGACAGAGGAGCCTGGCAGGCCATGGTCCATGGGGTCGCAGAGAGTCAGACACAACTGAAGTGACTAAGCATGCATGCACACAACAGGGTAGACAGATTGGTCTCCTGGAAAGAAAGGCAGGAATATTTTAAGTGCTGAGATGAACCAGTGGTAATTCCTGGGAGACATCAGGGCCGAGGCGGGTCAATGTGTTTAGGCCACATGTGTTTGCTGATTGGTGCTTATTGAAGTTAAGTTCCTGTACTTCCACAAAGACTAGAGGATAGGCATACTGTCTCCTTGATGATTATGTTTCAAAGGGATGGCTTTCAGGCCCTTGAGAAAGACATCCTTGGGTTGTAATAGGGCAAGAAGCTTTTAGAAAGATTTATTCAAAGGGACAGAGAAATAATTTATGATAGAAAGTTTTCTAAAGTAAATGCTCTAAGTAAAGAGAGTTCAGGGACCTAAAGTCAGGAGGAAGCCTATCTAAAGTTTAGTAAAAACAAGTTAGTTGCTCAATTATGTCTGACTCTTTGCAATCCCATGGACTATAGCCTGCCAGACTCCTCATTCCATGGAACTTTCCAGGAAAGAATACTGGAATGGGTAGCCATTCCCTTCTCCATGGGATCTTCCCAACTTAGGGATCAAACCTGGGTCTCCTGAACTGCAGGCAGATTCTTTATCCTCTGAGCCACCACAGAAGCCCTTTTAACCTATCCTTTTAGTAAACCTGAGGGGTATGTTCCCACGTCCGAGGCCAGGGGCAGTGGCCAAGAGGAGCTACCCCACATCCGAGGTCAGGGGCAGCGGCTGAGAGGAGTGTCAGACTTTATTTTTTTGGGCTCCAGAATGACTGCAGATGGTGATTGCAGCCATGAAATTAAAAGACGCTTACTCCTTGGAAGGAAAGTTATGACCAACCTAGATAGCATATTGAAAAGCAGAGATATCACTTTGCCAACAAAGGCCTGTCTAGTCAAGGCTATGGTTTTTCCAGTGGTCATGTATGGATGTGAGAGTTGGACTGTGAAGAAAGCTGAGTGCCGAAGAATTGATGCTTTCTAACTGTGGTGTTGGAGAAGACTCTTGAGAGTTCCTTGGACTGCAAGGAGGTCCAACTAGTCCATTCTAAAGGAGATCAGTCCTGGGTGTTCATTGGAAGGAATGATACTAAAGCTGAAACTCCAATACTTTGGCCACCTCATGTGAAGAGTTGACTCATTGGAAAAGACTCTGATGCTGGGAGGGATTGGGGGCAGGAGGAAAAGGGGACGACAGAGGATGAGATGGCTGGATGGCATCACAGACTCGATGGACGTGAGTTTGAGTGAACTCTGGGAGTTGATGATGGACAGGGAGGCCTGGCATGCTGCAATTCATGGGGTCGCAAAGAGTCGGACACGACTGAGCGACTGAACTGAACTGAACTGAGGGGTATGTTAAGTCCATCTTGGTCAATATGGGTTAGGTTGTCTGATGGAGTGTTTAAAAGACCAGTGAGACCAAGTAAAGATCTAAATGGTTGCTTCCCCAAACATTGAATATACTCTGATCATGATCATGAAACCTAACATGATGCTCAAAGCATAGAAGACACTCAAAACAGTTTTTTTGAGTGAATAAATGAACACAAAATGAATAAATGATTCGATCAGTCCATTCACCACCCCTCTCCCCTGTTAGGAGTTGCTTTGTAAGTTTCTACTCTAGTAAATGGGAAATACAAATTAATTATCTATATGAAATCCAAAGCTTCATTACTATGGCTGCCATTTTATTGGCTAATATTCATGTTGTTAAATACACTGGCAAACTGCTTTTAACTTCCTTAATCCAAAGTGCTATACAGTCATACAGGGATTCCCTGGTGGCTCAGAGGTTAAAGCATCTGCCTGCAATGCAGGAGACCTGGGTTTGATCCCAGGGTCAGGAAGATCCCTAGAGAAGGAAATGGCAACCCACTTCAGTATTCTTGCCTGGAGAATCCCATGGACAGAGGAGCCTAGTGGGCTACAGTCCACGGGATCGCAAAGAGTCAGACATGACTGAGTGACTTCACTTCACTATACATTTTAATTATAAAACCATCTCTTTAACAAAATAAACTATTAATTTTCTTAGAATTTCTCTGAAACTCTGTAAAACTCCCCTAGAATTTTTCCTTCTACATTCTATAAATGTTATAGAAATAATACAGTTAAATAAATTAAAAAATGAAAACCAAAATAAATAAATAGATAAATGGTTGCTTCTCTAAAAATCAACTCACTAACTTAAATAATACAAGGGAGGCATTGGTTCATGTAACTGAAACTTCTAGGTAAAGTTTGTTTTGATTCTGGGCAGAAAAAGTCTTGTAACCAAACAGAACCCTATGCAGCTTTCCTAGGACAGACTCCCCCATGTCCCTGCTTGCCTCTTGCTTGTAGGAAAACTCTAGCCTCCTAAATCATCTTCACATTCCAAAGAATAAATGTAATCAGAGAAGTGAGAAAATGCAGATGGAGACCAAAACAGCTAAGCAAGTCTAAATAATAATAGTTAGCCATTAAACAAAATCAAGGATCTTGAGTTACCCCCGGAGGTCTAAAGGTAATATTCTTAGCTATGTCCTTTGAGCTGTATTGCAGATATTGAAACCTTTGCCAAGTGGAAGAAGTTAATTGTATATTGCCCACAACCACATAGACCCCAGACCAGTTAGAACCAGAAAGTTGATGATGTTGACTCCCAATTACCTTACCACCAATCAATCAGAAGAATGTCCATGAGCTGATCACACACCCTGCAACACCCTGTCTTCAAAAACCTTTCCCTGAAAGCCAGCAGACAGTTAGGCCTTTTAAAAACAAGCTACCTGGACTCCTTGCTTGGTGCCCTGCAGTAATGCTGGTTTTTCCTTCCTCACAACCTGGTTTCAGTAGATTGGCTTTTCTGTGGGAAGGTGAGCGGACCCAAGGCTGGTTTGGTGAGAGTTCCTTTTTCTCAGTATCTCTGCTTTGTTTCCTTGATACTGACACCAGCATGAGCACTTCTCCCTTAGAGTTTTAAGGTGTCAGCCAGTAGTTTCCAGGTTAAAACATTCTTCTCCACATGTGACAGGAAGGGAGTTTTGGCAGCAGCTCAGGAAAAGAAGGAGCTTTCCTTTCCATGAAGCCTAGCAAATATCTCCTCGAGCCCTTTGCGGGTCTTGTTGAGTCACGTGTTTATCCCTGAAGCAGTCACATGGCCAGGGAGGTAGACTTAGTTGATTTCCTTGAGTTAGGGGTAGATTCCATCAGTTTGCTTGAGCTGTTGTAACAAAGTGCCACAAAGTGTGCAAGTTAATAGAAATTTATTCTCTTACAGTTTTGTAGGCAAGAAGTTCAAAATCAAGGTGTTGGTAGGATGATGATTTCTTGAAGGCTCTAGGGGAGAATTTGTAGCATGCCTTTCTCTTGACATCTGGTTTCTGCCAACAGCCCTTGGCATTTCTTGGTTTGCAGCTGCACAACTCTTATCTCTGTCTCTGTTGCTACATGGAATTCTTCTTCATGTGTTTGTGTCCAAACTTCCCTCTTTTATTAAAGATACCAGTTATAGTAGATTTGTAGTTGCTTAGTTGCTAACTTGTTTAGTTGCTAATCTGGCTCTTTGTGACTCCATGGACTGTAGCCCGCCTGGCTCCTTCTGTCCATGGGATTTTCCAGGCAAGAGTACTGGAATGGGTTGCCATTTCCTTCTCCATGGGATCTTCCTGACCTTTGGGCTTACCCGGATGATCTCATCTTACTTGATTCTATCCAAAAAGGCTCTATTTTCCTAATAAAAAAGTTATATTCTCAGGTACTGGAGGTTAGGACTCTGTGTGTGTGTCCATAATTAAATCCATAACAGGATGAATTCATTTATAAAGACTTTTTTGGTTATTAGAAGGGGTAATTGGATGCTGGAGAGGCAAAAGAAAAACACTTGACACATTACTGTTAGAAATAGTCATAATTATAGCCATTCTGCTCTCTGATTTCCATTTCTTAGTTCAGTTCCGTTCAGTGCAGTCACTCAGTCATGTCCCACTCTTTGCAACCCCATGAATCACAGCACACCAGGCCTCCCTGTCCATCACCAAGTCCCAGAGTTCACTCAAACTCATGTCCATCGGGTCGGTGATGCCATCCAGCCATCCCATCCTCTGTTGTCCCCTTCTCCTCCTGCCCCCAATCCCTCCCAGCATCAGGGTCTTTTCCAATGAGTCAGCTCTTCGCACGAGGTGGCCAAAGTACTGGAGTTTCAGCTTTAGCATCAGTCCTTCCAAAGAACACCCAGGACGGATCTCCTTTAGAATGGACTGGTTGAATCTCCTTTCAGTCCAAGGGACTCTCAAGAGTCTTCTCCAATACCACAGTTCAAAAGCATCAATTCTTCAGTGCTCAGCTTTCTTCACAGTCCAACTCTCACATAGCCTTGACTAGACGGACATTTGTTGGCAAAGTAATGTCTCTGCTTTTGAATATGCTATCTAGGTTGGTCATAACTTTCCTTCCAAGGAGTAAGCGTCTTGTAATTTCATGGCTGCAATCACCATCTGCAGTGATTTTGGAGCCCCAAAAAATAAATTCTGACACTGTTTCCCCATCTATTTCCCATGAAGTGATGGGACCAGATATTATGATCTTCATTTTCTAAATGTTGAGCTTTAAGCCAACTTTTTCACTCTCTTCTTCTACTTTCATCAAGAGGCTTTTTAGTTCCTCTTCACTTTCTGCCATAAGGGTGGTGTCATCTGCATAGCTGAGGTTATTGATATTTCTGCTGGCAATCTTGATTCCAGCTTGTGCTTCTTCCAGCCCAGCGTTTCTCATGATGCATAGCAGTTAAATAAGCAGGGTGACAATATACAGCCTTGATGTACTCCTTTTCCTATTTGGAACCAGTCTGTTGTTCCATGTCCAGTTCTATTGCTTCCTGACCTGCATATAGGTTTCTCAAGAGGCAGATCAAGTGGTCTGGTATTCCCATCTCTTTCAGAATTTTCCAGTTTATTGTGGACCACACAGTCAAAGGCTTTGGCATAGTCAATCAAGCAGAAATAGGTGTTTTTCTGGAACTCTCTTGCTTTTCCCATGATCCAGCAGATGTTGGCAATTTGATGTCAGGTTCCTCTGCCTTTTCTAAAACCAGCTTGAACATCTGGAAGTTCACGGTTCATGTATTGCTGAAGCCTGGCTTGGAGAATTTTGAGCATTGCTTTACTAGCGTGTGAGATGAGTGCAACTGTGTGGTAGTTTGAGCATTCTTTGGCATTGCCTTTCTTTGGGATTGGAATGAAAACTGACCTTTTCCAGTCCTGTGGCCACTGCTGAATTTTCCAAATTTGCTGGCATATTGAGTGCAGCACTTTCACAGCGTCATCTTTCTTAGTTCAGTAGCCCTCTTTTTCTAAAATTCCCACTTCAATAATTCTCCTTACAGGACCTCCCATCCACTCACCCTACTGCCTCACTTCCCTATTTGGCTTGCATTGCAAGGTTTTCATTACAATCTCTCTCTTGCACATGCTCTTGGTTATACTTGTGTCTTTCATTGGTGAAGTGCATTGTACAACACTATGATCCTGGCTAAATCTGAATCTTGGCTAGCTCTGCTATTGAACTGAGCCTCTGAACATGGCTAGAGAAAAACACACTTAAATGCTGACTAATACCACTTAAAATTTATGACGGCAAACCTCAAATGGTCACTCAGTACTGCTGAGCCATCCTGTTTTATACGTTTTTCTTATTGATCAATTTTTCCACTCTTTCACATCTTTCCCTTTTTTCAAACCTCCTCTACTCATCTCACAATCCTAGTTCCACCCAATGCCCTTGTGTCTTATTCATTGATAAAAAGAAGGAAACAGAATAGCATCTTTTAATCCACCAATTATGAAATCTACCAAAATTCCCACAGCTGTACTCTTATCCTTTGCTGTCCCTCCTGGAGCAGTGGATAGACTATTTGTACTCCCCTGAGGGCAGGACTCACCTCGCTGTGCCCTTTGCTTCTGCCAATCCCCTCTGCCCAACACTGTTTCTCTCCATTTATAGGATCATTTCCATAAGCATATAATATACCATCATAGCTCCATTATTTGAAAAGTTCTCACCTGTCTTCATATTTCTCTGAAAATTTTTGGTTCCTTTCTGCTTCCTTTGAGAACAAAACTTCATGAAAGAGCTAGACTCAGCTGGTCTCCACTGTCTGCTCCAACTGGACTCATCACCAAGACTCAATTTAAGCCGCTCTTGTAAAGGCCTCACCCACCTCTACCTTGTCAAACCCATTGGCCATTCTCAGTCTTTATCTTACCCTGTTGGCAGTTTTGATACAGTTGTTTACTTCCTTCTTTTGGAAACACCTCTTTCCACTTCAGGGAACCACACATTCTGAGAACTACACATTCACAGTTGGACCACATGCTTGGGAGCACTGGCCACCTCACTGGCCAGTCCTCTCACTGCTTCTCTCTTCCTGAAATCTAAATGTTGAAATGCCCCAGGGTGTGATCCTCAGCCTTCCATTCTCTCCAAATATACTCCATAGGTCATGTCAGTCATTCCATGGCTTTGTATCTCATTCAATGCCGTTGACTCCTTTATTTCTATCTCTAGTCCTTAACTCTACCCTCAGTGCATATTTTTGGCTACCTATTTTTTATTCTGTTTAGATCTCTGCTAAGTATCGATAAAGGACAGAAATGGTATGGACCTAACAGAAGCAGAAGATATTAAAAAGAGGTGGCAAGAATACACAGAAGAACTGTACAAAAAAGATCTTCATGACCAAGATAATCATGATGGTGTGATCACTCATCTAGAGCCAGACATCCTGGAATGTGAAGTCAAGTGGGCCTTAGAAAGCATCACTATGAACAAAGCTAGTGGAGGTGATGGAATTCCAGTTGAGCTGTTTCAAATCCTGAAAGATGATGCTATGAAAGTGCTGCACTCAATATGCCAGCAAATTTGGAAAATTCAGCAGTGGCCACAGGACTGGAAAAGGTCAGTTTTCATTCCAATCCCAAAGAAAGGCAATGCCAAAGAATGCTCAAACGACCACACAATTGCACTCATCTCACACGCGAGTAAAGTAATGCTCAAAATTCTCCAAGCCAGGCTTCAGCAATACGTGAACCGTGAACTCCCTGATGTTCAAGCTGGTTTTAGAAAAGGTAGAGGAACCTGAGATCAAATTGCCAACATCCGCTGGATCATGGAGAAAGCAAGAGAGTTCCAGAAAAACACCTATTTCTGCTTGATTGACTATGCCAAAGCCTTTGACTGTGTGGTCCACAATAAACTGGAAAATTCTGAAAGAGATGGGAATATCAGACCACCTGACCTGCCTCTTGAGAAACCTATATTCAGGTCAGGAAGCAACAGTTAGAACGGGACATGGAACAACAGACTGGTTCCAGATAGGAAAAGGAGTACGTCAAGGCTGTATATTGTCACCCTGCTTATTTAACTTCTATGCAGAGTACATCATGAGAAACGCTGGGCTGGAAGAAGCACAAGCTGGAATGAAGATTGCTGGGAGAAAATATCAATAACCTCAGATATGCAGATGACACCACCCTTATGGCAGAAAGTGAAGAGGAACTCAAAAGCCTCTCGATGAAAGTGAAAGAGGAGAGTGAAAAAGTTGCCTTAAAGCTCAACATTCAGAAAACGAAGATCATGGCATCTGGTCCCATCACTTCATGGGAAATAGAAGACTTTATTTTTTGGGGCTCCAAAATCACTGCAGATGGTGATTGCAGCCATGAAATTACAAGACGCTTACTCCTTGGAAGGAAAGTTATGACCAACCTAGATAGCATATTGAAAAGCAGAGACATTACTTTGCCAACGAAAGTCCGTCTAGTCAAGGCTATAGTTTTTCCAGTGGTCATGTATGGATGTGAGAGTTGGACTGTGAAGAAGGCTGAGTGTCAAAGAATTGATGCTTTTGAACTGTGATGTTGGAGAAGACTCTGGAGAATCCCTTGGACTGCAAGGAGATCCAACCAGTCCATTCTAAAGGAGATCGGTCCTGGGTGTTCTTTGGAAGGACTGATGCTGAAGCTGAAACTCCAATACTTTGGCCACCTCATGTGAAGAGTTGACTCATTGGAAAAGACTCTGATGCTGGGAGGGATCGGGGGCAGGAGGAGAAGGGGAAGACAGAGGATGAGAAGGCTGGATGGCATCACTGACTCGATGGACATGAGTTTGGGTGAACTCCGGTAGTTGGTGATGGACAGAGAGGCCTGACGTGCTGCAATTCATGCGGTCACAAAGAGTCGGACATGACTGTGTCACTGAACTGAACTGAAGTATCACAAATTATTATCTCTCAAACAGAACTCTTGATTTCTACTACTGATCTTTTTCCTTCCTCAGTCGGTCTCATCTTATTATACGGCCACATAACATACTCTTTTGTTCGGAGTCATCCTTGCTTCTTCTCATGTTACACTTCACTTTCAATCTACTGACAAAACTTGGAAAGTCTAGTACTAAAATATATCCTGGAACAAAAAAGGTATCCTGAATCCCATTACTCTGACCATATTCACTTTTAGCTGACCCCATTCCAGCCTACTACAATCTCTTTTCTGAGTAATTTCAATACTTAATCAGATTTCCTGTTTCCACTCTTTCCTCCCTACAGTCTATTTCTCTAGTAGCCAAAATGGTTTTTAGGTCATTAATTGGATCATATTATTCCCTCATTATCAGTATTCCAATGAATAAAATATTGTCCAAAGTGCTTATCGTGATTTAGCACCTGTTCTCCTTTCCTATCTCATCTGTTTCTCTTACCACTATCCCTGGCTCACTCCTTGAGTCTAACCTGTGTTTTTCTGTCATAGCACCTAACACTTCCTGGAGAGAAGGCAATGGCACTCCACTCCAGTACTCTTGCCTGGAAAATCCCATGGATGGAGGAGCCTGGTGGGCTGCAGTCCATGGGGTCGTGAAGAGTCAGACACGACTGAATGACTTCACTTTCACTTTTCACTTTCATGCACTGGAGAAGGAAATGGCAACCCACTCCAATGTTCTTGCCTGGAGAATCCCAGGGACTGGGGAGCCTGGTGGGCTGCCGTCTGTGGGGTCACACAGAGTCAGACACAACTGAAGCAACGCAGCAGCAGCAGCAGCAGCAACGCTTCTTGAATATCATATTCTATATTTATTTTTATCTTCTATATCCTCAGTACCTAGAATAGAGAGTGATGACTGTAAGTAAGAGGTGCCAATAAACATGGCTTGGATAATAATAATAATATTACCAATAGCTCATACTCAAACTTATATGAGCCATGGACTTAGTGCTCCATATAAATTATTTAGTAATTATTTCAGCTCTATAATGTAGGTTTCATCATTATTCCATTTAAGGGATTAACAAATTGAAACTGACACAATGTCACAGTTACTAAGTGGTAAAGACTGAAAACCCTAAAACCCTGAAACCCTGAAACCCTGGCTCTTGGGTTTTAGAACCTTGCTCTTGAACATTCTTCCTTTCTCAATGCCATACCATCTTACCCTAAATTTTAAACCCTACCACAAACCCAGAGAAGTTCCCTGCTCCCTCTTAGAAGTGAAAGTGGACGCTAATGGTGCTAGTGTGCCTGCATACTCTTGGCACATTCCCCAGCTTCACGTCCCAAATCCAGTCTCCAGGTCCTTCTTGCTGCATTGCTTCCTAAAGACATTTTGCCTTTGCTTTCTTTTACATTTGCTCCCAGGTGCCCCTGGCACAGCCTATTAACTCTTTTAAGAGTTCTTACGCTTCTTGTCTCCTAGAATTGTCAGGTCAATTTTCACTCTTATCATATTGCCACAAAGATGTGAATGCATACTTTCATGTATAAGTGAATGCATTTAAATTAAAGGAACTGAGTTCCCACAAATAATTCGACATTGGATATAACGACTAAGACCTTAGGCCTCTACTGGAACTCAGCAGCTATTTGATTGATTAGTAAATGAGTACTCAAAACCTAAATAACCCTATTTTTCACTTTTTAAAATGAATTTAATATTAGTTGTTGCTTCGAGAATAACTATACTTGTACTTAGTGGAACTTAATTTATATGTTTCAATTGCAAAGAATGCTGTTTATTTGTGGATCTCACTTATAAATAAGCAGAGGAGTGATTTGGAAGGATTTTCCTCTTCTACGTGTGTCTGAAATTTTGTGTTTTTTTTAGGAAGAGCTAAAAGTGGAAGAATCAGGCCAATTATTGTAAGTGCTAGTTATCATTACTTTACCACTGAATACGTGTCTCTTTAGAGCAGAGTCTCTATGATGCTGCCCTATGCTTCTCTCGGGTGTTTCACTTTATTCTACCTACCATTCTGCAGAACAGTCACTAGATTTTGCAGACAGAAAATAACCCTTTAGGCATTTTTAAAAATAGCACATTCACTTTTAATTTGAAGGCAGCTCACTTCTCTTGTTTATGCTGAAAGCCTCTTCTTTTAGAGAACTCTCTCTCGATTCCCTTTGGATAATTAAATAACTGGTCTTGTTCACTGCTTTTTTGGACCTGGAGGCTTGCCCTGATTCAGCAGCTGATATTGATGCAGATTTTAAGATAAAATCCACTTGTTAAGGTAGATCTGCTTTCCAGTTTCCTTAGATAATATATGTGAAGGACCTGTGGACTCCACTGGCCAAATCAATTGTGAAATTAACTAAAAAGCTAAAATGAGGCTTCTCTCATTTGTCTTTGAAGAAAAAGCATTGACAATATTGTCTATAAAGGAAACCAGTGGCTATCTCTTCTAAAGAAATGAGTCCCTTAATCTCTGAATACCAAGGCTATATTTTTTTTAGGACTGTCCACTCATTTCCCACTTAGCTTCTAAAAGTATGATGTTCTTGCGTTCTTGCAACACACAGAATCACAGTTTCATGCATATCATCTCTGACACTCACGTTTATGGCCTCAGGAACACAGCTGTCCTGAAACTCTTTCTGGGCCAAAGTTGAGAATGATTTACTTGGAGTCAGTTTGCCAACCACAGGGTCTACAAATCTGCTGATTCACTCAGTTCTTGAAGAAAAATCAATTGTGTCAAATCGTCTTGCACTATGATAGGAAACATTGTGAGCAGAAGTCAATTCAATATTAATTTAGTGCTTTGTATTTGACACCACTCGACACTGAGCTAAAGCTGGCTCTCTGGCCACATAAAACAGCATGATGGGCTGCACTTCTGTCGTTTCACTGCTACCTACTACTATTTATGCCACCTCTAGTACCTCCGCTGTAACGACTACTACTGCTGCTTCTATGGCTACTGCATAAAGTTTACAAGGCACCCAGTATGTGATACGTACATTTTGGATCATTTCTACTTAATACAACAGCTCTAATCATGTAATATAATTTATAATATGTCTATTATAAATTTACAAGTCAAAGCACAAAGCAGTCAAGTAACTTGCTCAAAGTCTCATAGCTAGTAGTGAAGAATGGGGCCACGAGTTCTAATTTCAGACCTTTGTACTACCTGTACTCAGCATCTCATTAACAATATCAGATGGTAGATGCATCAAAAGAATATTTACTTTGTATATTTTAATGTATTAATAGTATAAGCCATCTGAGAGATTTGCCAACATGAGCTGCATAGAAATTATATTTTTTTGTTCTTTTTTATCTTCAAGATGACTTTATTTTTTTTTAATAAAAATTTTATTTTACATTGGAGCATAGTTGGTTAACAATGTTGTGTTAATTTTAGGTGTACAGTCAAGTGATTCAGTTATACATATAAATGTATCCTAGGTTTCAGATTCTCTTTCTGGTTCAGTTCAGTTCAGTCCAGTCACTCAGTCATGCCTGACTCTTTGTGACCCCATGGGCTATAGCATACCAGGCTTCCCTGTCCATCACCAACTTCTGGAGCTTACTCAAACTCATGTCCATCGAATTGGTGTTGCTATCCAAACATCTCATCTTCTGTCGTCCCCTTCTCCTCTATAGAATATTGAGCAGAATTCCCTGTGTTATACAGTAGGTCCTTCTTGGGAATCTATTTTATACATAGTAGTGTGTACATCCCAAACTCCCTGTCATATTGTTTTATTTTTCAATTAAATGTATAAAACCATCCACTCTTGCCAGTGGCACTATCTTATACCACTAACTCTCTCTAATTGTCCAAGAACCTAAGAAGTCTTCACAGTCACATTGCAGTGGCTTATCTTTCAATCATCAGTTGCTCAGTTGGATTATTGTCTCAGTACTCTCCTGCTTGTGTTCCCCCTCAGTGCCACACGCTCTTGCTTTTGATGGCTAGTTCTGCGTCATATGCAGAGCTCAGCTCAAACGTTAGGTTGGCCAAAAGTTCATCCGAATTTTTTCGTTAAGATGTTGTAGGAGAATCTGAACAAACCTTCTGGCCAACCCGGTAATTGTATCTTACCAATTCATCCATTCAGCAACTGTTTTTAGTGACCACTTACTATGTGCTAAGCCCTGGGCTGTGCTACCAGCTGGACTACGAAAATGTCAAGAGAAACAAACTCCTTTCTTTACGGAGATTACCCTAGCGAGAAAGTAAAGAAGTAAGCAAATACCTACGTAAAATATCTACTGATCGTTATCAGTGCCGCAGAAAAGAAGCAGGAAGTGGGGTGTAGATCTATTAAAGGGCATTGGGAAGAACATCTGTATGGAGGGACCATTTGAACTGAGACCTGCAGTTACAAAAATGTTCTGAAATTAGATTATGGTGATGGTTGTACAACTCTGAATATGCTAAAGAAACATGAATTGTATGATTAGGCCTGATGACTATTATGGTGTGTAAATTGTGTATCAATATAACTGTCATTGAAAAACCAGATATGGAAATCCAACAGAGATATGACCAAAAGTAGACTGTCCTGTATTTTCATTTGCCTTTTAGGAGTCTGTCGTATGAATTGGGAAAATTATCAATGTTTCCCCACTGTTTTGAGATTTGGCCTTCTTGAGTGGGTTATCTATTTTCTCCCTGTGGTACAGCTTTCATATTTCTACTGCTGTTTTCTCCCTGTTGTCCCATATCCCTGTGAGCTTATGCCCTTAAAAAATTCACTGTACTATGGTTTTGATGAGGTTCAGGGCAAAGCAAAATTAGTGGTGTATATTCAATCTGTAATCTTATCTAAAAACTCTCACTGTATTTTCAACGTGATTACTACTTGTATGTATGAATGCATTTGTTCTGTTGCCAACTACTTAATTTTCTTATCACTTCTAGTAGTTTTTCAATTTTCTTGGATATTCCAAGTATATGATTATATCAAGTGCATATCATAATTATGCCTAAATTTTGCCAGTATTTGTGTATTATATCTTATGGCTTGTACTTTTGGAAAATGTGAAATAGTAGTGATGATACTGGATGCTTTTTTATTTCTTCTCCCTAAAGGTTTATGGAAATTCTTTAAAGATTTCAGCAGAAAGCATGGTGGCTTGGTTTGAAAAACATCTGTACAAAAGCAAAACAAAACAAGCAGCAACAATAACGATAGCAAACTGTGATCTGGATAATAGAAGAAGCCAGCCACGTAAAGAGGCAAGGGAAGAGCATTTCATTTAGCAATAAGTCAAGAAAAAGAAAGGAGACCAGTGTGGTGAAACTTGGTGACCCTGGGAAAGAGTGGATGAGCTGGAGTTGTAAATGCAGGCATGTCCAACCGTGTAGTGATTTCTAGATCACAGGGGCAAGGTAAACATAGAGAGCGCAGTGTGGCTTTTGTGATATATTGAAATCTTCACTGGTCACCTCTGCTTCTAGCCGTCAGGTCTGTCACCTCCATTGCCCGTTGCTGCCCACTCCGGTGGACTGGGTTAGATCGTCCTGGAGGGTAGTGGTGGGGCTTGAGAAACACAATGCTGCTGTTGTCACTGGGGCTGGGCTGTGGCTCTCATTTTATTAGTGGCCTGTGCAGTCTGTCGTGTGGTTTTCTGCTACAGGGTCACTGTGTCCTGCAGAGTGGCTTCTCTTCCTTCCCACCCTCCCTACTGCCAGTCTGCTGGTGAGCTCACAGCCAGGTTCTTCCTCTATCCTCTTCATCCTCCTTGGATGGGATAGGGATGAGAGAGGGATATGCCTCTCTCTGCTTAACTATGTCATCCTGCAATTTCTACTTTGCTGTTGCCATTCTGTTTTGTTGTGAGCCTTAAGGCACTTGATATTTTTTTTATAAATTTTTATTTGGAAAGTAAGATAGGGGCCCTCTGCTTGGGCAAGAATTTTCTGATCGTTTTTGACATTACCATTCTGAATTTTTCAACCTAGGATGTGGGAGTAGATATGGGAAGCCAAACAAGCACTTTGATCTTTATCTGTTCTCTTTTTCTCTTCTCTCCCCAATCCTAGAAAGACATTTTACTCACCTGTGAAGGTATTGCCCATTTTTTCTGCTCCCTGCTCCCTGCATTGTGGCTTCCAGTGAAACTTTGTGCTCAGACTTCCTTGCTTTTGATGCATGGAGTGAAACTTTGGGGATGTATTTTCCTTTCTCAACAAAGGCTGGTTATTTTATCAATAGTCTAAGTGGAAATACAAAGCTGAGTAGTGATTTATAAATTCTAGGCTGGGTTCAGCTCTTTCTACGGAGGACTCACATCCTTGAGTCAGTGGGTATCAGGAGTTGTGCAAACTGTTCAGTTCAGTCACTCAGTCATGTTCCTCTTTGCAACCTCATGGACTGCAGTATGCCGGGCCTCCCTGTCCATCACCAACTCCTGGAGCATGCTCAAGCTCTTGTCCTTCAAGTCAGTGATGCTATCCGACCATCTTATCCTCTGTCATCCCCTGCTCCTTCTGCCTTCAGTCTTTCCCAACATCAGGGTGTTTTCTAATGAGTCAGTTCTTCTCATCAGGTGGCCAAAGTATTGGAGTTGCAGCTTCAGCTTCAGTCTTTCCAATGAATATTCAGGGATGATTTCCTTTAGGATGGACTGGTTGGATCTCCTTGTAGTCTAAGGGACTCTCAAGAGTCTTCACCAGCACCACAGTACAAAAGCATCAATTCTTTGGTGCTCAGCTTTCTTTGTAGTCCAAGTCTCACACCCATATATGACTACTGGAAAAATCACAGCTTTGACTAGATGGACCTTTGTCAGCAAAGTAGTGTCTCTGCTTTTTAATATGCTGTCTAGGTTGTTCATAGCTTTTCTTGCAAGGAGCAAGCATCTTTTAATGTCATGGCTACCATGAAATCACCATCTGGAGTGATTTTGGAGCCCAAGAAAATAAAGTCCGTCACTGTTTCCATTGTTTCCACATCTGTTTGCCATGAAGTGATGGAACCAGAGTTTTAGGCCAGCTTTTTCACTCTCCTCTTTCACTTTCATCAAGAGGCTCTTTAGTTCCTCTTTACTTCCTGCCATAATGGCTGTGTCTTCTGCATATCTGAGGTTATTAATATTTCTCCTGCCAATCTTGATTCAAGCTTGTGCTCCATCCAGCCCAGCATTTTGCATGATGTACTCTGTATGTAAGTTAAATAGAGTGACAATATACAGTCTTAACATACTCCTTTCCCAATCGGCAAGCTGACTTACATGTAAAAACACATTTATCATAAAAAGATATTACCTGTTTAATGTCTTAACAGGATTATTCTTTCCTAATACACGGTGTGGAGTAGGTTTTGAGGCTGAGTCAGGTTAACTGGTCAGCATGATGAGTGATTGGTACAACAGGAGCACAGTGGGTTCTTGGTGCTTGTCTAACATGACCACAGTCTAGTAAAACAACAGGTATTAACAGTTATTAGGTATCTTCCCTTTCCAAGCTAGCTCTTGTAACACAGGAGGAAATTGAGACCAGCCTTACTCCCATGTCACATTCCAAGAATAGATATTAAGTACTTTTATTCAATCATGGTAATTCTATTTTAGTTGTGACATCTTTTCAATAATCTAACTTAAGCTGTCTGTGCATTTCCCCAGATGACTTTCATTAATAAAGGGTATTAGCGTAACCTAGCTTCAGTTCAGTTCAGTTCAATTCAGTTGTTCAGTCGTGTCTGACTCTGCAATCCCATGGACTGCAGCATGCCAGTCCTCCCTATCCATCACCAACTCCCAGAGTTTACTCAAACTCATGTCAATTGAGTCGGTGATTCTATCCAAACACCTCATCCTCTGTTGTCCCCTTCTCCTCCCACCCTCAGTCTTTCCCAGCATCAGGGTCTTTTCCAATGAGTCAGTTCTTTGCATCAGGTGGCCAAAGTATTAGAGTTGCAGCTTCAGCATCAGTCTTTCCGGTGAATATTCAGGACTGTTTTCCTTTAGGATGGACTGGTTGGATCTCCTTGCAAGTCCAAGGGACTCTCAAGAGTCTTCTCCAACACTACAGTTCAAAAGCATCTATTCTTCGGTGCTCAGCTTTATTTATTGTCCAACTCTCACATCCATACATGACTACTGGAAAAACCCTACCTTAGTGGTACTGAAGTATTGTTCTTTCATTTCATGCCTAGGAAAATGTGTCCCCCACATCTCTCCTTTTGGATGTGCCAGAGAAGCCTGCAACCCCACTGCTTCTAACAGCCTTCTTGTGACTAAGGTAAGACAGTCTTTGGGGAGAAGCAGATCATAGATATGGCAGAAAAGGGAGAGAAAATGGGTCTTGGTAAACCAGACAGTTCTGAAGTCTCCTTTACTTCTGAACTTACTGTCATGTGAGACAATACAGGTCCCAATTGCTTCAGTCAGTTTGAGATAGGACTTTTTGTTTGTTTGTTTTTCTACCCACATCATTTATCTGGCATAAATGTGTTTGAAAAAGTAGCAGATTGGTGCCAGGTGATTAACATCGCAACTAGAGATGCTGAAGCAATGCATTAAAAAGCCAAAAGTAATAGAGGATAATCTGGGGAGGAGGGGAAAGTGGGAGTGGATGGAAAAAGCCCCTTGTTTCTCTAGCACTTTAACAGCAGTTAATCTGTAAGCTGTGCTTCAGGTTGTGATGTGGAAAGTGTAGGCATGTTACTGTTTGGGTTAGGGGAAGTGAGGAATGAAAGTAACTAACATTTACTGAGAATTTACGTTATTGGCACTGATTTTCACTTTGGATACACTACCACATTTTTTGCTTCTCAGCAAAGAGATGGATGCCTAGAGATAGAAACCTGAGACTCTGAGATGCTAAGTAATGTTCCCATAATTACACAGCTAGTATGATCTGATCCCAGTTCAAGCTCATCTACCATCCACGGTGCTTTGTAAATCTTCACCATCTATAGCATGATTTAATAATTTAAGAAGGCAGGAAAGTACAGAATGCATTTTTAAAAGGGTCCCATCAAATACTAATGTAAGAGGAAGTGTATCTCCCAGTTCTAAGGAACATTTGCTAATTCCAAATAGCTTCAGAATAACTCATTTCTTAAGGTTTTAAAGCATTTGCACTAATTGTTTCAGTGTCTTAAGAGCAGAGCACCCTGAACATTTGAATATTTCCTTATCACAAGACTGACAAACAAATCAGTCATCTGATAACAGCTTGAAAGTCTGTAAACCCTCATGCTTGGAGATCAGGGAAGTCCACTTACTTCTCTTATGCTGCCCAGTACTACAAAGCTGGGGAAGACACGTGGAGCCCTGGTGCTTGATGGACTCCTCCAAATTTTGCTGGAATTTTTGAAAAGATAATGAAGTAGGAGAATTTAAAGGAGATTAATTGTATAATATCCTTTCCCAATGCTGTCTTTCCTTCTGATCTTTGCTCTCAAAAATGAGTGAGAAAAGATAGATTCTATAAGGTTCTGGGAAAGAAGGGTTAGGATGGTTTGGTTTGCATTTTCTATGTTTTTTAATTTTCTTCCCAGAATCATTTTTTTTTTTTCTCCTGAAAAGCTTTTTCTTTTATTAAGATGACATCCAATGAACTTAATTCTTTTTCCTTTCTTAGTTTATCCCAAGAGGCCAGACCCACATTTTGGGGGAAGAATAATACATTATGGTTTGGAGGAATTCTGACATCTTATCCCTAAGGAAAATGTTGAGTTCCCTAAAATGTGATTACACAGAGCTTATCTTTTAAATTTATATCTTAAATACTCAAGCTTCTTCCCTCAAGTAGCTTATCTTGAAGATCTGGATAGTTCTGGCACAAGACTTTATGTGAATCTCCTTTTCTTAATCACTTGTCCTGCCTCAGTTATTCAGGAAGAAATCTTTTAGGTTAATGTCATTATCAGGGAATTTGAAATACGAAATTCTGTTTTTAAATTATTTTTTTTCTGGTTTTGTGTTTCAGAAGGTAATTATTAGGCAAGTCATATGAAGTTTCCATTTGTGTGGGTCAAATATGGTCAAATACTTGGATTTTCATATGGTTAACCCTAATTCTAATCTCTCAGCCTCCCAAGTGTTCACAAATTTTGTATGAAGTTCTCTTATAAATAGTTCTTCTTTTCTCATGAATTTTCTGACTGGAGAAAGAACTTGAAAATGAATTTCTTGTTTTAAATTTCTGGGGACAGTCATTCACATTGAATATTTCCTTGCAAATGAATCAGCTGTTGTGATTTTTATCTTTCTATTTTGAAGCACATTTTAACATGTTTTTTTTTTCTTCCCAAGAATTCATGGTGCGATTCCGTGATGAACTCTCATAATAAAAGTAAAATATCTATTTTTGATGTTATTCGTAGGGAACATTAGTAGAATAAACTTTCAGTGCATTACAAAATAGCCCTAATTAATACAGAGGAAGTATCTTCTTGCCTGTTTGTGGCAGAACCTCTTATTTTATTTAAAAGCATGTTCATAAATTCACTAAAAGTAAATCACATGGCTTATTAAGAGGGAAAAGTATATTATTTAAAATAAAATAACTAGAAACTAGATTTTAATTTTGATGTATGTTTACTTTATATGTCAGTTACTGAGAATAGGTGCTTAAAAATCTTTAGCCCTTGGGGGGGAAAAAAAAAGATTTCATTGCCCACAAATTTTTATTTAGGGCTAGCAAATATAAAAATAAAACATTTGAAATCTATGCATTTTACTTTTAGTTTTGATTCTTTTTATATACTCAGGGCTTCCCTGGTGGCTCAGAAGTTAAAGCATATGCCTGCAATGCGGGAGACCCAGGTTCGATCCCTGGGTGGGAAAGATCCCCTGGAGAAGGAAATGGCAACCCACTCCAGTATTCTTGCTTGGGGAATCCCATGGATGGAGGAGCCCCTCAGAAAAAAAAAAAAAAAAAAAAGACTTCATTGCCCACTAGTCTTTATTTAAGGCTAGCAAATATAAATATAAAACATTTGAAATCTGTTCATTTTACTTTTAGTTTTGATTCTTTTTACATACTCAGGGTTTAAAATGTTACATTTCCAAAGATAAAAATAGTGTTCACAATCAATCTGATATTGTTTTGATGGGAATGGGTAGAGTGTTTCCTAGGTGATAAAAGTGAGGCAATAACAAGGCATACCTGCTCCCAAAGGTTATGGAACCTTTGTAAACCTCCACCCCTGCAGGGCTGCACTCACCTCCGTGTATTGATCTGTTAGAAGTCTGTGTTTCCACCCTCACTTCTGTCAGATCTTAAGGACCCAATGGTTGTGATGTGTCTTTGTGGAGTTTTTCAACTTCCTCTCTGCTTCACTTTTCCTTTCTCTTACTCACTTCATGTGAAGCTGCAGGTTTTGCTGAACTGGCCATGCTCACTGACTGATGCTACATAGAGAATTTGGCCAACTTTTTCTGGTCTTTTCTTCTTTTATTTGCTGTTTCTTATCTGAGGGTTTCCTGTTTTCTTCTACTTAGGAAAGGGGCCACTGGCCCTTCTACCCTGAGCTCTCATAGAATTTCCTGGGCACTGTGGGAACAGATACAGTGCAGGGGCAGTTTCTCAGGGACCAATCACATCTTGGTTCTAAAGAAGAATATTCTTTCTTTCTCTTCTCCTAGACCTATTAGGATCTTGGTGTGTTTGTAGTTTGGTAAAGGAAGGCTCTAGACCGACTTCTCTTCCCGTTTTTTTTCCCCAAAATCTATTTATTTTTCTTCCTCAACTTTGAATTTCCCAAGGTTTTGGCTTTTGAAATTTAGAAGCAAAGAATAATCTAGCTGACTGAAAAGGGAGATAGGTGTAAGAAAAGGGCCAAGACATAACAGAAAATGAAGATTGAGACAAGTATTCAGTTCAGTTCAGTTCAGTCGCTCAGTCGTGTCCGACTCTTTGAGACCCCATGAATCGCAGCACACCAGGCCTCCCTGTCCATCACCAACTCCCAGAGTTCACTCAGACTCACGTCCATCGAGTCCGTGATGCCATCCAGCTATCTCATCCTCTGTCATCCCTTTCTCCTCCTGACCCCAATCCCTCTCAGGATCAAAGTCTTTTCCAATGAGTCAACTCTTCGCGTGAGGTGGCCAAAGTACTGGAGTTTCAGCTTTAGCATCAGTCCTTCCAAAGAAATCCCAGGGCTGATCTCCTTCAGAATGGACTGGTTGGATCTCCTTGCAGTCCAAGGGACTCTCAAGAGTCTTCTCCAACACCACAGTTCAAAAGCATCAATTCTTCAGCGCTCAGCCTTCTTCACAGTCCAACTCTCACATCCATACATGACCACAGGAAAAACCATAGCCTTGACTAGACGGAGCTTAGTCGGCAAAGTAATGTCTCTGCTTTTGAATATGCTATCTAGTTTGGTCATAACTTTTCTTCCAAGGAGTAAGCGTCTTTTAATTTCATGGCTGCAGTCACCATCTGCAGTGGTTTTGGAGCCCCCCAAAATAAAGTCTGACACTGTTTCCACTGTTTCCCCATCTATTTCCCATGAAGTGATGGGACCAGATGCCATGATCTTCGTGTTCTGAATGTTGAGCTTTAAGCCAACCTTTTCACTCTCCTCTTTCACTTTCATCAAGAGGCTTTTTAGTTCCTCTCCACTTTCTGCCATAAGGGTGGTGTCATCTGCATATCTGAGGTTATTGATATTTCTCCCAGCAATCTTGATTCCAGCTTGTGTTTCTTTCAGTCCAGCATTTCTCATGATGTACTCTGCATAGAAGTTAAATAAGCAGGGTGACAATATATAGTCTTGATGTACTCCTTTTCCTTTTTGGAACCAGTCTGTTGTTCCATGTCCAGTTCTAACTGTTGCTTCCTGACCTGCATACAGATTTCTCAACAGGCAGGTCAGGTGGTCTGGTATTCCTATCTCTTCAAGAATTTTCCACAGTTTATTGTGATCCACATAGTCAAAGGCTTTGGCATAGTCAATAAAGCAGAAATAGATGTTTTTCTGGGACTGTCTTGCTTTTTCCATGATCCAGCAGATGTTGGCAATTTGATCTCTGGTTCCTCTGCCTTTTCTAAAACCAGCTTGAACTTCAGGAAGTTCACGGTTCACGTATTGCTGAAGCCTGGCTTGGAGAATTTTTAGTATTACTTTACTAGCGTGTGAGATGAGTGCAATCATGTGGTCATTTGAGCATTCTTTGGCATTGCCTTTCTTTGAGATTGGAATGAAAACTGACCTTTTCCAGTCCTGCGGGCACTGCTGAGTTTTCCAAACTTGCTGGCATATTGAGTGCAGCACTTTCACAGCATCATCTTTCAGGATTTGAAACAGCTCAACTGGAATTCCATCACCTCCACTAGCTTTGTTCATAGTGATGCTTTCTAAGGCCCACTTGACTTCACATTCCAGGATGTCTGGCTCTAGATGAGTGATCACAGCATCGTGATTATCTGGGTCGTGAAGATCTTTTTTGTACAGTTCTTCTGTGTATTCTTGCCACCTCTTCTTAATATCTTCTGCTTCTGTTAGGTCCATACCATTTCTGTCCTTTATCGAGCCCATCTTTGCATGAAATGTTCCCTTGGTGTCTCTAATTTTCTTGAAGAGATCTCTAGTCTTTCCCATTCTGTTCATTTCCTCTATTTCTTTGCGTTGATCACTGAAGAAGGCTTTCTTATCTCTCCTTGCTATTCTTTGGAACTCTGCATTCAGATGTTTATATCTTTCATTTTCTCCTTTGCTTTTCGCCTTTCTTCTTTTCACAGCTATTTGTAAGGCCTCCCCAGACAGCCGTTTTGCTTTTTTGCATTTCTTTTCCATGGGGATGGTCTTGATCCCTGTCTCCTGTACAGTGTCACGAACCTCATTGCACAGTTCGTCAGGTACTCTATCTATCAGATCTAGGCCCTTAAATCTATTTCTCACTTCCACTGTATAATCATAAGGGATTTGATTTAGGTCATACCTGAATGGTCTAGCGGTTTTCCCTACTTTCTTCAGTTTAAGTCTGAATTTGGCAATAAGGAGTTCATGATCTGAGTCACAGTCAGCTCCTGGTCTTTTTTTTTGTTGACTGTATAGAGCTTCTCCATCTTTGGCTGCAAAGAATATAATCAATCTGATTTTGGTGTTGACCATCTGGTGATGTCCATGTGTAGAGTCTTCTCTTGTGTTGTTGGAAGAGGGTGTTTGCTATGACCAGGGCATTTTCTTGGCAAAACACTATTAGTCTTTGCCCTGCTTCATTCCGCATTCCAGGGCCAAATTTGCCTATTACTCCAGGTGTTTCTTGACTTCCTACTTTTGCATTCCAGTCCCCTAGAATGAAAAGGACATCTTTTTTGGGTGTTAGTTCTAAAAGGTCTTGCAAGTCTTCATAGAGCTGTTCAACTTCAGCTTCTTCAGCGTTACTGGTTGGGGCATAGACTTGGATAACTGTGATATTGAATGGTTTGCCTTGGAAATGAACAGAGATCATTCTGTCGTTTTTGAGACTGCATCCAAGTACTGCATTTCAGACTCTTTTGTTGACCGTGATGGCTACTCCATTTCTTCTGAAGGATTCCTGCCCGCAGTAGTAGATATAATGGTCATCTGAGTTAAATTCACCCATTCCAGTCCATTTTAGTTCACTGATTCCTAGAGTGTTGACGTTCACCCTTGCCATCTCTTGTTTGACCACTTCCAATTTGCCTTGATTCATGGACCTGACATTCCAGGTTTCAATGCAATATTGCTCTTTACAGCATCAGACCTTGCTTCTATCACCAGTCACATCCACAGCTGGGTATTGTTTTTGCTTTGGCTCCATCCCTTCATTCTTTCTGGAGTTATTTCTCCACTGATCTCCAGTAGCATATTGGGCACCTACTGACCTGGGGAGTTCCGCTTTCAGTATCCTATCATTTTGCTTTTTCGTACTGTTCATGGGGTTCTCAAGGCAAGAATACTGAAGTGGTTTGCCATTCCCTTCTCCAGTGGACCGCATTCTGTCAGACCTCTCCACCATGACCTGCCCGTCTTAGGTTGCCCTGCGGGCATGGCTTAGTTTCATGGAATTAGACATGGATGTGGTCCTAGTGTGATTAGATTGACTAGTTTTCTGTGAGTATGGTTTCAGTGTGTCTGCCCTCTGATGCCCTCTTGCAACACCTACCATCTTACTTGGGTTTCTCTTACCTTGGGCGTGGGGTATCTCTTCACGGCTGCTCCAGCAAAGCACAGCCGCTGCTCCTTACCTTGGATGAGGGGTATCTCCTCACTGCCACCCTTCCTGACCTTCAACATGGGATGGCTCCTCTAGGCCCTGGCCCTCCTGTGCCCACGCAGCCACCACTCCTTAGATGTGGATTTGCTCCTCCCGGCTTCTGCCCCTGGCCTCAGATGTGGGGTGGCTCCTCTCGGCCATTCCTGCACCGTCGCAGCCTGGCACTCTTGGCCACTGCCCCAACCTTGGACGTGGGGTAACTCCTCTTGGCCACCACCCTTCGGGCAGTTGTATGATATGAACAATGTAGTATATTTTTGAAAATATTTGAAGTCATATATATTGAATTCATTTTGCCATTTCTAGTGAAGGTTTAGAGAAACCTTTATTGGCTTCACACTTCCTACAGAGTGAACTCCTACCTCTCAGAATAGCATTCATATTTATCTGAAATTGAATCCCAGTTACACTTGTTTCAGCTCTTCCCACATCCTACCTACCTGATAGTACACCAAGTCATTTCTTGAAAATGTCACTCATATTGCTACCTTTACATCTTTGCTCCTGCTAATCTCCTTATCTGAAATCATTTTGCTGCCTTTTGAAAACCTATTCATATTTATTATGTAAAGACCAGATTAAATGCTATCTTATCCAAGAAGACTTCTTGGCTTTCTTCAGAGAAAAACTGCTGTTTTTCTGTGGGACCACCTTTAACCACTGGCTTTTTTCCCTTCTTTTTAAGTTTCCAAACATTAAAAAAAAAAAAAAAAACAACAAAACCCTATCTTGGTTAAGATTGTTTGTGCTGAACATCTCAATAGAAGGAGACAACTGTGTCTTATTCTGAAACTTAACAAGGATTTCTGACTTTTTTCTGTTTATTTTATATTGCTTCCCTTTTTAGCTGCTCTAACAAAGGCCAACTCTTTGGCCAACAAAGGCAGGCAATGCTCTCTCTGTTTTGTAACTCAGCCACCTTTAATTCAGTTTCCATCTAATGGTCTCAGATCAGGGTGACCAAAAAACCCTGGAACAGGAGCAAATAATGTGTTGGGAAGCCAGCAATATATATGGTCACCCTATATGAATTGACTGTTCTTTGTAAAGGAATGAAAAGTAGGGAGAGGTTGAAAGGAAGATGATGACAGCTTCTCGGAGTTGACTTGTCACTTTCCATCCTGAAAGGCAGAATGCAGTTACAAGGGCATGCTTAACTGTGATGGCAGCTGAGAACATGTAGCTGGGTATCATGTGTGTGCTTAGTTGCTCAGTTGTGTTTGGCTGTTTGCGACCCTTTGGACTGTAACCCGCCAGGCTCCTCTGTCTGTGTTATTTTTCAGGCAAGAATACTGGAGTAGGTTGCTATTTCCTTCTCCAAGGGAGCTTCCTGACCTGGGATTGAACCCATGTTTCCTGGATCTCCTGCATTGCAGGCAATTTATTTACTGACTGAGCCATAGGGAAGCTCTAACTCTGTATCATATTCCCAGTTAAAATCAAGGGTTATTAGTAGGGGAAGGAGGGAAGGCTGGGTATTGAGGGACAGCTAGTAGTCTCCGCTACACGTACTGAATTTGAACACGCCCTTTTAAGTCAGATAGTAGATAATTGAAATTTCTACAAATTTGTAGGGAGGAGTGCTTTCCTTTGGGAGACTGGGAAAATGTATTGTTTTTCACACCTCCATTTAATAAGTAGACCATCTCTTTTTCAAGACAAGGTATATAATAACATTTCTGAGAAAAATGTGTTGAGAAAGCAGCCTAGGAAATGTAATATGTGTCTCTTGTATTTTCAGAATAGATTTTGTTATGGAGTTAACTGAAAGATGATATTCAGAAAGTTATCCTGGTAAATATAGTTGAGAAGAGATTGATGAAGAAAACTTAAAATTGAATGAGGAGTTTTACATCAAGGTATTAGGACTTGTTCTTTGAGCTCTATGCTGGTGGGTTTGAGGTTTCATACTGGCATTACATTCAGTAAGACTGTGTCTTCAAATCCGTTCACTAATTGGCCACACCACCCAGTAGGTGAAGCCAGGTTAGAGGAATTTAGCCATAGGTACCCATTGTGTGCCCATAGCAGGAAGGGGTAGGCAGCGTATCTCCAAGGGGTTTCCCTGAAGATTTCAGAATAGGTGAAAGCCTTCCTTGTAGATACATCTTTTTAATCAATGGTGACCTCAATATGTCATGTCACATTTTTTTAAAGGAATGTGAAATACAACAGCTACTCCTTAAATTTGAATGTATACTTTCTCCTCTCTCTGCAGTCCCCAATTTGCTATCAGTCACGGTTGCTAATATCCCTGCTGTCTTGAGCCTAGCTGCCAGCTCTGTCAGTTACTGAAATATTGTTTATGCAGGAGCAATTTATTTTTTAGAGGGATGAAAAGCATATTGCAAAAGCAGACTATTGCCAACTTGTTCGAATGTGTTCTAGTTCAGAAGACTTCAATATAATTTTTGAATTATTATTTATTGTTTTATGTTAATTGGCAAAGTACTTCTCCAATAACTCATAAAAAATTCTATGCTTGAAATAATTGCCAGCATTTTTTTTCTGTGCGTTGTAAGGCAACTAATTACATATTCTTGAAACTACTGGACATATGATGGATGGATTATGACTGCTTCAGTGTGATGTGTTTTTGTTATGTAACATATATACTGTGTGTAATTATGTGTAGAGGAATATTTTAATGTATTTTCATCTTAATTGTAATAGTTTGTAATTTTTTTCTAAAGTAATTTTAATGTATTTTTGCTTTATAAAAATTTTATAAGGATGCAGGTAAGGCAAAATGATTTTTATTTTATACAGTGATCTCTCTTATGTCTTAGAAAAGACAAACAATAACAAACTTTTCTATTTAGAACATGCTGAGATTTGTGGGAAGAAACATCCTTCAGACTGAACTTGTGCCATTCATTTATTTTTCTTCCTTTTTTTCGTTACATAAATATGATGTTTTGTTGCTTATCTCTCTCCCTTTCATCTCTCCTCCTTTTAAATTTTTTCTCTTTATACTTTCTGATTTTTTACCCCCATCTTCTCTCTCTTTTAACTTCTCGTAGAACCTGTGGAAATTCTAAATTGCTTCAATTTTTGGCACTGATTGTCCCTGAAAATTTTTGCTTTCTAACTACTGTTCTATGCTTAGGACATCTGAAGTGTTTGAGTTCTATCTCATGTGGCATAACTGAAAATAATTGGTGATGTTCTAGCCCTTTGTCTTTCTGTATTGCTCTTTTCTCTCTACTTTATAGTTTATAAACAGAATAACACCAAAGATCATTATAAACTTCCTTAAGAGAGAAGGAAAAAAAAAAAAAAAGCCAGGACCTTCTATTTCATAAGAGCAGTTATTATTTATGCATCCAGGCACAGTGATCATTGTTCAATTTGACCTCTATTAACTTGTTGTATAATTCTCTTAAATATATATATATATATATATATATATATTTCTTGACCAAAAATGCAATGCTATTTGAGAATAAATTTCCATTTTTCATTGAGATTATCCCAAATGGGAAAAAGTTTGTATGTATTTGTGTTAGTCTCTCAGTCATGTCTGACTCTTTGTGACCCCATGGAATGTGCCAGGCTCCTATGTTAATGGAATTCTCCAGGCAAGAGTACTGGCGCGGGTAGCCATTCCCTTCTCCAGGGGATCTTCCCTACCCAGAGATCAAACCTGGGTCTTCTGCATTGCAGGAGATTTTTCAGCATCTGAGCCACCAGGGAAGCCCACTCAGTGTATAGTGTTACGATATCGTGCATTTACTTGCCTTCTGACTCACCATTAATCTGACTGTGTGTGATATATACACACACACACATATAAAGGTTATTTGTCAGCCAAAAATGTCTTTGAGATTACAGTGAAACTGGTTTGTCCACCACCAGATGCATTGGGATCTCTCTATTCTTCCTAGTCTCTGATAACCATCTGGCAGGTAGGGGCTAGCTTTCCCCTTATTATGACTCTCTGATATTGAGGCAGGTTGCCAACATTTTCTGAATTCCCCCTTTCAGTCAAAAGAGTGCAAAAGGAAAATATAGAGATTATTTTCATATGAATATACATTATTTCATGCTGTATAGAAGGCAGTGGAAGCTACAGAAAACATTTAATTTTTTTGTAATAAGCGAAAGTCACTCAGTTGTGTCCAACTCTTTGAGACCCCGTGGACTATACAGTCCTTGGAATTCTCCAGGCCAGAATACTGGAGTGGGTAGTCTTCCCCTTCTCCAAGGTATCTTCCCAACCCAGGGATTGAACCCAGGTCTCCCTCATTGCAGGTGGATTTTTTTTACCAGCTGAGCCACCAGTGAAGCCCCGTTTGGTAATAAAGCAATTAATGAATGAAATATTAATAAACGAGATTCATAAAATATTATATTGGCTCAGATACTCATGTCTTATCAGAAATCTATTCATTTTTGAATGCAATATGTGAAGGTTATATTGTTCTCTCATTATCTTTAATGTTAATTCATCCCTTTATTTAATTTTATTCATTTAACACACAGTTATTACTTGCTTACTATGTGCCAAGAACTGTGCTGGGTGCTGTCAGTGACTGAAATATGATCCTTGATCTCAGAGAGCTCATAGATATAGAAGGGAAAACCTTTTTCATCTCCCGTCAGAGGACTGTAATATAATTCAAATAGATCTAGTATTATTATAATTAAAGTAGATCTTATTTTGAGAAATATAATTTTTTCCCTACAGAAGATCTATTTTTGATGTATTTCTTGAAGATGTAAAATGGAAACCTCAAATTCCCAGTTTGAAAATAAAATTAAGAATAGCCAGCTACCAATAGGCAATATAGTGGTTTCACTTTCATTGCCCTATGGTCGAGCTGTGTTCTATGAATCAGTGAAAATTACACCCTGAAATAGAGGGACTTCTACAGAAAAGAAGGAAATTTAAACTCCTTTCTTACATGATTATTTGTTACTAGCTTCATATTTCACTTAGTACCAGAGGATATTACTGTGATGACATTCAGTAAATCTGAGGCAGCAATACAAATAATTAATAATTTATTCATAGAAATCATGATAAAGTACTGGGAAAACACAATCTGAGAATGGTAGTAATAGAAAAGAAAATGGCACAGTATGAAAACAGTGACAAATGAATGAAGCATGATATATGCCTTTGTTTTTCCAATTTTGATTATTAAATGGGTGAATATCTTTAAAGTTGTTAATTGCATTTAGTTTTAAGGAAACATGTTTTTGAAATTTTATGTTCTTGGCTAAAAATGTTTAGGTTTTGTTCACCAGATTCCAGAGAAGGGATGCTTTGTGGCTAATCCTGCTTATTATACAAAGTTTCCAAACAGTGGATGAGTTAGGATTTAGGAAGTAACCTTAAAAATTCTGCCCCTCACCCCTATCCTCTGAGTGATGTTTGCATCTTTCCATTTGATCTATAAAGAGGAAAAAAAAAAATGTGTGTGAATTTACTCTGACCACTGCATGAGTGATCCTAATCAATTTTTGGGAATCTTAGATCCAGCTTAATTCTCTGGCCATTTGGCAAGATTTTCAGGTCTGTTTTGATTCTTTATTTCTTATAAGGTACTAACCCCTTAATTAACTTCAGGAAGGATCAGGGGAAGAGTATGGTGGGAACAAGAGAGGACCTGGGTGAGAAGAGGTTTGAACTGGGGTTATGGACATGATTTGGGGGCTTCAAGGGTTTTCTCAGTGCCTGTTTAATAAACACTCAAGAAGGACATTATGCTGCTCTGGCATAAAGAGCAAGCGATGTCTTCCTGTGAATGCTTTGCTTTGTGAAAGGCCCTGATGGTCAATTAAAGGTATCTGGGTTTCTGAAGAGGCTGTTTGATTTGAAGCCAGCCTAGGCATGAAGGTCGCTGGCAGCTGCCATCTTTTCTATTTAGGCTGGGAAGAAACTTGGTTCCCAGGGTTCTGGAGTCTGAGTTGGTTTAAGGGAGTAAAAGATTTCCTGAATGGATTCAAATGGTCCCTGTCAAAGAAATTGGGCCCAGTTTATATGTTAGCAGAAAACTGCATAGTGTCATAGTGATTTCAGTAGATGGATATATAAAGGAAAAAACAAAGAATCTCAAGGACTTCTAAGAACAAGAGAGGCTGTGTGGAACAATTTGTCCTGTGAATAGTTTCTCTTCTTTAAAAGAGAAAATTCCATCAAAAAATGTATAGAAGGATATATACCAAACTATTATTACTCATCACCTTGTGAGTGGGTGGCAGTGGGAACAGAAAGTGTAGTGGTGGTGATGGTGACAGGGAGAGCTTAAGCTTCTTTATGCATTTTGTATCATTTGAATACCAAAACAAATTAATTACAAATAAAGTAAATATTATAACAGATTTTTCTTCTAAGAACATTAGTTGTTGAGGTTGTATAATCCCAATAATAAACACAACATTTTAACTGCCCAAAAAAGTATGGGCATAAAGTCACAATTAAAAAAGACAAACTAATGCTAACAGTCATCTCTCTCAATGAGCGGAACAGAGCCATCTCCAGTGTTCTTACCTTCCATTGAGTTCTCAATGCTTTATAATCTTATCTTTTCAGTTTTTACTGTATTTTTGAGCAAAGAGTAAAGGAAAGATATACTCATTTCCATTTCAAGAGGGGGAAATCTTCAAGATGGAAAGTTGCCTACTGAGAATACTGGAATAAATTATAGCACATTCATATACTGCTTTAAAAGAGATGGATGTATTTTGACTTGAGAAGTCTGGAGTGTGTTGTTAAGTGAAAAAAATAACAAAAAAAAAGCCAAAACAATTGAAAAGATCACACAAAGTGCACACAAGCACACATGGAAACACTGTTGTGATGAAAGGGATTATATCTGTGAGACTGTATTATAAATTATTTTTACTCTGTGATTTAATTTTTTTAATAAAATTTAACCATAAAAGTATAATACACACTTGTATACATATATACAGGTTTCCCTGGTGGCTCAGTGGTAAAGAACCTGCCTGCCAATGCAGTAGATGTGAGTTTGACCTTTGCTTTGGGAGGATTCCTTGGAAGAGGACATCGCACCCCACTCCAGTATTCTTGCCTGGAGAATCCTTTGGACAGAGGAGCCTGGTGGGCTACAGTCCATGGGGTTGCAAAGGAGTCAGATAGGACTCAGAAACTGAACACCAACTATATATATATATACCATTAGATAAAATTAAAAATGCATGAATTTACAAAAAGATTGTTTACCCATCCAAGCTACAGATATGTCCCTCTTCAAAGGCATCCAGTCTCATCCTGTCTCCTAATTTCCAGGTAACCACTATCTGTCTTTGCCTGACTCATTTCCTTCTTTTAAGAGATGATTTACTTTCTGTGTGTTTTTATCTAAATGATATATTGCTTGGTCTGGAAAAGCTGAGTAGCCCACACAAATTTATTGCCTTTAGATGAAGGCTCCAGGAGAAGAAATCAACAGTCCCTGATTCACTGACTTCAGGCAGCTTTATAGTTTCCAAGAGTCCTTTCTCAGAAAAGTCAATATACAGCTTCTGATTGAGTCCTGGGAAAAACAGGACTGACACATATAAAAGGGTATCTGCTGCTAAGTCACTTCAGTCGTGTCCGACTCTGTGCGACCCCATAGATGGCAGCCCACCAGGCTCCTCTGTCCCTGGGATTCTCCAGGCAAGAACACTGGAGTGGGTTGCCATATCCTTCTCCAATGCATGAAAGCGAAAAGTGAAAGTGAAGGTGCCCAGTCATGCCTGACTCTTAGCGACCCCATGGACTGCAGCCTACCAGGTTCCTCTGTCCATGGGATTTTCCAGGCAAAAGTACTGGAGTAGGGTGCCATTGCCTTCTCTGAAAAGGGTATCTAGCAGGACTAATATTGAATAGCCAATAGGTAGTCAGAGGGAATAGAGTGCTTTCTGTTTTCTTGTTTTAAGGTCACTGTAGCCTATTTCACAAATCTCAGGTTTATCCAAAGACAAAACATTTCTCTCAGATAAATGAGTGAACTTGCCTGCTTTGAGGTGCAGCACATTTGGAGGAAAGCAGGAGCTTCTCCAGTGCATAATCAAGACAAATAGGGCATAGAGGTCATCAGTGCCAGCCTTATGGGTGTTATGTCATCAGGTAAATTGAACTAGAGCCCTTGGATATCTATCTGTCTCTGGAGTGGTGCTCCTCTAGCCTGGATTGGTTGGCATGTAACTCTGTACATGACTGACACCCTGGGATCTCTTTTCCCTATCTTGAGTATTCCTTTTGCCTCTCCGTGCCTCTCTACTGGGTTAGGTCCCCTGTTTCCTGATACAAATTTCTGTTTGTTTTTTTGTTCATGCTTTCTTGTTTTGTTAGCACACATCCCCTAGTGGATTTTTTAGAAAGGGTGGGAGGAATATGCATTTTTAAATGACACTTTAAGTATGAATGCCCTTATGTTTTTGTCTTATCTCCATAATGATTGATAATTTGGCTGGGTATAGAATTCTATTTTGGAAATCAATATCCTTCTGAATTTTTATTTTATTTCTTCATTGCCTTATTTTCAGGGTTGCTATGGAGAGTCTAGTTTAAAGTCATTTGATTCCTCACACTGTCTATATGGTTAAGTCTTCTCCATTCTACTTCACTCTGCAGAAACATGAAATTTTCTCTTTGACACCAATGTTCTTGAAAGCTAAGTTACAGCTTGATATAAGTGTTTTTTGATCCAATGTTCTGGACACTCCGTGGGCCATTTCAATCTGGCAATTCAGGTTGAGTCATTTTGTTGGTAATTTCTTTCCCTTTCCAAGTTTTTTTTGTTGTTGTTGTTCTCTCTTTTTGGAGAACCTATTAGTTGGCTGTATCAGAGGAACTATTATTCCTGATTCTCTTATCTCTTCATAGCTAGTTTCTATCTTTGGATCTTTTGCTCTACTTTCTGGAAGTCTCCTCTTCTTAACCGATTAATGCTTCTACTGGGTTTTTCATTTCTGCTGTCATGTCTTTTATCTTTCATGAACTCTTTTTTATTCCCTAGAAACACTTTTTTTAAAAGAGCATCCAGTTTGTATTATAGTATCTTCTTTCATCTCTTTGAGAATACTAATGAAAATGGTTATTTAAGATTTTCCTTTCCTGTCATAGTCTCACTTTCCTCAAAGTTGAGTTTATGTAAGTTTACTTGTACTCTAACTTCTAGGTTAGAGGATTTTCTGACCAACTGGAACTATCTCTAATGATGAAAATACTCCCTCCCCTATGTGTGAGGCTTGTTGATATTATTGTTTATGTTGGGTGGCTTGGCTGGGTTCTTTGTGGGGGAGATTTTGAATGATGTTGTCTTTCAGTATTTATTCGTGTGCTGGACTGATTCTCTAGGAGATAACTTTGCATTCTTTTACTCAAAATACAAACATCTCTTTACTGGAATTCTAGAAGTAAAGTTGCAGGTTTTGCTTTCAGAATTGGTGATGAATATACATTCAGTTAAATTGCAGATGCTTTCAACTGTGCATAGCATCTTCTAGCCAGAGTGCCTCAAATGTTAAATTTAAAAATTTCTGCTAAGATCAGGGAATGGAAGTTGCCCAACAATGTAGGTTAGAGGATCTAATTATTGGTTTGGAGTTTTCCCACAGTTTAAAAAATTATAGACCCCTTTCCTTAATTTTTCCCCAGTCCTAGAGGTATCAAATGCTTCTAGATCCTGAGCTTGCAAGAAGTCTGTGGCATAAATAAGGTTATTTCAAAATTTTCTCTATTATTAGGGAATTTAGCTTTCTTCCATCTACTGAATCAGTTATTACATGCCCATCTTCCTTGTAGCATCCAGTATATCATTGTTTTCTTTTCTTCTTCACTCTCTCCTTATATGTGGGTTTATGTCTCTAAGAAATCATTTTTACTCTGGTTCAGTGGGGATGTAAGAAAAAACTAATTTCAATGAAGAAATCTGGCTGTCTTAAACTATTAATAGAATGGCCTTAAAAGTTCTTCTGTAATATATGTGTTTAAGAATTAACATACTAAAGACATGTTCACTTTGACTCCTAAAATGACAAAAAAAGTGTTGTGATAATAAGTAAGGAAAAATGAGATATTTTTGTCTGTCTTGAGAGCTGTACCAGCTTGTCAACAATGTTTTCTGAGAACAGTGAAATTGATAACTGTAAGACTGATGATTTCCATCAGTTTCTGTCTTGAGGCTGTTTGAATATTCCACAATTTATGTGTCTGTTTTACTGATTAGGGCCATTTGGGTGGTTTCCAGCTTAAAGTTATTATGAAAGTGTTGCTATAACATTCTAGTACATGTATTTGGTGAAGAAATGTATTCATTTCTGTTGGATGTATACTTAGTAGACTTGCTCGGTAATGAAGATATCCATGTTTTCAGGTTTAGTAGATATTGCCAAAGACTTTTCTGAAATGCTTGTACTGCTTGATGGATCAGAGGATTCGTGCAGAGGATGTTTAGATGGTTAGGAAATATTTCAGACCAACATTGTAAGTGAGGGAATTCCTTTCTTGATGACTCTTTCTCTATATAAATTAATTAAGTGATGCATGCATGCTAAGTCACTTCACTTGTGTCCAACTGTTTGCAACCCTTTGGACTGTAGCCCACCAGGCTCCTCTGTCCATGGGATCTTTCAAGCAAGTATAATGGAGTGGGTTGCCATCACCTCCTCCAGGGGATCTTCCTGACCCAGGGATTGAACCCATGTCTCCTGCATCTCCTGCACTGGCAGACAGGTTCTTTACCACTAGGTACTTAATTATAAATTTTACCTGATGGAAGACATCAACCTGATTGATTCTTGTTAAACAATTCCTATACTAATTTACTTAATTATTAATATTTATGTGTCCAAATTATTTCCCCATTCTATTCTCTTTAGAAAATATTATAAGAAGACAAAGCATCAGGTTACTATTCTCCCTTGCTATAGATTTCTGAGATCATAATTGGTCAAATTCTAGTCTGTAAACTATTTCACAATCTTCTGAATATTGCAGGTTTATAATGTTTTAAAGAACAACATCCCCCTCCCCACCACTACCATTAGCTATTCTGTACATTCTTGTGTGAGAGAGGAAAACAAATCTTCCATAGAGCCATGAAATTTTTCTCTCTTTTTCAAAGAGAAGCATGATTAAGATGAAATTTGAAGTATACCTAATTCACTTTGGGAGCCTGAGAAAATTTGAGTAAGTATAAGAAAGTTTAGAGAATTAAACTTAAAATACATGCTGATTGAATTTAAAGAAGAAGGTGACTCATCTGGAATGTAAAAAAATCAATAAAAGACATGCCTAAGTTGAGAGCCATTGTGATTCTCAACCACAGGAGAAGGGAACAGAAGAAGGGCACATGGGGTAAGGCAGCTCAGAGAAACAAGCTTTAAATGCTCATTAGAAAAACTCTTCCTTTTTTCCCCATCAGTGGGTATTCCTTTGAAATGTCCCAGAAATGTCCAGCTATAAAATGCAAATTATTGTAATTGATTAAATTTAATTAATAACAAGGCTGTGGCGGGGGTGGGGGAGCAGGTAGGTAAAGTAACAAAGAGACTGGCTCTCTTGTAAGCACTATTTTCCCTTTGCTGTCCCACTGCAATTTGTGAGTCAAGGCCTTGGCATGGCAAGCTGTTAGTTCACAGGCCTTGGTTTGTTTGCTTAAACTTTTTTTTAAACTGTTTTTTATGCAAATTTAAAAATATTCCCAGAAGTAGAGAGTAGGATGTAATGAATATGATATACCCATCACACAGCCTCAGCAATCATTGGAATTAGCCAGTCTTGTTTTATCTATATAGCCACTCACTTCACCCTACTTCCATGCAGATTATGATGAAGCGAAGCATAGGCTCCATAACTATTTCATTTTGAAATATTTTAACATATCTTTAAAAGATAAGTTCTTCTCTTTAAAAATATAATTACACTATCATTATCACACCTAAAACAAAATCCTTGATTTGTGTCTAACCTTTCTCTGTTGTATTGATCAAGGAAAATTTGAACTCAAGACTTGGATGAAATAATCATGTCCTTTGCCTTAAAGTTCTCATTATGGTTTGTTGTGGATGTGCATGATACATTTTATGTTCAAACCTACTCAAGTTGATGATATAATTTTCTTTAATAACTACTGACACTTGCTTTATCTTCTTGTATTTCTCTTATCTATATCAACATTCTTCATCAAATGGCATTGCCTAATGGAGCAGACATCTGATAGTTTCTTTCCTTTACTGCCTAGGTGTTTTAATTGTAGTATGGTGTCCTTTGGCTACAAACAATAAGAAATGAATGCAAATATAGCATTTTGCACAGTGCTTAAAAATTTCTCCTGCATAATGTCAGTAGACATTTTGCAAATATACCTACAGTGGTGTTCTTGAGATTGACACCAGAGGTTCTCTAGATTAGATCATCTGAGCCCAGAGAGATTCCTGTGACACCATCAGAAACATTTTGATATCATTAATTGTGGCACAGCCATTTAGTGCTTTGAAAAAATGAGAGGATGCTGCAGATTAACTTCTGTCTCTGTTAAAAGTCAATGAGAGATGGATAAAGAATAATAATGAAACCAGTATCATTGGGCTCTAGCTATCCAGGCATATTCATGTTCTATTGTTGCTCACTCAGTCATGTCTGACTTTTTGTGACCCCATGGACTGCAGCATACCAGGCTTCCCTGTTCTTTACCATCTCGCGGAGCTTGTTCAAACTCATATCCATTGAGTCGGTGATGCCAACCATCTCATCCTCTGTTGTCCCCTTCTCCTCCTACCTTTTCCTAACATCAGGGTTTTTTCTAATGAGTCAGCTCATCACATCAGGTGGCCAAAGTTTTGGAGTTTGAGCTTCAGCATCAGTCCTTTAAATGAATATTCAGGATTGTTTTCTTTTAGGATTGGCTGGTTTGATCTCCTTTCAGTCCAAGGGACTCTCAATAGTCTTCTCCAACACTCCAATTCAAAAGCATCAATTCTTCCACACTGAGCCTTCTTTATGGTCCAACTCTCACATCCATACATGACAACTGGAAAAACCATAGCTTTGACTAGATGGACCTTTGTTGGCAAAGAGATATCCCTGCTTTTTAATATGCTGTCTAGGTTTGTCATGTTCTAAAGGAAATGAATCATCTCCAGTGTTATCCTCACTTGATACAAAACCTGTGGATGCTTTTAACCATGTCATAAATGGATGGGTAAAATTTGCAATGAATACCAAATCACATAATTTGGGTATTTTTAGGAAAAAGAAGAAGTTCAGAATTATATTAGAGTCTCTGCATTCTCATCTAAACCAAGAATGGATTATTGTCTCACTTCTATAGGCTGTAACTCAAGATATTATATTACATCATACAGCTGTGCTCTGCCAGATTTGAAGGTTGTAAGGCATTTCCCAATTACACTGGCATTACAGTGACATGGATGGCTTTGAGTGGGGGCTGGACTATGCCTCTAAATTTTTAACTCTCCATTGCCAGTGGGCAGTGATTGCTCTTCTCTACCTCATTTCTTTTCTATGTTGCCAGTTCCATCAGAAGAGATGAAGTTAAGCTACAATAATAAAACCCAAACATCTCAGAGGCTTTTTACTCACATAAAATCTGCTGAAGGTCAAAGCATCTCTCTGAAAGCCACTGTCCTCCACGTGTTGGAGGAGTTACATTCAACCTTATTTCTTTGAATACTGCTAAAACTCTATACTTTATGTTCAGTATTTTCATGAGGAGACAACAAAATGACACCATTCCCCTCTTTCTGTTTCTCCACTTTCTTTTATCTAACAGCACCTCCACGTCAACATGTGCTTCCACAAACACTTAGGCAGTGAAAGAGAAAGCATGGAGAATGGTGAAACAGCTCCTCGATGCCTTCATGTGGAAGCAGTGGGTGTCCTTTTGTTACTGAATCAAGGCTTGGTGCTTACAAAACCAATACTCACAAGCGGTAGACAGGAAGGTTGCCTTTAATCAGAATGCTGGCAATCTGGGCAAAAGGTAGACTAAGCATCCTCTGATTCTTCTTGGCCATGAGGATTTTAAAGGGAAGAAGGGAAGTAATCTCAATTAATCATTGAGATGGCTGTGGAGTGGGGTAGTGGTCAGGGTCACCATCCTCCACTGCACGCAGACTGGTGACATCTTGTGATCTTCCTATTTATGTTATCTTGTCGACACTGTTGTCACACAGTTTGTTCTAGAGGTTAGGGAAGTACAAGCTAGGGAGGAGATCTGTTCATCTGTTCATTACTTATTCTTCATTTCTACTTCTTAGATGTGTAGAAGGAACTGAAGAGTTAGCCAAGGTGTCATATGATTAACAGATTTGAAAGGTGTGCTTGAGCCAGAGAAAAATAGAGCATAGGGGTGCCTGGTTTAAGGTTAGTGACAAGACAAAGAGGTGCCTCCTGCAAATAGCTCTTTCCAGAAAAAGGCAAAAAGATTTTTCCTGCCAAAAGCTGCTAACACTTTTCCACTCATATTTTATTGGCCAAAGCAAGTCACCCAGCCAGGCTGAGTGAACTGGGGCAAGGATAGGCATTCCTTCTGTGTAATGAGAATGAGAGAGAATTGGAAATGCTGGTGGGCCTCACAGGTGTCTGTTACACCAACTATATTCTGAATTATTTCTTTAAAAGTTGCTAAAACTCTACTTAATGTTCATCATGTTGGTGAGGAGACAAAGTAAGGACACTTTTTTAAAAAATTTCTCTTAATGAGGAAGATTTTCCCTTAAATATTGTGTATTACCACAAGTATTTTGATGACTTTGGATCAATGTTTCTCAAGCCTTAATGTGCATCCAAATCGCCCAGCATCCAAGTGCAGATTTTCATTTAGGAGGTCCGAGGTGGGGCCCCAGATTCTGATTTTTAAAGAGCTTTCAGGTATTGCTTTGCTAATGTGCAAGATGAGTGCAATTGTGTGGTAGTTTGAGCATTCTTTGGAATTGCCTTTCTTTGAGATTGGAATGAAAATGGACCTTTTCCAGTCCGGTGGCCACTGCTGAGTTTTCCAAATTTGCTGGCATATTGGATGAAGCACTTTAACAGCATCATCCTGTAGGATTTGAAAGAGCTCCACTGGAACTCCATCACCTCCACTAGCTTTGTTCATACTGATGCTTCCTAAGGCCCACTTGACTTCACATTCCAAGATGTCTGGCTCTAGGTGAGTGATCACACCATCGTGGTTATCTGGTTCATGAAGGTCATTTTTGTATAGATCTTCTGTGTATTCTTGCCACCTCTTCTTAATATCTTCTGCTTCTGTTAGGTCCATACCATTTCTTTCCTTTATTGTGCCCATCTTTGCACGAAATGTTCCCTTGGTATCTCTAATTTTCTTGAAGAGATCTCTAGTCTTTCCCATTCTGTTGTTTTCCTCTATTTGCATTGATCACTGAGGAAGGCTTTCTTATCTCTCCTTGCTATTCTTTGGAACTCTGCATTCAAATGGGTATATCTTTCCTTTTTTCCTTTGCCTTTGTGTCTTTTCTTTTCTCACCTATTTGTAAGGCCTCCTCAGACAACCATTTTGCCGTTTTGCATTTCTTTTTCTTGAGGATTGTCTTGATCCCTGCCTCCTGTACAAGGTCACGAACTTCCGTCCATAGTTCTTCAGACACTCTGTCTATCAGATCTAATCCCTTGAATCTATTTGTCACTAAGCGCCTGTCTCAGGGAAGCCTGGAGTGCTGAAGTCCATTGGATCGCAGAGTCGGACATGACAGCGACTGAACTGAACTGAGCAGGTAACGCTGCTGCTGGCCTGTGGAGCATCCTTGGAATAGCAGGGCTTTGGTCTGTCCCTCTGCTTAGAGAGGGAGAACCATCGTGATTTTCATTGAATTCAAAAAGAAATTTAGGCCATTAGTTTTTGTCTCTCCCCTACATCTGAATTAAGAGCAGCGTCTCATGGTGATGGTTGTCAAACATGTAGGAAGACTGTCAGTGCAATTCAAAAACCTACTTCTGAAAGATAATTGGCTTTGTGTTCATTCATATTAAAACAGGACTGCAAGGAAGAAAGGAGACCTAATTGAACACTCAAAGCGTCCCACTAAAAGCCAGCGTCTAATTATGGCAGGGCCCACACAGCAGGGACACTGAAGGGCAGAGGAGATACTGAAAACATCTTTATATGCTTTTTCTCTGAAGAGCCCTTCCTGAGATCAAATGCAATTTGAGCTAAGAAGGCAGCAACTCACAAGCTCTACCCCCGGCAAGCATCTCAGAGACAGGCGCTCAAAGCATTTGTCATCATGCTTCGATTTTGCCTAATTATTAAATAGAACACTTCCCCCCAACCCCCAATTCTTTACTAATTAAGATTTCTTGCATGCTTTAAAGCATTTCACTTAGCACTCAGGATTCCAGATGAGTTGCTATTTGGCTCCAAGATGCAGACTTGCTTTGAAGGACTGCTGTAGAATTGTGTGGACGTGCACTTGGGTAGGAATGAGGCTGGACTGGATAAGAGCACTCATGGGCACTGAACATTTTGCTCAGAGTCTTTTTTTTCCCCTTTGCTCATTTGTAATGCCAGCCCATGGTGGTGGAATGGGTATATTGCTATAAATTATCAGCCATGTCTCATACTTCTTATTCTGGAGGTGTAATTCAAAGAACTGTCGCAAGGAATAGCAAAGCTATATATTCTTCTTTATAGCAATCATCATAAAAAAATTCCCAATTACTTTAAATTACCACAGCATGACTTCAAAATCAACCCCAGCCCTGCTGCCCTTGATTTTCTTGCAATTAGTTCAAAGGGCAAGAGACAGAGCAGTAAGTTTGGAGGTATATTATATAGCAGTTACGTTTTTCATGATCAAGGAACTTTTAGTTTACAGCTTCTTTCCTTTGAACTGATTCATTGAAGGGGACAATAATTCCAAGTCTGTCCCCTTATTCTGCTGACACTCAATTTCTGGGGCTTGAACATATTTCACTTCCCTTTTATCATCAGAATATTTAAAACTCTAATTTAAAATCTTTGCAAATGCTTGATTTTTAATGTGATACACTGTAACTCATTGGTATTAGCCCAGGGTATTCTGCAATGCCCAAATCCTGCCCTGGCAAAGCCACTCCTCTTCAGGATACCCTGAGGATGAAGATAGATAGATAAGGGACAGTTGTAAAGGCAAGTACTCCTTCGTGTACGTGTGTCCAGAGTCATAGTCCACAGAGTCCCCATGCTCAGTCTCCCAACATAGGAACATTTGCTAAACCAGCCTGTAACATATGAGAACATTTTTTCTTATCCCTAAAATTAAACCTTAATTTTACCATCAACATATCGGCATAGGAGGAGCAACCAAATAATTGAGATCATCCACTCAAGTAGATGATGCATCAGTGACTGCCCTGATGGGAAAGGCTCTGGTACACTTAGTCCCCACCTGAAAGTGAGTGGGTGGCCTGCAGGGGGTTAAGCCCCCTGAAAGGCGAAATTACTTTCTGTGCAATCCATCTTACCATTATAGCGATGTCAAGTTCTAGTACAAGTACAGAAACTCTTAACATGAAGCCATCTGTTCTCCACTGATGCATTTGTCCATCCATCAGTCCATTCATCCAGCCTATCAAGGGAAAAAGGTGAGCAGTGATGGTGTCTGTTTATCCTCCTTTGACTAGAATATCTCTTCTGGTGTCTGTCTCACTGTTGCCCTCCAAAGCAGTCATGTACAGCCCTTGGTTTAGAAATTACAGATTGTTTTTTCAAATATTGATATGTATTTTAATGAGAGGCGGGTTGACTGGTGTGGTGTAAAGAGTACCTAGATTAAATAAATTTATCCAAAGGCACAGTATCCCCCAACTCCAGATCGCTTAATCCCCCTACATTTGGAGTGTTGGATATATGCATGGATTCAGTCTTTGATAGTTATTCTCATTCATTTTTACTCTTCCCCCATATTGGAGAAGGAAATGGCGACCCACTCCAGTGTTCTTGCCTGGAGAATCCCAGGGACCGGGGAGCCTGGTGGGCTGCCGTCTATGGGGTCGCACAGAGTCGGACACGACTGAAGCGACTAGGCAGCAGCAGCAGTAGCAGCATATGAAAAGCATATGGAAGTGGACGATAAATTTAAACTGTTTCCCCCCCTTAATAGAACAGTTTTAGATAACTTCAAACAATGTTTCTGCTTAGATCTTATGAAATATATGATACAAGTTTTTCCCAGGATAGGTTGTTTTGAGCTATTTTCCTTATGGCAGAAAGTGAAGAGGAACTAAAAAGCCTCTTGATGAAAGTGAAAGAGGAGAGTGAAAAGTTGGCTTAAAGCTCAACATTCAGAAAATGAAGATCATGGCATCCGGTCCCATCACTCCATGGGAAATAGATGGAGAAACAGTGGAAACAGTGTCAGACTTTATTTTTTGGGGGCTCCAAAATCACTGCAGATGGTGACTGCAGCCATGAAATTAAAAGACTCTTACTCCTTGGAAGAAAAGTTATGACCCACCTAGATAGCATATTCAAAAGCAGAGACATTACTTTGCCTATTAAGGTCCATCTAGTCAAGGCTATAGTTTTTCCTGTGGTCATGTATGGATATCAGAGTTGGACTGTGAAGAAGGCTGAGCACTGAAGAATTGATGATTTTGAACTGTGATGTTGGAGAAGACTCTTGAGAGTCCCTTGGACTGCAAGGAGATCCAACCAGTCCATTCTGAAGGAGATCAGCCCTGGGATTTCTTTGAAAGGAATGATGCTAAAGCTGAAACTCCAGTACTTTGGCCACCTCACGCGAAGAGTTGACTCATTGGAAAAGACTTTGATGCTGGGAGGGATTGGGGGCAGGAGAAGAAGGGGACGACCGAGGATGAGATGGCTGGATAGCATCACTGACTTGATGGATGTGAGTCTGAGTGAACTCCAGGAGTTGGTGTTGGACAGGGAGGCCTGGCGAGCTGTGATTTATGGGGTCGCAGAGTCGGACATGACTGAGCGACTGAGCTGAACTGAACTGAGCTATTTTCTATTGCCTTTTTGATCATTCTGTCCACTCCTATATTTTTATATCCCAAATATGCTAAAAAACTCTTGCTGAGAGTGTTTCTAACACTCATTACTCAGAGTTGACTTTCATCAGGAAACCTTCACATTTGATTATCTCTTATCTCTGTTATATAGGCAGCCTCTTCATGTTAGCTAAATGCTTCTCTTTGGTCTATATCCAATCACTTGACCCCTCCCTAATTCCCATGTAGCCACCATGCTATTTTTCTTTTCCACCAGACTATATATAATGTCTCCTTTTCCTCACTTAACACTCAGTTATCCAATTTAATGTGACTCTGGTCCCATCACTTCTCTGAAATAGCTCTTTCAAAAGTCACTGAGAGTATTTTTGTTGCTAAGGATGTTTTTCGGTTTTTATCATATGTAACTTTTGAACTGTATTCAATATTGTTGGTCCTTGCCTTCTTGAAACTATCTCTTAGCTTGCTTTCCATGATACTATTTACACCTGCTCTTGTGTTTGTCTGAGTTCTCTTCCAACTCCTTCTCCATGATGTTTCTCTATGGTTGTAGAGCTTCTTTAACCTTGATCCTGCGTCTGCTCACCATCTTACTCACCAGTCTGTCCCTTAGCAATAGCATTTATACTTATAGCTTCAATCTCTTCCTCCAAGTAAATGACTCACACATTTACATCTGTAGGGAAGACCTCTTCTCTCGGCTTCAGATTACCTCTCTCCTTGCATTTCTTGGCATTTCTTGTGGATAAGTTACAGCCATCTCAGAAACGGTGAGATTAAAAATAAACTGATACACTCTTACCCAGAGCCTGGTCTTCTCTGAGATTCTAGTTCTGCATAAACATCATCACTTATCTAAGATATGCCATCTAGAATCTTAGGAGTCATCCTTGACACCTCGTTTTTCTCCTTTTATAAACTCATTCAACATTTACTCCACAAATAGGTATGAAGTGCTTTGATGTGCCAGGCAGCGATTTTAGTGCAAGATGGGCATGCTAAGTTGCTTCAGTTGTATCCGACTCTTTGTGACTCTATGAACTGTGGCCTGCCAAGCTCCTTTGTCCATGGGGTTGTCTAGGCAGTAGTGCTGGAGTGGGTTGCCATGCTCTCCTCTTAGCACAAGATACACATTATAAAATAAGTCCATATCTGATTCATCATCTATTCCTATCAGTTTTACCTCTTCTAAATAACCTCTCCCCTCCATTTCACCCCTTCTGCTCCAAGCTGTCACCACCTCTCACTCCACTGCGATTTCCTTCTTTCTGGTCTAGCTACACAGTTGCTGGGACAGACTTTCCAAAGGCTGACCGTGTCATCCTAGCCCATACCAACTTCCTGCTCTTGCTGAAGTCCCCCAGTGCTCTTGGAATTAAGAAAAGAAGTCACGAGTGTGACTTCCTAGGCCAGGACTGCTTCCACTTGCTTCTGGTCCAGCTACTTTCCATCCCTTCTGCCACAGGTGCTTTGAATATTATTCCTTTCATTTTATTGTACAATCTCCTTGCACAGCTCAGCACAACCCTCACTTGTACAGAAACATGTCCCCTGCCTCCCTGGACTAAATCTAATGCTGTTACTATACACTCTTGTGGAGAAGGGCTGTGTCTTTATTTATTTATTTTCACAGAGTATGTCATGCTTAGTATAGTGCTTGATGCATATTTGGGATTCATTATTATTTATAAATGAACAAATGATAGCCTCATGTTTATGAAAATAAGTAACCCAGACTTTTTGCTCACTTATTCATCATAATGAAATTCTTTGGATTGTTGGGGCCTTTGCTGACATTTTTCTTAGGCTCTGCCTAGACTATTTGTCCTGAAGTGACCTTTTAGCCAGTTACGTGTAGACATTATCATATTTGATCATTTAAGATGCAACAGAGAACCTCAAACTATTTACACTAAACGAATCATTGGGGGATATATAAATTAACATTAAGTACTTGCATTTATCAAAATTTTCCTTAACTCACAGTTGAGCTATACATAATTGCATAAATTATTTTAAAAAGTGATATTCATAGGAGAAAACCTTGTAATTATGCTGGGTATGAAAAGATAACTGACAGAAGAGAAGATGAAGCTATTTATGCTGCTTAAAGTAATTTAGAAAAGTGCCCAAACACTTTGGTTATGGTCTTGTGACTGCCAAAATCAGATGCTAAAACTTGGCATGTTTGAATTTATATTTTGTCTCCTTTTCCTTATCCTGACACTGCTTGCTGCAATGTCTGGAGAAATAAAGAGGAGAAAGAAGTGGGTCAAGCAAGAGTATGGAACCTGGATAAACCACCAAATTAAAAGGGAATTCAAAGATGAATAAAAGTTGAAAAAAAGCACTCAACCTGCTGCTGTTATTCATAGAGGGCATGCATTGGTCACATGATCTTAAGACTTCTTTACTTCTTAGTAAAATGAAATCAGTACTCTATAGACTATTCACAATAGCCAAGACACGGAAGCAACCCAAATGTCCATCCGCAGATGAATGGATAAAGAAGATGTGATACATGTGTTCAACAGAGTATTACTCAGCTAAAAAAAGAATGAAATAATGCTATTTGCAGCAACATGGATGGACCTAGAGATTATCATACTTTAAGTAAAGTAACTCAGACAGAGAAAGACATATCATGAGATAAAATAACTTGTATTTGGAATCTAAAAAATTTATACAAATGAACTTATTTACAAAATAGACTCACAGAGAGAGAAAACTAACTTATGGTTACCAAAGGGGAAATGGAGGGGAGGGATAAATTACAAGCTTGTGATTAACATATAACCACTGCTAAGCTGCTAAGTCACTTCAGTTGTGTCTGACTCTGTGTGACCCCATAGACAGGAGCCCACCAAACTCCCCTGTCCACGGGATTTTCCAGGCAAGAGTACTAGAGTGGGTTGCCATTGCCTTCTCAGCAATATACCCACTACTACATATTAATATAAAGTAGATATATATAATTGAATCACTGCACACCTGAAACATTGTAAATCAACTGTTTGTCATTGTTGTTCAGTCCCTAACTGTGTCTGACTCTTCATGACTCCATGAACTGCAGCATGCCACGCTTTCCTGCCCTTCACCACCTTCCTGAGTTTGCTCAAACTCATGTTCATTGAGTCGGTGATGGCATCCAGCCATTGCATCTTCTGTTGCTCCCTTCTCCTCCTGCCCTCAATCTTTCCCAGCATCAGGGTCTTTTCCAATTAGTTGGCTCTTCGCATGAGGTGGCCAAAGTATTGGAGCTTCAGCATCAGTCTTTCCAATGAATATTTAGGGATGATTTCCTTTATGATTGATACCTAAATTAAAAAAAAAATATATATATATATATATATGGCAGGAAGAATTAAGCAAGGTAATATATGTGAATGCTCTGTGGAATGTTATACCATACAGTTAGCTCATATTAAGATTTTTTTTTTAATTGTAAATAGCTTGGCCTCCTGACTTCTTGAAATTCCTTTGAAAGTCTAAGACATTTTAAAAATGGCAAACACTTTTTAGTGAGTTCTGTGTGCAGATACAATTCTAAATACCTTATAAATATTAATTCATTTAATCCTTGTGTCAACTTTATTATGAAATAAAGAATATTATCATCACCCTTATTTATAGATTAAGAAATGGAAGTAAAAGGAAGTAAAATGGAAGTAAATTTTTTTCCAGAGGTAAAAAAATCTCATAACTACAAAGTAGTGGTTTATATTGGGGAAGTAATGGCCTTGTTCTAGAAAATTCTACATCTTAACTAAAACTCCACCTCTCTAACTTACCCTTCACCCATAAGGCATGAACTCCATATCTGAGATTTAGCTGCTACAAAGAAAGATTCTTTTCTCCACTCTCTGAGTGTCCCCCAGCTTCACTTTGCGTCTCAGGTTGGTGCTGTGATACCAGCTCTTACTTCAAGATAGGATTTACTGTTCTACTTTATTTTCTTTTCAGGATACCATGCCAGAGTGCTTTTGAAATTTTGTTATTCTCTGCACCAATGATTTGTCCTCTGAAATAGAGAAATAACATTTGTCATCCTGACATTTGGAGATCTGGACTATGCCATTTGTTCCTTTTTAGCTTTGTTTTAGGTAGTAAATCAGGCAAGATATGGGGCTCCCTTACTTAGAGATGAGATGTTATCCATAATAAGAGTCTCTTGGTATCAGAATGTTGTACATAAGAATTCTTTTTTCCCCAGAACTTTCCACCTCATACAGAAATGTTTTTCTTTTCATAGACTTTTGTTTTCTCTCTTTTCCTTTCTTACAAATGGCAAGGGGTTCTATTTAGTTGTTGAGGTCTTATCTTTTCTGACATAATAGCAAGAATATCTATATTTATTAATCTCCATTATTTCCCTAAGGTGATTTTGGATATACAAGTCTCAGAACCAATGATTTGATCTGACTTTTAGGAGGACAGGATTAAATTACTTCTGAATAAGCTTAGCTGTATAGACCAAGGAGTTGTTTCATATATGTGTGTGTGTACATTTCAAATTTAGCAAATCTTAAGAATTTCCCGAGCCAAATTTGAGCATGTTTTGAATCTCAAAGCGAGATGCTGTAGATGTGATTAATAGAATGGTAAAGTTTTTTCAGCACTGATTTTGAACTATTATAATAATTAAATGTTTAGCTATGTAGACAAGTGTTTAAAAATGGGAAATATTCAACTTTGTCAAATTTTCCAATTCTCTTTTGTGCTTTAGATACTCTTGAATTATGCCATATTTGACCTAATTAGGTTGAATGCATTAGAAAATAATTCTTTCATGTTTTATACATAAAATCAATGGGAAGCAATGAGAGGTCAATAATATCTTCCTGTTTTGGTAATAGTAGTAGTGAAAGTCCCTTGGTCATGTCCGACTCTTTGCGACCCCATGGACGGTATAGTTCATGAAATTTTCCAGGCCAGAGTACTTGAGTGGGTAGCCTTTCCCTTCTCTAGGGGACCTTCCCAACCCAGAGATCGAACCCAGGTCTCCTGAATTGCAGGCAGACTCTTTACCAGCTGAGCCACAAGGAGTTTTGGACTTTCTGAGGATGTAAATTGCCATTGTTGAAACAATATTGGACACCTACTTACATATGAATTTCAGGTAAATAGTGAATATTTTGGGGATTGAGCTTCAGTCTCCTCCATTGCAGGCAGATTCTTTTACCATCTGAACCACCAAGGAAGGCCTTTAAAACACAAGTGAAAGTGAAAGTGAAGTCGCTCAGTCATGTCTGACTCTTTGCGACCCCATGGACTGTAACCTATCAGGCTCCTCTGTCCATGGGATTTTCCAGGCAATAGCACTGGAGTGGATTGCCATTTCCTTCTCCAGGGGATCTTCCTGACCCAGGGATCGAATCCAGGTCTCCCACATTGTAGACAAGTATGTACCAAATCCTACATGGTACATGTTTATACTTAAAAAAAGTTTATTATATAGCAGGGTGCCCTATATTTTTATTTATTGATTTTGGCAACCCTATTCTAGTTCTCAGAGAAGGCAATGACAACCCACTCTAGTACTCTTGCCTGGAGAATCCCACGGATGGAGGAGCCTGGTAGGCTGTAGTCCATGGGGTTGCTAAGGGTTGGATACGACTGAGCGTCTTCACATTCACTTTTCACTTTCATGCGTTGGAGAAGGAAATGGCAACCCACTCCAGTGTTCTTGCCTGGAGAATCCCAGGGACGGCAGAACCTGGTGGGCTGCCATCTATGGGGTCACACAGAGTCGGACACGACTGAAGTGACTTAGCAGCAGCAGCAGCAGCTTTCTAGTTCTGGTTAGTACTACTACTACTGCTCCTTATTGGACACTGATTTTTCTCAGGGATTCTATTTAAAACTAAGAATTTTATCATTTCTAAATGTCAGATTGACCCCAAAATGGGATATAAAGGCTTTGTGAACAAAATCAGATAAATAAATACAGAAAGGAAGGCCATGCAAAGATTGTAATTAATTCATTTTTGTTCATTTAAGGCCCATAAGGAAGAACAAAAAATTTACCCCTCTCCTCCATGCTAAATCTATCCTGGAGACAGGGTCGTAGGCCAGGGGTTAGACTGAGGCCCCTAAGCCTTATCCTAGCAGCATGGCTACCCCACCTGGTCAGTTCTGCAGCTCTCAAACTGGATGAGACTTCTTTATTGATAGACGTGTTATACAGAATGTGAAAGCAGCCCACACACCTTATCGCTGCTGGGAAATACTGTATTCAGTGCACTTCCTTCCGCTTGCTCCCCTGCTTTCTTCCTGTCCTGCCTTTTGTCTGTCCTTGTCCTATACAGGCAGATTCTTTGATAGCCATCAAACACTGGGAGGAATAATCCACTTAAACTCATCTCCAATACTTAGTACAATGTTTTAGACCTACTAGGTATTAACAAAATTGTTACACCAAACAAAATGCTATAATCCTATCACAGCAAAGGCTGAAAAATGAAGTGTTCAGATCCTATTTGGGATAATAGGTAAAGTCACTCAGTCGTATGTCTGACTCTTTGCGACCCCATGGGCTGTAGCCTACCAGGCTCCTCTGTCCATGGGATTTTCCAGGCAATAGTACTGGAGTGGATTGCCATTTCCTTCTCCAGGGGATCTTCTCGACCCAGGGATCAAACCTGGGTCTCCCACATTGTAGACAGATGCTTAACCGTCTGAGCCACCAGAGAATTTACATCAATATATATAAAATTGAGCAGTGATGTTGACCTGGTTTATAATGATATTTTCTGTAATAGTATTGACTTTTATAATGGGAATGGGTCTTTGCTATGAACCCTGAATTGCCAAGGCAATCCCATTCTAATTTATGTAAACAATAGTATTATTAAAATCATGATAAATATTCCCTTTCCCTCTTAAATACAGGTTAATGAGAGTGGAAGTGACTTCACCAGGGACAAGAAATAAATAAAGTGAAGTCTATTTAACTTTTTTGTTTGTTTGAATTGGATACTTTTGTAAATTTTCCAAGCTTTAACTTTTATTTCTCCAGTTTTAGCTTAATCTATTGAAAAAATAAACTAAAAGTAGTGTTGATATAAAAAAAGAATAATTTCATTTGGTAGATCTTATTTTACTCGCTTTTTTGGTGATTCATAAAGTACGTATCTTTCTGTGGCTAAAACAAAGTGTTGTTTTTCTGAACTTTGATCCAGAAATGCAAATAAAGCACATAAAATGAGCACCAACACACACATATATTCTTTTCTGTTACATATTATTACAAAATATTTAAGATTCTTTTCCATTATCAGTTATTACATGATACTGAATTTAGTTTCTGTGCTATACAATAGGTCCCTGTTGTTTATTTATTTTAAATATAGTAGTGTATATATGTTAATCCCAGATTCCTAATTTATCCCAGGACCTCCTTTCCCCTCTGGTAACTATAAATTTGTTTTCTACATCTGTGAGTTTATTTCTGTGTCATAAACAAATTCATTTGTATCATTTTTCTTTTATTATTTTTTTTTTGGAAGGCAAAGTTTATTTCAACGTAATGAGTTACAACACTAACATGTTTAACAAAATTAATTTTTGATTTAAGAAAAAGTAGGTTGTGAAACATTTTACATGGCCCAGCATCACTTTCTTCAGCATTCATCGTGTGTGGTTTTATACTGACAGCCCCTGGGAGTTCTGCCACCCTTCACCCTCAGAACCGAGCTCTGGGCCTGGATGAGCAGCTCAGAGTGGGCACATTCCTCCAGACGCAGCCTTCTTAGGGGGCAACGCTCTCTATCCACCCTCCATCAGCACCATAACCCAGATTAACATCTCCCAAGGCAGCCTTTCAAGAAACATGTTTCTGTTAAGTTTGGTGTAGAAGAAAAAAAAGTCATCAAAATATGTAAGAGGTTTGCTGAACTCAGACTTAACCCGAAAGCTCAAGCTAAACTCCCCAGGACGCTCCTTAAGACACAACTTTAATCTTAACACTGAAATGTGCCCTAAGTGGGCACCCAGCCAGTTAATAGGTCAAACCCAGCACTTTCCAGCCAGGCCAGCCCATGGCAAGATGACTGAAGGAGGATTTTGTTCAGGGTCCTGATCCCTTTCTCTCTGAGCACTGACTGATTTATCTGAAGTGTCCCTGGATATCAAATTTGCCTGGGTGATCTCATGGTGTCCAGGACAAGCCCGACTCAGTCAGTTCAGTTCAGTCGCTCAGTCGTGTCCGACTCTTTGCGACCCCATGAATCGCAGCATGCCAGGCCTTCCGGTCCATCATTAACTGCCAGAGTTCACTCAGACTCACGTCCATCAAGTCAGTGATGCCATCCAGCCATCTCATCCTCTGTCGTCCCCTTCTCCTCCTGCCCCCAATCCCTCCCAGCATCAGAGTCTTTTCCAATGAGTCAACTCTTCGCAGGAGGTGGCCAAAGTACTGGAGTTTCAGCTTTAGCATCATTCCTTCTAAAGAAATCCCAGGGCTGATCTCCTTCAGAATGGACTGGTTGGATCTCCTTGCAGTCCAAGGGACTCTCAAGAGTCTTCTCCAACACCATGTTTCAAAAGCATCAATTCTTCGGTGTTCAGCTTTCTTCACAGTCCAACTCTCACATCCATACGTGACCACTGGAAAAACCATAGCCTTGACTAGACGGACCTTTGTTGGCAAAGTAATGTCTCTGCTTTTGAATATGCTACCTAGGTTGGTCATAACTTTTCTTCCAAGGAGTAAGCGTCTTTTAATTTCATGGCTGCAGTCACCATCTGCAGTGATTTGCCTGACTCAGGTCCAGGCAAATTACCTCCTAGCAAATACCTGCCTCTCAGCACATTATTCTGGGCACTATGCCCACCAATCTGTTTTTCATCCTTTATCTTTTATTTGCAATCGTATGCTTCCTTATGTGCTGCGCTGTGCTGTGCTCAGTTGCCCAGCCGTGCCCACTCTTTGCAGCCCCACGGACTGTGGCCTGCCAGCCTCCTCTGTCCATGAGATTCCCCGTGCAAGAATTCTGGAGTAGGTAGCCATTTCCTTCTCAAGGGGTTCTTCCCAATCTAGGGATCAAACCCAGGTCTCCCGCATTGCAGGCAGATTCTTTACCATCTGAGTCACTGGGGAATTATAACATCATTTTTATTTCTCTTGATACAATAGGCATAAGTTTATGAATTTTGAATTATGGTTGAATCCAACTTAAGGTTGTCTGAGAACTGGATCTGGCAGGGAAAAGCATGTAGGAAGTCAATAAATAATTGCATTAACCATGGAACCTCAAGACAAAATCTGGAATACGCGTTTCAGCAGAAAGCCTTCTCTTTTTTTTCCCCTAGCCGCATCTTGTGGCTTTCAGGATCTTAGTTCCCCCACCAGGGACTGAACCCAGGTCACAACAGTGAAAACACTGAGTCCCAACCACTAGACTTCCAGGAAATTCTCCAGGCAGCCTTCTCTTTAATGACATTTTTGTACTTCCTCAGTGAAGTGAAAAAGTGAAGTTGCTCAGTCGTGTCTGACTCTTTGCGACCCCATGGACTGTAGCCTACCAGGCTCCTCTGTCCATGGAATTTTCCAGGCAAGAGTACTGGAGTGGATTGCCATTTCCTTCTCTACATTTTTCTTTTAGATTACATATATAGATGATATGATATTTGTCTTTCTCTGTCCAACCAAATTTTGGCACTCTTAATTCCATCTTGGGACTTGGTTACCAGGCAGGCTTTTTTACTTCCCATCAAGAATATAATCCACAACTCTTCACTGATAAAGAAAACATTGTTGATGGAAGAAGAATCTTCTTAGGAAACTGAATCTCCTTTTTTAGTTCCAGAAATGGCTAACCACTTACTGAGAGAACTTGAACTAAAGAAAATATATTGAGAACACTGACAGTTCAGTGAGGATTGTTATTCTAACAGAAAAATATTTGACCTCTAGGCAAGGGCTTTGACTCCATGCCCTTTCCCCCAAACAGGCTGTCTGACTGTCAGGCACTCAGATAACTTTTCCATCATGTGACAGCTTGTGCCCTGGAAGTGACAGTGTGTCTGCAGTGGGACAACATGTGGCTGCTTGGTGGAGTGTAGCAGAGGGGGGATGTCTTTGTTTTTCTAAGGCTCTCTAGTATGTGCCTAGTTCAGTTAATAGTGACAGTAATGTATATTCAGTCACTTCTCAGGGAACGGACTATTCATGAGACATGCTTTTGTTCAGATCAGCTGAGTTATTGGCAAGCGGAGTATTCTTCAATTTTAGTTATTCTCAAATTCCTTCTTCTCACAAGGTTACCTTGCGCAGGGCACTTGGGTGAATAGTATTTCCCTCTCCTTTCCTCACATGCTGAAGCCCCGAGAGGTCTTCTTAATCAAGCAAGGGTGAGGAAAGTAAAGGGGAGTAGCTGAAAGAAAGATCCATTTTCATGGCCTGTCGTCTGTTGATTTCATTTTCAGAGAGAAGTGTACCACCATGCCAATGTCTTTGGATCCTTGACTTCTTCAGGAAATCATTTTGCCTGGAATCATTATCCTTCTCAATATAATTTAGTAGCATGGTTGTTTTGCGCAAACCACAATGTCAGTTCTATCCTGAATTTTTCAATTTTTACTGCCACCATCCTTAGGAAGCTCACATTACAGCTAGCTCGTCAAGCTGCCCTGCAATCGTAAGCTACAGCACAGCATAGGACAGAACGTTTGAGACTGGAAACTTGCTTCCTGGGATGGCGTGGCAGCGTATTTCCTATTTATTCCTGAAGAAGCTTAACTCTGAAGTTCCTCAGCATTAACAAACAAGAGGAGCTACCAAATGGTCTCTAACAGGTCCTCCAAATCGACAGCTGAGTAATGTCAGGTGACCTTTTTATTAGTGGGCTTCTTATGATCATGAGAGTAAAGTGACCTTCCCTTTAGGCCCTGGTGTTGGGTTATTTCTTTGTATCTGATTTTGATTTTGCTTCATTCTATAGGGATTGTTTCTGGTCTGTACAACATTCTTCAAAGGACACATTCATAAAGGCCATTTTCCAGTTGAGTGGACACTTACTTCCAGGCATGATACTCGTGGCGCTCTATCATAAAGTTCCAACATGTCATATTACTCAGAATGGTCCATTCATAAATAGGCTGGGTTCAAAACACAGACCCTTGTTTTTTTAAAAATAAGCTAACGTCTCCGAGGTATCAGGCTGCTCTCAAGTGTTTGTCCATTGACTCTATTTTTTTCTCCTAGAGAATGGACTTACTTTCCTTGTCTCTGCTTTGAATAGGAAAACAACAATAACAAATTGATGAGAATGCTTTGTTTGTAAAGGGAAGGTGGGTGCAGAGAGAAGGCAAAGGATGTGTGTGGGTGTGTTTGTGTGCACATGGGAACTCCAGGGAGGAATAGCATTTGTGAGATGTTTTCCTGGAGGAAAAGTTTCGAATTTGTTTTGGTGTAAATTGAGCCAGAAGTTTGAAAATAAGAAGCAACTTCATAAACGTTTGCTCTCTGTATCACCACCTTGTTAAATCAATGCAGCATTTGAACCAATTTTGTTTTTCTAATTCCATTGTACACTTGGGAAAGCAGAAGGTGTTTTGCAGAATCTGGCATTATGCAGAATCTGGCGTTTGGTTATTTGGAGAAGGCTGCTTTACCCACTAGGTCACAGTAAACGACTACAGACGCTAAGAATATGTTGACAGTGTCAGTAGTGAAATCTTTGCCACACAGATTGTGAAAAATTGAAGAAGGGTGGAAAATAACTTATTTTGCTAACAATCTATTTCCCATCTGTAGTTTGTATCTGCTGAAGCTGGAAGTCCTTGCCTCCCCTCCTCAAAGTGTGTCTCTTTTCTTTAACAGACGTGCTTCCTTGAAGTTTTCAGTTCAGATGACTGTTATTAACAGCAACCTTTAGAGTACATTGGGGATTAATTTAATTTTTTGATATGTATTTTTAATACGGTTTCAAGATGCTGGAATGTAGATATAGTTCTTGTTAAAAAAAAAAAAAAAGTTTAGACAGGTTGATTCATTTAACTACCCAGCAGGATATGATTACTTTTTCTAAAGTTAAATTCCAAAGAAGAAAATTTAACAACTTCATCCACATATATAAGCACACACTATATAAATAAATGCATATATGCATATATATACATACACACACACACAATGTGGTAGTGACGTCTCAACCAGGCAAGAAATGTTTTCTTAAACGGAAATTGATTGGGTTTTAATTAATATATAAAAGCATGTCTTACTTTGATCTGTTTTCCCTTTGGATCAACTATGATGTATTAAATAAATATTTTTGTTTGTTTTGATGAGCTACTGATATATTTAATACATGAAAATAAATACATAACTATTACACTTTTTAAACATCCATTCACATATCATCCAGATCCTTGTGTTCCCCACTGGTCCACACATGGTGCCTGGGAAAATTCCTGAGGCCTTCAGACTCAGCTGGAAATGTATCCTGAGCAGGAGCTTGGCTTGAAGGGAGGGAGGAGGAACCCTCCGGGCTGGCGATCATACCATTTATTCACACTTGGAGGCGAGACAGTGTTGATGGAGGAGGTGGGGGGACCCTCCTGGGGGACTCCCTCTGGGTTGGCACTGATACACCATGTGGCTATGACAGGACTGGCAATAGGGATGTGGAGGGATGATCCTCCAGTCCTTGTCAGTGTGAAAAGTGGGGAGCAACCAGAGATGGTCAGAGGGGGGCACTGCCCACCCTCGCTTTCTGTCCTCAGCAGTGCTCCATAAATGCCTGGTGGTCTCCCCCAAGGCCCGCCTACAGCCCCATCCTCTGAAATTCTGCTCCTGGTTGTGACTCCATGGGCAAATGTACAGAAAGGACCAAGAAACTCATTTCCAAGGGGGTTTTTCTTTCTGGGTGGCTCTGCCTTGTGGGGGTAGGGGGCATAGCTGGCACTGAAACACTGACTGAAGGAGCGCTGGGAATCACCAGGGGTCTCTGGAAGGTGACCCCTGAAGGGGCAGGCCTGGGATCTTGAGGCTCATTTGTGCAGTGGGTACTGGCGGGTGGTGACCTGTGCCAGGGACATTAAAATGGGTGAGGGAGTGGGAATGCTCCTGTCTCAGAGGGCGCGGGGTGTCTAACCCATTCACAGACAGCCTCCAGGAGCTGGCCACCACCCTGCACTCTGTCTTTGAGGGATCAGCTGGGTGAACAGCTTGCACTGGAGTCTCCTTGGGGTGGGGTGAATGGCTGCCCCTAGGGATAGCTGGGGTTGTCCAGAAGAGGGCATGGAGCTTTGCAGCGTCTGCCCTCACCATCCACTTGGCCTCCCAGCTGGTGCTCTCAGGTCAGGAGCTAAAGAGAGACTCATCACAGTAAGAAGGGGTCTGCCTAATCAGTCTGTATTTGTTCTTCCTTGGTGTGAGGGTTGGGGTGCTACCACTGGAGGAGGTGTACTCGTAGCCCCCCTTGGCCCCTGATGCCTGTGACACCCCTGTCTCCACTCTTCTGGTTCTGCTGGCCTTCTTCCTTCAGGGTGTATCAAAGTCTGGTGGTATGGGCCAGGTGCCTGCAGGGCTGCCAAACAAAGTCTCCTCCACATGTGATGGCCTAACCTTGATCTGGTAGCTGCCCCCGCAGCGGTGCTGAATGTGGAGGGTCTGCATCTGGCTGATGGCCAGCTCCACTGGGGTCTTCATGCCACCCATGGTCCTGAGTGGCAGCAGGGGTGCTCTGCCTGCCAGGTCCTGCCTAAAGGGCTCCCTCCTGCAAAGAGATTTACAAGCATGATCTCATTTCATCCTCTCAACAGTCCTGTGAGGTAGCTTTCATTATGTCCATTCTACAGATGATAAAGGCTTCAAAGGGTGAAGTCACAAGTGTCAGTCACACCTGAGCATCTTGGCTCACTGACATCAGTTGCAACCCTCAGTGTCCCCTGCTCCCAGGCCTGGACTCCTTTGCAGGGGTGCTTGGGCACCGGTGGCACACGCTGTACATCCAAATCCACAGCTCTGAACTCGAGGAGCCTGTGACTCCTGGAAGTTCAGGCCACCCTCAGCCCCAGCTCCATGAGAACCGACTAAGCACTGGCCTCTGGGCCCTAGTGATCTAATAGATATTTCTATAATTTTGTTCTTACTGAACCTTTACTTTTCAATGATTGGACCCTCCAGATTCTAATGGAAATTAAGAAGTTATTAATATGTTGAGAGTGTGCAGGTGTATTTTATTTTAGCTGTTGGTTTGTATCTGCTACAGTTAGGAAAACTCTTTGTCTTTCTTTCTTTTTTTAGGCCTCATGGGAACTCCATTTCAATGCTGAATATGTAGGTAGAGTTATAAATTATGTGTGTTGTAGATATGCTAATAACAAGTCAGCCTTTTCTTATGGCCTTTCCAGGAAATCATTCTGGAGAAGAGGCAGCAGAAAGTCTGTCTTGCTGTTTTTGAGCTCACAGAGAGTGACTGATACTCAGGAAAAAATGAAAATGTTTAATTTTTATATTTCTACCTCAGTTTGAATGCAGATGAAAGTTACATTTTTATTTATGGCTTGAAGGATAGCAAAGCCTGATAAGAAATCATAAAGAAAGATGGAAACCTCAATAGCAAATTTCATGCTGAAAATCTCATCATTTGTCACATATCAGTGACTAAAAAACAAAATAGAGAGGAACCTTGAATTTGTGCCACACTCTAAACTTTAAACATAGCTGAAATTGCACTGTGATGTAGGCCATTCAAAGAGCATATGCAAAGGCCTGTGTTCTTCTCTGGTTGAGCCATTGTCCTGTGTACACCCTGGAAACCTAGATTCATTCTGTGGGAGAGTTAACTTTCCAAATAGCCTCCCTCTTTTTTCCTGACACATTGCAGTCTTAAAAGTGCCAGTGTTGTCACAATCTTTATAAGACAGAGACAAGGAGAGACTTTGATCAGAAAGACTTGCAGTAGGGAGATTGCTCTCATCTTAGAAATCTGCAGGCATGTCAAAAATCATATAGAAAAAGGTATGAAAAAGGTACCTGTTGCAAAGATATTTCCCTCATACCCTGTGCCTCTGGCCATATGAAGATCCATGCTTTGCACAGAAAGACAAGAGGTCAAAAAGATAGCTAAGGATATTGAATTAGTGCATTTGGTGGTGTGGAGGTTAGAGGGCAAGAGGCCTCAAGATTTCTCATGGTCACCTAATTGCATTAATACCCTGTAAAATTAACTCAATTTTGAGGAGCTAAACTCCATGAAGTAGGGACCTTTATACTATGCATTTCATTTTAATTGAGAGACAGTGTCTAAAATAGACATTGGAATCAGATGACTTAGGGTTTTTATCTCAGTCCTATCTTTTATTAGCTGGGAGATATTGAACAAATGGTCCAGTGTCTTTGAACACTGCCTTCTTTGATTTATAAATCAGGAATGGTTATCAAAAGATCCTAATGGGATGGTGCAAGTCAATATAAACATGGAACTTGTGTAAAAATGTTAGATATAATTAATAATGAGTAGTTTCCAATCTTTTTTAGAAGCATCACTTACTTCCAAGTTAATTAAAAACCAATTAGCTATAATATGTTAGTGGAAAAAAAAGTTAACAGGGAGTGGCAAAGCAGACTTCTAAAAGATTGGGACAATTATGTACATAGCCTGAATTTATTGATTTAATGCTAATTATTTTTAGCTTGAGTGAGTTTGTCAGACATATAATGGTTGTATTAATATATCTTTGCTAGTTGGATTGGCTTAATTTTCCATGTAATTTTCAAGGCAGCATTGAACAGACAATAGCTGTCATATGGGTTATTAGAGAACATTGCAGTTACTTTACACTAAAGAGTTGTCATTTTGGGCAATGATTTTAGAGAGAAGTATAGCAATAAAACACTGTTAGATTTATATTTATCCATTCCATTGGAAGAGCTTCAAAGGAAAAGAAAATACACATCAACAACTCTAATGAAGTCAGTTTTATTTCAGTGATTTACACATAAAACTTTCATTCTTAAAAGAGAATGATATAGGACTTATCCCACTGAAGAAGACTATTGAAACTCCGTTGGTTAGAAATGGAAGATCCATTCATTATCTATAAGGCTAGTGACCCAAATATTTTTGACCAGTATTCACAGGAACTAGTGATCAAAATTCATTACTCGAATATGTAAATTCTTAATACAACCTCTGGAAATTCCTGGGTTTCAGGGAAACATTTGTGACCCAGGAGAAATAAGAAGTTCAAGTGAACTATTTCTGTGACTATTTATAAGGGGAATTTTTAAAGAAGCCCACAGAAGGCTACAATTCATCATGAGACACCAAGGAAGAGCACCCAGGAAATTACTCTGATGTCCTCCAAGATGCTGTATTTACCTTTCTGCAGCTCCCACTTATGTGCAATGGCGTGTGGCTGGATGCTGTTGTAGTAGGCGAAAGGAACATTCCTTAAGCTCACAATCACAGAGTGCTAGAAATCTGAGGGCTTTTGACATCATTTGGTTTAAACTTCTCTTTTGGTGGAGGAGGTGAATGAGGTTGAAGTAGTTTGAATTCCACAAATACTTATTGCCCCAAGGAAACAGATGAAGGTAATTAACAATTGTTATGTACTTTGTATTTTTTTCAGTATATCCTATACCACAAAGCTATATTTAGGTATTATATCTATTTCACATATGAGAACATTGATGTTCAATAAGGGTAAGAAATTTTCATAAAGTTCACCAGCTAATAATTTTTGGGATTTGAACCCGGAATGACCTCACCTTTGCATTATGTGAGAGTATCTCCTCAGGACCAGAATTCATTGTGATTAAGAAATCCACTTTGACTTTAAAGTATTGATTTCTTTTTCTTTTTATATTATGATTTGCTGTGAAAGCATTGAATCTGAGTAGATAAAGTGGAAGATAAAATCCAAGAAGGGAGACAGGAAGAAAAAAATTCTATGATGCTGAAGTAATGTCAGTGCTAGGATGAAGTAACTGGTAAGTGGATGAATGTAATAAAGCAGAGCAAGGAAAGTAAATTCACTACTTTGGGAGCTAGGTAAAGACCTGAGAGCCTAGAAAATTAAGCTATACCTTTACTGAGAGATGAAGAAAATTGGAGTATGCAAAATTCTAAAGATGTGAGAAGCACATAGAACCATAACTCAAGAATTACTGATGGATAGTATCTTTCAGCTGTTCGGTTCAGTCTCTCAGTTGTACCTGACTCTGCGACCCCATGAACCGCAGCACACAAGGCCTCCCTGTCCATCACCAACTCCCGGAGTGCACCCAAACCCATGTCCATTGAGTCGGTGATACCATCCAGCCATCTCATCCTCTGTTGTCCCCTTCTCCTCCTGCCCTCAATCTTTCCCAGCATCAGAGTCTTTTCAAATGAGTCAGCTCTCTGCATCAGGTGGCCAAAGTATTGGAGTTTCAGCTTCAACATCAGTCCTTCCAATGAATACCCAGGCCTGATCTCCTTTAGGATGGACTGGTTGGATCTCCTTGCAGTCCAAGGGACTCTCAAGAGTCTTCTCCAACACCACAGTTCAAAAGCATCAATTGTTCGGTGCTTCATCATTCTTTCAGCTGAGGACTCCAGAAAAGAGTTAATTGACACACCTACCCAGGCTGTGAACAGTTGCATGGAGATATAAATCTTAGATTCATTGGAACCACTAATTGTTTCACTCCAGCTGAATTTGAAGGAACAAAATAAAACATTTGTTTCCAAAACTGTGTTCCAAAGGAAACTTCAGTAAGAAGGGAAGAAAGACTTTGTGCTAAAATAAACTTAGGCAATACCACAAACTAATTTTTTGCTCTTGGACAGTTTCAGGAAAGAAACCTGATAGACTTTGTTTAGCCCAGAATTTTCCAAAGAGATTTGACTATGGAACACTTTTTTTGGTAATGTGTATTACTGTATGGAACAAAGTGTATCAACATACAGTTCTTGAATACCTAGTGATATTTTTTGGCCTGTCAACTTATTTGAAAAGAGAAAAAATTAAAGACCAAAAATCCTGAAATAAAGTACTAGTAAACAGAATCCAACAGCACATTAAAAGAATCATACACCATGACCAAGTGGAGTTTATCACAGGGATGCAAGTATTCTTTAATACACCCAAATCAGTCAATGTGATATACCATATAAACAAATGGAAAGATACAGATTATATGATAATTTCGATGCATAGAAAGCTGTTGACAAAATTTAATACCCATTTATGATAAAAACTCTCCAGAAAATGGGCATAGAAGGAACATACCTCAACATAATAAAGACCATATATCGTAAGCCACCGTAAACATTATTCTCAATGGTGAAAAGCTGAAAGCATATCCTCTCAGATCAGGAATAACAAAGGTGCCACTCTTGCCATTATTATTCAGTATAGTTTTGGAAGTCCTAGCCACAGCAATCCGAGAAGAAAAAGAAACAAAAGGAATCCAGAGAAGAAAAAAAGAAGTAAAACTCTCACTGTTTGCAGAGGACATGATGCTATACATAGAAAGCCCTAAAGATGCCGCTGGAAAATTACTAGAGCTAATCAATGAATTTAGTAAGGTTGCAGGATACAGAATTAATATACAGAAATCCCTGGCATTCCTATGCACTAACAAGAACAATCATAAAGAGAAATTAGGGAAATAATTCCATTCAGCATTGTAACAGAAAAAACAAAATACCCAAGAATAAACCTACCTAAGGAGACAAAAGACCTAAATACAGAAAACCATAAGACAGTGGTGAAAGAAAGATGACACCACAAACATAGAGATATGTCATGTTCTTGGACTGGAAGAATCAATATTGTGAAAATGATGAATGACAGTACTACCCCAAACAACCTAGAAATTCAAAGCAATCTGTATAAAATTACCAATGGCATTTTCCATAGAACTCAATAAAACAAACAAACAAACAAAAGAATCACAATTGGTATGAAAACACGAAAGGCCCCAACTAGCCAAAGCAATCTTGAGAAAGAAAAACGGAGCTGGAAGACCGAAGACTATACTACAAAGCTACAATTATCAAGACAGTATGGTACTGGCACAGAAACAGAAATATATAAAAATGGAACAATATAGAATTCCAAGAGATAAACACTTGAACCTATGGGAACCTTATCTTTGACAAATTAGACAAGAATTTTATGTTGTTGCTGAATGGAGAAAAGATAGCCTCTTCAATAAGTGGTGCTGGGAAAACTGGATGCTATGTGTAAAAGAATGAAATTTAAACACTTCCTAACACTAAACACAAAAATAAACTCAAAATGGATGAAAGACCCAAATGTAAGGCCAGAAACTATAAAACTCTTAGATGAAAATGTAAGAAAACACTTTTTGACATAAATCACAGCAATATCCTTTTTTACCCACCTCCTAGAGTAATGGAAATAAAAATAAACAAGTGGGACCTAATTAAACTTAAAAACTTTTGTACAGAAGACTATAAGCAAGATGAAAAGACAACCCTTAGGATGGGAGAAATAATTGCAAACGGAACAACTGACAAAGGATTAGTCTTCAAAATATATAAGCAACTTATGCAGCTAAATATCAGAAAAGCAACTCAATCAAAAGTGGAAGGAAGACCTAAACAGACATTTCTTCAAAGAAGATATTTAGATGGCCGACAAACACATGACTCATTATTAGAGAAATTCAAGTCAAAACTACAATGAGGTATCACCTCACATGAATCAGAATGGCCATAATAAAAAAAAATCTATAAGTAATTAATGCTGGAGAGATTGTGGAGAAAAGGGAACCCTCTTGCACTGTTTGTAGAAATGTAAATTGATTCAGCCACTATGGAGAACAGTGTAGAGGTTCCTTAAAAACTAGGAATAAAACTACCATATGACCCAGAAATCCCACTACTAAGCATATACCTAGAGGAAATCATAACTGAAAAGGCACAAGTACTGCAGTGTTCATAGCAGCACTATTTACAATAACTAGGGTATGGAAGCAACCTGGATGTCTGTCGACAGATGAGTGGATAAAGAAGATGTGGTGTGTATATACAATGGAATATTACTTAGCAATAAAAAGGAACACTTTTGAGTGAGTTCTAGTGAGGTAGATGAGTTTAGGGCCTGTTATACAGAATGAGGGCTTCCCTGGTTGCTCAGCTGGTAAAGAATCTGCCTGCAATGCCAGAAATGCCAGTTTGATCCCTGGGTCAGAAAGATCCCCTGGAAAAGGGATAGGTTACCCACTCCAGTATTCATGGGCTTCCCTGGTGGCTCAGCTGGTTAAGAACCCAGGTATTCCACCTACAGTGTGGGAGAAGTGGGTTCATTCCCAGGGTTGGAAAGATCCTCTGGAGGAAGGCATGGAAACCCACTCCAGTATTTTTGCCTGGAGAATCCCCATGGACAGAGAAGTCTGGCAGGCTATAGTCCATGGGGTCACAAATAGACAAGACTGTGACTAAACACAGTACAGCATACTGAGTGAAGTAAGAAAGAGAAAAACAGATTTCATATATTAACATATATATGTATATATGTATGGAACCTAGAAAAATGATACTGATGAACCTATTTGCAGGGCAGGAATAAAGATGCAGACATAGAGAACAGACTTTGGACATAGTAGCAAAAGAGTGGGATGAATTGAGAGTAGCATTGAAACATATACATTACCACATGTAAAAGAGATAGCTAATGGAAAGTTTCTGTATAATACAGGGAGCTCCACCCAGTGCTCTGACAACTCAGAGGGATGGGGTGGAGTGGGGGTAGTGGTGGAGAAATTTAAGAGGAAGGGGATATATATATATATATATATATATATATATAATTTATACTTATGGCTGATTCACATTGTTGTATGGCAGAATCCAGCACAATAATGTAAAATAATTATCCTCCAATTAAAAATAAATTTAAAAAGGCATAATTTTGTTTATATATATTTCACTATTTTTGAATAGAAGGTTAATTATTAGATTTTCAGAAATTTCAGTATTTTTTTTAACAGCCTCATAAATGTGCTACATGCACATAAATTGATCAGTTCATCTTGGGTTTAAGTATTTGTACATCATTTACTTATTACTTAAAGTTGAGTTCAGATTTTATTTTTACAATTGTGCATTTGAGCTCCAATTCATGAAAATTGATTAAAATGTTTTATAAAAGCATAAAAGCCATAATAAAATTATAATTAAATATATCCTCTCAAAGTCATGTGGCTATAGAAATATATCTTTATGTTCTCAAAAAATTAATTAAATGCAATAAGTTCACATATACAGCCAAAAGAAAAAAATTGCAGGTAACAGATATAGGTTTGGCTGAAATGTTCTTTCATGTTTTTTCCATAAGATGAGATGGAAAAACCTGAACAAACTTTTTGGTCAACCAAATACAATGAACATTTAGATAGATATGTGTGAATGTGATTTTATAGGATCTGCAACATACTTATTTCTATGATTCTATCAAATATTGACAAGATGCCAAATTATTATGATCCTGTCTTCAGAGTGTTGGTAAATCAGTCAAAACAGATACTTCTAGGACAAGAATAAAACTAAAATTATGTTTATTCAGAGAACTGCTGAGGTCTCCAAGGTGGCAGAGCACAAATGATCACAATTTTGGAAGCAAGAAAAGGAAGCAAAAGGAAACCGATGAAACTGGAAACCTGAAACTCCAAGTCTGGGGGAGCTTAAAAAAGTTTACATGAGAAATTCTTAACTCGTTATTCAGTGGAAGAAGACAGTAAATTTGCTGTGCGATACTTACGCTGAAGTGTAGTTGCTTTACAATACTGTGCTCCTTCCAGACGTGTAATGTAGTCATTCAGCATTTTGCAGATTGTTTTCCTTTTACAGATTATTACAGGATAATGGGCATAATACCCTGTGTTACACAGTAAAGCCTTGTTGCTTCTCAGTTTTATATGTAATAGTTTGTTAATTCCATACCCCTAATTTGTCCCTCCTTCTTTCTCCCTTTTGGTAACCACAAGTTTGTTTTCTATGAGTCTGTTTCTGTTTTGTGTTTACATTCATTGGTATTATTTTTTAGATTCTACATTTATATGCGGAATATGAGATCATATAATAGTATTTGGCTTACTCTGTTTGACATTTTACCAAGCATAATATTCTCTAGGTCCATTCACATTGCTGGAAATGACAGTATTTCATTCTTTTTTGAGGCTGAGTAATAATCCACTGTAACACATAGTGTATGTATGTGTGTACCTGTGTGTGTGTGTGTATGCATACATATATATCATTTCTTTTTAATCCAGTCATATGTTGATGAGCACTTGGTTGCTTCCATGTCTTGGCTATTGTAAATAGTGTTGCTATGAGTATTAGGTTGGGTATACACTTTTGAATTAATTTCTTTTCTGGATATATACCCAGGAGTGGAATTGCTGGATCATATGGTAGGCCACTTTTTAAATTTTAATGAACCTCTACTGTGAGATTTTTGTTGTTGTTGTTGTTACTGTATTCCTCTCCTTATCTAAAAAAAATGCCTGAGTCCTAATATTGGGGGTAAGATTATAAACCAGTATAAGCTGGATTTAGAAAATGCAGAGAAATCAGAGATCAAATTGCCAACATCTGTTGGATCATACAAAAAGCAAGAAAGTTCCAGAAAAACATATACTTCTGCTTTATTGACTAAGCCAAAGCCTTTGACTATGTGGATCACAAACTGTGGAAAATTCTTAAAGAGGTGGAAATACCAGACCACCTTACCTGCCTCCTGAGAAATCTGTATGCAGGTCAAAGAAGCAACAGTTAGAACCGGACATGGAACAATGGACTGATTCCAGATTGGGAAAGGAGTACATCAAGGCTGTATATTGTCACCTGCCTATTTAACTTATATGTAGAGTATATCACGTGAAATGCCAGGCTGGTTGAGGCATAAACTGGAATCAAGATTGCTGGGAGAAATATCAATAACCTCAGATAAGCAGATGACACCACCCTTATGGCAGAAAGTGAAGAAGAACTAAAAAACCTCTCAATGAAAGTGAAAGAAGAGAGTGAAAAAGCTGACTTAAAACTCAACATTCAAAAAATGAAGATCATGACATTCAGTCCCATCATTTAATGGCAAATAGATGGGGTAACAATGGAAAAGGGACAGACTATTTTCTTGGCCTCCAAGATCACTACAGATGGTGACTGTAGCCATGAAATTAAAAGATGCTAGCTCCTTGGAAGAAAAGCTATGACCGACCTAGAAAGCTTATGGTAAAGTAAAATAAAGTAAAAATAAAAATTTAATTTAAAAAAATGCAAAAAAAAAAAAAAAAGCAGAGACATTACTTGACCAACAAATGTCCATCTAGTCAAAGCTATGGTTTTTCCAATAGTCATGTATGGAAGTGAGAGTTGGACTATAAAGAAAGCTGAGTGCTGAAGAATTGATGCCTTTGAACTGTGTTGGTGGAGAAGACCCTTGAGAGTCCCTTGGACTGCAAGGAGTTCCAACCAGTCAATCCTAAAGTAAATCAACTCTGAATATTCATTCATTGAATATTCACAGTCCTTCCAATGAATGTTCAGCTGAAGCTGAAGCTCCAATACTTTGGCCACCTGATGCAAAGAACTGCCTCACTGGAAAAGACCCTGATGTTGGGAAAGATTGAAAGCAGGAGGACAAGGGGATGACAGAGGATGAGATGGTTGGATGGCATCACCTACTCGATGGAAGTGAGTTTGAGCAAGCTCTGTGAATTGCTGATGCACAGGGAAGCCTGGTGTGCTGCAGTCCATGGGATCACAAAGAGTCAGACATGACTGAGCAACTGAAATGAACTGCATGGATAATTCATGTAGAGAATGAAATTTTAAAATTTATAATTTTAAAATCATTTAACACTGTTGCTGTTGCTTAATACAAGGGTATGTGATTTAGAAAAGTGCTTATTATCATGTACTTACTAAACACAAAGCAATTTCAAGTGTTACCCACCAGTGATGTGCTGAACAAGGATACACATTTGGTAAATACACAGTGAGTTTTTGAGTTGAAAGTACTCAGTGACTCTGTTTTGGTCATCATTAAATATAATGCCACAGAAAGATTTTTAAAAATTGCATTAATAAATGATTAAATATTTAAGCTATGCTGCAGAGTACTAAAAGTGTTCTGAGACTGGTATGGCAGAGTTCGTCATTTGTATAGGAAGGAATTGCATTCATGGGTAGGTAGAAGATTGCCTTGAACACCACAGAACAAATAGCTTTATCCACAGTTAATGTCCTATTGGACACATTTTCTTTCTCTTCATTCAATAACATTAAATTGTGAAACTTATGTATATGGTGACATTATTATCAGTGTTCATATTTCTTTTCAGTGTGTTGGAGAAGAAATGGACAGCCTCTATAGGATTGGTTTTTCACTGGAGTACTCTGGGTGTCAATGGGAAACAGGTATTCTCACTAGTTTTTGAAATGAAGATGATATAAATTATTTCTTCTTGATATTGATCACACCGACAATTTCAATTGCTTCTTCAAATGATGGATCTTAGTGATATGTTTGCAGAGAAGGCAATGGCACCCCACTCCAGTACTCTTGCCTGGAAAATCCCATGGACAGAGGAGCTTGGTAGGCTGCAGTCCATGGGGTCGCGAAGAGTCAGGCACGACTGAGTGACTTCACTTTCACTTTTCACTTTCATGCATTGGAGAAGGAAATGGCAACCCACTGCAGTATTCTTGCCTGGAGAATCCCAGGGACAGAGGAGCCTGGTGGGCTGCCATCTATGGGGTCGCACAGAGTCAGACACGACTGAAGCGACTTAGCAGCAGCAGTGATATGTTTGAATCTTGAAATCTAAACTTATTGCTTAAAAATGGAAATAGCATGATTTTCTTTTTTAAATTAATGTATGCCAAGATTTAAAATAAGACTAAATTATGGAATAAATGGCACTTATTTTTTGGTATGTGGTGGTTTAGTTGTGTGTCCTGTGTTTGTTTTTGCCAATTCTGACAACCCTACTCCAAAGAGGAAAGGTGTTTGGATGCCATGCAGCCCCCAAATGACAAATGTCCATTAAAATCAGTTAAATGTGAAGATTCTAGTAAGATCAGTACACAAAACTAGAATGGAGTACAGCATACCTAGTGATATGATAGAAGTGTTTGTAAAGATTTGTAAAGGAATATCTGAGTTTTTTTTTTTTCTGACTAAAAGTTGGCTGGACGTTTGGCCAAAGTTGTAGACTGGGATAAATTTTGAGCTGGGTCTCAAAATGAGTGCAAGTTTGCCAAGTAAGAAAACAGAGGGATAAGGATTCATCAGCAGAGAGAATGACAGGGATCAAGGCGCACAGTCATGAAGTGACAGTCATGAGCGTGTTAGGGTTTGCATGAAAAATTTTCATGTGTAAGCAGTGAGTGGAGACAGGTCTGCACAGGGAGCTAGGGATAAAGTTGGGAAGGGTTTTATGTACTAGAAGAAACAGGGATCCTTTGGATACGTTTGAATCAGCTGAGTTTTGAAAGCTTGTTTTAACTATAGAACTACTATTGATGAATTTGATTATGGTTTTATATGTTTTTAAATCATCTTTAGACTCAAATAGAAAAAAAATGCCTTAGTTTGCTCAGTTATTATTAAAAGTGTGCTTTTTGGGTGGGAAGAGACTCTTGGTGTCTTGGTGGGGATGAATGGCAAACCTGGTTGTTAATTACAATGTTGGATGGTGAAAACTAGCAGTGCCTTTGGTGCAGTGCACTGAGATGGCAATTAGGCTGGGTGCAAATGTATGTGAGACAAGGAAACCTCTGGGGTGACAAGCCAATGAAGGTGCATTAGATGTGTTGCTACTTAATGAAGCTATGGGTGAATGGATAATGACTCTCAAGACTTTCCTTTCAATAGCACATTTACCCACTTTCCCTAAGCAACAGAGATGAAAAGTTGAAGCCTTGAAATTAAATTATAGGTTTTATTCAAGAAGAAAGTATGTTGTAGAAGAAGGCATATTAACTTTTACTACTTTGAGATTTTTTTATTTTAAGTACAGACTTCTCTGGACTCTGGTAAATGTTTGTCTGGAGTTTTTTCAGGGCAAATCATGAGGAGATTTTTGAATAGCTCTGCATGATGGGATAGATTGACTTGTCACCCAGTTGGCTTGTAATTTGAAGACTTTAATCAAATAGAAGTGTAATGTCAAATTTGTTTTTTCATGGTTTAAAATAATTTTCATTATAATAGTTTTTGCTTCATTCACTTGTCATTTCATTGGTTTTTAGATGTATCTCAAGCCCTTTGAGTCATATCAAGCCTGAAGAGTTTGATGCATCAAATTAAGCACTTACCTAACCTCTTTAAAAATTGTTTTACATGTTTTAAGTCTTTGGTGCATATATTTAATTTTTACTTCTGCGTTTGTACACTATTGGAGAAAGAGAAACCAGAGACAAAATAATTAACAGCATAATGTTTTAAAAGGCTTTTTAAGAGAATTGCTCAGAAACTGTACTTGATTACTTATATATTTCATTATTTTGACATCTGTATCTGCCTCTCACATTAATGGGAATAATGGAGAGTTTGTGTACAAAGCTTCTGAATAGGTCCTGTCATTACTCATGTAATAGGTTTTTGCCATTATGCTGTAGAATATATATACACATAAACATGTAATTCAAATACGCACTTTTGGAGTTCATATTTTAGAAAGAACCAATAATTTGTATTTGAGCACAAGTAATGATCCATAGGATTGCAAAGAGTTTGATATGACTGAAGTGACTGAGCATCCACACACAGTGGAAGAAAATACAAGCTACAGCTAATTTTGCTGAAGCGTATGAATATGCATTGAGATGAGCGAGAATTCAGTTCAGTCCAGTTCAGTTGCTCAGTCATGTCTGATTCTTTGCGACCACATGGATATCAGCACGCCAGGCCTCCCTGTCCATCACCAGCACCAGAGTTAACCCAAACTCATGTCCATCGAGTCGGTGATGCCATCCAGCCGTCTCATCCTCTGTTGTCCACTTCTCCCCCTGCCCCCAGCCCCTCCCAGCATCAGGGTCTTTTCCAATGAGTCAACTCTTCACATGAGGGAGAATTATATAGAAGTAAATGAAAAACTGAATACAGAAAGAGGAAGTACTGAGAGTATTTGGTCAATTTGATTTAGCTAAGTTTCTGGGAACATAGATTTTCTTCTAATGGAATAACTCTACAAATACAAATAACTAGGGGAATAGAGTTGGGGAAGGCAATGGCACCCCACTCCAGTACTCTTGCCTGGAAAATCCCACGGATGGAGGAGCCTGGTTGGCTGCAGTCCACGGGGTTGCTAAGGGTCGGACACGACTGAGCGACTTCACTTTCACTTTTCACTTTCATTCATTGGAGAAGGAAATGGCAACCCACTCCAGTGTTCTTGCCTGGAGAATCCCAGGGATAGGGGAGCCTGGTCGGCTGCCATCTATGGGGTCGCACAGAGTCAGACACGACTGAAGCGACTTAGCAGCAGCAGCAGCAGGGGAATAGAGTACCACTATGAAGGTAATGGAGGAATGTCAGGAAATCAATTTTGTCTTAGTAGGAAGAATTATAGCCATTATATGGCCATAAAATGACTCTATCTTCTTTGAAAACATGAGTTCTAGCACTTCTCTATCAGTGGACTTCCCATCCCTAAATCTCAGATCAACACCACTCCTCCTCTCTCTAACCCCTGCCCCAAGCCTTCTGTACTCACACACATAAATAATAGTTCAACATAAATTTTATTGTTCTGTAGGTTTTAGGGTGTTTATATGTGTGTTTTTTCAATCTCTAATTCTTTCAGGGTTGATCTTGACCAAGGGATCCAACAGTTTTACTATTGATTGATATTTTATTAGAACTGAAACTCCACTTTTTAGATTCAGTATGTATTCTTTAGTTTTTCTCAGTTGTAATTTGCATAGCTGTTTCCATGAGACTACTTATTCAAATATACTGGAATTATAACCAGTATATTTTGTGGTTTGCTTTACATAAGACACTTTAGATTATGGGTACAAATGGTCTTTGTATTTTCTTCTTCTTTTTTTGGAGGCTGTGTGCTATCCTAAGTTGCTTTAGTTGTGTCCACTCTTTGGGACCCCAGGGACTGTAGCCCACCAGGTTCCTCCATCCATGGGATTCTCCAGGCGAGAATACTGGAGTGGGTTGCCATTTCCTTTTCCAGGGGATCTTCCCGACCCAGGGATCGAACACAGATCTCCCGCATTGCAGGCAGACAGTTTACTGTCTGAGCCACCAGGGAAGCCCAGTTTATAGGACAGATATTATCTAATTTGTTGTCTGATTATCCTGGCTAGTATTAGAACATGGGAATAAATATTAACTTCAGAAAATTCACATTAACTAAGGCTTGGAGAACTGCAGTGAAAGTCAGTCTTAGGAACATTCTGCCATTATTTCATTTCTTTGTGCTCAGTCTTTATTTCATTGTTCTTTACCTTGACAGTGTCATAATAGTGTTAAGTTTCTGTCATTTTAGAAAAATAGGTGGACCAGAACACAAGGACAGAATATTGGACTGTGACCATAACATGTTATTTCTGTCATATTATGTATTTAATTTGGTTAAAAATATGTTTGAACACCTTTGGTATAGAACAAATGATGTTTTATTTCACTCTGCTGAAATCCAGGGCTGAATTGTTCAGGAAGACAGAGTTGGTGGTATTGTCAGAGGCTTCTGTATGACTGGGTGAAAACCTGATTTATTAACTGAAATTAAGTCCTAAGGAACACACAAAAGCAGATATAGTGGAACCAGAATCTATCAAGATTTAATGGGTAAGCTCATGAAGTTCCAAAGTAACCTGTGGATAAAATTTTAAATTTTTTTTTAAATCCACTTACTATGTACATTTAACTTTAGTAGTGGGTCAAAAGAAAAATTGATTTTTCTCTGCATGAGTGAAATGGGTAAAAGCAAGTTATGGAATTTGGTATAATTGAAAATTTTATGAAAGAAATGAGATTGGTGTCTCTCATTGGCATTTCCCAGAGAGTTTGTACAGAAGAGAAATAAAACAGAACAAAAGAAACCAGTAGCTCTTTCTTTAGACAAGTCAGAATGGTGAAGAAGCAGAACAGTGTGGACAAAGCTAGGAAGCTGCACAGATCTTCTGCATCTGTTTTGGCATGCTAATGCAACCTAGACTTCCAGAGACTCATTTTTTTTTCCCACCTAGAGAAGGTAGGAGATGTTTTATTAGTAATCTGTGATCTTCTAGAAAATGTTTGGCAGTAGGCAGTCTTCTCACTGTGGTGGCTTCTCTTGTGGTAGAGCATGGGCTCTGGGGCACTCAGGCTTCAGTAGGTGCAGCCCATGGGCTTATTAGTTGTGACTCATGGAGTCTAGAGCACAGGCTCTGTAGTTGTGACACACAGGCCTATTTGCTCTGCGGCATATGGGATCTTCTCTGACCAGGGATTGAACTAGTATTCCCTGCATTGGCAGGCAGATTCCCAACCCCTGGACCACCAGGGAATTCCCGACTATGTTCTTGAAGTCCGGTTTAAATATACTCTCTTGGATAAACTCCGTAATCAGAACAGAAATTGATGCCATGAAATGCAGAGGTGGCCTGGGAGAAAACCTATAACAAATTGCAGCACTCTTTTTCAATCCAGATACTCTAAGTGTGGAGTGAATTCTAAAGTTGGCAAGATCAAGAAGGGGGACCGGAAGAATGAACATCCTCCCCATTTGCCTTTATCTGCTTTATGTGAAAATGCTCGTATTAACACTGAAATGACTATCTTGAGAAGCACGCTGTGTGTGTGTGTGTGTGTGTGTGTGTGTGTGTGTGTGTGTCTGTGTGTGGTGGTGGTGCTGCTGCTGCTGCTAAGTCACTTCAGTCGTGTCTGACTCTGTGCGACCCTATAGACGGCAGCCGACCAGGCTCCCCTATCCCTGAGATTCTCCAGGCAAGAATACTGGAGTGGGTTGCCATTTCCTTCTCCAATGCATAAAAGTGAAAAGTGAAAGTGAAGTTGCTCAGTCATGTCTGACTCTTTGCTACCCCATGGACTACAGCCTACCAGGCTCCTCCATCCATGGGATTTACCAGGCAAGAGTACTGGAGTGGGGTGCCATTGCCTTCTCCGGTGTGTGGTCTTAGATTGGTGAAAATAAAACTGAGCAAGGGAGAAAGAGCTTAAGTGTTTATTTTTTGGTAAATACCTGCCTATTTTCAGGAAGAATATAGAGTATGTCCCATTTAAATGCTGGAGAGATTGAGGTTGTGTGATTAGGGTTTATACAGAGAGATTTATATGTGAGAGCTTTTCACTGTTAAAAGAATCTATAAGATTCTTCAATCAAAATAGCCCTAGTCACTTTGATTCCCACTTTTCTTGCCTTCAGCCAGTTGATTTCCTAGATTAAGTCCCTAGGAAGAGCTGACATATTCTCAATGCATGGCTCTGTCTGTAGGCCCACCTTTTGTCAGTCAAATATGTCTTCTGTAAACCTGGGAGGAAGCCCCTCCCCTCCCCTTGTACACACCTGCTTGGTTCTCTTGACATCTTCACGTTCAGAGACTTCAAGAACAATTGTCAGATAGGGAAACTAGCCAGACCACCCAAACTCCATTTACTGTGGGAAACCCAAGGACAGAATACCCGTAAACAACATCTGATAGCAAAGATGAATACCACTTGTTGTTCAGCCACACAGCCATGTCCAACTCTTTGTGACCCCAGGTACTGTAGGCCTCCCTGTCCTTCACCATCTCCCAGAGGCTGCTCAAATTCATGCCCACTGAGTTGGTGATGCCATCCAACTATCTCATCCGCTGCCTTCAATCTTCTTTTCCTGCCTTCAGTCTTTCCCAGCATCAGGGTCTTTTCTAATGAGTCGGCTATTCACATCAGGTAGCAAAAGTTTTGGATCTTCAGCTTCAGCATCAGTCCTTCCAATGAATTTTCAGGATTGATCTCCTTTAGGATTGACTGGTTTGACCTCCTTGCAGTCCAAGGGACTCTCAAGAGTCTTCTCCAACACCACAGTTCAAAAGCATCAGTTTTTCATACTCAGCTTTCTTCATAGTCCAACTCTTACATCCATACATGACTACTGGAAAAACCATAGCTTTTACTAGATGGATCTTTGTCAGCAAAGTAATGTCTCTGCTTTTTAATATGCCGTCTAGGTTGGTCATAGCTTTTCTTCCAAGGAGCAAGCGTCTTAGTTTCACGGCAGCAGTCACCATCTGCAGTGACTTTGGACACCACTTGTAGGTGTTTACAGTTCAGATGACACTGAGATTAGAAGAGGATAAGGAAAGCTATAGAGAAAAACCTCAGAGATTAGTGAATATATTGGAAAAAAAGAGATGTCCAAGAATACGTTGATTTGGAGGTGGAGAAAACTGTAATGGATTAAGCATGGAGGTAGGATCTGTGAGATGGTGGAGCCAATGCATGTGAAAGTGTATCATGTTGGAAAGATGGAAGAAACTTGGCTTAGCAGTAGCAGGTTGGGGATTATGCAGGATATAGCCAAACTGCGAGAACCAGCTGAGTTCCTCCTCCCATCAGAAGTTTCCCAACACTCCCTACTGAGTCAGAAGTATGGTGAAAATGGTTTGTGATGCTTTAGGATGTGACTGCTGAGTCACTGTTGCTTCCTTGTTAAAGTGCAGGCTGAGGGTTACATAGATAGGAAACTCCCTTATAGCTTGGTTCTCTTACTTTTATATGTGTTAGGACTTTTGGACCTCGTTAAAATCCAATGAGCAGAAATGGTAGGTTCCATTCCTATAGAGCATTTAAACTTTGATCAGAAGGCTTTTTCATTTATTTTTAAAGACTTTATTGCAGTTTTGTATTTTTAATACTGGATTTAAGACAAATTTAAGACAAATTCTTCCACAGAATCTGGCTGACATGAATCGATTTTTGTTATATTTACACAAATCCTCATTGAATATCCTCTAACCACATATAATGCCATTTTTAATCTAATTCTTATCTGTCTCCTATTGTACTAAGTAAATAGGATGATGTGATCAAGTATTTCTCTTTGTATAAATGATAAGCTAGAGCTCCTAATGTGGGACATGCACTTTCTAATTTGTGAGGAAAGGGCAGCATATTCTGTGGAGTGACAGAAACCAGGTGGTTTTCTTTACTTGTTGATCATTGCCAGCTCCCTGGGATACTCCTCAAGCTCTCAAATTCAAGTCCACACTCACTCTTAGACTTTAGTATACTGAGGGTGGAGGAGGTTATTTGAGAGACATTTGCATCCAGCCAATCAGCCAGCTTGATATTGATGGGCTTTCCTTACTCCCAAATATACCACTGCAATCATGTATGATTCCCCCCTCAAAGATATCACATCTTTTCCAGAAGAAAAACTTATATATCCTTTGAGTTGTGGTTCCCTATTTCGTATGTTACCTAGTTTTAGGGATTCCTCAACATTTTGAGGTCCCTTTAACATTTTTTGTTTGGGGGAGCTGTTATAGATTTAATTTCTATGTAATTTATTTTCATTTCTGGAGAATTTGGTGAGAAGGAGAAAAACATACTCAGTACATTACTTTTCTCCTCTCCTGCAGATAAGATGGATTTTGTTTCTCTGGATGAAAATAATTTGGGGACAAAAATAGGTTTCCATTTCCAATAATATGCAAATGCTCTCATTTGCACAAGTGCTATTATTGTCTTATTTTATTTTGTATCTGTTTGGCATCTTTCTCCAGTCTGATTAGAAGAATAATTATTCACATTATTTTCACTTCTCTAAGGAAGAGGAGGTCCAGTGAAGAAATAAATTGAAGGAGACTAGATGGCCAATTCTCTTCTGAGTCACTTGCATTTTATTTCTCTTTTTGATGAATTTCTCTAAGTACACAACAGGCTGAATTGGCATGTCATGAGGTACACAGCCACATAAATACAAATGTCATTTCCATCTTGGGTCAGGAGAAATACACATTTTAGATCAGCATTCAGCCTGGAGTTAAAATGTATGATATTTTGTTAGGGCTGATGTAGTAGTTTTTAAATCAAAAGACCTGTTTGTATGTTGAACCTAGATTATTGTAGAATTCTCCTATTTAATCCTGTTTAATATTCTATTTAGGCCTTTCTAGGGGGGTAAGGTGTTCATTACCAACCAACTCTGTTTGCCCAGGATTACATATTCTGTGTCCTGGCAAGTAGCTCAGTGTATCCAGTGACAACAGGCATTTTTGATTTACCTGAGACCGAGCTACTTTGTTTTCAGTCTTTCACTTCAGTTCAGTTCTGTTCAGTCGCTCAGTCGTGTCCGACTCTATGCAACCCCATGAATCGCAGCACGCCAGGCCTCCCTGTCCATCACCAACTCCCGGAGTTCACTCAGACTCACGTTCATCGAGTCAGTGATGCCATCCAGCCTCTGTGAAAATGTTTTATTTCTATAATCTAATTCCTTAATATACATCAAGTAGCAATAGAGAAATATTTTTAGAAGCATAAGGCTGAATTACTTGTTGGTTTGAAATGTTCACATTTTCTTTTTTGATATCAGATTGTAAGAGGTGAAATAGATAATGAAATTTTTATTTCTATGTTTTTGAGAAAAAGTATTTTAAGATTAGCTATTACTTTAGAATTTATTTTTAAATCATACTATGAAAGCTTTTTATTTTAATTTATTGTTTTCTTTCCTTTGATTTTCAGTATTAGAAAATATTACATCAGTATGAGTCTGTATGCTTCAGATATGAACTTTTCTGTGTGTTCATCTTCTATTGCTTATTATCTTTTAACCATATTTGAAGACTTGTGAAGAAATTCTGCCAAAGGGTGAATGTATGAAAGGAATTCGTACCAAATGATATTATAGAAAAATGTATTGAAATATTGGAAAATAAAACTAATATTCTTATAAACAAATACTTGTTGGGTGTGTCCTTTGGGCATGGCCTGTTTAGGAGTTAAAAACAAAGATATAAAAGAATAAATCTGTGCCTTAATGGGCTAACATTCTACAGATAATAAGTGAAACATATATATGTGCAAAGTGAGATATCAAAAATAAAGTTGCTAATAAAATAAATCTAAATACAGGTAAATTGTCTAACTTCATCAAGTTGAGGATAATTTTTAATTTCAATTTCTAAGAAATTTTTTTTTTTATATCAGAATTCTAAAGATGTCTGAAAGGGTCTGAATACTACTGACATCTTTTTGGGAAGTAAAACATATTTCTTGATTGAAAGTCTATCAAGGAAAGCTTTAAAAATTTTAAACTATGTTGAAATGGTATTATTGTTTATCAGTCTCCAATATTTTTCATCTTGATCTCTAGCTCTTTCATCCTCTTTGAACCATCTAAACTTTTAGGAGTTATCTCTCCCATTCTTATATAATAGTAGTCAATATTTGTTTAGTGCTTACTATAAACCACACAGTGTTTTATGTACTTAATCACTTCTAATCCTTATGCATGATCATATTAAAAGAGTAGTGCAGTTGGGAATTTAATCACTGAAATTTACTGTTGATTCAACAGTATGATGCTGTTCAGTCACTCAGTCATGTCTGACTCTTTGTGACCCCATGGACTGCAGGACGCCAGGCTTCCCTGTCCTTCACTATCTCCCAGAGCTTGCTCAAACTCATGCCCATTGAGTCAATGATGCCACTCAACCATCTTGCCCTCTGTCATCCCCTTCTCCTGCCTTTAATCTTTCCCAGCAGCAGGGTCTTTTCCAATAAGTCAGCTCTTCGCATCAGGTGGCCAAAGTATTGGAGCTTCAACTTCAGCATCAGTCCTTGCAATGAATAATCAGGATTGATTTCCTTTAGGATTGAATGATTTGATCTCCTTGCAGTCCAAGGGACTCCTGAGAGTCTTCTCTAGCACCACAGTTCAAAAGCAACAATTCTTAGGCACTCAGCTTTCTTTATGCCCCAACTCTCACATCCATCCATGACTACTGGAAAAACCATAGCTTTGACTATATGGACTTTTGTCAGCAAAGCAATGTCTCTGCTTTTTAATACGCTGTCTAGGTTTGCCATAGCTTTTCTTGCAAGGAGCAAGTGTCTTTTAATTTCGTGGCTGCAGTCACCATCCACGGTGATTTTGGAGCCCAAGAAAACAGTATTATGGGTCACCTGAACAATGAATCAGTCACACTTTAGCTGAATATTTTGCTGTGTAACATGTGGATGTTCAGTATCCACTTGATGATTGACGAAACTGTGCATGTGGATGACACAGAAAGTTCAATGCAGCTTTTATATCATCCCTGTTCCATTTTTAACACTTCATCTGTGTTCATTTTAGCACAAGAAATCGAATAAATCTTACTGACTAGCCTTGGCAGACCTTGAAAATCAAATTGGAGAGCAAGCCTGGGAGATATCAGTTTCAGGGTATGGGGGCTATGTAAAAATGATCAAAAGTGTTGCCTTTCCTTACTTCTAATATCCTAGTTCCCTCTTGAAATTTCTCTAATGCTTACTTCAGGATATGTGACCTCTTAACTGATAATCAATTGGTTCTTCTGTATTAATCAATCTGTCTTGACAGTTAATATTGATAGTTCAGTCAACTAGTAATGGATTTTTGATTGATAATCTGTGGGTTCAGTAAGAATAGTAGAGATGGCTGTACAGTTAGTAAAACATCATTTTGAGAACATGTTCACTTGATCATTCATGTGAATTGTGGGCTTCTCCTTAAACTCTAACTCTGATCCTAGCACACCTTGTCTCATGGGTACTTAAAAGTGAAAAATCACTTGATTCCTGAAGTAGATTTAATTTATACTGTATAGCACAAGTCTTTTTTCCCCCCTCACATGTTTAGAGATACAGCAGGAGAGATGGCATATTCCTAATAGCCTGCAAGTGCAGGTCCTGTCTAAATATTATCAACGGAAAAAGAGTATTTCTTCTGGGCCATGTTTTACCATTTGTCTTGAATTGCTAAACATACAAGACAGCATGTGAAGTATATTTATGCAGCTGTAATTGGGATGGTGATTATTTTTTTGCCAAGTCCTGCTGGGCAATCAGTCTTTCTAGAAGAATTATAGTCATCTCCTGTTTTTGATCAGTATACTGCATAATCTGATTTCAAGATAACAAAGAAGATAAACTGACTCAGTTTAGCCACAATGGAATATGATCTTCTGGATTTAATGCAAATGCTTTCAGAAGTTAAAAATAATCTGAAAATAAAGATAGAAACCATGACATATTTTAAAGCTAAGGATATCTCTTCATAAAAGCTTGCCAATGATAGTTCAGTTATTGTCAGATTTAACCACATGCTATCATGTTAAACTAAAAAACAAGTGCAGTTTGGTTACACAGATAATGGAGAGAAAATAATAGGGTTTAGATGTACTTTTGCTTATGCATTGTGTTATCTAGATAATTTAAAAATTTTTCCAAACAGACATCATGATGCATAAAAGTCTGGCTTGATTTGAAAAGTTGTATTTATTAGATTTAAGGCAGTTTGAAGACAAAGGGAATCTCTGAATTCCTGGTGGGCCATTTTTACCACAGTCTTCACATAAGTAGTAGCTCAACAAACTACAAAAATAAGCATAAACACACATCGAATCCTCCCTTACCTCCCCTATCAAAAGAAACAAGAGTTGTTTGAATTGATTTATGTCATTATTGGATATCTTGTGGTATTAAGGAGTTTCTTCCCATGGAAACTGAGGTTATCTGTTTCTTTTAATTTTGGCAAAAATAATTTTATTAGGCTGTGGAATTTAACAAATTTAGGGTTGACTTTGCTGTTGTTCAATTGCCCAGTTGTGTCCCACTCTGAGACCTAATGGACTGCAGTACTCCAGGCCCAGAGTTTGCTCTAACTCATGACTATTGAGTTGGTGATGCCATCTAACCATCTCATCCTCTGTCATCCCCTTGTCCTCCTGCCTTCAATCTTTCCCAGCATCAGGGTCTTTGCCAGTGTGTCAGCTCTTCCCATCAGGTGGCCAAAGTATTGGAGCTTCAGCTTCTGCATCAGCCCTTCTAATGAATATTCAGAGTTGATTTCCTTTAGGATTAACTGATTTGATCTCCTTGCTGTACAAGGGACTTGAGTCTTCTCCAGCATCACAGTTCTAAGGCATCAATTCTTCAGCACTCAGCTTTTTTTATTGTCCAGCTCTCACATCCATACATGACTACTGGAAAAACCATAGCTTTTACTATATGGAACCTTTGTAGGCAAAGTAACATCTTTGCTTTTTAATATGCTGTCTAGGTTTGTAATTGTTTTTCTTATTTTCATGGCTACAGTCACCATTCACAGTGATTTTGGAGCCCAAGAATATAGAATCTGTCACTATTTCCATTGTTTTCCCATCTATTTCCCATGAAGTGGTGGGAACAGATGTCATGATCTTAGTTTTCTGAATGTTGAGCTTTAAGCCAGCTTTTTCACTCTCCTCTTTCACTATAATCAAGAGGCTCTTTAATTCCTCTTCACTTTCTGCCATAAGGGTAGTGTCATCTGCATATCTGAGGTTATTGATATTTCTCCCTGCAGTCTTAATTCCAGCTTGTGCTTCATCCAACCCAGAATTTCACATAATGTACTCTGCATAGGAGTTAACTCAGCAGGATGACAATATATAGCCTTGACATACTCCTTTCCCAATTTGGAACCAGCCTATGGTCCCATGTCCATTTCTACTGATGCTTCTTGATCTGCATACAGATTTTTCAGGAGGCAAGTCAGGTGGTCTGGTATTCCTGTCTCTTTAGAAATTTCCAGAGTTTGTTGTGATCCACACAGTCAAGGGCTTTTGTGTAGTCAGTGAAGCAGAATTGGGTGTTTTTTTTTTTTTTTTAAATTCTTTAGTTTTTTCTATGATCCAATGGATGTTGACATTTTGGTCTCTGGTTCCTCTACCTTTTCTAAATCCAGCTTGTACATCTGGAAATTCTTGGTTCACATACTCTTGAAGCCTATCTTGGAGAATTTTGAGCATTACTTTGCCTGCATTTGAAATGAGTGCAATTGTGTGGTAGTTTAAACATTCTTTGGCAATGCCCTTCTTTGGGACTGGAATCAAAACTGACCTTTTCCAGTCCTGTGGCTATTGCTGAGTTTTCCAAATTTACTGGCATATTGGATGAAGCACTTTAACAGCATCATCTTTTAGAATTTGAAATAACTCAGCTGGAATTCCATCACCTCCACTAACTCTGTTCGTAGTGATGCTTTCTAAGGCCCACTTGCCTTCACAGTCAAGGATGTCTGGCTCTAGGTAAGTAACTACACCATCGTGATGGTCCAGGTCACTAAGATTTTTTTTTGTATAGTTCTTCTGTGTATTCTTTTCACCTCTTCTTAATATCTTCTGCCTCTATTAGGTCCATACCATTTCTGTCCTTTACTGTGCCTATCTTTGCATACAATGTTCCCTTAGTATCTCTAATTTTCTTGAAGAGATCTTTAGTTTTTCCTGTTGTATAGTTTTCCTCTATTTCTTTGCATAACTTGTTAACTTAAAAAGGGTGTCTTATCGCTTCTTATTTAAGGGTTGACTTAGAAGCAAGTATCCCCTGTTATGCTTCAATTCCTATCAAAGAGTAGTATATATTAATATAATAGTCATAGTGTATTATGATAATTGTTATCTAGAACAGGTCAATCATTTGATTTATTTTCTATTTCTTTATCTGGAATATGGGAATAATAATACTTAGCTTATAGGGTTGTTGAGAGGATTATGAAAGTTAATTTTAATAAAGTGCTTAGTAGAGTATGTTTGGTTAGTCTTATATCTGTGGTCTCAGTCGTCTACTTAGAGAAGCCCTTTCTATCATTTTCAGGCCCTTGGGTGACTATTGTATTGAACTCACAGTGAAGAGTGTGTTAAAAGAGATCTCAGAGCTGCTTAGATACAATATTTTGTTTAATCCCAGATCCTATTACAGAGAACATGGTCAATATGAACACTGGGTCATAACTTAATTTGGTTGGGATAAAATACCAGAGAAACAAGGTTAAAGATTTAATTTTTCTTTGAACTGGTCACCCATGATGGCACAATTAAATGTTATCAATCAATTATCTATTAATATTATATGCCAATCATTGCCTAAGGTATTTTATTTTCATGAATTATCTCAGGAGAGCTTTGCCTTATGACTATTTTGCAAGACAAGAATCTGAACCTCAAAATGTGAAGTAACCTCTATGAAGTTAAAAAATAAGCAGTGAAGCCTACATTCACACCTAGATCTTACTACATTTGTAGCTTAATCCCTCGACTCTATGAGACCAGACTAAATTTACAAATCCTGTACACTGTCTTACAAATGCAAGTTATGTAGCACAAAGGCAACTATGGGATGATGTGAAAGGATCTGAATAGATATTTAGAGCTAATTACAAATCTTAGACAAGAAAGTTCTATCAATCTCTGATTCTCTTTCTGCCTGTGTCAGAGAATTCATTGTTGTGTTTGCTGGTAACAAATCATCTATCTTACAAGTCTCAAAATCAGAAATCTTAATTAAATCATTTAAATAATCCATTCAAATTGAAAAATTCTTAAGTTCTGTTTTGAAAGAGATTTTATTCAAAGTTGGGACAGTGTTTTCCTATATCACAAGTGTTTTGAATTCTTTAGTGAAAATGGCATTCCTTTAAATTAAATATAGAAGAAGAATGACCTTTAATGTAAATGAGTAAGAAATCTAAAGAGCCATATAGATCTATAAACTTAATTTTTCCCTACTTTTTTCCTCATTTAAAAGTTAAAAGTCAACTCTACTATTCAATGAGCTTACAAATTTTATAGATCAAATTTTCCTCTATCTTTAGACTGTGTCTCTTAATAGGGATTTCAGACCATATGCAAGGGTGTCAATATATTGAAGGAATCATCATGTAGCCTGAAGAAGATCCAGCCCAGATTCAGAGCTTTGTTTTAGTAGTGAGCATGAATTCTTTTCCTTCACTGTAATTTCATTCTGAAATGCTATCAAATACTGCATTTGACAAATACATGCAACTTCTCCTTGCTTAGTGGATTCCAAGTGAAGTGTGTTATATACATTGTCTTGAGCTGGTATTGTCATTTTGGTAATCTAGTCCACCATCTGACTTTCTTATTCCACTTTATTTCTTTTGAAGAAATCTCTAAAGTTTATGAGAGACTTGAGTGGTTGGGGGGTATATGTAGGTAAGGGTAGTACATGAGCAATTGCTCAAAAGTTGAGTGATGTGGTGGTAGGATGCCTGTTAAAAGGAAAAGTTTGAAACCTTGAAAGAAATAAAAGATTAAAAATTATATTTAAATGAGGTTTTTCAGTTTTGTCTTTGATATCAAACTGATGGGGTAAATTGCTTTCAGGAGTTAAAATAGAAATCTAAAGTTTATAATAATATCAATGCAAAAATAGCCCAGAGAGGGAGAGTTCATTTGAATATGCAAATGAGTTGTGGAAGTGTAACGGTTCTATTAATATTAACTACACCATTATTCAGTGCTTTCCAAATTGAAAATTGCCAGTCTATGTCTTAAACTGGCAGAGATGTTGAAATGTAAATAGAAGTTGATAGCTTTGCTTCTATGCACACAGGTTGTCCATGATTTTTAGCTTAAAATCATTCTAACTAATCTAACATTGAGAAAAGTCTAGGTTTGGTGAAAAACTTTGGAAATGGCAAATTCATTATTCCCGAGTTTTACTATTGTGGTAGCTTGGGTTTGGCTTTCAACTAGATTTTGAAGTGCTAGATTTTGCCTACTCTCAGGTTCTGGTTCCGTCACAGGTCTGTTTAAACTCCTTGGTAAGGGATAGAGGAAGAGAAAGAGTGCCGTCTAGCCTCTGGAGGCGCTCTTGACAGCAAGGAGATAACCCAAGGACAACTGCCTCTTTCTAACCGTTGGGACATAGGGTATGGCTTGTATTGAAAACCATTGCTTAGATCAGAAGTTTTTCATAATTTTGGGAGGGGTGATCTTGGAGGTAAAGTATTTTATGCCTAGAAAACGATCCCATCAGGAATAAGACAGTCTTTTAACTCTGCACATTGGTCTTTTTTCTCAAAGCAGTTGACATTTAACGAGGAAGGAAACAAGATTTTGAAGGTTATATTTATTTGTTTAATAGTGTAACTGTCCTAGTGTTTGGAAGATAATGTTTTTATGTGTGGTTTAAAATGTTTGGTATCAATTTGAGTCCTAAACAGATCCATTTCATTAAATTCTCAAGACTTTGATTTTCACCCCATTAAGTTCCATTATCCAAATTACCAGGCACTATCTGAAATGCTTAAATGTTATATCTCTAATAATTGCACAAGTCTCTTCCTCCTTTTTAAATGTAAAATGCTATTTTAAATGAATCATAGTGTGTGCTCAGCTGCCAATTTGAATCCCCACATCTGGGAATCATCCCAAGATTACACACTTCCTGTCTGGATGAGGTCGTATTCTTGGTCTGAGCCTCACCAGCATTGATTTGATGCAACAATAAAAAGAAGCATACCAAGTGAGTCCGTGTGATAAAATATGGGAAAGGGGGTATGGATGTCTTGGGTCCTCAACATATGATGATAATTAAACCTACAAACTCTAATTTTTCCTCTTCTTTTTATAACTATGCCTACCCTCAAGGAAACAAAAGAGAAAGATTTAAAATATGGGCAGAGGGGTGTGGTGCCATATGGCAGCACAAACAAAATTACCTAAACACTTCAGAAACAAGCAGCGTGCATTTCTTGGTTTCTCCCTGCTTTCAGTAACCATATGTGAGCTCAACATGTGAGAAGCTCCCTTCGAGTTGATTCAAACAGACTCTGTCTTTTGGCCTCCAGTGTGTTTCCTAGAAACAAAAACCTGGGGTCCTTGGAAAGGAGTTACAATGAGGTCGCTGCAGGGTCTGAATCCAATATTGCAAAGGTTGTAGATCTACTTTTTAAGTGAAAGAATTTTCTGAATAAGAAAGGAAACATATCACAAAAGAAACATTGTCATCAACAAGCAGCAAGCCTGCTTTTGGCACTAAACTGTTCTTAGAGATGAGGGAAAGGGGGGCTTGGCGTGCTGCGATTCATGGGGTCGCAAAGAGTCGGACACGACTGAGCAACTGAACTGAACTGAACTGAAAGAGAGCTATTCCTACCCTGTGGTATTGGAGAAAATTCTTAAGAGTCCTTTGGACAGCAAGGAGATCAAACCAGTCAATCCTAAAGGAAATCAAGCCTGAATATTCACTGTAAGGACTGATGCTTTCTAATGATGGCCATTCTGACCAGTGTGAGGTGGTATCTCGTTTTAATTTTGATTTGCAATTCTTTAATAGTTAGTGGTGATGAGTATCTTTTCATGTACCTCTGGGCTATCTATAGGTCTTCTTTTGAGAAATATCTAGTTAGGTCACCTGCCTATTTTTTGATTGCATTATTTGCTTTTTTGTTTTTGAGTTATATGAGCTGTTTGTATATTTTAGAAATTAAGCCCTTGTCAGTGACATCATTTACAAATATTTTCTCCCATTCTTTTGGCTGTCTTTTCATTTTGCTTATGGTTTCCTTTGTTCTGCAAAAGCTTTTAAGTTTAGTTAGGTCCCATGCAATAGGTTGAATTGTTAAATGTACTCATACATGCAATATGGGGGTGCTTCCCATATTGTGGAGCAGTGGTAAAGAATCCATCTGCCGATGCAGGAGATGCAGGTTCAGTCCCTGGGTTGAGAAGATCCCCTGAAGAAAGAAATGACAACCCATTCCAGTATTCTTGCCTGGAAAACTACATGGACAGATGAGTCTGGTGAGCTACAGTCCAAGCGGTCGCAAAGAGTTGAACACTACTGAGTGACTGAGCATGCATACGTTCAACACAGCACACACACTTGGGTCTATATCCACTCACATGTTCAAATATTTCCTTATTAATAGCTTGAAGACTGCTTAAAAATTAAGAACAAAGAGAGCTTTGAAATATCTGCTGATCCAGAATATCAATCACTCAGTGTCCGCCTTCTTTTCTACGTTTCTTCCATCATCCCTGACAAGCTTATGACTATCCTGGTTTCTGTAGCATAACCTAACTCGAAACTTACTGAAAACACATAATTAAGCCATCACTATTAACAGAGAAGCAAGTGTGACTCTGGCTCACTGAAGTGTAGCCACGCAGTCCAGAAGCTGGCCTTTCTTCCCTTGCCTGTTTATTCTTAAACTCCTGTTTTTGAAAATTAAAATTTGCACCTGCCAAAGAAGTTCAACAGATAACTAATTTAAAGTTTACAAAGACACACTTTTCTAAGTGGTTAGCCCATATATACATGTCGACACATATCAGTGTAGATCACACAAGTGACCCAGAGCTTTGAAGGAAAGCTCTATATTTGCCATCTAAAAAGTTATTGGAACAGACTTGACCTTTGGTAGAAATGTGTTGGAATGGAATAGCATCTCTTGTGCACTAAGATGATGTGAGTCGTGCTTTAAGAGGGCATCACAACATCTTCTATTTTAAACAAATGGAGCAACAGATTCTAAATGCAAAACAAAGTTACTTTCTATGACTCCAATGTTCTGTACTGATGGAAGTTCTGTAGTTTACTTCCCTTAAGATTGTTCACTAATACAACTTTCCAAGTAACTTAAATTATACAATTTTCATATCAATTTTTAGTTTGGAAAAAGCAATATAAAACATAAAAGCTCATTACATTCTCCAATTCTAAAGGGTCTGAAGCAATAAAGTAATATGCTAAATGCTATTTCTAAATCATTGACTTAAGGGACAACACATTGAGGAATGATAATGATGATGTGTTCTAGATGATACATTGTAAGGATTATCTAAATTAATAAAGTAGTACAGCATGGGTGACATGCGGCTTAACTACAAGTTAAGATCTGTATCACTTGATCTTAAAATTTCTTACTTGAATTGCTAAGATAATCAAAAGAAATATCTGCATTTTGCAGGCATTAGCCATGTATTGAGAGCTTTGATTGTAAGTCAAGTTAACTGTTGGAGGCTCCTCCTTTTTAAAGTTATGCTTAATTTTGCTATCCTTAGGTTTTTATCTTGGTTAAAATTTAAGGAAAATATATTTTATTGTATTTTAATGACCCCATAAATGCATAAAAGTTAAAAATATCAGTCCAGAAAAGGATAAGAATAAAGGTGTTAGAAATTATATATGATGAAAGACTGGAAATGTCATTGAGACCTCTTTATTTGTTATCTGCCGTTGTTGCTCTGTGATTTATTGCTTTAATTCTGGATTTTAAACCTATAGGTCTTTGTGACTGCTTTCTTGAAAGCAGTTTATTATGTACTTAATTGGCTTGACCCTAAGATTTGTACTTGTATATTTATACAGGTGGTGGACCACAACCTAGAAATCTCTATGCATTAAGAATCTAAGACTTACTGTGAGTTTACTTTGAATTATTAAGATAAGTGAGTTTTCTGCCTTTCCCCCCACCCCCCAAATAATCAACTTTTCTCAATGGAAGGGGAATGAGTACATTACCAGGGCTTGCATGCTAGTTTTCCCTGCCAACAGACTTAAACAAGGTGGTTATTAAGTCCCTTTAATCAGGATTGCTTAGTGGGGAATATAAGGGGGAAAAACTATGCTGTTTAATAGGTAGTTAATGAAGCAGTGAGTGTCTTGGATGAAATTGCTACCTTTCTAACCTTTTTGCTATTGTGGGGGGGAGATATGTTACAAAATTATTCAACATGTATTAAGTAAGCTCTTGATATTTCTCCTATGTATCTGGCCCTCCTCCTAGTTTCCTTGCTTGCATAAATATAAATTCTTTTGACTCAACTGTCCAAGCCAGAAACATGGAAATTATCTTGGACTCTCCTAGCCTCAATATACATTTGAATCCACCTACTTATCTTCATCTTCACCATACCCCTAATCCAAGCCACATCACACTCATTAAGATGATTTCAGTAATTTTGTAACTGGTCCCTCCATCTTGCTCTTAATTCCTTCCAATTCATTTGATATGAAGCAGCCAGGAAAGGAAGATAGTATTTTTTTGTTTTTAATATAAAAGCCCCATTGATTTTCTCCTGTATTTGAAATAAACATAAAGTAGAATATCCTTAAGATAGTTTTTTTTTTTTTAAGGCTCTGTACAATCTGGTCCCTATCTAGTGTTCTGTGTTTATTTTGAGCCATTCTCTCCTTTGATTCATTGCTCTTTCGAATACACTGGCCTTAATTTAGTTTTCCAAAGGGGCAAACCTCTCTCCCATCTGAGAACTTTCAAATTTGATGCTCCCCCTGGTTGAAACACTTCTTCCACTACTTTTTGCCTACTTGTTCTTCAAGTCTCAGATTAAGTGCTGTATCTTCATTGAGGAGATCCCTGAAGGACCAATTTAAACTAGATATACCCTGTTATTCTCTTCCATAGTGTGCCATAAATGGTGAATTCAGCAAGCCACGGTGCTAAAATCCTGCATATTCCAAAGAAAGGTCTGTTGTAGGACTATCTCATAAAAGATAAATACTGGACCTTTGAGGATACTCTGTCTAATAGGAAATTTTTGTATGTTTGAGGCCTTAGACTTACATAGTGCCATTTTGATTAGATAGTTTATCTTAACAATATGATTGATGAATAATTATTGCTTTTGCCATGGGGGCTAAAATCTGAGTAGTTGAGGGTAGTCATGCAGGAATTACACATCTAAATGTAATCTCAGTTAAAACCCTGAATGTCAAAGCTCCGTGAGTTTTCCTGGTTGGCAGTGATTCAAATGTGCTGTCTCACACTGTAGCTGCAAGAGTCAAGTGCATCTGCATGCAACTACTCTAAAGAGGGAACTCCTGGAAGCTTGCATCTGGGTTCTCCTAGATTTTGCCCCATCTGCCCTTTTCCTTTGCTGATTTTCTTGTGTTCTTTCTCTGTAATAAACTGCAACTGTGAGTTCTTCTAGAGAATCATCAAGATTGGGAATATTAGGAACTTACTATATATATATTTTTTTCTTTAAAGCAGTTTTGCTAACAAAGGTCCATCTAGTCAAGGCTATGGTTTTTCCAGTAGTCATGTGTAGATGTGAGAGTTGGACTGTGAAGAAAGCTGAGTGCCAAAGAATTGATGTTTTGAACTGTGGTGTTGGAGAAGACTCTTGAGAGTCCCTTGGACTGCAAGGAGATCCAACCAGTCTGTCCTAAAGGAGATTAGTCCTGAGTGTTCATTGGAAGAACTGATGTTGAAGCTCAAACTCCAATACTTTGGCCACTTGATGAGAAGAGCTGACTCATTAGAAAAGACCCTGATGCTGGGAAAGATTGAAGGCAGGAGAAGAAGGGGACAACAAACGATGAGATGTTTGGATGGCATCACCGACTCAATGCACATGAATTTGGGTAAACTCCGGGAGTTTGTGATGGACAGGGAGGCCTGGTGTTCTATAGTCCATGGGTTGCAAAGAGTCGGACATGACTGAGCAACTGAACTGAACTGATCTTTTTTTTCCTTTAAAGCAGTTATTTCCATTTATCATTATGTACACTTGTCTATTTCATTTTTTGGTTGATTTGTACATATTCTACTGAAATTAGGAAGTACATTATTTTCTTTCATTTCATTTACCTAGTCCCTGACATAGAATGGTAGGTACTCAATAAATATCTGTGGAATTAGATATAAATTTACAGTATTGACTGAAAACAAAAGTTTAAATAAGATATGATAATGTTGTCTTTCAAATTGACTTTAACCTTAAAATATTATGATTTAGATTTACTACCTCAATAATTAGCATATAATTGGAAATAAAAAGCCACCTAAAAGGTCACAACTAGAAAAAAGAAATTTACAAAAGAAACAAATCTCATTGGTAAAGGCAAATACACAGTAAAGGTATTTGTAAATACCTTTAAAACTATTTGTAAAACTAGTAGGAAGGTTAAAGACAAGGTTAAATGACAAAGTTTAAAGTAATAAATAATCTATATTCCCATAATTAGTTAAGGGATACACAAATCAAAAAGATGCAAAATATGATGTCAGAAGAGTAAACATGGAGTTCAGTTCAGTCACTCAGTCGTGTCTGACTCTTTGTGTCCCCGTGGACTATAGCATGTCATTCTTACCTTTCCATCACCAACTTATGGGAATTGCTCAAATTCATGTCCATTGACTTGGTGATGCCATCCAACCATCTCATCCTCTGTTGTCCCCATCTCCTTCTGCCTTCGATGTTTCCTAGAATCAAGGTCTTATACAACGAGTCAGTTATTTGCATCAGGCAGCCAAAGTATGAGATCTTCAACATCAGGCCTTCCAAGGAATATTCAGGACTGATTTCATTTAGGATGGACTGGTTTGACCTCCTTGCAGTCCAAGCGACTCTCAAGAGTCTTCTCCAACACCACAGTTCAAAAGCATTGATTCTTCAGCGCTCAGCTTTCTGTATGGTCCAACTCTCTCACATCCATACACGACTACTGGAAAAACCATAGCTTTGACTAGATGGACCTTTGTTGGCAAAGTAATGTCCCTGCTTTTTAATATGCTGTCTAGGTTGTTAATAGCTTTTCTTTCAAGGAGTAAGCATCTTTTAATTTCATGGCTGAAGTCATTATTTGTAGTGATTTTGGAGCCCAAGAAAATCAAGTTTGTCACTGTTTCTATTGTTTCCCCATCTATTTGCCATGAAGTGATGGGACCAGATGCCATGATCTTCATTTTTTGAATGCTGAGTTTTAAGCCAGCTTTTCACTCTCCACTTTCACTTTCATCAAGAGGCTCTTCCGTTCCTCTTTACTTTCTGCAATAAGGGTGGTGTCATCTGCATATCTGAGGTTATTGATATTTCTCCTGGCAATCTTGATTCCAGCTTGTGCTTCACCCAACCTGACATTTCACATGATGTACTCTGCATATATGTTAAATAAGCAGAGTGACAATATACAGCCTTAACGTACATACTCCTTTCACAATTTGGAACTGTAAATTTGTGGCAGGGGCCAGTAAAAATGCATGGTTGTTAAAAGGTATTTGAAATTAAGAGATCAGCAGCTTGATTATGTATGTATGTGAATATCTAACTACCTCATGGTAACCACAAACCAAACATTTATAATAGATACACACACAAAAATGAAAGGAATCCAAGTGTAACATTAAAGATAGTCATGAAATCACAAGGGATGAGGACAATAGAAAGATAAAAGAACAAAAAGTCCTACAAAAAATTCCCCAAACAACTAACAAAATGATAAGAATTACATACCTTTCAATTTCTTTAGCTGTAAATGCAGGAAATGCTTTAATCAAAAGACATAGAGTGGCTGAATGGATCTGAAAATAAGACCTATATATATGCTGCCTACAAGAGTCTCACTTCTAATCTGAAGACACTCACAGACTGAAAGTGAGTGATAGAGAAGATATTCCATGTAAATGGAAACAAAAAAAGCTGGAGTAGTAGTACATACATTGGACAGACTAAATAGGCTTTAGAACAAAAGTTACAATAAGAAATAAAGAAGGATATTATATAATAATCAAGGGATCAATCAAAGGAGATACAACCAATGTAAATATGTATGTCCACAACATAGGCGCACCTACATATGTAAAGCAAAGATTAACAAACATGAAGGGAGAAATTTACAGTAACACAATAGGGAACTTAACACCCTACCTATATCAGTGGACAGATCATTCAAACAGAAAATCAATAAAGAAACAGTGGCCTTAAATGACACATTATACCAGCGACACCTATTTGATATTTATAGAGTATTCCAAAAAACTCATACAACACATCAGAAGAAAAAAGCTCGATTTAAAAATGGGCAGAGAAACTGATAGACATTTTCCAAAGACATATAAATGGTCAATAGGCACATAGAAAGTTGCTCAGTATCACTAACGATCAGAAAAGTGTAAATCAAAACCACAAGAAGATGTCAACTCATGCATCTCTGAATGATCATTATTTTAAAAAAAATTAGAAAAACAGAAATGACAAGTTTCAGCAAGGATGTGGAGATGGGGAATCCTTGTGCACTGTTGGTGGGAATGTGAATTGGTGCAGTCTTCATGGACTACAGTATGTAACTGAAAATTTGTACCTCATTTATTTTGTAACTGAAAATTTGTACCATCATTTCTCCATTATGTGTTCTTGGCATCCATTTCAAAGATTAGTTGGCTGTAGATGTGTGGGTTTATTTCTGGGTTTTGTATTATGTTCCATTGTATAAAGGTGCGTGTGTGTGTGTGTGTGTGTAAATGCTTTTGTTCTTGTACTGTGTTCTTTTGGTTTGTGAAATCAGGTGGTTGATGTCTCCAGCTTTGCTCTTCTTGCTCAAGTTTGCTTTGGCTCATTTTATCATTGTATATGGATTTTAGAACTTTTTTTTAAATTTCTATAAAAATCTGGGATTTTGATACAGGTTACCTTGAAGAAACTAAGTTCTGGAGATCTCCTATACAATAGTGTGGCTATAGTTAGCAATAATATATTGTATATCCGATGTTTGTTTACAGGGTAGATATTTTCATCACCATGACACCAAAAGAGAAGGATAAATATGTGAGACCATAGATATGTTAATTAGCTTGATTGTGTTGATTATTTCACAATGCATACATATAATAAATCATCAAGTTGTACACCTTCAATATACAACATTTTTAATTATCAATTATACCTCAGCAAAGCTGGAGGCAGGGAAAGAAAATAAAATGAGGAAGTAAGTGAGCTGAATTCTAAAGCTATGAAGAGGATAATTAATTGAAGAACTTTGTAACTTACTCCTGATCGCAGAGTTAATAAACCAGGACTAGGAATCTCCAAAGAATAAAGTGGAATAGACACAAGTTTGGCTTATAAATGGGAAGAACAGGGGTAGTGAAAAAGTAATTTAGAGGTTAAAAATAACATATATTGAAGTAACTGATAAGAAGTATCTACTATTTTTCTACATGTCCTTAAATTTATCTCTGTGTTCTGAGCAACTTGAAGCTATTTTTCCATTTACCTGCCATGCTAGAGGCTGTTGGTGGAAACTGACATGCAAGGAAACAGAGGGTCAAGAAATTAGGGGACTCAGCCCTATCACTTCATGGCAAATAGAAGGGGAAAAGGTGGAAACATTGACAGATTTCTTCTTCTTGGTCTCTAAAATCACTGTGGATAGTGACTGCAGCCATGAAATCAGAAAATGATTGCTTCTTGACAGGAAAGCTTATGACAAACCTAGACAGTGTGTTGAAAAGCAGAGACATTACTTTGCGAACAAAGGTCACATACAGTTGTGAGAGCTGGACAGTAAACAAAGGCAGAGCACTAAAGAATTGATGCCTTTGAACTGTGGTGCTGGAGAAGACTCTTTAAAGTCTCTTGGACAGCAGAGAGATCAAACCAGTCATTCTTATAGGAAATCAAAGCTGAATACTCATTGGAAGGACTGGTGCTGAAGCTGAAGCTCCAATATTTTGGTCACCTGATGTGAAGAGCTGATTCATTGGAAAAGACCCTGATGCTGGGAAAGATTGAGGGCAAAAGGAGAAGAGGGCATCAGAGGATGAGATGGCTAGATGGCATCACTGATTCAATGGACATGAACTTGGGCAAACTCTGGGAGATATTGAGGGACAAGGAGGCCTGGCTTGCTGCAGTCCTTGGGGTCACAAAGAGCTGAACCTGACTGGGTGACTAAACAGTTCAGTTCATTTCAGATGCTCAGTCGTGTCCGACTCTTTGCGACCCCATGAATTGCAGCACACCAGGCCTCCCTGTCCATCACCGACTCCCGGAGTTCACCCAAACTCATGTCCATCAAATCGGTGATGCCATCCAGCCATCTCATCCTCTGTCGTCCCCTTCTCCTCCTGCCCCCAATTCCTCCCAGCATCAGAGTCTTTTCCAATGAGTCAACTCTTCACATGAGGTGGCCAAGGTACTGGAGTTTCAGCTTTAGCATCATTCCTTCCAAAGAACACCCAGGACTGATCTCCTTTAGAATGGATTGGTTGGATCTCCTTGCAGTCCAAGGGACTCTCAAGAGTCTTCTCCAACACCACAGTCCAAAAGCATCAATTCTTCGGTGCTCAGCTTTCTTCACAGTCCACCTCTCACATCCATATGTGACCAGTGGAAAAACCATAGCCTTGACTAAACAAAAACAACAGAAATCAGTCATGATGTGGGTCTACTAACTGAAAGTTAGTACTCGTTTCCAAAGATTCCAGACCTGATGCTCCGAATACATCTTGTAATATTATCAATATTATTAATTTTTCTAAATCAAACACCCTTTGCTGTGTCTGTTGAAAAGCTCAGTTTCTGTCAGTAGAGAGTACTGAAGTGGTCCTGTTTGCTTTTTGTCTATGTGGTATTCATTCCTCTCCTTGTGAAGTATCTAGATTTCCCATTGAAGATCTATCCTTTCCTGGCCATGGCCTGGGCATGTGACATTTGCTGTTTCAATCAGATTTATATCAGGGAATTTAAATCTGAAATAGAAATATCAACCAGGAACTAGTTTCCCCAGCTACTAAGCCCTGATGAAACGTTCATTAATTTTCTCCTATTTGTGATCTCAGAAGTGCCTTGGTTTTTCATTTTTCTGAGGAAAATACTTGTGCTGAGTCTATATGTGTGCATGCTAAGTCACTTCAGTCATGTCCAACTCTTTGCAACCCTATGGACTGTAGCCTGCCTGGTTCCTCTGTCCATGGGATTCTCCAGGCAAGAATACTGGAGTGGGTTGCCATGCTCTCCTCCATGGGATCTTCCCAACCCAGGGATCAAGCCCATATCTCCTGCACTCCTGCATTACAGGCAGATTCTTTGCTACTGAGTCACTAGGGAAGCCCTGTGATCTGTCTATGAGATACCAAATACAGTCAAAGCTGGAGCCTCAAGGTTGAGGAGGATTAATCTCTTGCTTCCAGAAAGATATACCTAGTGAGGTGAAGTATGGCTTGGCAGTGTGTTGTGGGCTATTTGGAGATGTATTCAAGCAGATGCATTCATAGGACTTTATAATGTCCCTTATAGTGCAATAGTGCTTTTATTCTCATCCGTTAATACATGGTCTATTCTTGAAGTAATCACTTATTAGTGTACTTTTAACTGAAAAATTGAATCTAGTTACTGTTACTCCACAGTAGAGTGAATTCAGTCAAAGAAGCTTCTGGATTTTGATTACTGACCTACTCTTTCAGAGTTCACTCTTTGTCATTCAATAAACATTCACAGAGTATATGTTATATACAATACACTGTGCTGTGGCCTAATGGAGCTTCATTTTAGCACATTTTGATATGAGCAAAATTAAGAGCTTTGCTAGGGAGAAACTTATAATATTTGAGGAAAAATGTCATTTCAGACAGATAATGATCCATGAAGTTTTAAAGACTTTTAAGAGATTGCGGTTCCATAAAACAACTGTCCTTGTTAACAGTTCCCAAATATAGTATAGTATTTAACTTCATAAGCTTTCAAAAGATTATCTTATTAACCAACGTTAATTTTTCTCCTAAAATCCATTTCTGCCTTCTCTCCCATCATTGCATCTATAGAATAACTGATTTCTTATGATAATTCTTCATTTAGCTAATAGCATTAACGAGAAATCCTTTATATATTTAAGACAGCTACTAAGTCACTTTTTAGCCTCTTTCCTCTGCGGGCTAAATAATCTATTTTGTCAACCTTTATATCATAATTAAAGATTACTTTAGAAGAGTTTAATTATGTTAGTGAAATATCCTCCAATCAAACCAGGTGTCTGGCGAGGAGAACTGTAGTTAGTAGACTTGTAAAGCTAAAGAGGTTTCCAATTATGTGCTATTCTGTGCTATAAACTTCCATCTGGCAGAGACCTGGAGGAAACAAGCAAAACAGTTGCAACTATTGGCTCTTAGTGGGGCTTGACACCTGAATGAACCACCAAAAACAGATCTGAATCGTGCCCCACTGATAAAAAGTTCCCAAGTACGGGATATTCAGTGTTTTTTGCAGTAATATGCTAGAAAATCAGCTTTCAAATCAAGTTGGAATCTGGTATCTGCTCAGTGAAAGTGAGAACTACCTTAAAATTATGAGGCTAAGTGATTTCAAGATAATATCACACTGCCCTCTGCTGAGGACAGTAGGGGGTCGTGGTCCATTGCTGTATGACCTTGCCACTTTGCCATGAATCAAGGTACATCTTTGCCATCAGTGCATGGGCCCCCCTTTATTCTTAGGGTATACATTTCAAATTCCCCACTGGGTGCCTGAAACCGTGCATGTTGTTGATGTTGCTGTTCAGTTGCCAAGTCGTGTCTGACTCTGCGACTAAATGGACTGCAACATTCTAGGCCTCCCTGTCTCTCACCATCTCACAGAGTTTGCCCAAGTTCATGTCCACTGAATCAGTGATGCCATCTAATCATCTCATCCTTTGTCACCCTCTTCTCCTTTTGCCTTCAGTCTTTCCCATGCTTGCATGCTAAATTGCTTCAGTCCTGTCTGTCTTTGTAACCCTATGGACTGTAGCCTGCCAGGTTCTTCTATCCATGAGATTTGCTAGACAAGAACACTGGAGTGGGTTGCTATCCCATCCTCCATGGATTTTCCCAACCCAGGGATCGAACTTGTGGCTCCTAAATTCAGTGGGTTTCTTTACTGCTGAGCCACTGAGGAAGCCCCATCTTTCCTACAGTTAGCTATATCAGTTTAGTTAAGTTCAGTTAAGCTATACAGTCATGTCCAATGCTTTGTGACTCCATGGAATACAGCATGCCAAGCTTCCCTGTCCATAACCAATTCCTGGAGCTTACTCAAACTCATGTCCATTGAGTCAGTGATGCCATCCAACCATATCATCCTCTGTCATCCGCTTCTCCTTTAGCTTTCAATCTTTCTCAGCATGAGGGTCTTTTCAAAGGAGTCATTTCTTCCAATCAGGTTGCCGAAGTATTGGAGTCTCAGCTTCAGCATCAGTCCTTCCAGTGAATATTTAGGACTGATTTCCTTTAGGATAGACTGGTTGGATCTCCTTGCAGTCCAAGGGCCTCTCAAGAGTCTTCTCCAGCACCAAAGTTCAAAAGCATCAATTCTTCAGCACTTGACTTTCTTTATAGTCCAACTCGCACATCCATACATGACTACTGGGAAAACCATAGCTTTCACTAGACAGACCTTTGTTGGCAAAATAATGTATCTGCATTTTAATGTGCTGTCTAGGTTGGTCATAACTTTTCTTCCAAGGAGGAAGCATCTTTTAGTTTCATGGTGGTGGTCACCATCTGCAGTAATTTTGGAGTTCCCCCAAATAAAGTCTGTCATTGTTTCTCTGTTTCTCCATCTATTTTCCATGAAGTGATGGGACCAGATACCATGGTCTTAGTTTTTTGAATGTTGAGTTTTAAGCCAAGTTTTTCACTCTCTGCTTTGATTTTCATGAAGAGGTTCTTTAGTTCTTCTCTTTCTGTCATAAGGGTGGTGTCATCTGCATATCTGAGGTTTTTGATATCTCTCCCAGCAATCTTGATTCCAGCTTGTGCTTCATCCAGTCTAGCCTTTCTCATGATGTACTCTGCATATAAGTTAAAAAAACAGGGTGACAATATACTCCTTTCCCTATTTGGAACCAGTCTGTTGTTTCATGTCCAGTTCTAACTGTTGCTTCTTGACCTGCATCCAGATTTCTCAGGAGGCAAGTCTGGTGGTCTGGTATTCCCATCTCTTTAAGAGTTTTCCTCAGTTTGTTGTGATCCACACAGTCAAACACTTTGGCATATTCAATAAAGTAGAGTAGATGTTTTTTTTTTTTCTGGAACTCTCTTGCTTTTTTGATGATCCAATGGATGTTGCTAGTTTGATTGCTTGTTCCTCTGCCTTTTATAAATCCAGCTTCAACATCTGGAATTTCAGGGTTCATGTATTGTTGAAGCCTGGCTTGGAGAATTTTGAGTGTTACTTCGCTAGCATGTGAGATGAGTGCAATTGTGAGGTAGTTCGAAGATTCTTTGGAATTGCCTTTCTTTGGGATTGATTGGAATGAAAACTGACCTTTTCCAGTCCTGTGGCCACTGCTGAGTTTTCCAAATTTGCTGGCATATTGAGTGCAGCACTTTCACAGCATCATCTTTTAGGATTTGAAATAGCTCAACTGGAATTCCATCACCTCCCCAAGCTTTGTTCATAGTAATGCTTCCTATTAAGGGCCACTTGACTTTGCATTCCAGGTTATCTGGTTCTGGGTGAGTGATCACACAGTCATGGTTATCTGGGTCATGAAGATCTTTTTTTGTATAATTATTCTGTGTATTCTTGCCACCTCTTAATATCTTCTTCTTCTGTTAGGTCCATCCATACCATTTCTGTCCTTATTGTGCCCATCTTTGCATGAAATTTTCCCTTGGTATTTCTAATTTTCTTGAAGAGATCTCTAGTCTTTCCCATTCTATTGTTTTCTTTGCATTGATCACCCAGGAAGGCTTTCTTATCTCTCCTTGCTATTCTTTGGAACTCTGAATTTAAATGGGTATGTCTCTCCTTTTCTCCTTTGCCTTTTACTTCTCTTCTTTTCTCAGCTGTTTGTAAAGCCTCCTCAGACAACCATTTTGCCAGTTTGCATTTCTTTTTCTTAGGGATGGTATTGATGACGGCCTCCTGTACAATGTTGCAAACCTCTGTGCCTAGTTCTTCAGGCTCTCTTTCTATCAGATCTAATCCCTTAAATCTATTTCTCACTTCCACTTTGATTTAGGTCATACCTGAATGGCCTAGTGGTTTTCTCCACTTTCTTCAATTTCAGTCTGAATTTGGCAATAAGGAGTTCAAGATCTGAGCCACAGTCAGCTCCTGGTCTTGTTTTTGTTGACTGTATAGAGCTTCTCCATCTTTGGCTGCAAAGAATATAATCAATCTGATTTTGGTATTGACCATCTGGTGATGTCCATGTGTAGAGTCTTCTCTTGTGTTGTTGGAAGAAGGTGTTTGCTATGACCAGTGCATTTTCTTGGCAAAAGTCTATTAGCCTTTGCCCTTCTTCATTCTGTACTCCAAGGTCAAATTTGCCTGTTACTCCAGGTATTTCTTGAATTCCTACTTTTGCATTCCAGTCCCCTATAATGAAAAGGACATCTTCTTTGGGTTAGCTCTAGGAGGTCTTTTAGGTCTTCATAGAACCATTCAGCTTCAGCTTCTTCAGCATTACTGGTCGGCACATAGTCTTAGATTACTGTGATATTGATTTCTTACCTGGAAACAGAGATCATTTGTAGTTTTTGAGATTGCATCCAAGCACTGCATTTCAGACTCTTCTGTTGACTATGAAGGCTTCTCCATGTCTTCTGAGGGATTCCTGCCGCAGTAGTAGATATAATGGTCATCTGAGTTCAATTCACCCATTCCAGTCCATTTTAGTTCACAGATTCCTAAAATGTCACTGTTTACTCTTGCCATCTCCTGTTTGATCACTTCAATTTGCCTTGATTCATGGACCTAACATTCCAGGTTGCTATGCAATACTGCTCTCTACAGCATCAGACTTTACTTTCATCACCAGTCACATCCACAACTGGGTATTGTTTTGCTTTGGCTCTGTCTCTTCATTCTTTCTGGAGTTATTTCTTCACTGATATCCAGTAGAATATTGGGTACCTACCAACCTGGAGAGTTCATCTTTCAGTGTCCTCTCTTTTTTGCCTTTTCATACTGTTCATGGGGTTCTCAAGGCAAGAATACTGAAGTGGTTTGCCATTCCCTTCTCCAGTGGGCCACATTTTGTCAGAACTCTCCACCATGACCCATCTGTGTTGGGTAGCCTTACACCAAGGTGAATGGGTCATGGTGGGGAGTCCACTATATATACCATATTTTTTCCTAAAACCTTGAGTATTACCCTGTATTAGGCTTCCCTGGTGGCTCAGTGATAAAGAATCTCCCAGCCAATGCAAGAGACACAGATTTGATCCCTGAGTCAGGAAGATCCCCTGTAGAAGGAAATGGCTACCCACCCTAGTATTCTTGTCTGGGAAATCTCATGGACAGAAGAGACTTGTGGGCTACAGTCCATGGGGTCACAAAATAATCAGACAACACTTAGTGACTGAACAACAACAACAAATTACTCTGTGTATACCATGTTTTTTCCTGTACATGATTTCCAGTGATAAAGTTTAATTTATAAATTAGATACAGTAAGATATTAGCAACAATTAATAATACAATAGAACCATTGTTATAATATACTATAATAAAAGTTATGTGAATGTGGTCTCTCTCTCTCTTACAAAATCTTATTGTGCAAATTTAACGTCTTTTCTATGTTAACTAAGTACTTATCATGCACTGTGGCAATAACTTTGTTTGAGGTGTGATAGGAGAACTGGCATGAACTTCTTTTTCATAATTTCATGGATAGAAGATTCATTCTGACTGTAGATCTCAGCAACCTCAAAAACTATTTTTTCTCTTTGCTTATTAAATCAAGAACTTTCACCTTGCACTTAAAGGAAGTACTTACAGCTTGTCTTTGGTATATTCAAATTGCCAGCATCACTGCTCTTTAAAGGAGTGATGCACTTTAAAGAGGGCCCTTATTAAATAAAGAGTTACTTGAATATATGCACTGTGATACTTCAATAGTCCATTTGATAACTGAGAGGGCTAATCAGTTACTAAGGAACAAGAATACCCCAAACAAAGGGATAATTCATGTCCTGGTGAAAGAGAGCCAGTCGGCTTGAGATGTCATCACTCTACTCAAAACACTGTGAAACTTTAAAGTTATGAATTGCTTATTTCTGGAGTTTTTCAGACTGAAGTTGACCATGGGTAACTGAGACCATGGATGCTGAAATCATGGATAAAGGGGGACTAGTGTTTCTTTTGGAGAAGGCAATGGCACCCCACTCCAGTACTCTTGCCTGGAAAATCCCATGGACAAAGGAGCCTGATAGGCTGCAGTCCATGGGGTCGCTAAAAGTCGGACACGACTGAGCAACTTCACTTTCACTTTTCACTTTCATGCATTGGAGAAGGAAATGGCAACCCACTCCAGTGTTCTTGCCTGGGGAATCTCCGGGACGGGGGAACCTGGTGGGCTGCTGTCTATGGTGTCGCACAGAGTCGGACACAACTGAAGCGACTTAGCAGCAGCAGCAACAGCAGTTTTTCTTTGGCCGTAATTGTTGCACACTTTTTAAAAACTAATCATTGGTTTAGCTGTTAAATTAAACCATGTCTGACTCACTCCTGTGACACCATGCACTGTAGCCTGGCAGGCTTCTCTGACCATGGAGTTTCCCAGGCAAGAATATTGGAGTGGTTGCCATTTACTCATTTCCTTCTCCAGGGGATCTTCCCAACCCAGAGATCAAAATCCTGCATTGCAGGCAGATTCTTTACCAACTGAGCCAAAAGGGAAGCCCCACTCATTTCTTTCCTTTACATCAATAAGCTAAAAATCACTATACTATTCACTTTAAATGGGTGGATTTTTGGTATGTTCAAGGCTATGGTTTTTCCAGTAGTCATGTATGGATGTGAGAGTTGGACTGTGCAGAAGGCTGAGCACCGAAGAATTGATGCTTTTGAAGTGTGGTGTTGGAGAAGACTCTTGAGAGTCCCATGGACTGCAAGGAGATCCAACCAGTCCATTCTAAGGGAGATCAGCCCTGGGATTTCTTTGGAAGGAATGATGCTAAAGCTGAAACTCCAGTACTTTGGCCACCTCATGCGAAGAGTTGACTCATTGGAAAAGACTTTGATGCTGGGAGGGATTGGGGGCAGGAGGAGAAGGGGACAAAAGAGGATGAGATGGCTGGATGGCATCACTGCCTCAATGGACGTGAATCTGAGTGAACTCTGGGAGTTGGTGATGGACAGGGAGGCCTGGCGTGCTGCAATTCATGGGGTCGCAAAGAGTCAGACATGACTGAGCGACTGAACTGAACTGAACTGATGGTATGTAAAATGTATCCCAATAAAGCTTTAATAAGTAAAAAAATAGCAGATAGATTTTAACATATTCTCTGCATATTTTAGACAAAATATATGTTCTGAGTAAATTTATGCCCATCAGTCTCTTCAACCATCTTTATTACTTCCTCTTCTGACTGCTATCTGAATCTTACAATAGGAAATTATCCTAGTGGATCCCCACTTCCTTGAAGTGAACATGTAACTGACCTGAAATTTGGAACAGAAGCTATGTGACTTCTCAGCTTCAGCTCTTCCTGGGTCTATTGTCCTAATGATGGGATGTCCTGTGGACCAAGACTGAGATGGACCAAGAGAGGTTTCCAAGATGCAGCATTGAAGAGGGTGCTAACTCACAGTTCTGCAAGTGCTAACTCTCAGTGCCTCCTAGCCCCAGCCCTGCAGACTTTGTCCCAGTGGGGTATGCTGGTGGTGTACAGATATATTAGCATGTGGTGAGGGGAGGAAATTATACTTTTGCTGCAATTCTATGGCAATTTGACCCATGTATGAATGCAATACAAATTCTGTGGATCCGGGAGAGGGATCTTATGTATCAGCAAACTGTGTAAATCAAGATCACTATTCTGGTCCCTCTGATTTTTTCCTTCTCTTTTGTCTTGTTCTGATCCTATGCATTGAATTGTGTTCTCCCAAAATTGATACATTGATATACTAACCTTCAGTATAGCAGAATGTGACTGTGGACATAGTGCCTTTAAAGGATTAATTAAGAGGAAATGAGGTCACGTAGGTGGGCCCTAATTCAGTAGGAATAGTGTCCTTATTAGAAGAGGGGAAGACCACAGAAATATGTATGCCCAGAGGAAAGGCCATGTGAGGGCACAGGAAGAGGGTGACCATCTGCAAGCCAAGGAGGTACGTCTCAAGAGAAACCAGACTTAACAGCACCTTCATCTCAGATTTCCAGTCTCCAAACCGTGAGAAAATACATTTCTGTCATTCAGGCCACTTGTCATTCAGTAGCTCAGTTACGTCTGACTCTTTGCAACCCCATGGACTGTAGCTGCCAGGCTTCCCTCTCAGGCTAGTAATCTGGTATTTTTTTACGGCAGCCCTAAGCCAAAGTCACATAGATAATGCTGTGCTGGAAAGGTCTTAGTACAAGAAAATTTCCCCTTCCTAGCCCTGCCTACGACCATTCTGGGATATTCACACATGAACACTTAGTTTATCTTTTTATTTTTTATTCTTTAAGTTCAAAGAACCTATTCTTGAATTAAGAAATCCCTTTATGAGGTATTATTAGAATTTGAGGTCAAGCCAAGAAAAACCTCTGGAGGTTTCTATTTGCTCTAGAAATAGGACTATAAATTTTAATGGATTGGTTCAATATTCTTTAAGTTCGAGGCCTTGCCCAGGCCCTGCTGTTATTACCTACATAAGAAAAGAAATTGACTCAATGTCATTCTTGAATGATGAACCATGCCTTTCTTAAAAACAGGAAGCTGGCTTCTTTCCATAATGTACATTTAATGATTGGAACCGTTTATTTGTCTTCTTAATTCTCTCACTTAATTTAGGGTTAAACCACACCTATTCTCTTTCCTCTTAAACACACATACACACATATTATATATATACATACATATATATGTATATATATACAATACATGTAATATAATCTATTGATTTTATATATATATATATAATGTATGCATGCATACATGCTAAGTCATTTCAGTTGTGTCTGACTCTGTGTGACCCAATGGATAGTGCCCCACCAGGCTCCTCTGTCCATGCTATTCTCCAGGCAAGAGTACTGGAGTGGGTTGCCGTGTCCTCCTCCATAGGATCTTCCCAACCCAGGGATTGAACCCATGTGTCTTATCTCCTGGATTGGCAGGTGGGTTCTTTACCATTAGTGCCACCTGAACAGCCCATATAATATGTATATACAATATATGTTATACATACATATATATACATATATAGATATAAATTTCAATACCAATAAATTACAATATTAAAGAATGGACCAAAAATGACATTTTTTTATGGGACAGGGACAAATCTTAATAGTCTGTCAGAAGTTTGGTGGAACTGAGAGCCAGTAATAATATCGCTAGATCATCTCTAATTCTGTCATGGAAGAATTCTATAACAACAGGTGAAAATATGATCTAGCCTAACACACTCCTTTTATATATATGGACACTTGAGGGCAGCTGTGGAATCAGCCCTACAACTGTAATCAAAGAGGTTTTTCATATTATTACTGGTGAAAGCCATTGACTGTGTGGGTCACAACAAACTGTGGAAAATTCTTAAAGAGATGGGAATACCAGACCACCTGACTTGCCTCCTGAGAAATCTGGATGCACTTCAAGAAGCAACAGTTAGAACTGGACATGGAATGACAGACTGCTTCCAAATCGGGAGAGGCTGTATATTGTCACCCTGCTTATTTAACTTATATGCAGAGTACATCATGAGAAATGCTGGGCTGGATGAAGTGCAAGCTAGAATCAAGATTGCTGGGAGAAATATCAAGGAGCTCAGATATGCAGATGATACCACCCTTATGGCAGAAAGTGAAGAGGAACTAAAGAGCCTCTTGATAAAAGTGAAAGAGGAGAGTGAAAAAGTTGGCTTAAAACTCAACATTCAAAAAACTAAGATCATGACATCTGGTCCCATCACTTCATGGCAAATAGATGGGGAAGCGATGGCAAACAGTAACAGATTTTATTTTCTTGGGCCCCACAGTCACTGCAGATGGTGACTGCAATCATGGAATTAAAAGACACTTGCTCCTTGGAAGAAAAGCTATGACCAACCTAGGTAGCATATTAAAAACCGGAGACATTACTTTGCCAACAAAGGTCCATCTAGTCAAAGCTATGGTTTTCCCAGTAGTCATGTATGGATGTGAGAGTTGGACCATAAAGAAAGTCAAGTGCCGAAGAATTGATGCTTTTGAACTGTGGCATTGGAGAAGACTCTTGAGAGTCTCTTGGACTGCAAGGAAATCCAATCATTCCATCCTAAGTGAAATCAGTCCTGAATATTCATTGGAAGGACTGATGCTGAAGCTGAAACTCCAATTCTTTGGCCACTTTATGTGAAGAATGACTCATTAGAAAAGACCCTGATGCTGGGGTAGATTGAAGGCAGGAGGAGAAGGGGATGGAAGAGGATGATATGGTGGGATGGCATCGCTGACTCTATGGAATGAGTTTGAGTAAATTCTGGGCATTGGTGATGGACTGGGAAGCCTGGCCTGCAACCATCCATGTGGTTGCAAAGAGTCGGACATGACTGTGTGACTGAACTGACTGATGCAAGCATTCCCTGGCACTGCTTTCATGATGTCCACCTCTGTGCAAAGTCTGTGACAGTGGTTTAAAAACTGTTCCCTCAGAGTCCAGCAGATCCTTGAGGCTTCTTCAGGACTATCTAAGGAGTCCTAATAAGACAGGGACTGTCTTATTATTATTTTGACTGGGCCTAAAATTTCATTTGAACAAAAGGTTGCTTCCACAAATACATGTGAAATGTTTGATATCGTATTGATTATATAACAAGCGCTACTTAACTGTTAGCTACTACTATTTGTAAAGAGTTTGTAAGACATATTCTGTAGGAATCTTGAGTTAATGTCCTAATTATTCTACCATGTTGTTCTGAAGAAAGACTATTTTTCAATTTCATGAAACTCAAAAGCATTTTAAAGCATCTTTGAAATTTGTATGATATTCAGGAATAGCTATACCTTATTGCATAAGGCTTTAATGTGCAAATATCCAAAGAAAGCCTTTGCTATTTTGCAACCTCACTTTTGCTATTTTTGCTTTTAGATTAAAACAAAATTTACAGTTTCTTTTTTTTTTATCTAGGTTACCCACAGCTGGGACTGACTTGGGGGATTTTACCTTTGGATCTGAGAGTACAAATACATCTATCAATATTCTATTTCCCCAAAGTATGCTAATTCTCATGAATAATCACTACCATCATGGCAAATTTTCAGAGATTATAACTGGATCATTCTCCTGCAATTGCTGTAAAGCAAGTTTTGTATTAGAAGCTACTTCACTTGATGATCCTGTCACATTCTGGCCCCTGACCTACCTTTCCAGTCTTGCACTATAAGGATGAGGAACATTTCACTTCCTTCCTTTGCTTACAGCATTCTCCGTGCTCAGAATGCTTATTATCTCCGTTCGATTGTCAAAATCTTTTCCACTTTTCAAAGGAGGTTTCACATTCTGCCTCTTCCAGGATGCTTTCTCATTCCTTCAGTATCATAATCGCCTTGCACCAGCCCTGGCATTTTCTTCCTTTGAGACCTCTTAGTTTATTGTTGTCCCTTTGGAAGAACTCACCAAGTTCTTATTTGTGTCTGCATACATTTTATAGTTTCCTACCAGATTTTCTACTTCATGAGGCTATGTATCAGTATCAATAGATAATCAACATTTCCTGAAGTAATATTGCACATGTAATTAAAGAAGGAATGACTTTGTACCTTTGCTCTGAGATATTGACTCTTGGTCCCCTTTTAACTCTCAAGTGTTAAGCCCTTCGGTAGCCAGTGGTTGTAATAGTGCCTCACTTATTTTCTTTCAATCACATTTGAGCTCAAGTTATATATGGGGCAAGACATTTTCTCTTAATTTTGTTCTTATAAATAACACCTTCTCTTGGCTCTGTAACATTCCATATTCTCAGTGATATCTTGAGTTCTTAGGTATCCTAGAATGTTCTGGAGACCCCTTTTGGGATTACAGCAAATTTAGATTGGGAAGCTTACTGTTATTTAATATTGCCAAAATTTCTCACAGAGGGCTGTATAAACGTTGAATTTCACTTTCCTTAGGCATAAGGGAGAACCCTTATAGAATAACCTAAGCACAAAGTGGCTTTCAGACACTGACTCTCTGGTGTATGAGGGCTCTCAGATGATAAGTGAACACCTGCATCTCAAAAGCCACATGACGGTCATGAAGAACTGGCTCCTCTCTGTCCTACGAATCAGGTGCCCACACATTCCCCTTTATCTGGAAGAGAACCTAGTTATGCTCGTTGTTCCTGCATAAAGATTAATACTAATCCCTTTCTCCCTCAAAAAGTGTCTCTGTGTAGATAATAAAGTAATGGTCCCTCTACTCATAGTGAAGTGAAGTCACTCAGTTGTGTCCGACTCTTTGTGACCCCATGCACTATCGCCAGCCAGGCTCCCCTGTCCATGGGATTTTCCAGGCCAGAATACTGGAGTGGGCTGCCATTTCCTTCTCTGTCTACTCATAAAGTCCCTCTATTTATTATGAACTGTCAGTTCAATGCTGGAGGCCTGTGAATCAAGAGGGAATCAGGAACTAAACTGGAATGAAGAGAAGACATACTCCTTAGAGCTGGAAACTCTTTCTTTCTGAGTTCAGTGCATTTAATAAGATCCTGCAATTTAGAGTGATTTCTTATCTTCTTGAGATGTCCCTCATGACCCCACAGGGCTATGGCAATGTGTGTTTGTGGAGGCTGGCTATGGTGTGGAGGTAGAAGTGGATGCTCCTACTGGTAATATAGAGAGTCATTGATTTTCCTTCATAGTGAGACTGGCACAATTTAACAACTGTGTTATCCAGAGAAGCCAAAGGCTTTGTCAGCCAGTCTTGGCGACAGTGGGGTGTGACTGAACTGATTCTTGTGGTGGAAGGGGCATCTTCAGGAAATTTTTACCTCCTGGGAGATCCCTGAATCAGGTGAATCTCTCATTGGCCTTGCTCAGATTACATTATTAACCACAGAATTTAAGTATCTATTTGTTTTTCTGAGCTCTATACTATAATATTTTAGGCTTGCTTATCCTTCCAATGTCCTTGTGAGCTCATACCTAATCTTTGAGATTTAGAGATTATGCTCTTTCTCTTGGCTATTCAGTAATAGGGCTATGCAGACTGCATTGGAGACAAAACTTCAGGTGGGTTTGAAAAGAGACAGAGATTGATAATAAAAGAATAGATGGCAAAAGACTTACTTTGAAGTTTGACTGTAAAAGGTCCTACTAAGTCAAGAGACTTTGCTCAGATTTCTCAGTTTATTCTTAACTCCCATCTCTACTCCCAATCACGCAGCAGATTCTCAACCATGTTTTCTGAACACAAACTGATCTAATCAGTTGGCTCAGGAGCATGATAACCTGGATATGATTTGGGGGCTAAGGGAAACATTATGTAAAAATTAAAGTCATCAATGATATTTCTTGAGTTTTCTGAATAGATTCTGGGATACAATGGTTTAAAGCATGATCCTTGTAGCTAGGGTGGAGAGGGTCACATTCTTATCCCCCCACTTTCTGGCTATGATTCAGGCCAAGTTCCTGGTGTCTCTAAATCTTGGGTCCCCCATCTGTAAAATAAGGATGATGATGCTAATGGTAATGATGAAGAATTTACTTTGTAGGGTTGTTAGGAAGTATTTGTAAGACAGTACATGTTGAGAATTTAGCACTGTGTCTGGCATGTATGAATGACCAGGTCTTTGTGTTAACCCTGTGTTTTTGATGCTATGACATCCAGGGCCTTGTTGATCCTGGAGAGGCTGCTCCTCCCAGGGCTAGCCAATTACTTGAGATAGTAAATGACTCACTTGCAAGGGTGCCTTTCGTATGTGCAAACTCATCAGTCCAGAACTCACACCTCCATCACTCCCTCCTTTGGGCATATATTCAGAGCCACTCTTTTCCTGACTTAATCATCACATAACCAAGTATCAGACAGCTAGGGACAATCCTTATGCCTCAGAGTCCACTGAAATTTTTCAAAGTACCCATCCTAAGCTACTTTTCCTGCCTCACCCATTCCTTCCCTTAGAAGCCACAGGAAAGGCTCTTGCTTGGCCCCTGTGTAGTAGGAGCGTGTCCCTTTCTTTTGGGAACTGTGAATAACTATCTTATCAGTAGCAATTTGAATTAGAAGACAGGAGATTTGAGTTCCGGTTTTAAAACTACCACACTTTACTTGAGCAAATTTCTCAGTCGAGGTCACAGATTCCTTGCTTTTAAAACAAGTAAATAAAATAATACAATCAGGTTAATTAAAAACATGATTATTAGAAGGATAAAATGAGAATGTATAGGAAAGGGTTTTGAAAATAAAAGTTGGGAAATATGTTACATAGGGACATCAGTGACCCAATTTGATGAATAAAGAGCCATCTTATTTCCAATAATAAAGAAATGTTGTATATCTCAATCATTTTATGCAGGAAAAATAATGAGGTTAAGCTAATATAGACATCACATCTAGGGAAATGCATGCTAAACAATAAATGAACAATGCATGTGATGAATTATGCATGATTTTAAATTAGTTAATGAAATAGATTCATATTAAATGATAATGAAGGATTTCTGGGCCTGCTTTTGAGTTTGATGTTAAAGTAAATCACTGTGCTAGAATTCCTCCTCACAGACATGGCAGTGTAAATCTCTCCATGTGGTCTATTCAATGCATCCTCCTTAATGAGGAAGGAGGAAGGTTGGAAGTATTACAATGGTGAAATATGGAAGTGAAGCTGTGGGTGGATAAGGGACTGAAATATAGGGAAAGATAATAGCATGTAGGCATTTGCGTATGAATGAATGTTTTCATCAAAGTCACCTACAGTTCAATCTCCACTGTGGGGAGTGGGGCTCTGTTTTCTCCCTGACCCCTACTATCCCATTTTACCATTTCTTCTTTTTTGAGGTTTCTTTTGACATGTGGTGATTTGCCTTCCATGAGTGCTGTTTTCCGTGCTTTTTAGCCACTTAGCTCAGCTGGTGGTAATGAGGCCATCGATCAGTTCTGGAGGCAGCAAGGGTGGTGGGGGGGGGTGACATTCATCGTTTGTTGATGCGTTTCCATGGCTGGAGCCAGCTGTCAGGCTTTCTTGCAAGAACAGTGGATATGTTGTTGTTGGAACCTACTAAATATTAGGTGCTTCACATGCCTTCTTTAATTGAATACTCACAACTTCCCTTTAGCTGTTTACCCTTTACTAGTCAGCAAACATGGGCCACTGGAGGGCAAATTTATGGCGAAGGTCCCATTCTAGTAAGCAACCAACCTAGAAAGTAAGATCAGAGCTCTCACTCCAAAGCTTGTGCTCTTTTCCAGTGATTACTTCTCAGTTGTTTACCTGGTCACAGAGAGATATGGCTAAGAGTAGAAGTAAATGCATGCGGAGTATTTGTCACCACTTTGAAAAACTCCAAGTATTTTGTCTATGGCTTTATTTTTATACATGAAAGGTGGCACCTGCACATTGGGCTCCCTGTGTTTGTCCCTGATTCTCGTTCTTGACCATTTCAGAGGGAGAAATAAGCAAATGACTGGGCAAACAACTACTAATCCTAGTAATTTATAAGCAACCTCTGTGAAATGAACGAATGCTTCAAATGCACTAGGCTTTTTCTTACCCCTGTTGAACTATTATTTTCCTCTTCAGGGATGAATACTTCTCTCATCCACAGACTTGGAGACATATCATAGACTGAGGAACTCCTTAATCTTTTGGCACCTGCTTCAAGATCAAGTTACATTCTTTTCTTTTGATTGAAGTATAGTTGATTTACAGAGAAGGCGATAGCACCCCACTCCAGTACTCTTGCCTGGAAAATCCCATGGATGGAGGAGCCTGGTGGGCTGCAGTCCATGCGGTCACTAAGAGTCGGACACGACTGAATGACTTCACTTTTACTTTTCACTTTCATGCGTTGGAGAAGGAAATGGCAACCCATTCCAGTGTTCTTGCCTGGAGAATCCCAGGGATGAGGGAGCCTGCTAGGTTGCTGTCTATGGGGTAGCACAGAGTCGGACATGACTGAAGCAACTTAGCAGCATATTATTGCGTTACTTTCAGGTGAATAGCAAAATAAATCAGTTATATCTATCTTTTCTTTTTCAGATTTTTTTTTCCATTGTAAACTATTCCTAGATATTGGATAAAGTTCCCTCTTTTTCCCCTTTGGTAACCGTAAGTTTGTTTACTATGTCTCTATTTCTGTTTTGTAGACAAGTTTACATGTACTATTTTAGATACTCCATATAATACAGAGAAATCAGAAAGTACTTTTCTTTTTGTGACTGGCTTATTTCACTTAGCAGGTCCCTAAAGTTCATCCATGTCAGAATTTCCTTCCTATTCAAGCCTGAAAAATATTCCATTGAATGCATGTACCACAATTTTTTATCCATTCATCAGTCAATGAACATTTGGGTTGCTTCCATCTTTGAGCAATTATTGTGAAGAGTGTTGCTATGAATATGGGTGTGCAAATAAATATCTGCTCAATATCCTGTTTTCAATTCTTTTGGATATATACCTAGAAGTACAATTGGTGGATCATATGGCCATTCCACTGACTCGATGGACATGAGTTTGGGTAGACTCTGGAAGTTGGTGATGGACAGGGAGGCCTGGCATGCTGCGGTTCATGATGTTGCAAAGAGTTGGACACGACTGAGCGACTGAACTGAACTGAACTGATGGCCATTCTATTTTTTTATTTTTTGAGAAACCTATAGACTTTTCCCCTAATAGTTGCACCAGTTTATAATCCCATCAGTAGTGCACAGGAATACCAATTTCCCCACCTCCTCACCAATACTGGTGATTTTTAAAATACTTTTTATTTTGTACTGGGGTATAGTCAATTAACAAACAATGTTGTGATAGTCTCAGGTGAGCAGTGAAAGGACTCAGCCATACATTTACATGTATCCATTCTCTCCCAAACTCCCCTCCAATCAAGGCTGCCACATAACATTGAACAGAATTCCACTCACAAAACACAGAACAGAGTTCTGTGTGCTATACAGTAGGTCCTGGTCGGTTATCAATTATAAAATAGTAGTCTGTACACATTGTTCCCAAACTCCCTAACTGTCCCTTCCCTCTTCCTTTCCCCAGCAACCCTAATCTCATTCTCAAAGTCTGTGAGTCTGTTTCTGTTTTGTACCTAAGTTCATTTGTATAATTTCTTTTTAGATTCCACGTATAAAGGGGTGTATGAAATAATGCCATTTGCAGCAACATGAATGGACATAGAGCGTTTCATACTGAGTGGAGTAAGTCATATAGAGAAGGAGAAATACCTATTTTTAGTTTTTAAAGGAACCTCTATGCTGTTCTCCATAGAACAGCCTTGTACCTACTTACATTGCTACCAGCAGTGTAGGAAGGTTCCCTTTTCTCCATATCCTCTCCAGCATTTATTATTTTTAGACTTTTAATCATGGCTCTTCTGACTGATAGTTAAATTTCTTCATGTAATCTCCTGACTTAGGCAACCATCCACAGGAGGGAATTCCTATGGATTAATTTTCTTAGCCACATATTCGGCGGTTAACATTTAAGGAAGGATATTGGCAGCTAACGTTTCTGTCTGTACACTGTGTCCTGTGAATCATTTGTGAAAAAGGGCCACATCATGTTCCTTTTGTCTCCAGCACTGTATATAATGCTTGGTACATGGAAAGTGCTGAGTAAATGCTGCTTATTTCCACCTGGGCTCCACTGGAGAGCTCTGAGGAGTTCTGTAAATTCATCCGTTGGAGTATATCTAAGTACTAACTTGATATAGATGACAAATTACAGGTTATGATAAATTTAAGATAACTCCATAGCAATATTGCATGAGTAATGGAAACTGTAGCAGCTGCCTGCCTTTACTTGTGGCTCAGTGAACTACAAAATACTTTATTCTAGTTGAGGAAGCTGATCAGCATTGAAGGGAAGCATAAAGAAGAATCCTGGCTTTGAAGATTTCAGAATCACATGTGCTGAGCCCCTCTGTCTTCTCTGTCCCAGGATGCATTTGTTTCCATATTATGTCCTGTATATTAAGCCTCTTAGGGATTAAGCAAAGTGCATTTGTTTGCATGTATGTGGGAGTATGATAGTCTCAAAATCCATATTTAATGGATATCTTGTCCTCTTAGTTCTATAGTATTTGTATGTACATTAAAACATAGCTTAGCTAAGAGTAATTATTTGCTTTTTCCACTTTCCCCCTGTAAGTATGAATAAATCAGGCCCAGGCTTCTTGAATATTATGTTAGCAGCCAAATCGAAGTCAAATGGCTATCATTAAAAATCACAATAATCCAGATTATAATAATCAAATAATTGGGCATTAGGTCAGTGAATTCAGGGAAAGATCAGCTTCAAATTGTTACCCTGTGATGGTTACATCTCCTCTTGAATTCAATATATAGAAGTAGATTAATTTCCACCAGGTCTTCTGAATGAGACCTGGTGGGATTAGAAGCTAGTTTTTCCTCTCTGGTATGTTACTTATGTTGTTTGAGTATTTTTCCTCCCTCTCAATTCTTCATAAACACCTACTAATTGATTTACCATTGTACTTTGGGAATGAATATAATTAAACTAATTTTTAAAAATTAATGGAACAGAAACACTGACTATAGTTTTTTTCATTCCTTTTCATATCCTTCAGTTATAAATCTATTTCCCATGCATTGTTATCAGAATCACACATTGTGAAACATTATGACTTCATTTTAGGATGGTTTCTTTAAGATATTCTATTAGAAACTTGTGAAAACATGCCCCTGAACATAATGTTTTCACACAGCATGTAAACTATTAATTTTTTGAAAATGCACTTTCTAAAACCCATTACATTTGTCATACTATGATGGAAACATTTACTCCTGGAAATGGTGTTAAGGCCATGAAGACAAGCGGCCCCAGAAGCTGTGTCATTACCGTTACCTTATCTGTATGTACATTCTCTCCTGCCAAACACCAGCTTTCATCAAGTTCACAAGCACAGGACAGGGCAATGGCAAAATCAGGTTTTGAAAGTTCATTTTGGGAACTGGCATTTTGTTTGAGCCCTTCCCTACCATATTAGTCACTTTGGGCTGCCTTACCGTAGACTGACTGGCTTCAGCAACGGGAATTTATTCCTCATTGTTTTGGAGGCTGGGAAGGCTAAGACCAAGGTTCCAAGGTAATTTGGTTTCCTGGGGAAGACTATCTTTCTGTTTTGAAGAGGTTCATGTTTTTGCTGTGACTTTATATAGAGGAGAGAGAGGGAGAAAGAGACAGCCAGAGAGACAATGTGAGAGCAAACACTCTTTTGTTTGTTCTTATAAGGGTACTAATCTCATCTTGAGGGCCTCATCTAAGCTTAATTATCTCCCAAAGCCCCATCTCCAAATACCATCACATTAGGGGCCAAGACTTCAACATATGACTTTGTTTGTGTGGGGAGCACAATTTAGTCTACAGTGCATACTCTAACTGTTAAAGCTATAATAGAGGACTGATAGTTCAAGGGAATATAAGTGTGAACTTGACTCCAATCTTTCCTCCAGGCTTAGCCTCCTTATATCTCTTCAGTTTATCAAGCTTCCTTTCCACTATACATTCTACCCATCCCACCTGTGCTCAGGCCAGTCCCTCTGCTGGTCTTTGCTCCTGCCCCATCATTCATGTCTAAATTCTGCCTGTCCTTCAACATATATCTCAAATGCTACCCCTTCTAAGCATTTTCTTCTGCTCACAACCAGAAATCATTTATTCAACACCCTTGTGGCCCTGGCCTCTGGAATATGCCCCCCTTGAGGCTCCTAACATTTAAAAGTATGTATTACTCTTGCTCACATGAGAATCTGCCTTTCTTCTTTAATGGTAGCTGGATTTTAGTCAGATATTGTAAGACAGGCAGAGCACAGAAATGATTGTCATGAAGACAGAAGTTGTTATCACACTCACAGTCCCCTGGATACAGGCACAGCATAGCATGTGCGGCTTCAGGGGAAGCAAGCAGCAAAGATGAGCAGGCAGAGAGAGGGTGGGGGTAGTGGACTGGAATCTTCCTATGGCTTCCACAGGAGGACAGAAGGGAAGCAGGTGTAGGATTTGGGGTAGTTTGAATGGTTGCTGTGGGCTCTGAGTTACTGGGGCTGTAGGCTCTAGGGGTTCCCAGGAAAGTTGTTTTCCTTAACTCTGTAGAAATTAACTGGTTCTGGGAGGGGCAGTCTCTCTTGGTTCATCAAAGCTTCAGATATCAGACATCAAAAATAGAGAAAGTAAGAAAATACAGTTAATATGTTTTCCTTTGTTCAAAATCCCTCTTAAATAGCTCCATTAACAGAGGAGTTTATTGGGAAGATCAGGAATGAGGATTCATGATGTGTGAAACCTTAATAAAATCACAGTATCAGATCTTGATGATAGGAGGCTGAGGTGGCTGGGGCTGTAAGGTTATTGAGACACATTCTCAGAACCTCTGCCTTTTGTTCTCTTGCTTCCTTCTCTCCCGTCATGCTTCTTCCCACTTTCCATGGACTGCTCTACCCTCTTACCCTAGATTTTTTTCTTCCTTGCAGCCTTTTCCTGCTTGTGTTTCTTTCTTCTCATTATTTTCATATAAATTCCCACTCTGATCCCTCGTGGCCATATTCTAGCTTTGTCCTCATTGGTACTAACCTTCAGTTGCTGCAGACACACTGATCCTTTCCATGCCACAGGGTCTACATTCCTAGGAGAGGTCTGTGTTTGGCTTTATAGCTTGGTAGAACAAAGCTTGTGGGACCTAAGTAGATAGGACAGTTTCCCTAAGAAGCTGTGGGTGTGGCAGGGTCCATGATTAACACATGTGATCAGTGTTTAGTTTAAGAAAGAGAAAAACTCACAGACTTTCATCCTTAAGAAGCTCCACTCTGGAATAAGGGAAATGGTTCATATGAACAATGTCATTCTTGTGAAAAGCTCTATTGTTGTTCAGTTGCTCAGTTGTGTCCAACTCTTTGTGACCCATGGACTGCAGCACACCAGACTTCCCTGTCCGTCACCATCTCCTGGAGCTTGCTCAAACTCATGTCCATTGAGTCGGTGATGCCATTCAGCCATCTCATCTTCTCATCCTCTTTTCCTCCTGCCTTCAATCTTTCCCAGCATCAGGGTCTTTTGCAGTGAGTTGGCTATTTGCATCAGGTGGTCAAAGTATTGGAGCTTCAGCTTCAGCATCAGTCCTTCCAATGAATATTCAGGACTGATTTCCTGGTTTGATCTCCTTGCAGTCCAAGGGAATCTCAAAAGTCTTCTCCAATACTACATTTATAAAGTGAAAGTGAGAGTCACTCAGTCATGTCTGACTCTGCTACCCTATGGACTATACAGCCCATGGAATTCTCTAGGCCAGAATACTGAAGTGGGTAGCCATTCCTTTCTCCATGGGATCTTCCCAACCCAGAGATCAAATCCAGGTATCCTGCATTCAAAAGCATTAATTTTTTGGCACTCAGCCTTCTTTATGGTCCAACTCTCACATCCATACATGACTACTGGAAAAACCATAGCTTCATCCATATGGACCTTTGTCAGCAAAGTAATGTCTGTGCTTTTTAACATGGTGTCTAGGTTTGTCATAGCTTTTCTTCCAAGGAGCAAGCATCTTTTAATTTCATGGCTGCAGTCACCATCCACAGTGATTCTGGAGCCCAAGAAAATCAAGTCTGTCACTGTCTCCATTGCTTCCCCATCTATTTGCCCTTAAGTGGCAAATAGAAAAATCTCTATGTGGAACAGCAAATATGGACATAAGGATAAAATTTTTTTTTAAATTTTGTTTGGAGTATAGTTGATTTACAATGCTTTAATTTCAGGTGCACAGCAAAGTGAATCAGTTACTTATTGGTAGTGATAATAATAACATCAGTAATATTCTGAAGGAGATCAGCCCTGGGATTTCTTTGGAAGGAATGATGCTAAAGCTGAAACTCTAGTACTTTGGCCACCTCATGTGAAGAGTTGACTCATTGGAAAAGACTCTGATGCTGGGAGGGATTGGGGGCAGGAGGAGAAGGGGACGACCCAGGATGAGATGGCTGGATGGCATCACTGACTTGATGGGGATAAATCTGATTGAACTCCAGGAGTTGGTGATGGACAGGGAGGCCTGGCGTGCTGCGATTCATGGGGTCGCAGAGTCGGACACGATTGAGCGACTGAACTGAACTGAACTGAACAATAATATCCAGCATATGTATTACTTACAAGATGCCAGTTAATTGTTACAAGTCCTTTATATATGTGTCTTCATTTAATCCTCAAAACAGCACAGTTAATGGCTTTATTAATATAATCATCCTACAGATTATAAAACTATAGCACAGAGGTTATTTGCCCAGGAACACACAAATAGTGTCATAGCTGATATTCAAACCCAGAAATTCTGACACGTTTATATTGATAACACTGTATATACTTCCACTATAAATGGGCAATATTTTCCACATTATTCTGATGTGACATACCAGACTTCATACTGGAGTAGCTAAAGGCCTGTGCATTAAGCAATTCAGTAGTCTACTTGCAGTATTCATATTCTTCTGATGAAAACTAGTCTGAATATTAGTAAAGTTATTACTGTTGAGAAATGAATTTAAGGAGAGAATAAATATAGAATACAAAGATTATGTGGTTTGTATGCATAGTTGATATTTTTAGAGACATTCATAGCTTTCAGGCAGTGGACATTTGGGAAAGCACACATAATTGTACTGATGACTTAGGCTTACTCTTCTGCAGGAAGGATAAGAACTGCCGTATTAACAGGATTCTCTTGCCTCTTGTTGGGACGCAACATAGCCTTCCATGGGGAAAATGTTCAATTGACAAGCAACTGGAAGTTTCATTTCATGAATTTCGTTGAAACAGTCACAATATCAACCCTGCCTTGTTCAAACAAAAGAGCTCTCTCCAGCTCTCAACCCAAACAAACAGATGGTGAGCTAGTACTTTCTATATACATTGCTACTCTTGTATGTTTTCCAGCATCTTGGCTTCCAGGGGATGCCATTGCTAGTGTAAATATGTCATGGATAATTTGTCAGTTTGCCCTACTAATGACAGAAACCGTGACTATCAAAATGATTAAAAAATTGTCTAAGCAATAGCTGTCAACTCAGAAATTTTTAAGAGTATCTTTGCAGTGGAACAAATATGAGGACAGCAAGTTGATCTGGATCTTAATAGGTACCCCTTCAACTACATAGAGGTCATATAATTCCCACTGATGGCTTATAAGAGAAGCCCTATGAGTTCAATGATTTTCTTACGTGTATATATATGGGAAAAAAACAACAAGGCTTCCATCAACATTATAAAGTATTCTAGAAGTTCATATTTTCATTGCTATTGTTTTCTTTTTTTATTATTTGTATGCATGTCTAAAACCTAACACACAGAGAGAAACTATTCTTTAAAAAAAGAATTATTTTTATTTTATTGAACCAAAATGGAATGTCACCTTTTAAAAGTAAGTAGACTCCATGCCATGTTTTGTTTGTTTGCTTCATGTATAAAATGAACTCAGCTGTGTGCCTTGAACAAAGCAAGACACACATACAATCATCTCAAGAAATACACTGAGTTGAAAGATTTACAAACAAAAAACAACCCAAGGAAAAATAGTTGATTATGCTGTTTCAGAAGCTGGATCAAGAAACAGGGAGTAAAATAAAAAGATATATATTTACAGTAGACAACAAAAAAAAAAAAAGAGAGAAAAATCTCCATCTTGAGTCACTCCCATATTACAGAGAAATTGATAATAGTCTACTTGCAGTAATCTGCAGTTGTTTGAAAATACTTTAGTATATTCCTGAAAAATCACTAAGATTTGTTGTGCATATAATTCTATTTCAGCCCCTTCCAAACTGGCTAGATTTCTCCTTTTATTTATTAGTTTGATGATGCTGTTAACAAAAAACACAACTATATCCCAAATAATGTCCTGGCCTAGAAACAAGACATATAAACTGTAAATAAATGTATTTAGAAAGATATTAGTATCTTGCATCAAAAGTGCATGTTAAAATATTGTTGCAGTGGCCCTTTGAAAAGGAAGTTGGTTTTGTTACTTTATTTACCTATTAGCTTTTATTGTAGACTGTATTATATTTTGACAGTTCTGCAGTAAAACTGTACTCTGATGCCACTTAGGACTGCAGAACAGTGCTAAATTCTTAGATAATGGAATAAAATTGCTTGAAAAACATATGTTTAAGTCAACTGTGGTTTGTCCAGTTTGGTTTAGAAGTGACTTTGCCTCACAGGGAAACAATGCAATTCCATAAAAGAGTAATGATTTTTTTTTTAAATGGGAAAAGTTGTTGAAAATGTCACTTTTACCTTCTAGAGAGAAAATGCAGCAGGGTATGAGAGAAATCTTAGCCTGGAGGGCAGTCATCTCCTACAGAAAATGTAGGGAGGTGAGTGCAGTGTGGGTTGGCTGCACAGAAATGCCTTCATTTTACTTTTATTTATTTATTTTTATCAAACAACAATGATCATGTAAATGTTGTTTAAAATATTGTGTTAGTTTCAGGTATCTAGCAAAATGATTTGGATGTGTGTCTATCTATCTATGGCTTTCCTGTGGCTCAGATGGGAAAAAATCTGCTTGCAATACAGGAACCAAGGTTCAATCCATGGTCAGGAAGATTCCCCTGAAGAAGGGAATGGCACATATATGTATATATATACACACACACTTTTTCTGATTCTTTTCCTTGTAGGTTATTATACAATATATAATAGAATTCTCTGTACTATACAGTAGGACTTTGTTTATCTACCATATATAATAGTGTAAATATATATAAATATGTATATATTAATCCCAAACTCCAAATTTATCCCTCCCCCTCCCACCTTTCTCCTTTGGTAACCATAAATTTTTTTGCTGTATTTGTGGGTCTCTTTCTGTTTTGTATTTAAGTTCATTCATATCATTGTTTTAGATTCCACATCTAAGTAATGTTACAGGATATTTGTGTTTCTCTGACTTACTTTACTTATCCACCTCTGATCATCTCTAGGTCCATGCATTTTGCAGCAAATAGCATTATTTCGTTACTTTTTATGACTGAGTAATATTCCACTGTATGCATACACCACATCTTCTGTATCTGTCCCTTTATCAATGGACATTTAAGTTGTTGCCCTGTCGTGGCTATTGTAAACGGTGCTGCAGTGAACACTGGGGTGCATGTATCTTGTTTTTCTGGGACCTCCTACTGGGCCTTGGGGAAAAGCTCCGGTCCATCAAAGGATCTTGTTTCTTCATCTCAGATCCCAGCTCTCCCATTAGCACTACAAACGTGGAACATTTCCAAAGGGGCAGGTATTCTTGTGTAGCTTCTTACTGGTCTTTAGTATCCTAGCAGGCTGCTGAGGGGATTGAAAGTAGGGCCTTGGGTACTTGTATCACCGCCTTCTCATCTCCTCTATGCTCCTACTTTTTTCTCATTAGGTTCTCATTAGGTTTATATTTGGACTCTTAGTCTTGGTCTTTGGGTCCTTCAGACCGTGCAGAAATGATGTCATTGCCCTTGATCCTTTGGTTTTCTCTCACTCCTCAAGCCTGACCTACAAAGTGTGACTACAAAGCCCTAATCTTAACATGATTATGAAGTGAAAGGTCATTTTTAGCACATAAAATCCTTATCCCTTACTCTAAAAAATTTTTTCTCACTTAGTGTTAAACTCTTACTCTAAAATTTAACAACTGTGTAATTTTCATGAATTTGTGAAAGCCGGATGTGTTATCACCTACTGACAAGCACTAAAGACTGTATGAGAATATGTTGAAATGTGTTTAGAAATAAATTTGGTAATGTGACATGAGTGAGTGAGTTTGCTAATCATTATTATTGATTTGTAGACAAGAAAACTCTTTTGATAGACCTATTTCCCTTCTCAATACGGACGGGAATGTTAAAGGGATCAAGAGATGAAATCTTAAAGTTTACCTGGGCAAGTTTCTGTATTTGAAACCGTATCCAAACCATCTATGCTTTGAGAATTACCCACGAATTAAAGTAAATTGGCCTGTTTAAAACAGGAAAAAAAGCCATCATCAATTATAATTTTGAATATGGTTTGAAAATATGATTAATAGTTTATCTTCCAGACATACTTGACTTACTCTGCTCAGTGTCTTAGCCACTGGAGTACTGATAAAGGAAGGAGTGATAAGAGTATTTTCAACTTGGAAAATATTTGTAGTTTGCTTGTAGTATAGTTATATTGGCCAAAACTTGTCTTTGAATTATACAGTACTCCTGATTGTGGCCTTATTAATCTCTACTCTGGATAGATGATCTTGAGATACATTTGGCAGTGGAATGTGGCATAGTTAGGTTAAGGCAAGGTTAAAATATCTAATGTAGTACATTCCATAATTATTAGTTATTGAAAAAGTAAACACACTGATATATAACCATAGAGAAATGATTCCACATCTTGCTTTCTATTAAGTATAGATCTTAGTAGCAAGCAGAGATCTTCCTTGAAGGGTTCGTGACAGGACAACACGTTGGTAAAAGTGGGAGAGACATAACTTGTGCTTCCTTAGCACAGGTTGTTGAAGAGTTTGCTGTTCCCTTGGTTACTCAAGAAGAAAATAAATGGATGGGCAAAGCAAAAGAAATCTGGAAGATGGCATAAGAAATGCAAAATTGCCATATTGTACTGCTTCAGCCAGGCTTCCAAACTGACTCATATCAGGTACACAGATGAAGCACATCATGGAGTTTTGCAAAAAGAAGCTCTGTGTGTATATAATGTCATGCACTGGGAAAACACGACCATCTTATCCTGTGAAATAGAAAATAGACTCTTCCTTGCTTTACCAAAATTCCATTGCCTCTAGTTGGTGAGTCCGATGTGTGGGGTCTCTCTCCTTTCTAACACTGACTTGGAGGATGGATATAACTTTTGCCTCTGGATTCCTCTGTAGACCAATAAAGTTAGTAGAAAGTCAATGTGATGTAAAAGAGTTTCTGGAATTTTCAGAGTTCACAGTCTCCTGTGAGTCTATGGACGTAGACTCCAGAGTTGTTAGAGCAAATACACATATGCTTAGTCTCCTTTTGGGTTCTCTTGAAGTCCTGACTGTGAAACAGTCCACTGCCTGGATGCCCTGAGTCTATACCCACCCCTGGTCTCCTCTGCTACCCTGAGTATAAGCTGAGCAAATAAGATGTGTCCTCTGAGAAGAGTGAAGGCAGCCCCTCATAAAGAGAAGCTGCAACACCAGGAGATGCTGGACAAGCTGCCAGCAGGGCCAGCAGGGAGGTGATGGAGGAGGTAGATAGGAGCAGGTGGTAGGGAAGGAGGGATGCAATCATACTTGACAGTGGAAATGCAGTCAGAGGCATATCTTTGTAATCACAATTGCTTTAGAGAAGAAAGTGTGTACAGCTGTAAGATAGTAAGGAAAGATATCCAGGTTGAAGCATGTCAAGGCAAAATAGGATCGGAAAAGAATTTCTTGTCAAAATGAATTGCTTAAAGAGTGTCAGGTGGTCTGACAGGGAAATGTGACTGGCATAATACCACTAAAACAGAGCATTGAGCACTAATAAGGCAACTGACATGAGCTTGACCAATTTGTGAAAAAAATACTGGTGAAAAACAGAAGATGTAATACTGAATAAAAGGCTCTGATAAAGGACTTTATTAAACTCCCCCCCCCAGGAAAACAGAAAAGTATATTGAAATTAGATCACTCATAGCATATATAATTACTGTTAACATTTTAATATATTTATTTCCTCTGTTTTTCTATGCATACCTTTGTTCTTTACTTGATATTCTACTATGCAAACAACTTTAAAATCCATCCTTTTCGCTTGTTATTATCCTATGTTTTTTCACAACACTTGAATTATTAGTATACATCATTTGGAGAGTTGCATTATATTGCATTCTTTGACTATATAAAATTTACTTAGCTATTATCTTGTTTGTTGATGTTTATATTATTTTTAATTTATTATATGTTTTTATCATTAATGCTATGAAAAATACATTGTTCATGTAACTACATCTTCAAATTATTTTTTTTGGTTCTAATTGCTAATATAGAATATTAAGACAGAACTTTATTGTAAAGTCTCTTAATTTATCTGACATTTTTCATACCAGGAGTCTTCCTACATTGTTTTCAAGAGGACCTATCTCTTTCCTTCCTTAATGATGTTGAATATTTAAATTTCAAAGTCTCTGCTACTTAAGAGAAGAAATATGGTATCTTCTTTGAAGTGTTTTCTTTGAATACCAGTAAGGGAGAACTTTTAAAATATATTTTATTCATATATCCAGCATGTATTTATGCGAAAACACTGTGTCTCAGTAATTAACCAGGAGCTAGGGACACAGAGGGGTTGAAAAAAAAAAGTCCTTCATCTCATTTAGGGAGTGTAGATGACATAGAAAAATGAAGCAAGTTAATGAGAGAAAATATATTGGAGATACCTATTTTTGAAAGGCAGGTCAAGGAAAACCACTCCAAAAAGATGATATTTTAACAAAATATAAATGCAGTGAATGGATATAAATGCAGTGAATCTGGGGGCAAAGCATGCCATGCGGAAGGACTAACTGGTCAGTGGCTTTGAGGTAGGCATATGCCTGCTGAAAGCAAAACTGTTAGCCGCTCAGTTGTGTCTGACCCTTTGCGACCCACCATGGACTGTAGCCTGCCAGGCTCCTCTGCCCATGGGATTCTCCAGGCAAGAATACTGGAGTGTGTTGCCATTTCCTTCTCCGAGGGATCTTCCTGACCCACGGATTGAACCCTGGTCTCCCACATCTCAGGAAGTTTGTTTATAGGCTGAGCCACCATTTGGGCAATTGTGAGGAGAATGGCACGGCAGGTAGAGAGTGAGAAGCATGGGTAACTGTAGGGAATTACTTTAAAGGAGTAGCTGGACATAAATTGTAGACCATGATAAGGAATCCGAATTTTATTGGAAAGTCTATTCTTTCCTACTGATGTGTGGCACTTCCTCTGTTGTGTATGAAGTCCCTGTATGTGTGAGTCTGTTTCTGTTCTACTTCTCTGTATGTCTATTCTTGTGCTAATGCCATATTGTCTTAAATGATTTGGCTTTAAAATAAATCTAGGTATTTGGTATCATAGACATTTCCATTTGTTCTTCTTCTTCAATGATGTCTTGAAGACATTGCACTTTTTTATACATTTTAAAACTTAACTCGTTAAGATCAGTAATATGACAATCACAATAAAAATCGACTGAGATTTGGTTAGGAGTAAATCCAAGCTATAAATTGCTTTAAAAGGGATGGAAATCTTTAAAATAGTGAGTCTTTCAATCCATAAATATGGTACCTCTCATAATTTATTAAGATCATCTTTAATGTTTCTCAGTAAACTTTCATAAGTTTCCTTGCAGAGGTTTTATATGTGTTTTATTGTTCAGTTCAATTCAGTTCAGTTCAGTCACTCACTTGGGTCCGAATCTTTGCGGCCCCATGAATTGCAGCACGCCAGGCCTCCCTGTCCATCACCAACTCCCAGAGTTCACTCAGACTCACATCCATCAAGTCAGTGATGCCATCCAGCCATCTCATCCTCTGTCGTCCCTTTCTCCTCCTGCCCCCAATCCCTCCCAGCATCAGAGTCTTTTCCAATGAGTCAACTCTTTGCATGAAGTGGCCAAAGTACTGGAGTTTCAGCTTTAGCATCAGTCCTTCCAATGAAATTCCAGGGCTGGTCTCCTTCAGAATGGACTGGTTGGATCTCCTTGCAGTCAAGACTCTCAAGAGTCTTCTCCAACACCATAGTTCAAAAGCATCAATTCTTTGGCACTCAGCTTTCTTCACAGTCCAAATCTCACATCCATACATGACCACTGGAAAACCATAGGCTTGACTAGATGGATCTTTGTTGGCAAAGTAATGTCTCCACTTCTCAACATGCTGTCTAGGTTGGTCATAACTTTTCTTCCAAGGAGTAAGCCTCTTTTAATTTCATGGCTGCAGTCACCATCTGCAGTGATTTTGGAGCCCCCCAAAATAAAGTCTGACACTGTTTTCACTGTTTCCCTATCTACTTCCCATGAAGTGATGGGACCAGAGCCATGATCTTCGTTTTCTGAATGTTCAGCTTTAAGCCAACTTTTTCACTCTCCTCTTTCACTTTCATCAAGAGGCTTTTTAGTTCCTCTTCACTTTCTGCCATAAGGGTGGTGTCATCTGCATATCTGAGGTTATTGATATTTCTCCCAGCAATCTTGATTGCAGCTGTGCTTCTTCCAGACCAGTGTTTCTCATGATGTACTCTGCAGAGAAGGTAAATAAACAGGGTGACAATATACAGCCTTGATGTACTCCTTGTCCTATTTGGAACCAGTCTGTTGTTCCATGTCCAGTTCTAACTGTTGCTTCCTGACCTGCACATAGGTTTCTCAAGAGGCAGGTCAGGTGGCCTGGTATTTCCATCGCTTTCAGAATTTTCCACAGTTTATTGTGATCCACACAGTCAAAGGCTTTGGCATAGTCAATAAAGCAGAAATAGATGTTTTTCTGGAACTCTCTAGCTTTTTCCATGACCCAGCAGATGTTGTCAATTTGATCTCTGGTTCCTCTGCCTTTTCTAAAACCAGCTTGAACATCAGGGAGTTCACGGTTCACGTATTGCTGAAGCCTGGCTTGAAGAATTTTGAGCATTACTTTACTAGCATGTGAGATGAGTGCAATTGTGTGGTAGTTTGAGCATTCTTTGGCATTGCCTTTCTTGGGGACTGGAATGAAAACTGACCTTTTCCAGTCCTGTGGCCACTGCTGAGTTTTCCAAATTTGATGGCATATTGAATATAGCACTTTCACAGCATCATCTTTCAGGATTTGAAATAGCTCAACTGGAATTCCATCCCCTCCACTAGCTTTGTTCATACTGATGCTTTCTAAGGCCCACTTGACTTCACATTCCAAGATGTCTGGCTCTAGATGAGTGATCACACCATTGTGATTATCTATGTCATGAAGATCTTTTTTGTATAGTTCTCCTGTGTATTCTTTCCACCTCCTCTTAATATCTTCTCCTTCTGTTAGGTCCATACCATTTCTGTCCTTTATCGAGCCCATCTTTGCATGAAATGTTCCCTTGGTGTCTCTAATTTTCTTGAAGAGATCTCTAGTCCTTCCCATTCTGTTCTTTTTCTCTATTTCTTTGCATTGATTGCTGAGGAAGGCTTTCTTGTCTCTCCTTGCTATTCTTTGGAACTCTGCATTCAGATGTTTATATCTTTCCTTTTCTCCTTTGCTTTTGCCTTCTCTTCTTTTCACAGCTATTTGTAAGGCCTCCTCAGATAGCCATTTTGCTTTTTTGCATTTCTTTTCCATGGGGATGGTCTTGATCCCTGTCTCCTGTACAATGTCATGAACCTCATTCCATAGTTCATCAGGCACTCTGTCTATCAGATCTAGGCCCTTAAATCTATTTCTCACTTCCACTGTATAATCATAAGGGATTTGATTTAGGTCATACCTGAATGGTCTAGTGGTTTTCCCTACTTTCTTCAGTTTAAGTCTGAATTTGGTAATAAGGAGTTCATGATCTGAGCCACAGTCAGCTCCTGGTCTTGTTTTTGCTGACTGTATAGAGCTTCTCCATCTTTGGCTGCAAAGAATATAATCAATCTGAATTTGGTATTGACCATCTGGTGATGTCCATGTGTAGAGTCTTCTCCTGTGTTGTTGGAAGAGGGTGTTTGCTATGACCAGTGCTTTCTCTTGGCAAAACTCTATTAGTCTTTGCCCTGCTTCATTCCATATTCCAAGGCCAAATTTGCCTGTTACTCCAGGTGTTTCTTGACTTCCCACTTTTGCATTCCAGTCCCCTATAATGAAAAGAACATCTTTTTTGGGTGTTAGTTCTAAAAGGTCTTGTAGGTCTTCATAGAGCCGTTCAACTTCAGCTTCTTCAGAGTTACTGGCTGGGGCACAGACTTGGATTACCGTAATATTGAATGGTTTGCCTTGGAAATGAACAGAGATCATTCTGTCGTTTTTGAGATTGCATCCAAGTACTGCATTTCGAACTCTTTTATTGACCATGATGGCTACTCCATTTCTTCTAAGGGATTCCTGCCCGCAGTAGTAGATACAATGGTCATCTGAGTTAAATTCACCCATTCCAGTCCATTTTAGTTCACTGATTCCTAGAACGTCAACGTTTACTCTTGCCAATCTCCTGTTTGACCACTTCCAATTTGCCTTGATTCATGGACCTGACATTCCAGGTTCCTATGCAATATTGCTCTTTACAGCATGGGACCTTGCTTCTATCACCAGTCGCACCCACAACTGGGTATTGTTTTTCCTTTGGCTCCATCCCTTCATTCTTTCTGGAGTTAATTCTCCACTGATCTCCAGTAGCATATTGGGCACCTACTGACCTGAGGAGTTCCTCTTTCAGTATCCTATCATTTTGCTTTTTCATACTGTTCATGGGGTTCTCAAGGCAAGAATACTGAAGTGGTTTGCCGTTCCCTTCTCCAGTGGACCACATTGTGTCAGACCTCTCCACCATGCCCGCCCATCTTGTGTGGCCCCATAGGGCATGGCTTAGTTTCATTGAGTTAGACGAGGCTGCGGCCCTAGTTTGATTAGATTGACTAGTTTTCTGTGATTATGGTTTCAGTGTGTCTGCCTTCTTGCAGCACCTACCATCTTACTTGGGTTTCTCTTACCTTGGACGTGGGGTATCTCTTCACGGCTGCCCCAGCAAAGCGCAACTGCTGCTCCTTACCTCGGACGAGTGTTTTGTTGTATTTATTGCTAGATATATATTTTTTACTGTTATAAATGTTATCTCTTTACATTTCTTTTATATTACCTATATATAAATAAAATCAATTTTTATAAACTTACTTTGAATCTAGCAATTTCCATAAACTCTTCTATTAAATAAAAAAATTGTGTGTATATTTTGAAAGTCCTATATATACAATCACATCATCCAAAAATAATGAGGCTGTTGTTCCTTTTATCTAATTACATACTTTTCATTCCTTTTATTTCCATTACCAAACGGGATAGAACCTCCAGTATAAGATCCTCATCTTATGCATTCAAGAGAAATATTTTTACTATTTCATTATTAAGTATGATATATAGTTTAAAAACAGTAGTTATATTTAGATGAAAGAATTGATTCTATTCTTAGTTTGGTAAGAGGTGTTTTATTCTTTTTAATAGCGCATTCATTATAATTTTGAATTTTACCATTTTTATCACATCTATTGAAATAACATCATTTTCCATTTAATCAAATAACTATTCATCGATTTTCTAATATTTAAACACCTTTTCTTTTTGACACATCATCAACTTGGTTATGACATATAATATTAAAATTTTTCTATATTGTTAATTTTATTTATTTTTTGTTTTCAAGATTTGTTATATTTCTGTTCATAAGTGAAGATGATATGTACTTTACTTTCTCATTTTTTTCTTTATTGGATTTTGATTTCAAGGTTATGATAGTTTTGTAAAATGAGCTCAGATTATTCCTTCATTTTTCGTTTTCTGATGAGCAAACAGGCAGGACATTTTTTTGGTCAATTAACTTTGGAAAATGTTCAGGAAAGCCACATGAGACTAAAGGTTTGTTTGTAAAAGGGCCTTACTGCTTCCATTTCTTTAATGGTTATAGGATAATTAAGAATCTTTCTTCCCTTCTTGATCCTTCTCTCTCTCATTTTGGCAAGCTATCTTTTTAAACAAAATTTTCCATTTTACTTAAAATTCAAAATTTATTATTATACAGCTAAAAATATCCCACATCATTTTAGTATCTGTAGTATCAAGAATGAAAATCTCTTTTTTATTCCCAATATTGGCTTATTTATGTCTTTTGTCATAATCACTCCCTTCAATGTTTGTTTATAATTATTTTTAACTAACTAAACTTTCTTTGCTGTTCCCCCTTATTTTTAATTTGTTTTCTGTTTGTTTATTATCTTTTGTTATAGTCTTTAAGGATTTACCTTCTTGAGATAAATATTTAGCTCATTAATTTTCAAACTTTATTTCATCCCCCAATTCAATTCAAATTATTTTGTTTTTACTGTTTTATTTTTTACTTATGACTTACTCATGAATAGTTTTCTTAATTTCCAAGAAATTTTTGGCTATCTGTGTGATTTCAGTCCTTTGGAATTTGCTGAATATTGGTTTATAGCAATATTTTCAATTATCAATTTAAAAAACTGTTTCACATCTGCTTTTTTCATATATTAGTTACACTGCAACTAATGTTTATTTTGCAAGTTTGTGTATTTGTATATATAACATATATACATCTGTCTATCTATCTATATATATGTAGTAGGTAATTATGTTTGTTATCTTTGTTCCTTTTCTATCCTTTTCCCTTCTCTTCCCTATGAGTTACTGAGAATTATGTGTTAAAGTCCCCTCTATGATTATGGATTTTTCTGTTTCTCTTTGTAGGTCTGTCAATTTAATTTCATATATCTTGAGGTTCTATTGTTAAGAATAAGCAACATTTATAACATATCTTCCTGGTCAATTGAACATTTTATGATTATTTACACAGGCACACCTATTTTTTTAATCCAGTTTATTAATTTTGTTATTTAACTGGAAGTTTTAGGCCATTTATATTGACTATAATTACTGATGTATTTGGAGTTTAGCATTTTATTTTGTGTTCTTCAATTATGCATACATATATATCTTTTTCTTTCATTATTTTCCTGCTTATAGATTGATTATTCATTCACTTTTCCCTTACTAGTTTAGATGTTAGGAAATGGCAATCCACTCCAGTATTCTTGCCAGGAGAATCCCATGGAGGAAGGAGCCTGGTAGGGTACAGTCCATGGGGTCGCAGAGTCGGACTCGACTGAGCGACTTCACTTTCACTTTGATGTTACACACTCAGTTTTTATTATTTTAGCAGTTATCCTAAATTTACAGCACAGGTTCTTAACATGAAAATCTAAGGTTAATCTATATCTTTATTCTCCTGAAAAATACAAGGAGCATTTTATCCAGTGTCCTGGCCTTTGGGGGTCCCAGCCAAAGGCAGACTGGTTATCCAGACCTTGGGCACCACCTTGGGCAGACTCTAGGTCATTATTTCTGCCCCTGTAACTTGATAAGTTTTCTTAAGTTCAACACAAATTGGAGGATTTATGCAAATACCTTCAGGGCAAAAGCTGTTTTGGTTCTCAGAATTTTGCCTATCCCTCTGAGTCTGCACTTCCTCCCAGAATTTGGCCTGACAGTTCTTTGCTATCTGAGCAGCTGTTCAAAGATCTTTAAGTATATTTTTTAATACATTCTAAAATTTACCTTAGGATACAAGTTGGTACAGATAATGAATGCCATTAGAATGGAAAAGGAAGACTAAGTTTTCAAATATATTATTTAGGTAATAACCTTTTCTATGTTTGTGGCAGCTTTTTGAATTTTCATTTAACCTTTTCTTTGAGGATTCTGCCTTTCACAGGCACTTAGAAAGGTTATTCCACCTTGTGATTAGATATTTATTCACATTTTCTTCTAATTTGTTAGCTTTTAATACTAAATTTTTAAAATACAGATTTTATTTATTTATTTATTTTTGGCTATGAAGGGTCATTGTTGCTGCGTGGGGTTTTTTCTGGTTGTAGTGAGTGTTAGGTAAAGACGACCAGGACACCAAAAGAGTGTCTAAAACAGGCTTTTTTAGGGGTTCCCGGACCAGAATGAGGCAGGTGGAGAAGGCTAGATGGACGGGGGTTCGGATAGGTCGCCAGGCCGAGGAGTAAGCTGACAGGTCCTTCTACGTGGCTGGGGTGGGGCGGCTTTAGCTGGCGAAGTGTGCTGTCCTTGGTCCCCGGGATCTGGGAGGTGCCTTCTGTTAGGGACTTCCCCTGCAGGCGGGAGGGAGAGGAGGGGCGGCCCGTCATGGCCCTCAGTCTGGCCTTACAGTGAGGAGGGGCTCGCTGTGCAGCCCTAGATGCCTTAGGTTGGCTTCTCATTGCAGTGATTTCTCTTGTTGCAGAGCATGAGCGCTAGGACGTGAGAGCCTCAGCACCTGCAGCGCTCCGGCTCAGTAGCTGTGGTTCCTGGACTCTAAGGCACACGCTCAGTAGCAGTGGCACATTAGTTGCTCTGCAGCATGTGGGATTTTCCCATATCAGGGATTGAACACGTGTCTTCTTAATTGGCAGATTCTTTACCACTGAGCCACCAGGGAAGTCCAATGCTAAATTTTTAATTCACCTGTGGTTCTTTGGATTAAAGTACATTCTGAAGAATTAAATAGATTCTTTTCTTTCATATAGCCCTGAAAGTGAAAGTGAAAGTCACTCAGTCGTGTTTGACTCTTTGCAACCCCATGGACTATACAGTCCATGGAATAATCCAGGCCAGAATACTGGAGCGGGTAGCTATTCCCTTCTCTAGGGGATCTTCCCAACCTGGGATCGAACCCAGGTCTCCCACATTGCAGGCAGATTCTTTACCAGCTGAGCCACAAGAGAAGCCCATATCCCTAAAAGGTTACTGTAAAAGAATATTTGTTGAAATTATCTTCCAGTATTCTATCAACTTGTAATGCTTCACTAGTTTTATGTATTTTCCTAATTTTTTTCCATTGATGTAATGGTCTATACTTGTATTAGTTTAGTTCAGTTCAGTCACTCAGTTGTGCCCAACTCTTTGCGACCCCATGGAGTGCAGCATGCCAGGTTTCCCTGTCCATCAGCAACTCCTGGAGCTTGCTCAATCTCATGTCCATCAAGTTGGTGATGTAATCCAACCATCTCATCCTCTGTCATCCCCTTCTCCTCCTGCCTTCGATTTTTCCCAACATCAAGATCTTTTCCAATGCGTCATTTCTTCTCAACAGGTGGCCAAAGTACTGGAGCTTCAGCTTCAGTATCAGTCCCTCCAATGAATATTCAGTACTGATTTCCTTTAGGATATTAGTGAAGTGAAAGTCACTCAGTTGTATCCAACTCTTTGCAACCCCATGAACTATACAGTCCTTGGAATTCGCCAGGCCAGAATACCTGAGCAGGTAGCCTTTCCCTTCCTCAGGGGATCTTCCCAACCCTGGGGAGGATCAAACCCAGGTTCAAACCCTGGATCAAATCCAGGTCTCCTGCATTGCAGGCAGATTCATTACCAGCTAAGCCATAAGGGATATTAGTATCATACTCTTAATTACTGCACTCATAGCATATTTTAATGTCTTTAAGGCCAATCTCTATTATTTATCATTCTTATGAAAACCAGTACATGTATTTTAAAATTTGCAATTTCAAGATATTAATTTAATTAGAAATGATAGGAACATTTATTTCACAGTTATGATACAGTATAGTGCTTGTTGGCTCATGTATGCCTTCAGGAAGTGAAAACATTAATTACTTTTCAATACCTATAATTTAGGGTATATTATCAGCTTACCACTATAGATATTGCTAGCCTGAGGCAGACTGGAGGCACATATTGTAGTGCACACATTAGTGAAATGTATACACTTCACTCATTTGTTCTGAGCTCCTAAGACAAAAGCATAAAGAAATAAAATCCAGAACCTTTTCACTGCTTGGATATATAAAAATGGGAAAATATGAGTTATGTAATTACCAATATTAGTACAGAAGACTTTTGTCATCTAGTTTTCAGTTCAACAGTAGAATATAGTTCCTGGAAAATCTGATATACCATTCAGAGAGCCTATTTATTTTATAATGGTCAATAAAATAGTGTTGAATGTAAATGGAGAATGAAAGAGTGTTCTTCCTTCTTAGGAGAAGAATGTCTAATATAGAAATTTAAAAAGTCCATTGACTGCTTTTGACAGGAGGTTAATTAAGAGATCTATTGGTGTTTATGTGATTAAAGAAGATACATTCTTTTCATTGAGGCTAATACTTCTAACAGAATAATAAATGATCTTTTCCAGATATATTAGAGCATAGTGTAGAAACTTTTCTTCACAAAAATCTTTAATTCAGGAGAAAGATATTTCAGGTTCCTTTAGATGATAAAAAAAATCTTAGGAAAAGTTATGTTGGATGTGTAGGTAAGCTTGCATCATCATCAGAAAATAAAAAAGTCCTCCATTAGGTTATTTGTCTGCTTTTAGTCTCTCATTTGCAATCAGTGTAGGAGCTCTATTAGGAAAGTCGGAAATCCTTTTCTTCATGTTAAATTTATGTTCAAAATTTTTAAGTGAATCATTTAAAGAAGGGCTTTTGCACTGACCCTGCAGTGAATACACTGTGGTTCCTGTAGAGAAATGAGATAGGTATCTGAGAAAGAATTTTTCTTCAGGGATCAGCGTACTCATTATTTGTGACAATCAGATCTTCTAAGAAAATATGTTCTAAAATACAACATTTAGGCAAAGATTGTTTCTGAAAGAATAGGATATCTAAACTATTGCCTTGTAGATCAGAAGGCATAGTTATTGTTATTGTGATGCTTAATGCTATTCAAGCCACTTAAAAAAATCAACTACTTGTTACTGTTTATTTAAAGTGTGAAAGCAAATTAATAGTTTTGAAATGTCAAAAATTTTATGAAAATTTGTAAAAAAAAGTTCTTGAGAAATCAGTTACTTTTTATATACTTACTTTTGATATCTCAGATAAAAATGCATTTTGAGGGAATATATAGTGTATCATGCAAGTGTATGTTTGAAGAACTCAAGGCTGAGGCAGATACAGGACAGAAGAAATTCTGTCATCAAGTGAAAAGTTAAGAGAATATATAACCACAATTCTAAATTATTCACTTTTTAATCATGCAGCATCTTTCTGAAATCAGATTTGTTCTTTGTAACAATATTATCTTTGTTTTTCTGAAGTAACTTTTCCAGCAAACTTGTTGTTAATTAAAATTTTAAGAGATCTCAATTACATAATTCACCTTGCTGCTGCTGCTGCTAAGTCGCTTCAGTCATGTCTGACTCTGTGCGACCCCATGGATGGCAGCCAACCAGGCTCCCCTGTCCCTGGGATTCTCCAGGCATGAACAGTGGAATGGGTTGCCATTTCCTTCTCCAATGTGTGAAAGTGAAAAGTGAAAGTGAAGTCACTCAGTCATGTCTGACTCGTAGCGACCCCATGGACTGCAGCCCACTAGGCTCCTCCGTCCATGGGATTTTCCAGGCAGGAACACTGGAGTGGGGTGCCATTGCCTTCTCCGATAAGAAGGACAAAATCTATCCAAGAAGCATCCTCAGGTTCTCAGGAGTTCAGGGAAGTAGTTTATAATGTAGAGAAGCATTTTATCTTCTACGCCTCCCGAAGATCCCTTTGAAATTTCCCCTTGGGTTGACTTCGTGGACACCTGGCTGCCTCTCTATGGAGGGTGTCCAGCTCAGAGAGATACAATGTAAGCGTGACTCAACTCCTGTAGATCATGAATGTCAATTTTGAAGCTGTGAAACCATGATGATGTTGAAGAAAATAGTATGAAGAACCATGAAATAATAAAGGAAAGTGGGGTTTGAGCCAAAGAACCTGTGTCTTTGAATTTATCAAATAGGGCCTTTGGGGAATTTATTGAAAAGAAAAACAGCTGGCTCGGAGAGACATGGTCTGAGTTGTCTTGATACAGAGTTACAAAAAGGGTACATTCATAGTACAGATTTTCAAATGGGAAATGAACTGCATGTGATAATACTTCACCAAAAAGTGTATTTAAAAATCCAGTACTTAATGTTAAGAGAGATAGAATTTATACATGAAAACCATTCATTAGAAATTTACAGCGTTCCATACTATTTATCAGTATCCGGAAAAACAGTAAAAAAACCCCCAAAACCAAAACTGCTCACATGCATTGGAAGGCCTGAACTTCCATGCACTACAGCTTTCCCAGGTGGTGCTACTGGTGAAGAATCAGCCTGCCCAGGCAGGAGACCAAGTTTCAGTCCCTGGGTGGGGAAGATCCCCTGGAGAAGGGAATGGCTACCCGCTCCAGTATTCTTGGCCTGGAGAATCCCATGGACAGAGGAGCCTGGTGAGCTATAGTCTGGGGGATTGAAAAGAGTCAGACACAACTATAGTGACTAACACTGCTATTACTCCATGTACTGCCCTGACACCTTTGAGCCTTATATACAATGCCACATCAGGTCTGCCCCTACCTGATGAGACAGGCTCCCATCCAGCTAGTTCTCCTGTCACCTCAACCAGTTGCAACCCATTTGGACTTCAACCTAATAGATTTCCCTTCCCTTCCTTGCCAGAGAAGCAAGACCCGTCCCCCTATGGGAACCAGGGTCACTTCAGCCTCCTGCCACTACAAAGCCTATTTCCCACAGGCCTTGTTGATTCACTGTGCTCTTGAGTGGCACCCTGTGTGACCCTGCACGGCAGGTGGTATCCTCCCTGCAGGCTGTGAGTGTGTGACCAAGTGCCAATGTCATCTGTTCAGTGTGAGGTATTGTGTATTTGGCCATCTCAAATCTGTTAGGGCCCGCAGTGCCGCCTTCTCTAAAAGAGTAAGTGGAGATGGGGGTTGATAAGAATAGAATATAAACATAAAACACGTGTGCTTCTCTGATCCTATCCTCCCAATTCAAACCAAGGTCAGATTAGGAGGTAGTCTCAAGAAGGTTTTGTTTAGCTGCCAATTTTCACAATGATTTGTGTTACTTCTCCCAGTACATTGCAATGGACTATTCTTTCTCTACCTGTGAAATATAGTTCATCAAGTTCTAATATCATAGTACAATAAAAAGGGAACAATAGAGATATCAGAGTAGAAGAAACCATAATGCTTTTTAAAATTATTCTTTGAATCCAGGCCACACTGGACAGGCTAGAAATCAGTTTCTAAGAGGAAACATTATTCTTTAAAAACAGAACTTTTACAAGCCTTTGTTAGTATGCATGGAGCAGAATTTGTGACATTATATGAAGAAAATACATCATTCTAATATGTTTACCAAAGCTTATGGTTACCAGTGACAATGAGAATGGGAATTAAGTCCATAGCCTAGAGGCTGCAAACTCATATAGAGATAGGCACCAGGCAGGTAATTAGAATGGGTGAAGCAGAGTGGATGTTATATCTTGGAAACTAATTAAAATGTTATAAAATGCTGAGTAAGCCAAACAAAACACATTTGTGGACCTCATGTCCAGGGTGAACCTGAAACAACTTTTGAAATTCTACTGGTTCTTCAAGGTCTTCATTGTATGCCTGTTCTTCCAAGAACCCTATTAGAGCAGAGGTGACGTGAAAGTCACTCAGTCGTGTCTGACTCTTTGTGATCCCATGGACTATACAGTTCATGGAATTCTCCAGGCCAGAATACTGGATTGGGTAGCCATTCCCTTCTCCAGGGGATCTTCCCAATCCAGGGATCTAACCCAGATCTTCCACATTGCAGGCAGATTCTTTACCAGCTGAGCCACAAGGGAAGCCCAAGAATACTGGGGTAGGTAGCCTCTCCCTTCTCCAGCAGATCATTCTGACCCATGAATTGAACTGGGGTCTCCTGCATTGCAGGTGGATTCTTTACCAGCTGAGCTATCAGGGAAGCCCCGATTAGAGCAGAGGAGGCCAAAGTTATTTTTTATTAGAACAGAGTAGGCCCAAGCTAAACCTGACAGCTTTTATTGAACTATAGCTCCTTTGCAGTCTCACCATTTCCTCAGTGGGGTTTTTCCTTCTCAGGAAACTGAAGGTCTCCTGGACCTTCAGGAAGAGAAATCATATGTTGTGTTACTTCCATTCTCCTGAAAGTGGCAGGTTTTATAAGTACTCAGTATATCATGATGACATTAATGATAAAATAATAGCTGATGATATTAATGATAAAAATAACACAATTGAGTGACTGAACTGAACATTATAGAGTTCAGAAAATAGAAATGAGTCTGATATTTCTATTAGCCTTTACATGTTATGTTAATTAATCTCAGAGCCATCTTGTAAGGGAGATTCTACCATCATCTCATTTGGTTGTTGTTCAGTCCCTCAGTCGAGTCTGACTGTGATCCCGTGGACTGCAGCATGCCAGGCTTCCCTGTACTTCACCATTTCCTGGAGCTTGCTCAAACTCATGTCCATTGAGTCAGTGAGGCCATCAAACCATCTAGTCCTCTGTCATCCCCTTCTCCTCCTGTCTTCAATCTTTTCCCAGCATCAGGGACTTTTCTAATGAATTGGCTCTTTGCATCAGGTGGCCACAGTACTGGAGCTTCAGCTTTACCACCAGTCCTTGCAATGACTATTCAGGATTGATTTTCTTTAGGATTGATTGGTTTGATTTCCTTGCAATCCAAGGGACTCTCTAGAGTCTTCTCCAATGCCTCAGTTCAAAAGCATCAATTCTTTGGCACTTAGCCTTCTTTATGGTTGAACTCTCACATCCATACTAGACTATTGGAAAAAACCAGGGCTTCGATTAGACAGACTTTTGTCAGCAAAGTAATGTCTGTGCTTTATAATATGCTGTCTAGATTTGTCATAGCTTTTCTTCCAAGGAGCAAGCGTCTTTTAATTTCATGGCTGCAGTCACCATCTGCAGTGATTTTGGAGCCCAAGAAAAAAAACAACAACAACAACAAAAAAAACCTGTCACTGTTTTCATTGTTTCCCCATCTATTTGCCATGAAATGATGGGACCAGATGCCATGATCTTCATTTTTTGAATGTTGTGTTTTAAGCCAACTTTTTTACTCTCCTCTTTCACTGTCATCATAAGGCTCTTTAGTTCCTCTTTGCTTTCTGCTGTAAGAGTGGTGTCGCATGCATACCTGAGGTTATTGATATTTCTCTCAGAAATCTTGATTCCTGCTTGTGCTTCATCCAGCCCTGCATTTCACATGATGTACTCTGATTAAGTTAAAAAAAAAGCCGGGTGACAATATACAGCCTTGTCATATACCTTTCCCAGTTTGGAACCAGTCTGTTGTCCCATGTCTGGTTCTAACTGTTGCTTCTTTATCTGCATAAAGGTTTTGTTGGAAGCAGGTAAGGTGGTCTGGTATTTATGAATTTTCTACATTTTACTAATCAGAAAACCAAGGCATAGCGAACGTAACTGACTCGTCAAAGTCATAGCTGGTGAGGGATGAAGCCAGTAAATTTAACCATTTTTATTTCACAGCATGTTTGCTTGGCCTCTATGTTAGTTATTAATACAACAAGATTAATTCTAGCAAAGAGTTTAACCACTTTTTATGGTACCAAAAATGTTTACTATGAAGTTTATAAGTCTTAAGAGGGTAGGCTAAAGCACAATTCTGTTTTATTCCCATTCCCTTTTTGTTTCTTTGTTCATTGCTTATGAGAAATGGAATAGTTAACTAACGATCTTACCTACAAGGGGTCAAAATAACTAGGTGATTTGGTCTCTCTTTTCAAAATTAAATATAACATCAGTTAAATTGACCAGTCTGATAGTTTTGTGTGTGTAATTGGCAATTTAACAGCCAAGCAAGAACTACTCAATAGTTTTGTGAGAAGAATTTAGGGGAAAAGAGAAAATCTGCAGTGGTAAGAAAATTGTTCTCGCTACAGTTTGCTGCTCTGAATAAATTACTGATGGAATGAACAGAATGACTGTGGGTATATCAACATTTGACCCCTGCCTTATTATTGTCTTCTCTGTATCGAAAAGAACCTATTCATGTATTGAACCATTTCTTTGTGTATTCAGGATTACAAAACTATCTGATAATCATTTATGAAAGCATCTATGAGGTTGTGTTACAAATTTTTACTGTTCTTTGCTTATGTTACAATAGAGCTCATATTGTAATACACAAATAATCACTGGAATGTTCCCTCTCTGAATTTAAAATGAAAATTTGCTTTCACACCTACTCACATATTTTCTGGTGTGTTCTGACACCACTTGAAAATTGGCTTTGTTCTGTGGCTACTGAGAACAGTCAACAGTTTAACTTTCTTTTGTGTATTTTCTAAATTAATTCCTATAAATTAATTGTTGTGGGAGTATAGTTGATTTACAAAGTTGTGTTATTTTCAGATGTACAGCAAAGTGAGTGAATCACTTTTACATATACATATATCCACTATTTTTTTAAGATTCTTTCCCATATCAGTTCAGTCACTCAGTCATGTCTGACTCTTTGTGACCCCATCGACTGCAGCATGCCAGGCTTCCCTGTCCATCACCAACTCCCGGAGATTATTCAAACTTATGTCCATTGAGTCATGATGTCATCCAACCATGTCATCCTCTGTCATCCCCTTCTCCTTCTGCCCTCAATCTTTCCCAGCATCAGGACCTTTTCCAAAGAGTCAGTTCTTCACTTCAGGTGGTCAAGGTATTGGAGTTTCAGCTTCAGCACCAGTCTCTCCAATGAATATTCAGGACTGATTTCCTTTAGGATGGACTGATTGGATATCCTTGCAGTCCAAGGGACTCTCAAGAGTCTTCTCCAACACCGTATTTCAAAAGCATCAATTCTTTGGCACTCAGCTTTCTTTATAGTTCAACTCTCACATCCATACATGACTACTGGAAAAACCATAGCTTTGACTACACAGACCTTTGTTGGCAAAGTAATGTCTCTGGTTTTTAATATGCTGTCTAGGTTGGTCATAACTTTTCTTCCAAGGAGGAAGCATCTTTTAATTTCATGGCTGTAGTCACCATCTGCAGTAATTTTGAAGTCCCCCAAAATAAAGTCTGTCACTGTTTCCACTGTTTCCCCATCTATTTGCCATGAAGTGATGGGACCAGATGCCATGATCTTTTTATGAATTTTGAGTTTTACGCCAACTTTATTACTCTCCTCTTTTACTTTAATTGAGGCTCTTTAGTTTTTCTTCACTTTCTGCCATAACGGTGGTGTCATCTGCATATCTGAGCTCCTTGACATTTCTCTCAGCAACCTTGATTCTAGCTTGTGCTTCATCCAGTCCAGCATTTCCCATGATGTACTCTGCATAGAAGTTAAATAAGCAGGGTGACAATATACAGCCTTGATGTACTCCTTTTCCTTTTGGAACCCAGTCTGTTGTTCCATGTCCATTTCTCACTGTTGCTTCTTCACCTGCATACAGAGTTTTCCAGGAGGTAGGTCAGGTGGTCTGGTATTCCCATCTCTTTCAGAATTTTTCAAAGTTTGTTGTGATCCACACAGTCAAAGGCTTTGGCATAGTCAGTAAAGCATAAGTAGATGTTTTTCTGGAACTCTCTTGCTTTTTCTCTGATCCAATGGATGTTGGCAATTTGATCTCTGGTTTCTCTGCCTTTTCTAAATCCAGCTTGGACATCTGGAATTTCACGGTTCATATACTGTTGAGGCCTGGCTTGAAGAACTTTGAGCATTACTTTACTAGCATGTGAGATTGAGTGTAATTGTGTGGTAGTGAGCATTCTTTGGCATTGCCTTTCTTTGGGATTGGAATGAAAACTGACCTTTTCCAGTCCTGTTGCTACTGCTGAGTTTTCCAAATGTCTAGCAAAATATTCATTACAAAGTATTAACTGGAGCTCTCTGTACTATACACAGTAGATCCATATTACCTCTCTATTTTATATATAGCAGTGTGTATATGGCAATTCCAATCTCTCACTTTATCCCTCCCCACTCCCTCTTTGGCAACCATAATTTTTTCTGTGTCTGTGACTCTCTTTCTGTTTTGTAAATAGGTTAATGTGTATCATTCTTTTAGATTCCACATGCATGTGATATCATATGATATTTGTCTTTCTCTGTCTGATTTGCTTCACTCAATATGACAACTTCTAGGTCCATTCATGTTGGTGCAAATGGTATTATTTCGTTCTTTTTTGAATAACTATGACTGAGTAATAATCTTGCATATGTGTACCACATCTTATTTATCTATTCCTCCATCAATGGATATTTAGGTTGCTTCCATGTTCTTAACAGTTTAATTTTCAGTGCTAGGATATATGCACTAGGAAACTCCAGAAAAGGAAAAGCCCTGCAATCCCTGATCCTATCTATTCTAATTCTTCTCATGGCCAGATCTCTTTCAATATGTTTTTATAATGTCTATACAGCTGCAGACACGTATGGCACATGGCCTTGGACAGCCCTTTGACATGGTTGTGTTTATGTTGTGGCTACTTTGATATGTATCCTTAGAACTTCTTACAGATGGTCAGACTGAAACACACCCCTCCCACCATATACCTGCCCCTAACATTTCATCATCACCACCATGTGCTTCAACCCTTCTGCTGGCAATCAAAGTTTGTCTATCATAAGTGTCGGTCTGTTAGGACTGTGCCTTTTTTAAATTATGATGTGTGATAATGGATTAATTTGATAGGCAAATCTCTGATAATGGTACTCTTATCAAGTAAATGTCAATTTTAGGCTAGTTCAAATGCACAGCACCTTTAGAAGGTCTTTAAAGAGTGACAGGAAAGTTAGAAATTTCTGACAGACCAATCAAGGGGAGATATTTTTGGGACTGAGTCTTTTTATAACTCTACAACTTATGCCAGCTTGTAGAGACTGGTTGCCCACACCTCCCGGGGTGCACACTGAGTCATGTAGCAGTGACCTGGCCATTGTGCCACATGTAGTGTGTGTGTACACACACCTCCACACACTTGCCAATCCTCTCACCTCGGCAAGCAGTATGGAGTATTACCATTAACACACGTGTGTAGAAGATTCTATCCAATTTAATTTGACATTTAAATTTTAATTTGGCTTAATGAGATGATACTAAAAAATGTTTGACAACTGCAATATTTCACTGTTGTGGAATGTATAGATGTATTATTGATATGCCCATCAATGAATGTTATATTATGCAGTTATTTAAATAGTCACAAAACAGTGTTAGAGCGTGTTTGAAAAGAATCTTGAAGTTTCTTGAAAATAATTAATAATGTATATTTGTGCAAATGTGTGCACACAACACACACACATATATATTTAAAGCCCTGTATATTCAACTCTAAGACAGGAAGTCTATAAAATGATAACTGAGAAATGTTACTGTGTCTCTGAGGATGCTTTTAATGTTCAGTTTTATATTTCTTTGAAGTTTGGACAACTACATTGTATTATTTTAACAGTATTTGATAAATATGATGGTAATGAAAGAAATAAACCTGCACGTGCCACAACAAGAGCCTTTGGTTTGCTGAGTGATAAAGAGGCAGGCAGGCCTCCACTTGTACTTTTCCCCAACTATGAGGTGAACTATAGAGCTTCTCCAGGCTTCAGTAGTAAAGAATCCACCTGCTAGTACAGGAGATGCGAGTTCTCTCCCTGGGTCAGGAGGATCCCCTGGAGAAGGAAATGGCAACCCACTCCAGTATTCTTGCCTGGTAAATCTGTGGACAGAGGAGCCTGGTGGGCTATAGTTGATGGGGTTGCAAAGAGTTGAATTTGACTTAGTGTCTAAGCAATGACAGCATAGCAACATGGCCTTCACAAGCAAGACTCACGGCTTCTGTATACTGATTGGGGGAAGAGAAAGGATGACTGGTGCCTCCTAAAGCAGGGAAAACCGGGATTGGTGATGAACTTCATTCAGGGCATGCAAAGCTACTCTCAGAAATGAAGGTGCAGGAGGATAGCTTGAGTACTGCCCGAATCTGGAAGATAGTATACTGTGTAGAGCCAAGGCAATGCCTGTATTAAATCCAGTATCAGGAACTTCCTATAGCTGCATTTCCTACAGGAAGATAAAGAGCACCAAGAAATTAGAGCTGGATGGCCTCTAGGCTGAAAGGGCAATGACACACTGATGAGAATCACTCCAAAGTCACTGAGTTAAGATCTTTTATATTGAGATAGCTACAGACTTGACACTCTCTGGAAATCCCAACAACTTCTAAGTCCAAGCAGCTTTTCTTCTGTCCTTCAGCATCTCTGCCAACCTGTCTTATGAAGGCAAGTAAATAACAAAGTGCTTTTTACCTTAAATTAAAAGTATGAGAGTTCTGTTTATGTCCATAGTGAAACATCAAGCTGGATTTGCCCATCCATCTTAAATGACCAAATCAAGAGAGAATAATTCAAACCATGCATTGCAGAGAAAGCACAGGATACTGATCCCTAAGCACAAGATCTTAATCCCTAAGAGAGAGGAAACAAACAAGACAAGTACCAGTGATTGTCATGGGTTACTGCCTGGAGAGAGTTTTCATGCCACAGCACAGGACAAGGAAAACAGGTGGAGTACAGCAGTCTCCCTGAGTTGGAGTGGCAGACTTTAAAATTTCTTTAAGTCAAGGAGACTACAATTTGCATGGCAGAATTTTAGAGAGGAGATTGCTGCACCAAAAAAATAAATAAATAAATAAAAGAGAGAAAGATGCAAAGAGAGCAAGCTATTCTCAAGTCTTCAGCTGATACTGATCAAGTCCATGAATCTAAAGAAACCAGTTAAGCCCAGGAGAGAACTGCTAGTAAGGACAGATAAAAAAAAAAATCTATAAAACTTGCAGAGGGCCAGGAAGAGTTCATGTTTTTCCAGACATGAATGAAGAAAGCTTGTAAAGCATGTGACATCAGACAGAGGACTCAGAAGAGTGCTTGGTAGTGGGGCCAAGCTGGACCTAGACTAAAAAGCTGTTCTGGTCCCACCAAATATTTCTTAGCATATGCCCTTGATAGGGTTAAACTGTTTACCAATAGTTTAACTTCACTTAAGAACAAGGGCTGGTGCACGGTGATGACCCAGAGAGATGTTATGCGGAGGGAGGTGGGAGGCGGGTTCATGTTTGGGAAAGCATGTACACCCGTGGTGGATTCATGTCAATGTATGGCAAAACCAATACAGTATTGTAAAGTAAAATAAAGGAAAAATAAAAATTAAAAAAAAAAAAGAACAAAGCTCAAGAATATTTAAAGGAATATAAATATATCCAACACTCAAAGTAAAATTTGAAAAGTCTGGCACCGCATCTATAAGTACTAGTCTTGCAAAAAAGCAAGAAAAGGCAATCTATAATGAGAAAATTAATCAATAGAAAGAAATAGAAGTGACACAGATGGTAGAATTATAGACAAGAAATCTGAGTTATGAAGTACTGTAGATTCCATATACTCAAGAAGGTAGAGGCCAGAATGGGCATATTAAGGAGATATATGAAAGACATGAGAAAGGTATCTCTCAGACTTTTAGAGATAAAAGAATACAATGTCTGAGGTGAAGAATAAAACACGTAAGATTAATAGCAGTTTAATTGCAGATTAAATATTGCAGAAGAAAATATAAGTGAATATGAGGACATAATAATACATACTAATCAAACTTAAAAATAGAGAAAAACAGACAAAATAAGAAGTACAAGCTCTCAGGCTACTTCAAGTTTTCTTGTGTATGTGTAATCAACAGAAAGCTGGAGTGGCTTGAGTTTGGCCAACATATGTTAAAGTGGTTACCAAGTGCATGAACTAACAGTGATTAAACAGTATCTCACAGAAAAAAGAAGTGATAAATACTTCATAAATTAGAGACTTTGCTCTTCAAAAGACATTGCTATGGAAATGAAAAGACAAGTCATTGACTGGGAGAAATATTTTCAAAATATATAGTTGAGAAAGGACTTCTATTTAGACTATACAAAAAGCTAAATATTATCTAATTTAATATAATTAGGCAGACAGCCCAATTTAACAGAGGCCAAAAGATTTGAACAGACACTTTACAAAAGAAGATACATGGATATCATATTGACATTTTACAAAATGCTCTGTTAGTAGTCCTTTATGGAAATGTAAATTAAAACTACAAATAACTACTCACACAAAGCCTGTAGAGTCACTAACACTAAAACACCAATTATTTCAAGAGTAGGCAAGGACTTAGAAGAACTGGAACCCTCATACACCAGGGTGGGAAAGTAAAATGGTAAACCGTTTTGGAAAGCAGTTTGCCAAATTGTTTGGAAAACAGTTTCTTCCAAAGGAAAATATACACCTGCCAAATGAGCCAGATAGTTTACTCCTAAGCATTTACATGAAAGAAATCAAGGCTTTTGCCAACAGAAAGACTTACATGAATGTTCAGAGCAGCTTTATTTGTAGCAGCTAAAAATTGAAAATAACTCAGATATCTACTAAGAGATGAAGAGATAAATGCTTTGTGAGATATACATATAAAGGAATACTGATCAACGAGAAGAAAGAGTAAACTTTTAACATAGCATCCCACTCTTTGCAACCCCATGGACTGTAGCCTACCTGGTTCTGTTCAAGGGATTCTCCAGGCAAGAATGCTAGAGTGGACAGTCATTCCCTTCTACGGGGGGATTTTTCTGACCCAGGGATCTGCATTGCAGGCAGATTCTTTACTAAATCACCCGGGAAGCCCTTTAACATACATAACAACCTAAATGAGTCTCAAAATAATTATGTTGCATGGAAGAAGTCAGACGCCTGCCTCCCTACAAAAATGGGCAATCAAAATTTGTATGATTCCATTGATATAAAATTTTAGAGAATGAAGATTAATCTATATGACATAAAAGAGATCAGTGGTTTCCTGGGAGGAGGGGAAGTTATGGAAGGGAAGGCGAGATGCATAACAAAAGGGAACAAAAAGGACTGTGGCAATAAGAGATATGTTTCTCGTCTTAACTGTGGTGATGCTCTAACCAATGTGTACGTATGTCAAAACTAATCCAGTTATAGTCTTTAAATATGTGCAGTTTTTTATATGTCAGTTATACCTCAATAAAGCTGTAACATTTTTGAAGGTTCCAGATGAGATGCTTGTCAAATGGGGAGGGCCTCTGAGAATATGGCTACCTGAAACAAAAGTGTAACTCTCTGGACTCTTGTTAGCCTTTAGAGTGGGTTGGGGCTCCCAGGTTGATAACAAAGAGATGCCTAGTGAGAGAGTTTCTTTATGAATCCTCAGGGTTTGGCTTTTTGGAGCAATCTATTGTGCTGTTCAGTTTAATAAACTCTACATCCCATTGCATTGCAATATAGATCAGTGGAAAGAATAAGGCAGATTATATGTAGGTTAAATAGCAAGGAAGCACAGTATAGCTAGTAGGCACTAGCTTTGATAATTATGACTTTAGAACCTAAACATATATAATGGATATGTGTGGGAAGTGATCTGGGACTAAAAGTTTATCAAGAATGGTTTTCTAGAGCCATGCATAAAAAGCCACCCCATCATTCAATATCCCAACATGTTCATATAGAGTTACACGTATGCTGGTTAGCTTTAGAGTAGAGTAAGTACAGATATTCTGCCTAGAATAGATTAATTTTATCTAAAAGTTTCAGCAAAAATTGATTTTTAATGTTCATGCTATAATATCTCGGAGAAGGCAATGGCACCCCACTCTAGTACTCTTGCCTGGAAAATCCCATGGATGGAGAAGCCTGGTAGGCTGCAGTCCATGGGGTCGCTAAGAGTCAGACACGACTGAGCAACTTCACTTTCACTTTTCACTTTCATGCATTGGAGAAGGAAATGGCAACCCACTCCAGTGTTCTTGCCTGGAGAATCCCAGGGACGGGGAAGCCTGGTGGGCTGCTGTCTATGGGGTCGCACAGAGTCAGACACGACTGAAATGACTTAGCAGCAGCAGCAGCAGCTATAATATCTGCATTATGCTATTCTAAGAAATATGATAATCCCTGTATATACCTTGAAAAATATGCTGAGGGGATCAGTCTTTGTAGTTTATTTGACTTTATTAGTAGAACTAAAACTTAAGGAGAGACAACCAAAATTCAGCAATTCAGACTTAAATATTACTGTTTGTTGTATCATTATCTATGTTACATGTTTTTAGAGTCTTCAGAATCCTTTATTAATTCCTCCCAAAGGGGATTGGATAAAGGACCTCCAAGAAAAGGGTGGAAAAAAATAAAACTGACAATCACATATGACAACAAAAATTACTCTTGTTTATGTTGCTATTAAAACATGAGCAAAGAAATGAATAAGTGTAGAACAGTCTCCAAGCCTGTAGGGAATGTTTATAACTGCCCTAAGCATACTGTGTAATTATGAAATATGCTATGGTTTGATTTTTTCTAAGGCATTGTAATAGTTGCAGTATTTCATGCCTCAGGAACAACAACAAAAATGTACTATCTACAAACCTTAAATATTGTGGACATATTTCACCTTTGTATTAATATCATATATGTTATGCTCTGGGCTGTAAATTTACGGCAACTGAAAGCAGACATTGCTGTATAAAATACCACTCATTTATGTTGATTTTACTAATTTTGATATGTGATGAAATATTTGTTTTTAATAGAGAAAAACAGATTCGGGTTGAATGAGGAAGACTCTCATTATGTAATTCCTATTTTGGAATTTTCTATTAAATTGTATGGCATAGACCAATAAATATAAAAATTAGTGATCATATTTTCTGTGAAAATCTATGCAGTGATTCTATATAGCTGAGGTCCACACAGGGAATGCACAAAAGATACAACCATGGATCATCGTTATAAAAATGTTGACCAATTAAAGTTATCTTTATCTAACCCATAAAAATTTTATCTAGGATTTAGGACAAAAGTTTCTGAACTTTGTCACAGAAAATCCTTAAAATGAATTAGTAATTATGAAAATATATTAGAAAGAATAATGATGAACACTGAAACTATACACAGTTACATTTTAAGATACAAAATATAATGTACTACATGGGATAAAACTCTTTTCCTGCCCAGTATGATATTGAGTCCAATATTGTCTAAATATGCAGGTAACACAGGCTTGTTTTGATGCCACAAATTATATTTGGCATCCTCATCATTTATCACTTCCTTGTATATCTTCAGGAATAATAAATGAACAAAATATTGTTCAATAGCTAATTGGACAATATTTTCACACAGAATATTGAAGAAGATTTTAATGAGGGAGAAAAATGTCAACATTTCAATGGGTGATAGGTTTTGTTCAGAGCAGCTGGAAGTTATGAATTGCCAATTAGGAAAACTTTGGTAATATGGGAATCTATGTTGCTTTTCCAGAATTTATCTGAGTTTGGCAGCCATAAATTTGGAAACAGAATAATGGCTTGGGGTTATTTCCTTATGTTGTCTAATATAGTTTTTTAGATTTCCCATTTCATGTGTTACAGATTGAAGTAATATAAAGCTTATCATTTAAAAGGTGAATCTTTATCATTTTAATTAGTAAAACATTATTTTGGTTTACTGACTTTTAAAATATCTGCACAATATAAAGTGAAGAGGAAAATTAAAATTAACACTTAACCAGTTAATTTGGTCAATGTAGACAGCTTAAGTAGTCATTCCAGATCTCAAAAACAGATTGTTTTCCCCCAAAGAATTGAATGATCTGTATGACGGATAGACTGTATAATTATAAAATAACTTGTTAAATTTCTGTTGTTTGAACTTAATTTCCCCAACTGTCTATTTAACAACTAATTTTGCAGAATCTACATGGGGTAAAAACTGTTCACAGAAGAACTCACAAGCTAGTAAACATGTAAATAATTTCTCTATGTCAATAAATATATATATTTCTTAATTTTTCCTAAATGGAGAATAAGGCTACCTGGACCTTCCATGTACATTTCTGCTTCTGTGATAGCTTTTTTTGGAAACAGTTCTCAACATTGCAGTTAGAACCATGCATCATTCATCCTTTAAGATTTGGAAGATATCTTATTTGATTTCTATTTAAAATCTGGCTCCAGTTTACCAAGCTTCCCTTGTAGCTTAGATGGTAAAAGAATCTGTCTGCAATGCAGGAGACCTGGGTTTGATCCCTGGGTCGAGAAGACCCCTGGAAAATGGAACGGCAACCCACTCCAGTATTCTTGCCTGGAGAATTTCATAGACAGACCATGGGATTGCAAAGAGTTGGACACGACTGAGCGACTAACACTTTCACACTTTTACCAGAAGGTAAAAATAGAAACTGTGGTGTTGGAGAAGACTCTTGAGAGTCCCTTGGACTGCAAGGAGATCAAACCAGTGTGTCCTAAAGGAAATCAGTCCTGAATATTCCTTGGAAGGACTGATGCTAAAGCTGAAACTCCAATACTTTGGCCACCTGATGCAAAGAACTGACTAATTTGAAAAGACCCTGATGCTGGGAAAGATTGAAGGCAGGAGGAGAAGCGGACAACAGAGGATGAGATGGTTGGATGGCATCACTGATTTAATGGACATGAGTTTGAGTAAACTCCGGGAATTGGTGATTGGACAGGGAGGCCTAGTGTGCTGCAGTCCATGGGGTTGCAAAGAATTGGACACGACTGAGCAACTGAACTGAGCTGAAAAATAGAAAGAATGAAACACTATGAGATAGAAAAGTACATGCCATAATATTTAAGAGACAATTTATTCTGATCAGCTAAATTGCCCTAATTAAAATGCATAAACTCTGACATTAAAATTTGGTTCTCCACATGGAAATTACTTTTGTCCTTGGACCTTGATCCACTTGTTACAAAAGAATATTATAAAAAAGATTATAATTACCTACCATGCTTTGTCACAGTGTCCATTTCTCCTACCAAGGGAATGGTCAGTGTCATTTGAGAACAAAAAGCTCTCGTATTGACTAATGATGCCTGAATTTTTCCTTTTTGTCATTTTCCCCCTTCTGATGTGGCACCTCATATTTTTTATGCTTCTCTGCTATCCTGCTGTGAGAAAGAATAGTAATTATATCTAATTAGAAAAGATTAAAATGCTATGACTCACAGAAATAATGAAAGTTGATTATGTTTTATACAAGGCATAAATCCCAAACCTGCATTTTACACTTGAAATTAGCTTCCAGGCTGATCAGCAGTGTAATAACAGTGTGAAGAATGTTCATCATGGTGCTTGTTTTGCTAAATGCACTCCCCTCACTCCCCATCACAGGTCTCACACTTGTCATCAGAGACCCATCTTCCCTTAAGTTGAAGAAAGAGAGTTCAGGTTGATCTTTTTAAAACCTTAGTTGACTTTGTAATGTTTTGATCTTATTTATTTTAGGCATGCTTACACTTAGTAACATGTGAGTACTAAGTAACATCCATGATTATAAAAGAACTAAACAATTCCTTTGTTTTCCCTTTGAACAGTCTCCAGGACCAAACCATTTTTTCCTGTTTTATTCAGATTTTCTAGGTTAAAAAAGATAAAATGCAATCTAAAGCTGATTGTTTCCTGTTAAACAATGAGGATCTTTTCCCATCATGGACTCAGCGTGAATGTTCATTTCAGTTCTAGTCCAGTTCACAAAAAATCTTTCCTGCACATGGGCATTGTCATCTAACATATGCAGTTTTATAGTAGAGCAGAGGGAGACATTACACACAAATAGATTTGTGCCGTAAACACATATGGGCATAAAGGATTGTTTAGAAGGAAAGAGAAAAAGAAGCCAACATCAAAACTTCAAAAGGACTGAAATGTAATTCTAGAATGCAAGAAATTCTCATTTGTCTGTCTACCTGTCTGACATGAAGATCATAACTTTTTGAAATATAATGCATTAAAATGTTTTCCAAGTCCCATGATAAGATAATTCTGATAACACATTGATTGGCATCATGTGAACATGGCCTTGTTAATCTGAGTTAGATATCCCCTTGGGGAGATAAGCTGCCTTTACTCCACAGGTGAGTGTACGTGAGCTGCAGCCATATTCTGTGTAACTAGAGCCTGTGATCTTGGTACCTCTGAGAACAGACAAGATTAGACACTATGAGGTGTGTTTATGTGATGGGACCTTTTTCCTGTGATCTCAGTGTGCAATGAAGGAAAAAAAGTTATTGAAAATTTAACAACTTTGCAGTTAAAAAGAGAGAGAGAGAGAGAGATTGGGAGGATGACAAAAGAAATGTTCTTTCTAGGGAGAAAACATTGGTAAATATTACTCCATTCTAAATGAAGAGAAGGAAAATATAGTACCTTCCAGAAACTGAGTGGGACTGTTTTTAAAAGTAGCAGTTCTTTTATTGTAATACTTGTAAGCTTACCTCTTCAATTGCTTCTTTTTCATGGAGGAGTTTCAGTGGAAATAAATGCATATCATAAACCAAGAGTGGCATTTCCAAATGGATCCTGTGAAGGTTATGATATAGAAATAATACAATATTAGTTCTGTGTTGGAAACAAAATGAGTAAATGTTTGTTCTCAAATGCTATCTCATAAAAATAGAGAGTCAGAACTTTGTTTCTATAGCTTATCTTTATGTACTTGGATTTCTCTCCCCATCCTTCCTTTCATATAAATTTCACAGTCAATCATTATAATCATCCCTTTGTAAACATTCCTGAGTCCCTTCGATCTTTCTTGCTTTATCAGACTCATTTGGCAAAAGGACCATCTACTCTTTGCAGAGAAAGTGATCTTTTCATGTAAATTTTACGTTTTATGTTAACATGTAATAGGTTAAACCATATTTAACAAAATTTTTATGTTTTACGTAAAAAGAACTAGAGAAAAACAAACAAGGATCACTGTCTCTCACTCTGCTCTGTACCTGCACCTGCTTAGATGAGTGTGATTTTAGTAAACTCGGAAATTACGACTCTGCTGCCCTTCTCAGTGACCACAAACCTCAAAGGCTTATGCCTGGATACAGCACTTTGCCCAGACTCCGTTACTGTTTAATATCATCTCTCCTGTCCTCACACCTCCCAATTCTACCCCCTTCTCAGATGATCTTGCTTCCCATTTTTCTAAGAAAATTGAAGTAGTCAGAAAAGACATGTCACAGCTTCCCAGCACCCTGCTATGCTGTCTTACTTTTCAATGTAAGAACAATGCAACTTGCTTTGTAAGGCATGTTCCTTAAATTTGTGCACAAAACTTGTCCCATCTCATCTGCTTAAGAACATTGCATGAACAATTCACCCCCTGTCCTACATCATAAATTTCCCCTTTCTATGGGATCATTTCTATGAGTATACTAATTTGTAATTTTTGCCAACATTAAAAAAAAAAACCCTCTTTACTCACTCAATTTTCTCCATCAGTTAACGTTCAATTTCTTTGCTCCCCTTTATAGCAAAATTCCTTAAGCAGGCTGTCTATATACATGGTCTACGATTCTGCTCCTCCAATTCTCCCTTCAGTTCATTCTACTCAGTTCCTCATCTCTGTCATTTCCTAAAAATTGCTTGTGTAATATTGCAGAGACCATACACAGAAAAGACATGTAGTTAATTCTCAGTCCTCTCTTATCTGACTTATTAGATGCATTTGACACAATGGATCATTACACCTTGATAAACCTTCTTTACTTTTTGTTCGTCTCCTTTGCTGGTTGCAGTCTGTTTTTCCTTTGAAATTTAAGAATATCTGATACTAATAGTAAAAAACAACTAGAGAAAAAAATCAAATAAGGATCACTTTCTCTGTGATTAATGGCCAGGATTAAAAGCCCCCAATCTGTATGCAGGTCAGGAAGCAACAGTAAGAACAGGACATGGAACAACAGACTGGTTCCAAATAGGAAAAGGAGTACATCAAGGCTGTATATTGTCACCCTGCTTATTTAACTTATATGCAGAGTGCATCATGAGAAACGCTGGGCTGGAAGAAACACAAGCTGGAATCAAGATTGCCGGGAGAAACATCAATAACCTCAGATATGCAGATAACACCACCCTAATGGCAGAAAGTGAAGAGGAACTAAAAAGCCTGGTGATGAAAGTGAAAGAGGAGAGTAAAAAAGTTGGCTTAAAAAGCTCAACATTGAGAAAACAAAGATCATGGCATCCAGTCCCATCACTTCATGGGAAATAGATGGGGAAACAGTGGAAACGGTGTCAGACTTTATTTTTTGGGGCTCCAAAATCACTGCAGATGGTGACTGCAGCCATGAAATTAAAAGACGCTTACTCCTTGGAAGAAAAGTTATGACCAACCTAGATAGTATATTCAAAAGCAGAGACATTACTTTGCCGACTAAGGTCCATCTAGTCAAGGCTATGGTTTTTCCAGTAGTCATGTATGGATGTGAGAGTTGGACTGTGAAGAAGGCTGAGTGCCAAAGAATTGATGCTTCTGAACTGTGGTGTTGGAGAAGACTCTTGAGAGTCCCTTGGACTGCAAGGAGATCCAACCAGTCCATTCTGAAGGAGATCAACCCTGGGATTTCTTTGGAGGGAATGATGCTAAAGCTGAAGCTCCAGTACTTTGGCCACCTCATGCGAAGAGTTGACTCATTGGAAAAGACTCTGATGCTGGGAGGGATTAGGGGCAGGAGGAGAAGGGGACAACAGAGGATGAGATGGCTGGATGGCATCACGGACTTGATGGACGTGAGTCTGAGTGAACTCCGGGAGTTGGTGATGGACAGGGAGGCCTGGCGTGCTGTGATTCATGGGGTCACAAAGAGTCGGACACGACTGAGCGACTGAACTGAACTGAGACCTTACCAATAGAGCAAATGTGTTTGGTTGCCCACTTTTACACTGTCCAACCCCTACAGTCTATTTGCAACATAGTAACCAGAGGGATTTTTAAGAATATAAGACAATTTATGACACTTCTGTTCACAAACCTAAAGTGTAATTTGGTGTTATTGAAGGTAAAGCTGCATTCAGAAAAGGGGAACCAGAGATCAAATCTGTTGGATCTGCCAACATCTGTTGGATCAGAGAAAAAGCAAGAGAGTTCCAGAAAAACATCTACTTCTGCTTAATTGACTATGTGAAAGCCTCTGCCTGTGTGGATCACAACAAACTGTAGAAAATTCTTCAAGAGATAGAAATACCAGACCACTTTACCTCCCTCATGAGAAATCTGTATGCAGGTCAAGAAGCAACAGTTAGAACTGGACATGGAACAACAGACTGGTTCCAAATCGGGAAAGGAGTACGTCAAGGCTGTATATTGTCACCCTGAATTTTTTTAACTTATATGCAGAGTACATCATGTGAAATGGTGGGCTGGATGAAGTATAAGCTGGAATCAAGATTGCTGGGAGAAATATCAATGACCTCAGATATGCAGATGACACCACCCATATGGCAGAAAGCAAAGAGGAACTGAAGAGCTTCTTGATGACAGTAAAAGAGGAGAGTGAAAAAGTTGGCTTAAAATTCAACATTCAAAAAACTAAATCATCAGGAGAAGGCAATGGCAACCCACTCCAGTACTCTTGCCTGGAAAATCCCATGGATGGAGGAACCTGGGTGGCTGCAGTCCATGGGGTCGCACAGAGTCAGACACGATTGAAGTGACTTAGCAGCAGCAGCAGCATGCAGTTACAAGCATAACGTAGATGGATCCTAAACTACATATCATGTGTAGAAATGAGATTGTGCTTACATAAAGAAGTGATCCTCTTAAGTGTAGAATTAATGCACTTTTAGATATGCAGATGACACCACACTTATGGCAGAAAGTGAAGAGGATCTAAAAAGCCTCTTGCTGAAAGGCAAAGAGGAGAGTGAAAAAGTTGGCTTAAAACTAAGATGATGGCACCTGGTCCCATCTCTTCATTGGAAATAGATGGGGAAACAGTGGAAATAGTGTCAGACTTTATTTTGGGGGGCTCCAAAATCACTGCAGATGGTGATTGCAGCCATGAAATTAAAAGACACTTACTTCTTGGAAGGAAAATTATGACCAATCTAGATAGCATATTAAAAAGCAGAGACATTACCTTGCCAACAAAGGTCTGTCTAGTCAAGGTTATGGTTTTTCCAGTGATCATGTATGGATGTGAGAGTTGGACTGTGAAGAAGGCTGGGCACCGAAGAATTGATGATTTTGAACTGTGGTGTTGGAGAAGACTCTTGAGAGTCCCTTGGACTGCAAGGAGATGCAACCAGTCCATTCTAAAGGAGATCAGTCCTGGGTGTTCATTGGAAGGACTGATGCTAAAGCTGAAACTCCAGTACTTTGGCCACGTCAAGTGAAGTGTTGACTCATTGGAAAAGACTCTGATGCTGGGAGGGATTGGGGGCAGGAGGAGAAGGGGACAACAGAGGATGAGATGGCTGGATGGCATCACCAACTCAATGGACATGAGTTTGGGTGAACTCCAGGGGTTGGTGATGGACAGGGAGGCCTGGTGTGGTGCAATTGATGGGGTCACAGAGAGTTGGACACGACTGAGCAACTGAACTGAACTGAACTGAACTGACACAATATCCTTTCTGTGTTGGTGCTTGTATTTAAGGCTGTAAATCTCATGAGCTTTTGCAGAGTTAATGTCTCTATTAGAATCTTAAAAAAAGTATCTTTTATGGTTAATAAAATGTAATGACTGCAAAAAAACCAAAAAACAAAACAAAACCTAAGATCATGGAATCCAGTCCCATTCAGTCCAGTTCAGTTGCTCAGTCATGTCCAACTCTCTGCGACCCCATGAATCGCAGCACGCCAGGCCTCCCTGTCCATCACCAACTCCCGGAGTTCACTCAGACTCAAGTCCATCAAGGCAGTGATGCCATCCAGCCATCTCATCCTCTGTTGTCCCCTTCTCCTCCTGCCCCTAACCCCTCCCAGCGTCAAACTCTTTTCCAATGAGTCAACTCTTCACATGAGGTGGCCAAAGAACTGGAGTTTCAGCTTTAGCATCATTCCTTCCAAAGAAATCCCAGGGCTGATCTCCTTCAGAATGGACTGGTTGCATCTCCTTGCAGTCCAAGGGACTCTCAAGTCTTCTCCAACACCACAGTTCAAAAGCATCAATTCTTCAGCGCTCAGCCTTCTTCACAGTCCAACTCTCACATCTATACATGACCACTGGAAAAACCATAGCCTTGACTAGATGGACCTTAGTTGGCAAAGTAATGTCTCTGCTTTTGAATATGCTATCTAGGTTGGTCATAACTTTTCTTCCAAGGAGTAAGCGTCTTTTAATTTCATGGCTGCAGTCTCCATCTGCAGTGATTTTGGAGCCCAAAAAATAAAGTCTGACACTGTTTCCACTGTTTCCCCATCTATTTCCTATGCTTCATGGCAAATAGATGGGGAAACAATGGAAACAGTGAAACATTTTATTTTCTTGGGCTCCACAGTCAGTGCAGATGGTGACTGCAGCCATGGAATTAAAAGAGACACTTGTTCCTTGGGAAAAAAGCTATGACCAACCTAGACAGCATATTAAAAAGCAGAGATGTTACTTTGCCAACAAAGGTCTGTCTAGTCAAAGCTATTGTTTTTCTAGTAGTCAGGTATGGATGTGACTGTTGGACCATAAAGAAAGCTGAGTGCTGAAGAATTGATGCTTTTGAACTGTGATGTTGAAGACTCTTGAGAGTCCCTTGGATTTCAAAGAAATCAGTCCTGAATATTCGTTGGAAGGACTGATGCTGAAGTTGAAGCTCCAATAATTTGGCCACCTGATTCGGAGAATTGACTCATTGGAAAAGGTCCTGATGCTGGAAAGATTGAAGGCAGGAGGAGAAAGGGATGACAGAGGATGAGATGGTTGAATGGCATCACCTATTCTACAGATGTGAGTTTGAGCAAGCTCCAGAAGCTGGTGAAGGACAGGGAAGCCTGGCATGCCACAGTCCATGGGGTCGCAAAGTGGACACGACTGAGTGACTGTTCTTAACTGAAGGTAAAGCCGGCCTTTCAATTAGTTGTAAGGTTCTATGTTGGTTGGCCTATGAATCATGATCTTTCTGCTCTGATCTGCATTTCTCTTCTCGTTTCTCACTCTACTGTTCATCATATTCTTCAGTTCAACTGTTCATCACTTTCTTATTTTACTAAACCATAGCCTTTGCACTGGTTCTACCTCTGTCTGGAATGTTCCTTTTTCCAGAGACTTAAGTGGCTAGATCCCTCATCTTTATCAAATCACTGACTTGAAAGCTACTTTCTCAATGACATCTGTCCTGGGCACCCTATCTTATTACATTTTATTTTTCAGGAATATTATTATGTATTTTTGTCTGTGCTGGGTCTTTGTTGTTGAGTGAGGGCTTTCTCTAGTCCTGGTGTGCAGGCTCCTCATTGCAGTGGCTTCTCTTGTTGCGGAGGGCTAGCTCAGGGCATGCTGACTTCTGTCATGGTTCTCAGGCTCCAGAGTTCAGACTTGGCAGTTGTGGCACACAAGCTTAGTTGCTCCATGGTGTGTGGAATCTTCTCGACCAGGGATTGAATCTGTGTGCTCTGCATTGCAAGGCTGATTCTTAGCTACTAGATCATCAGGGAAAACCCACCCTATTTTAAATTGTAAGTTGGTTCTTGACTGACACTCTCAATCTCCTTCTCCTCTTGTGCTTTTTCCATTACTCTGATCAAAATATATCATTTACTTATTTTGTTTGTTATTTATTGTCTGCTTTACCTGTTCTTCAGGGAAAGAGAGGTTTGACGCTTTTATTACCTAAACCACAGGGTCTCACATTTTAGTGTGAAACAGAATCACCTGGGGACTTTATTGGATCACACATTCCTGGACCCTACTACCAGAGTTTCTGATTCAAAAGTATGTTGAAGGATCCAAGAATTTGCATGTTATCAAGTTCAAAATAGATATTAACATGGCTGGTGCAGGGGCCACACTTTGAGAACTACTGAGCTAAAAAACTCCTGGCATATCCTAATCAATAGCCTGATAAATAGCTGTTAAATGAGTTAATAAAGTTGTGTCTCATTTTAATGTGTATTTATGAGTTCTGTTAGTATTGCAGTCTTCCAATGTGCTAATTTTCTGTTTTTCTTCTTTTCTAAAATTTCTTGTTTTCACTATCACTTTGTTACTAGGATGTTTATTATTTTTTTTAGTTGAGAATATTAATGTTGTCTACCACATATTTGGAAGACACATTTTCTGTTTGGCTTTTATCATTTAATATTGTTTATGCTGTATGATAGAGAAGGCAATGGCACCCCACTCCAGTACTCTTGCCTGGCAAATCCCATGGATGGAGGAGCCTGGTAGGCTGCAGTCCATGGGGTCGCTAGGAGTTGGACACGATTGAGCGACTTCACTTTTGCTTTTCACTTTCATGCATTGGAGAAGGAAATGGCAACCCACTCAAGTGTTCTTTCCTGGAGAATCCATTAATGACCTTGTGTAAATTTTAATTTTGTATGTTGATTTGGAAAATCTTTCTGCTTCCTAAGATTGGATATATATTTATTGACATTTTCTTTTACTATTATTGGTGGCTCAGACAGTAAAGTGTCTGCCTACAATACAGGAGACCCAGGTTCAGTCCCTGGGTCGGGAAGATCTCCTGGGGAAGGAAATGGCAACCCACTCCAGTATTCTTGCCTGGAAAATCGCATGGACAGAGAAGCCTGATAGGCTACAGTCCATGGGATCACAAACAGTTGGACACGACTGAGCGACTTCACTTTCACTTTACTATTATTATAATAGTATAATAATTACATATACTAAAATATATATTAATTATATATTATAAGATATAATACATGGTTATATATATATTATATGAATATATTTATATAATTCATATAATTAAACATATTCATATAATTTATATAATATATAATTATATATTACAATAATACATTCACTTTACTATTATTATAATAGTATAATAATTACATATACTATAATATATATTGATTATATATTATAAGATATAATACATGGTTATATATATTTATATATTATAATATGAATATATTTATATAATTTATATAATTAAATATCTTCATATAATTTATATAATATATACTATTATATATTATTATATATAATTATATTAATATATTTATAATTATATTTTATAATTAAATTAATATATTTATTAATATATATTAATATATATAATTATATATTATATAAATTATATGAATATATTTATATAGTATAATATACAATAATTATTGGAGAAGGAAATGGCAACCCACTCCAGTGTTCTTGCCTGGAAAATCCCATGGACAGAGGAGCCTGGTGGGCTGCAGTCCGTGGGGTCGCTAAGGGTCAGACAAGACTGAGCGACTTCACACTTTCATACAATAATTATACTAGTATAATACTATTATTATAATACTATATAATGATATTATTATTATAATTAATTATAATAATATTATTACTGTTATTTCCTTCTATTTTCTTTATGCTTTCTCACTTTCAGTTTAACTCTTTAATCTATGTGATATTTCACATATGGTGATTTAAAAAACCTATTAACTGAGCTTGCTATATATAAGCTAGTAGGTTTACATAGTTATGTTTTAATATCTGGTAGGGCAATTTCTTCCTTATTTAGTTTTCTAAGGAGTTTACTAATTCATTACATTTTATTTAAGAGAAACTTCATCAAATTAAATACTGTTAAAAGATTTACTGAAATTACATTAAAGCTATAGATTATTTGGGGAATTTATATTTCTACAATATGGAGATTAGTTTTGCTATTCAGAATCACAAAATAGTCCTGAATTGTCAGGCTTTGTCTGTTTTTCAGTATATTTTTCTAGCTTTCTTCATATTCAATAGGCTTTATAATTCACTGTTTAACTTAAGCCTTGTGTAGTTGTGTTAATATGACCCAGTTTTCAGTATATCTCCTAATTGATTATTATATACACACATCCAAGTGATTGATTTTTATGTATGTAATTTTAGTAACAGATGGCCTTATTGAATTGTCCTATTGATGTTTCCTGTTGTACCTTCTGTGTTCAAAAATAGTATAATAATATTTAAAAATAATGATATTTCATCATTCTTTTTGATTTTTAAATGTTTTATTCATATTTTGCTTTCTTGTTCTGTTGCATTAGCTAGCAATTTCAACACTTGTTACCATAATGCTGGTGCTAGTGGCTGCCTCTTTTGAAGTTAACTGTTTGCTAAAGGATACTTTTCACTTTTATGTTCACCAGTTATATGTCTATTGTTAATTTACAGAGATATTTTAAAATCAGAAATAAAACTGAATATTTGTCAATTATATTATAAATTAATACGTCTGTATGCTTGGGAGATATGAGAGAGTGCTAATTCTCTCCCATCTCCAAAATTCATATGTTGAAATCTTAACACCCAAAGGTTATGGTATTAACAGATGAGAACTTTGAGAGGTACTTCTGTCATGAGGATGGAGCCCCCATGATTGGGATTAGCTATCATGTCAAAGAAATACCAAAGACCTCTCCGTGTGAAAATTACAATGAGAAGTATACAACTCAGAAGAAAGTCCTCACCTGACCTTCCTGGTACCTTGACCTTGGACTTCCAGCCTCCAGAACTGATTGAAGTAAACTATTTTTGTTTGTAAGCCATCCAGTCTATAGTGTTTTTTGATGGCAGCCTGAACAGACTAAAACAGGAATATGGGTACTAAAGAATCTAGCATTAGTGATAGTCTAGAAAATTATTTTCTGTATTGTTTAAAGATGGAAATAAAAACTCATGATGGATTTATAAGTTTGTAATTGTGATTAATTTCCTTGATAAAAAAAAAATGTGCCTGGGACTTTTCTGGCCATCCTGTGGTTAGGACTTCATCTTTCAGTCACTGCAGGGGTGCAGGTTTGATCCCTGGTCAGGGAGATAAGATCCCATTTATCTCACGGCCAAAAAACCAAAATGAGAAATAGAAGCAATATTGTAACAAATTCAGTAAACACTTGAAACATAAATGAATAAAAATTTTTTAAAAAATGTGCCAAGCACACATACACACACACACACACACACACACACACACACACAATACAACTACAGTTTAAACTTTACAACAGTTGAAAAGGAGGGCAGATAATGCCATCACACTCTGGCGCACCCACATCATGGGACAGTTCATTTTAGAAAGATGATCATATATTACAATGAGACCAAAAGCGCCCTGAGACATTTAAGGTTGTAAAAGCTTAGTTTGGGGCTCCCCTGGTGGCTCAGACAGTAAAGAATCTGCCTGCAATGCAGGACCTGGGTTTGATCCCTGGGTCAAGAAGATCCCCTGGAAGAGGGAATGGCTACCCACTCCAGTATTCTTGCCTGGAGAGTTCCATGGACAGAGGAACTTGTAGGGCAATAGTCCATGGGGTTGCAAAGAGTCAGACATAATGGAATGACTAACACTTTCACATTCTCTTTTTCTTTCAAGCTTAGTTTGGGGGCAACTCGGTTCAGTTCAGTTCAGTCGCTCAGTCATATCCGACTCTTTGTGACCCCATGAATTGCAGCACACCAGGCCTCCCTGTCCATCACCAACTCCCGGAGTACACTTAAACTCATGTGCATCAAGTCGGTGATGCCATCCAGCCATCTCATCCTCTGTCGTCACCTTCTCCTGCCCCCAATCCCTCCCAGCATCAAACTCTTTTCCAATGAGTCAACTCTTCGCATGAGGTGGCCAAAGTACTGGAGTATCAGCTTTAGCATCATTCCTTCCAAAGAACACCCAGGGCTGATCTCCTTTAGAATGGACTGGCTGGATCTCCTTGCAGTCCAAGGGACCCTCAAGAGTCTTCTCCAACACCACAGTTCAAAAGCATCAATTCTTTGGTGCTCAGCTTTCTTCACAGTCCAACTCTCACATCCATACATGACCACTGGAAAAACCATAGCCTTGACTAGATGGACCTTTGTTGGGAAAGTAATGTCTCTGCTTTTGAATATGCTATCTAGGTTGGTCATAACTTTTCTTCCAAGGAGTAAGCGTCTTTTAATTTCATGGCTGCAATCACCATCTGCAGTGATTTTGGAGCCCCCCCAAAATAAAGTCTGACACTGTTTCCACTCTTTTCCCATCTATTTGCCATGAAGTGATGTGACCAGATGCCATGATCTTCGTGTTCTGAATGTTGAGCTTTAAGCCAACTTTTTCACTCTGCTCTTTCACGTTCATCAAGAAGCTCTTTAGTTCCTCTTCACATTCTGCCATAACGGTGGTGTCACCTGCATATCTGAGGTTATTGATATTTCTCCCAGCAATCTTGATTCCAGCTTGTGTTTCTTCCAGCCCAGCATTTCTCATGATGTACTCTGATAGAAGTTAAATGAGCAGGGTGACAATATACAGCCTTGACGTACTCCTTTCCTGATTTGGAACCAGTCTGTTGTTCCATGTCCAGTTCTCAATGTTGCTTCTTGACTTGCATACAGATTTCTCCAGGAGGCAGGTCAGGTGGTCTAGTATTCCCATATCTTTTGGAATTTTCCAAAGTTTGTTGTGATCCCCACAGTCAAAGGCTTTGGCTTTGTCAATAAAGCAGAAATAGATATTTTTCTGGAACTCTCTTGCTTTTTTGATGATCCAGCGGATGTTGGCAATTTGATCTCTGGTTCCTCTGCCTTTTCTAAAACCAGCTTGAACATCGGGAAGTTCATGGTTCACGTATTGCTGAAGCCTGGCTTGGAGAATTTTGAGCATTTCTTCACTAGCATTTGAGATGAGTGCAATTGTGCGGTAGTTTGAGCATTCTTTGGCATTGCCTTTTTTGGGATTGGAATGAAAACTGACCTTTTCCAGTCCTGTGGCCACTGCTGAGTATTCCAAATTTCCTTGCATATTGAGTGCAGCACTTTCACAGCATCATCTTTCAGGATTTGAAATAGCTCAACTGGAATACCATCACCTCCACTAGCTTTGTTCATACTGATGCTTTCTAAGGCCCACTTGACTTCACATTCCAGGATATCTGGCTCTTGGTGAGTGATCATACCATCATGATTATCTTGGTCATGAAGATCTTTTTTGTACAGTTCTTCTGTGTATTCTTGCCACCTCTTCCTAATATCTTCTGCTTCTGTTAGGTCCATACCATTTCTGTCCTTTATGGAGCCCGTCTTTGCATGAAATGTTCCCTTGGTGTCTCTAATTTTGTTAAAGAGACCTCTAGTCTTTCCCGTTCTGTTGTTTTCCTCTATTTCTTTGCACTGATCACTGAGGAAGGCTTTCTTGTCTCTCCTTGCTATTCTTTGGAACTCTGCATTCAGATGCTTATATCTTTCCTTTTCTCCTTTGCTTTTTGCTTCCCTTCCTTTCACAGCTATTTGTAAGGCCTCCTCAGACAGCCATTTTGCTTTTTTGCATTTCTTTTCCACGAGGATGGTCTTGATCCCTGTCTCCTGTACAATGTCATGAACCTCTGTCCATAGTTGATCAGGCACTCTATCAGATCTAATCCCTTAAATCTATTTCTCACTCTCACTGTATAATCATAAGGAATTTGATTTAGGTCATACCTGAATGGTCTAGTGGTTTTCCCTACTTTCTTCAATTTAAGTCTGATTTTGGCAATAAGGTGTTCATGGGCAACTAGCTGGCTTTAAAACTATAGATGCGTGTAAGTTTAGGAGCTTAGGCATCAAGTTGACCCAGGGAAAGTCATTATTTTGGACAGCTCTGTGGGCCCTCATGGTCTTTGGCTGGGAGGGTGATTTCTTTGCTTGATGGTATTTATTCCTTCTTGTAATCAATAGCAGAGAAGGCAATAGCACCCCACTCCAGTATTCTTGCCTGGCAAATCCCATGGACAGAGGAGCCTGGTGGGCTGCCGTCTATGGGATCGCACAGAATCAGACACGACTGAGCAACTTCACTTTCACTTTTCACTTTCATTCATTGGAGAAGGAAATGGCAACCCACTCCAGTGTTCTTGCCTGGAGAATCCCAGGGACAGGGGAGCCTGGTGGGCTGCCATCTCTGGGATCACACAGTGTCGGACATGACTGAAGCAACTTAGCAGCAGCAGCAGCAATAGTCAATAGACAAACAAGGTTGGGCTGGTTGTGTTTGTTTGAAACTCTAGCCTTGCTCAAACACCACTATCCATCAAAGATCAGTGGAGTACTCTATGGAGCACTGGAATGTAACATTGTGTGGATGGTGGCATTTCACCTTTTGCTCAAATTTTTTATTTCTTAAACCAGAATACAAATGTAAATCAGTCTGTGGATAGTTTTTGGACTTTTTGAAAGCACTACGAAAGTAATTACAGATTGTGTGTGTGTGTGTGTGTGTGTTAAGGAAAACTATCATGAACAGAAAGATCGTTGATGGGAAATTTCTCATCTTCTTCCTTTTTGTGTTCTCCATCTCCAGGACTATGCCAGGCCCCCAGAGACCCCTTAAACCAGGCCTCGATGATATAATGAAACAGAATGAGTGAATGAGCAACTCATGAGAGAGGTTCTTAATGTAGCTACCAGGATAACAGCTCTTTCAAATCATCAATATTGTTTTTTCACTGTATCTTGACAATTTTTCTAATTTATATTCTTAAGGATATATTTAAACCTACCAGAAATATATTCATAAATATGTTTCTGAGAGTCCTTTGCCTCTAGTTAGTTCTTCTGTCTATATTCTCTGGTAAATAGTAAACAAAACAATTATTTACCTGTACTCAACTATTGATGCCTAACTAGTTCTACTAATGTGATTTGTTCAAACTTTTACTATAAAGGTGAATGAATGAGAATAATACAACAAAATTTTCCATATTCACATGACATTTTAAAGTTCCTTTGATATTGAATTTTCTCCATTTTTGGTAAAAACTGCTTTACTCCATGTTAAGAATTCTGTAATAGTTTATTCTCAATTGCAGAGAATTATCCTACTACTTAAATTTTTTTTACCTTCAGATATAAATGAATCTCTAAAGCTGGCAAATAAATAATTTAAAGGTCCTGTATGAATATTTAAGTAACTTTTTCTCCCTTTGTCTCTTTTCCTGCTATTTCGTCTCTTTCACAAACACCTAATTTGCCTTGATTTGAACTAAGCAGGCAGCATGATTTTTGGTACGAACTTTGGTTTTAATTTTTCCATCAGCATTTCTAGAACTTTAGAGCATTGCTTCACTGCATTGCAGGTTTTGAACATGACTCTTATTGTAGCCAGATTTTCGTATCATGCTGTCCAATTCTAGAATTCTGTGAATAAAAAAAATGCTAATTGTGTTCTGGCTATGAAGTAGTAAGTAATAGTAAGAAGGCAAAAGAGAACCCTAAATTTTACATAATATCACTTTTAGCCCTCATATTTACCACAGAATGCTGATAAGTTGATATATTTACCCTACATGTAGGTATTAATTATTACTTACAAGTTTGTACTCTCATTTAGCTGAAATGTTGATAAGTTGATGACAGTTCAGAAATAGGTCATTGCTGCCAGGAGAGAAAGCTTTTTTTTTTTTTTCCAAAGAAATTCTCTAAGAAACACTTTTATCTCAAACCCATTATTGAATGGGCACAGCTGCAAAACCTCAACACTCACAAGGGGCTATGCTCATTACTCCATTTCTCAAATGTCACTCATAGAGCTCCCCACACAGAGAATGTACCGTAATGACTCCCGTCTTCCTGAAATAGGTACTTTGTGCAAACAGTGGAGCAGGTGTACTTAGGCCAATGAGATGACAAAGTACAAGGAAGGTGCCCTGTTCAAGGATGGGCTGATTTGCACACAGGGAATTGATGCCACTTAGGAGTGCACACTGGTTGAGCTAATCCAATTGTTGTTTCTCCTTGAAAAGATTCAGTAAAATTGGTGGAAAGGGTGAGGGCTTTGTAAGAGCTCTTGGACAGAGTGTCCTCACACTTAAGTAATGGGCAGAGCAAGTGGAAGCCATAGCAACATCTGCTCCTGCAAACCATGCTCTAGTTTTCTTTCGTTTTGTTAATTGGTCCTGTAGAGAAAATGTATTTTGTTTAAAATGAACGCTATCATTTCTTCGTAAACTATTGCAGGAGCCTCCTGTTTCCACTCTCATGTCTGTGATCCTTTCCCCACATACATAGAGGACCTGTTACTCTTTTTCATTTTTTAAATCTGTCTGATCACTGACACTGCAAACCATAGTATTTTAAATTGCTATCTTAGTCCTAAGGCTCTGCAGACTTCTGCCTCCTTCTGATTTCTCTGACTTCATCTTATACAACTCTGAGCCATGCTCACTGTCATCTAGATACCTTGGCCCCCTATATTTTTCTCCAAGAATTCAAACTTGTTTCTGCCTCAGTCTTGTTTTTTCTATTCCTGAAGTAAGCTACCTCCCCACTGAATACCCCTCAACAGTTCTTTGCTTTGGTGATTCCTCATAATTCAAATCTCAGCTCAAACTTCTCTTTCTTAGATATGCCTTTAAATTAGCATATCTTCTTCTATTCTACTCATTTTAAATTTGCATATCTTGTTCACCATTGTAATACTTTTATTTTCTCCATTTCTCTTACAGGTAACAGAGATTACATTTTTATTTATTGTTTCCTCTTTGCTTTTAGGTTTCTCTAACAAGAATGTATACTCTGTGTGAGCAGAGTACACGTCTGTGATTCAGGATGGTACCCCAGCATTGAGGACAGTGCCTGACATACAGAGGCCCTCAATAGATGTTTGCTAAATATGTAACTGAGTAACTCAATTGTGGATAAATAAATGTAGTGACTTTCAGTAACCACATTCTGTGAGTAGTACAGAATTTTCCCCATGCCAGTCAACAACTCTGGTATGCCCAAGATATCATTTGTTTAAGACAGCCTAAAGTCATTTCTTGGTTTTTATTAGGAAAAATTTATAGAAAACAAAAATGAACGATTCATTTATTATTCAAAATAAACTCATAATTCAATGCCAAAAGGAATATAGAGATCCTACCTTTTGTCTCCATAGATAATTGTTAACAGTTCTTAGAAATGTCTTGAAGAATAGTAGCACTGCAGACCAAAGGTCAGTGTGGGCAGTAGTTCCAGACAGATAATGCAGGAAGTTCAGTTCAGTTCAGTCGCTCAGTCGTGTCCAACTCTTTGCAACCCCATGAATCGCAGCACGCCAGGCCTCCCTGTCCATCACCAACTCCCGGACTTCACTCAGACTCACGTCCATCGAGTCAGTGATGCCATCCAGCCATCTCATCTTCTGTCATCCCCTTCTCCTGCCCCCAATCCCTCCCAGCATCAGAGTCTTTTCCAGTGAGTCAACTCTTCGCATGAGGTGGCCAAAGTACTGGAGTTTCAGCTTTAGCATCATTCCTTCCAAAGAACACCCAGGGCTGATCTCCTTCAGAATGGACTGGTTGGATCTCCTTGCAGTCCAAGGGACCCTCAAGAGTCTTCTCCAACACCACAGTTCAAAAGCATCAATTCTTCGGCGCTCAGCCTTCTTCACAGTCCAACTCTCACATCCATACATGACCACTGGAAAAACCATAGCCTTGACTAGACGGATCTTAGTTGGCAAAATAATGTCTCTGCTTTTGAATATGCTATCTAGGTTGGTCATAACTTTTCTTCCAAGGAGTAAGAGTCTTTTAATTTCATGGCTGCAATCACCATCTGCAGTGATTTTGGAGCCCCCCCAAAAAAGTCTGACACTGTTTTCACTGTTTTCCCATCTATTTCCCATGAAGTGATCGGACCGGATGCAAAAAGGGCAGTTTGGAGATTTCAGGAATCTGAAAAATGCTGTGGAATGATGGTGAGTTTGGAAAGGTGGAGAGAAAGTAATTTGAAGAGACTGTTAGGACCAGTCACAAACTTGGCATCTAATTTCATAAGAAATACCAAGGCTACAGAACTGTGTTGGCCAAAGCAGTGTTGTGCAGAGCAGAGGTGGAAGTGAGGAGCAGGAGATGTACAGAACATGGGTGAAACTTGATAGAGCATTACAGAGTAGTTCTCTGAACAGCTGAGGGGGTCGGTGCTGGACTGGGCAAAGTACACCATATAAGCTTGTTGAAAGAAGTCATGCAGAGGATGTGGAAGCCGTTGACCAGAGAGCTGGATCCCTTCCTCTGTCCTTGGACTCTCTGTTCTGCTATCCCCATGCTTGCAGCCGTTTCAAGGATGCAGGCTTGAAAGAACAACATGTTGTTGAGGCCATCTGAATGGTATATGAGAATGGACCCTGGTAAGGCCCCATATAAACTGTAAAGATTCTGGCAAGTAGGTTTTCAAGCATGAGTTAAACCATTTCACCTGTCTTCACTAATCAAGGTTGTCTTAAGACTTGCATGCCCTCCAAGCAGCATTTCACTTGAACAATAAGATGTTTGCTTGAGTTATTTTCCAAGAACTTGGAGTCAGCTGTGACTAGTTTCAGCTGAGCAGGCTTAGACTAAATAGGACCACAAACCCTTCAACTGGGCATGCGTGAAAGTCTTCCATGCCCTTTTGATTTTGGACGGCTGCAAACCCCCTCAGAATTTGCAGATGCCTGGAGCCTAGTTAAACCTGAGCTGAAAGACAGTGACCACACTTTTTCTCAAGTCCCCTTTCCCCTTTCCTGAGGGTCTCACACCGCGCTGCTTCTCTCCTCTTTAGCCTATAAACACCTTGCCTTCAGGGAGGCAGGTTCGAGATCTGTTCTCCCATTTCTTCCCTTGCGTGTTTTGCAAATGAACCCTGTCTTTGCTGCAAACCTCTACATCTCAGCGTTTTGGCTTGCGAGATGTCAAGCAAGAGGACCCTGGTTGAGTCGCTGGTTCAGCGATCTCCTTAGCTTTTAGCTGCACAAAGAAGAACCTGGTAAGTTCCCTTGCTTATGAAAATGACCACCATTGACCAACCCGGAGTGGGCTATGATCTCTACTTGCCCTCCAAGGCAGGATTCAGGAGTTTCAGGGGTATTTCTACAGATGGTGTAACTTTGGTCAAATAGTTTAACCCATGTGAGCTCTGGTTTCTTGGGCAAGGCTGCCTAAAACTGGTTCCAGGTATCACTGTTTGTACATTTTGTAGAGGTTTTGATAGAGAAATACCTAGGATATGAGTCATATGTTATATTGCTATTTTAAATCACTCATGATAGCTGTGTAAAGAAAATATTGACATTGCTTGCTAGAGTTGTGTTGTGAATGAGCTGTGGAGGAAATTGGCTGGGATGTTAGAGTAGGCACTTGCAGAAACTGCTCAAGCAGAAGGATGGTTGAGGTTATCCACAGTAGCAGGGGAAATTTTGGCCCTCTGTGCATAACCAAGGTAATTAAAAACCCTCTTTCTGCCTGGTAGCTCAGGTATTTCTTGAGTCCTGGTGGACATCTGTGGAAGGTGTTCTGTTCTTAAAGAGGGGTGGAAAGTGTGTAGTGGCTGCTATACTCTGGCAGCATCACAAAGCCCTTTAATTTGCTTCCTTACATGAAATATTGGATGAACAATAGCTATTTTTTATGGGGCATTTAGAAACACCAGCTGCTCTTCTCAGAATGTATGAATTCATTTGCCCTCACAAGAATCTTATGAGGTAGTTATTATTAACTACTCCATTTTGCAGGTGAGAAAACTGATCTGTAGAGAGATTAAATAGCTCATGTGAGGTTACATATTGCACATTTGCTAGAGCTGGAATTCATTCCCAAGCATTATGGTTTCGGTAGGCTGTTTGACCATTCTGTGTTAAGACCACCCTATTTTAGTACATTTAGAAGATTTTAAGAGGTACCAGGAACATTTGGGGACTTGATTAGCATACAGATAAATGGGCCCCAACCTAAAGGAAATATTTTTTCCCCAGTATCTGCAGGTGTCCTTGGTTTTCAGGAGATTTTAATGAATATCCAATTAAGGACCATTGCTTTTGTCTGTGAGTCAAATTGCCTTGAAATGAAACATATTCCTTTCCATAAAATAGTAATGATAATGAAGTTTAGTCAGGACTGGATTGAGAAACTAATGGGAGAACTTGTATGAAAACAGTTGGAAAATCAATGACTTTCAGATTGCCCAGAAACACCTAAGTGGGTAATTATAATGGAATCCCCTGTCCTCACCTGTAACTACCTGATAAACGGTATCATTTGATAAAGAAAGCAGTGCAATTGTGTGACACACAGTGGCTTAGTGAAAATGTCATGTATACAGTTTATACTTTGTAGTACATTGAATATCACCTAAATTTTGGGGCCACAATGTCTCCTCAGAAAAGTGCAGGTGGAAATTCTTTTGCAGCCCTCCATAAAGATCAAAGGAGAGGGCACCTCTGTGGCGCTTGAAGGTGTGCATCACACATTAGTTGCTTTCCTTTAGAAGTGAGCAGAAATCCCCCATGACTTTAAAGTCCAGAGCATTTGTTTTCAGTGATAAAATATGCATTAGTTTTTATTCTCCTGCTGTTATAATATTCAGTCATTATAATCTTACAAAAAAGAAATTTTCTTGTATTGACTTTAATGGTTATCTCTCAAACTGCCAGATGGTTCCATCAACAACTTAAGAAATTTATGAAATTAATCCCTTCTAAACTTCACATTTAATTCTGTTTCAGTGGCTTCAAACCACAGCTTTCATTTGAATTCTGAGAAAATTGGAGAATGATTTTCCTCATAAACTCCAAAATGCTGTTTTGCTCGCTTCCTTTGAGCAATGCCTGATATAACTACAAAGGGATAAACAAGTCTGGCACACAATTTTGCGTTAGGCTCCAAGAGGTTTCATTTTTCTTCATAATCCTAATGAAACAAACTTGAGACTAGCAGTGAGTTGGGTGGGGAGAGTGGGACTTTTCTATTAGGTATTGTATTTGTTTCTTTGTATTTCAGTTGGATTCATCAACTAAGAATTAAGAAGAGGTTAGGAAAATTCACATTTCCCCAGGGCCAGCCATCCCACCATGGCATCATCACAAAAGTCATTTCGGTTTCACCTCAATTAGGTCAAGGAATTGAAGTCTGAACTACAGTGGCCCAAGAGAAATGCTCAGGTCTAAGGCAGACCCAGGACCCTTGCCATTTTGACTCCTATAGGCCCTCAGCAGGGAAGGATTTTTCATCATGAATTATTACATGAGTTTTCCTAAAGGGGCTCATTCCTTTTTTAAAAATATATTTTAAATAAATGGCTCATGGTCATCATCAGCTTCTCTGTTTACTTAGGAGAAATATTGCTTCTTACTCTGGACTTGGAGAATGTAGACTGAGTTCCATTTTTAACTGTATGACTTATTACCTATGGAACCTTGTCAAGCAGCCTCCCTTCTTTCAACTGTTACACGCCATATAATTCAGTGTTTTCTTAAGAATTAAAATTTGTCACAGGCAGAACAAATGTTAATTTTTAACTTGATATCTGGAATCCGAGAATCCTTACTGAAGAGTGGCAAGTTAACTGAGAAATGACTTATGCAGGAATTCTGAATGGTACTTCAGTTGATATGTAAACCAAATCAATCACTAGGGCCGAATGGGTAGTTGTAGCGCACTGAGTAATTGATCAGTTACTGAATAGAATTGTCAGTATGAGGCACAATTATAAACCCAGTGCTTAGTGGATTGGCCATTCATTTGCATTGTCTTCCCACCACAGTCCCTGCAGTGGCTCTTCTAAACCTTCTCATTCAAGCCCGTTCCCTCCTGCTTTTTTCTGAACAGTCACTGCAGTGTTCAATCAACGGGCCTAATGACTGCCATACAAAGCATAGGCATCCTGCTTTCACGGATCATGTTTAAGGCCTCTCATCTTCTGTCTCTTCATCAGCTCATCATTTTCTCCTTTTTCAAATATTTTCTTCGTGAAGAAGTCTTTGAACTCTAGATTTGCTGTTCCTCCAATCAAATGAATCCCTTCCCTAAATTATATAAATCACCACTAATATTCCTTTACAAGACTTGACTTAACCTGTTCTCATGACATAGAAATTGACATTTTTGTTGACTAAGTATACTGTTTTAGACTTTATATATCTTTGATAGGATCTGGGTCTAAGTTATATTTTTATAGTGCCCTATCCACATTAAATGCTATGTTTGTTGAAACTATTCTCAACAAGGGACTTGACTTTACACAGTCTATTGTAGGTGTTCATTAAAATGGATGATTAAATCAAGGACACTTTGGGATTTTATTTTATTTTTTTTTACTTTACAATACTGTATTGGTTTTGCCATACATCAACATGAATCCACCATGGGTGTACACGTGTTCCCCATCCTGAACCCCCTTCCCACCTCCCTCCCCGTACCATCCCTCTGGGTCATCCCAGTGCACCAGCCCCAAGCATCCAGTATCCTGCATCGAACCTGGACTGGTGATTCGTTTCTTATATGATATTATACATGTTTCAATGCCCTTCTCCCAAATCATCCCACCCTCTCCCTCTCCCACAGAGTCCAAAAGACTGTTCTATACATCTGTGTCTCTTTTGCTGTCTCACATACAGGGTTATCATTACCATCTTTCTAAATTTCATATATATGTGTTAGTATACTGTATTGGTGTTTTTCTTTCTGGCTTATTTCACTCTGTATAATAGGCTCCAGTTTCATCCACCTCATTAGAACTGATTCAAATGTATTCTTTTTCATGGCTGAGTAATACTCCATTGTGTATACGTGCAACAGCTGGTTCCAAATAGGAAAAGGAGTACGTCAAGGCTGTCTATTGTCACCCTGCTTATTTAACTTATATGCAGAGCATGTCATGAGAAATGCTGGGCTGGAAGAAGCACAAGCTAGAATCAAGATTGCCAGGAGAAATATCAATAACCTCAGATATGCAGATGACAGCACCCTTATGGCAGAAAGTGAAGAGGAACTAAAAAGCCTCTTGATGAAAGTGGAAGTGGAGAGTGAAAAAGTTGGCTTAAAGCTCAACATTCAGAAAATGAAGATCATGGTATCCGGTCCCATCACTTCATGGGAAGTAGATGGGTAAACAGTGGAAACAGTGTCAGACTTTATTTTTGGGGGCTCCAAAATCACTGCAGATGGTGACTGCAGCCATGAAATTAAAAGATGCTTACTCCTTGGAAGAAAAGTTATGACCAACCTAGACAGCATATCCAAAAGCAGAGACATTACTTTGCCAACAAATGTCCATCTAGTCAAGGCTATGGTTTTTCCTGTGGTCATGTACGGATATGAGAGTTGGACTGTGAAGAAGCTGAGTGCTGAAGAATTGATGCGTTTGAAGTGTGGTGTTGGAGAAGACTCTTGAGAGTCCCTTGGACTGCAAGGAGATCCAACCAGTCCATTCTGAAGGAGATCAGCCCTGGGTGTTCTTTGGAAGGAATGATGCTGAAGCTGAAACTCCAGTACTTTGGCCACCTCATGCAAAGTGTTGAGTCACTGAAAAAGACTCTGATGCTGGGAGGAATTGGGGGCAGGAGGAGAAGGGGATGACAGAGGATGAGATGCTGGATGGCATCACTGACTTAATGGGGATGAGTCTGAGTGAACTCTGGGAGTTGGTGATGGACAGGGAGGCCTGGCATGCTGCAATTCATGGGGTCACAAAGAGTTGCACACGACTGAGTGACTGAACTGAACTGAACCACAGCTTTCTTATCCATTCATCTTCTGATGGACAAAAAATTGAAAGCATTTCCCCTAAAGTCAGGAACAAAACAAGGGTGCCCACTTTCACCACTACTATTCAACATAGTTTTGGAAGTTTTGGCCACAGCAATCAGAGCAGAAAAAGAAATAAAAGGAATCAAGGGCACTTTGAAGCAGTTTTAAAAATCAAGGCTATAAGTACAGTAATGAGAAAAGCGGAGTTCTTTGCTGTAAAATATTTGTTTCTTTGCAATTTACTCTTGTATTTTGCAATGCATCAATGTGATCAGGAAGCTGCAAGAAGAAATGCGTATAGTAGGTCTAGTGAACTTTCTTTACCAAAATGGTTCAAAGATACCACAAAATATGCAAGTGCTGATATGAGCTGGCTAAGTATTTACCGTTTCCACTGTAAGTCCTGTCCTTAAGAATGTTCTGGTTCCCCAGCTAATCTTAACACTCTACTGTTGGCATTCTTCATGGAAGGAATGCAGAAATTTGGAGAAAGAAGTGAAATTCAACATGACACTTGATTCACTGTCCTCTGCAACATGGGCCTGGATATTTTCTCATTCTATGCTGATTTCCACCTTATTGCTTCTTTTTTTCTGGCCTCGGCTAACTCCCAAGAAAGAAATAGGACATATTTTATTATCTATGATATATACATAATCTATGCATAGTAACAAGCATATTTCAGGCTCTGTTGAATGTCTTTAAAATTGAGGAAAATACCAGGTTGTAGTAAACTTTCATAATCACCTAACATCTTTCATGTAGTAAAGCAGGAATAAAGTAAGCAGATGAAGCTCTTAGAACTGTAAAGGAATATGCTAATGGAATGAACTGTGAACTGTGTCATAATGGAAGATAGATAGTCAAATCAGATGCTTTTTTGTTGTTGTTGTTCTTTGAAATCTTTTAATTTATTTATTTTTTTTTACTTTACAGTATTGTATTGGTTTTGCCAGACTTCAGCATGAATCTGCTACGGGTATACACGTGTTCCCAATCCTGAACCCCCCCTCCCAACTTCCCTCCTGATACTATCCCTCTGGGTCATCCCAGTGCACCAGCCCCAAGCATCCTGTATCCTGCATTGAACCTAGACTGGTGATTCGTTTCTTATATATTATACATGTTTCAATGCTATTCTCCCAAATCATCCCACCCTCTCCCTCTCCCACAGAGTCCAAAGGACTTTTTTTAATAAGAAAAAAAAAAAAAGGATTTGGACAAAAGGATCAATAGGAAGTGGCATTAGTAGAGATGCCTCTGTAAGAACAAGGAGTCTAATTTAGCAATGATGAGACAGAATTCAGTAGACAGAATGGGAACTGATTCAGAAGACATCGGTGTTTATTTGAAGGAAGGTGGGCTAGTTATCTGAAAGGAAAAACTATTTTTTCCTAACGTAGAATAGTGCATTAAATGAGTGACCTAAGATTGCTCTACGCCTCTGCCTCTGTTCCCTTCCCTCTTCTCAACAACATATTGGCCCTACCTGCGAGGAACTTGTAAAATCTATCTCACCACCGTTAAAAGAGTCAACCAAATGACTCCAGTTTGTGAAGAACATCCTTAGGTATGAGTGGCATAACCTTCGCTAAACTACCCATCCCTTCTTTTACCTTTGGTTCTCCATAAAACCCCTTATGGCTGGGAGGATTTGGGGAATGGCTTGTTCAGTCAAAGAACCAGTTATTCAGTTAACCCTGGTAATTGTCATCTTATCAGTATTTAGTGATAATAATAATCGTATTTATTAAGTAGTAGTTCTTTTTCAGTAATTATAAAGTAGAGGCTTGTAGCCCATTTCTTTTCACGTCTGTTTTTGTGTTCCTTCAAACTTGGTTTCTCCACTCTTTATCTTAAACTTAGATGTAATTTAGCCAGTAAATGAATCTAATTTTGACATGCAAACCAGTCTGAATTCTGAAACATGAGCTGAGTGATTTAGATTGAACAGAAAGGAGAATTTTATTTTATTTTTTTAGTGAAAAAAACTTCTGCAACTATCATACCCACCAATTGAATGGCTCCCTATTCAGCAGGTTATAAACAAACATTACTTTAATTAGAAAATTACCATGATTTCCAGTTACAAATTGGACTCAGATTTGCATATTTGTCCTGCAAACATTTTTTTTTCAGTTTGAATTCTGAACAGTTAGCCATTCCTTAAGAGTTTGATTCTTTGAACAACTGCGTGATACAATTTCCCCTTCCTCTTCAAAGAAATTTTTAAAAAAGTGAAATAGAATTGATTTAATGGTGAGTGACTCTTTCGTACTAGTAACAAATGAAAGGTTCTGAAAATGTACCTCCTCAATCTTTTGCTTACTTCCAAAAAAATGTACCTGATATGTACATATGCTATTGTGTGTTGGCAAAGGTGATTTATGTATAAGCCAGGAGAAAAGCTGTCAGAAATTGCTGTCATAGTGTTCTTGTTCTAAACAGTTGGAGTTGACAGTGTCTCATAAGATCCATAACTGGACATACAACTGTTAATCAAAAGAAAGAATTTACTGGACTCTGGTCATCCTGCAGTGAAACAAACAAACAAAAAATTAAATCTCTTTTGTTTTCCTGTGTTTATTCAGCTTGTAGTGAAAGAATGGGAAGAGAGATTGCTTGTTAGTACACTGTGCATGAAAAGTCAATTTTTCTTTTGCAGGCAAATGGGAAGTAAATCAGTTTGTGTCACTTCACTTAGAGTGAGGAAACTATTAAAACAACACTGTCAATACCACAGCATACATTCCAGTTCCATCAATTCTTGATGTCACTTTGGATAATATGTTATTGTAGGGTAGTCCAAAATAAAGTGATGTCTGTACCTCATTGCTTTGCTTTGAATTGTGGAAGATTTGAAAATAGTGGCATGTTGAGTTAGGATACCACACTGCTAAGTATGGTGTATGATAATAAAACCTTGCCCTACTTTAAACTATTAGTTTAAAGCTTATTAACAACAACAGTTGTTTACTTTCAGTATTAAGATTATAATTCAAGTGTATTTTTGCATTTGTGGTTATAATTTTACTAGCTATCATTATTTTCTTATAAAGGAGATAATAACCTAGTAATATTTTAAAAAAACAAACTGCTTTCAGGTAGATTGTCTCATATTAGGCTTTCTACTTACCCAGTGTGTCTTTGATGGGGGCATTGGCTTGAGTTCTAATTACTTCACATGTGTTTAGTGTTGCCAAGAGGCCCTGAACTCCACCACTACCCATTTTATGACCTTTTAAGAAATAATTGTCTTTTTCAATCACACTCAAATAAACATTTTTGGTACTCAGTACAACCTGATTCTGATTATGTAGCATGCAAAATTCAAGGGATCAAATCACCAGCAATTCACTTCCCCAAGTTGCTTTCTAAAATCAGCTTTTAAATAGATTTATGTTGCCTGTGGATATAAAGCAGTAGAGTAAAACTAAACCTTCCTGATTTCCAAATCAGCATTTAAAGAGCTATAATTCATATTTAATGAAGAAAAACAGCTAAATAAGCATCCACAAGCATTTAACTAGAGACTTCATGCTCATAAAGTTTTTATCCCTTGCTAAAAGCCCCTTTACTGTATCTTTTTATTATACTTTGATATAAAACGCTAAAAGGAAGTTGAATATTGTTAGACTGCTATTAAATTATAAGAGAACAAATATTAGGAATAAATTTCAACTCAGTTAACCAGGACAAGATTGGCAGTTTTCCTAACTTGTACTTCAACATTTAAGTTCTCAAAGAGAGAAAATGTTTTATAGCCAACAGAACTTGAAACAATATTGAGGCTAGATGTCTCTGACCTTTTGTGTAAGAATAAAGCACTTTCTATTTCAAGGTTGGACATCCTGTTTATAAATAGGTACATTTGTGGTGAAAACTGACTTTGTTTTACCTGTGAAATTGGGTTTGGCGATTTCCCCTGAAATAAAGATGGGCTATTGAGAGCCGCTGCCTGAAGGCAAAATATAAAATTGATAGCATAGTATACGTGTATTTGGGGGTTTCTTGTTTCTCAAGTATACCTGCTTCAAATATTTGTCATTGAAAAACATCCTATCTCAAAGTCAAAACCAAGATCAGGACTAGCTGAAATGAAAGAATACAGTGTTTGAAAACTAGCTGATTCCCTAAGACATTGTTTCCTTGGTTTCAGGCCTCAATTTTGCTTCACATTTTGTCTTATTTTCTAAAGCAAACTAGTATTGAAGAGGAATGATGAGACATGTTTAGCGAGTATAAATGATCAAGAATGTTACTTTAAATAGACACAGATTTCAGCATTTATATTTGGCCACTGTTTACAACCACACTAAAGAATGAATGTGCCATCCATTCTTCCAGGCCTGACCAATTATTCTGGACAATGAAATTGGCATTCTTGGGCCCGAACAAATTCAGTTGCCTAATCAGCTTCAAGCTCAAAAAGAGTCCTACTAATTTTATAGGCATTTATTGAACTTTAATGATATCTCTAACTCTCTTTAACATATTCATCACATGTGGAAGTTTGTAAGTTTAGTTGTTTTGAAGAACAAGACAGTTAAGGTTTTTGTTTTTTTTTAAATTTCAATCTTATAAAATGTATTTGCCTTTCAAGATAGGACAGCAGGACCATAGCAGACTTCTCTTTTCCTTTCTTTCTGTGGCATAGTTTTGATCAGTGCCCCAAGACTAGACCATCCTGAAGAAATCTCTATAGACTTGGAAATAAAATTTAAGCTGACCTCTGACTCAAAGTCTCATGCAAAGCAAAGATGACTTTAAACTTCTGCACTGAATGGAGCACTGTATTGATCTCTGCAATGAAATATAAGTGGAACCCAATGGACTGCTATTTTAATGCAGCAGAGCAAATTCAATGAATTGTCCAATTCTCTCAGGCCCTTTAGAAAACTACCCAGTGCATGGCTTTAATGGAGAAATGGCACAAGGAAATTGAGCACAGGGTCTCCCAGTACTCATCCATTACGTCCATGACATCTGAATCACTACGGTGAATGACATAGGCCCTCAAGAAAAGAGTTTAAGACTGGAGTGGCATCTGATACTCAAAACATAGGTTATAGGTGCAGAACGACTCATTCTGCCTCTGAAGGACATCTGCATCTACTTGCCTCAGATCTTTGTCACTGAAAAACATCCTATCTCAAACTCAAAACCAAGATCAGGACTAGCTGAAATGAAAGAATACAGTGTTTGAAAACTAGCTGATTCCTTAAGATATTGTTTCCTTGGCTTCAGGCCTCAATTTTGCCCAGTGACCTATTGATTGGCTTATGAAGATGCTCAAATCCCTTAAGTGTCAGAATATTCCATACAGATTATTCTCATACTCTGTCACTGTTGAAAACATACATAGCAAGCTTGAAAGGACAGTTAGCTTTGGGGAGTCACCTTTAGAGTGTCAGGTTAGTATATGTGGGCTTCTGTTAGTTGCTCAGTTCAGTTCAGTCGCTCAGTCATGTCCACCTCTGCAACCCCATGGACTGCAGCCTGCCAGGCTCCTCTGTCATGGGGTTCTCCAGACAAGAATACTGGAGTGGGTAGTCATTCCTTCTCCAGGGGATCTTCCTGACCCAGATATAGAACCCCAGTCTCCGCATTGCAGACAGATTCTTTACCATCTGAGCCCTCAGGCAAGCCCCATACATGGACTTACTCTGCATCTACATTACAGGACGCATCAGCTTAGATGGACCGTTGTGAGGAATGGAATGAGGACAATTCTGATCATCTAACACAAGAGTGCATTATTTTGGTTTAGCATCCCTATGATATAGCATTTTAAAAACAACTAAGATACTATGCTAGTAAAGTAATGCTCAAAATTCTCCAAGCCAGACTTCAGCAATACGTGAACCGTGAACTCCCTGATGTTCAAGCTGGTTTCAGAAAAGGCAGAGGAACCAGAGATCAAATTGCCAACATCTGCTGGATCATGGAAAAAGAAAGAGAGTTCAGAAAAACATCTATTTCTGCTTTATTGACTATGCCAAAGCCTTTGACTGTGTGGATCACAATAAACTGTGGAAAATTCTGAAAGAGATGGGAATACCAGACCACCTGACCTGACTCATGAGAAATCTATATGCAGGTCAGGAAGCAACAGTTAGAACTGGACATGGAACAACAGACTGGTTCCAAATAGGAAAAGGAGTACGTCAAGGCTGTATATTGTCACCCTGCTTATTTAACTTCTATCAGAGTACATCATGAGAAATGCTGGGCTGGAAGAAGCACAAGCTGGAATCAAGATTGCTGGGAGAAATATCAATAACCTCAGATATGCAGATGATACCACCCTTATGGCAGAAAGGGAAGAGGAACTAAAGAGCCTCTTGATGAAAGTGAAGGAGGAGAGTGAAAAAGTTGGCTTAAAGTTCAGCATTCAGAAAATGAAGATCATGGCATCTGGCCCCATCACTTCATGGGAAATAGATGGGGAAACAGTGGAAACAGTGTCAGACTTTATTATTTTGGGTTCCAAAATCACTGCACATGGCGATTGCAGCCATGAAATTAAAAGACGCTTACTCCTTGGAAGGAAAGTTATGACCAATCTAGATAGCATATTCAAAAGCAGGGACATTACTTTGCCAACAAATGTCTGTCTAGTCAAGCCTATGGTTTTTCCAGTGGTCATGTATGGATGTGAGAGTTGGACTGTGAAGAAAGCTGAGCACTGAAGAATTGATGCTTTTGAACTGTGATGTTGGAGAAGACTCTTGAGAGTCCCTTGGACTGCAAGGAAATCCAACCAGTCCATTCTAAAGGAGATCAGCCCTGGGATTTCTTTGGAAGGACTGATGCTAAAGCTGAAACTCCAGTTCTTTGGCCACCTCATGTGAAGAGTTGACTCACTGGAAAAGACCCTGATGCTGGGAGGGATTGGGGACAGGAGGAGAAGGGGACGACCCAGGATGAGATGGCTGGATGGCATCACCGACTTGATGGACATGAGTTTGGATGAACTCTGGGAGCTGGTGATGGACAGGGAGGCCTGGGGTACTGTGATTCTTGGGGTCTCAAAGAGTCAGACACGACTGAGTGACTGAACTGAACTCAACACATTCTTTTGTCATATATGTTAAATTATCAGTCTGTGGTTTGGAAAGTGTCATTTCTCAAAGGTTTTGTTTTCTGTATTTTACCTAGGATAATCTTGAAATGGGTGGGCACCATGACTCAGCATTTGGGAAGAGAAGCCAAGTAAAATGCTGGCTATGGGAGTTAAGAGAGGTGGTTGGAGACCAGAGTTGACATTTGTATAGCTGAACTCATGTAACGGAGGCAAAGAACTTACTGGATATTCTTCTGTAACCACTTGAAACCATATAGAACTTTCTCCCACAAACAGTATGGTGGTAGAACATATTAATAGGTGATTGATAGTTCAGGTAAGGTGAGTAAACTATGTGATTAAGGTGATGGTTACAGAGATACATTAACTTTTAAGGTCATTAAGCTTTCACGTGATACTTTTCAGTTGAAATTTACTAGTAACCTCTAAAAATGGGTGATCTTTTAAATGTCTTTTTAAAGAGAGATTTACTCAAGCCCACCCAGTGGAGCTTGATTAAGTGTGTGGTCTGTAAATATTAACTTTTTGGATCCCATATCCTGGGATAACAGCATTAAAAATTAGCAGATAACTGGAGATGGTGCCTTTGGCTACTAATATTGTGTCTCTCTGGTATGTGTTTAGGAGTTATTCTCCAGAGCTATTCTGACTTTAGCTTAAAAAATTCAGTTCCCTCCTGGGAACATTGTTTATTTACTTTCACTGTGTCATCCATTATTCCAAGGACTTTAGAACCATTAGGGAGATGGATATTGCATGTTCTTCTATGGCAAAGAAATTCATTCTAATCGAGGGGATGTCACTTTTTATTCTGTTCATTGAAGGCTGGAATGTTCAACCAACTTCACTGACAGCTTTCGCAAGCGCATCATTTAAGATAATGGATAAAATGCAACATTTTATTGAAGGAGGATTCATTTTTTAGTGTAGCATGAATGTACTACATCGTTCGTGTTTGCAATACAAATGTGTGGTCAAGGGAGGGGATATATAATGATGTTTTTATGTTCACTCTTTAGTAAATTTTAAACTTTTTTCTTTTCCTCCTTAGTAGTGCAAACATGGAAGAGGACTTTTTTTTTTTAAATTGGGGTATAGTTGCTTTACAGTACTGTGTTGATTTCTGCTGTACAACAATGTGAATCAGCTATATGTATACATATGTTCCCTCTCTCTTGGACCTCCCTCCCACTCAACCCCCACCCACCCATCTATTTTGATCACAGCATGGAATCCAGGAAAAACCTTGGATAGCTAAAGTATGTACCATACAGGGGTATTGTGAGGATTAAACACTGCAAAGATTGGGACAGTGCTTTTAAAAAATTGTGAAGCACTTCATAAATGCTAGGTATAGCAATGGTTATTTGCAGGCCAAGTACACCATGCTGGCTTTTGCCCCAACTTTTGAAGAGGTCACTTGCCATGACAGAGTGTGAATGAGGACCCTGAGGGTGAAGATGAAGGACAAAAACCTAGGACAAGAGAAGTATATCTGCTAATATCATTATGCTTAGAGGAGGAAGAATCTCCTTTTGCTGGGGGGCAGGGGGGCAGCTAGTAGAGTTGCTTTGACACCTGTATAGACAATCTTTTTTTGCTTAGACAGCTATATAGACTCTTCATCACCGCATGGAGCCAAGAACTGAATACGTGTTTAAATTTGCCTCATTTGTTGTGCCCTTCTTTCATGCTATTGAGTCAGCATGATGCAAAGGAAATGGCCTGCATGTCCAGAGAATTGAGTGTGAGTTGCCACAGCTGTGTGAAGCACTATATCAGTGGCACTGGAAAAGCTGCTTATTTTTTCATCTAAGAAGAGGTATTTAAGGAAATTCGTTTTTACAAAGTTGAAAAATATATATAGCAATTAAGATGATCTTAGTACTATGTGCAATATAGGTGTTCATTTATTTCAGTGTATATTACAATAAATATAATTAGTCTATAAAGCATATAACTTTGTGAATATCACTGCTAAGTGAAAATAAGTAAGAAATTGAACTGTTTAGTAAATAATAGTACTAAGGGGATACAGATATGGCATAAATTACAAAGAGAGGACATTTGAGAAATGCTGGGCTAGGTTATCTGTAATTTCATCTTAAATCCTAATACTTAAAGTATATAGCTTCTTAAGGGAGACACCAAGGTCAGTGGCAACCATCACAAGGGTATCTCTCTGTTTCTACAGGTTTCTGGACCAGATTAGGCCACAGGTGCTCATCTGTATAGCATCAGTCACTGCAGAAATTGCGGGATGCTCTTTGAGACAGGATAAGAAAGAGGAAAGTTGAATCTAGTGCTAGGCCAGAGCAGTGGCACACTTCAAGGGTACAGAGAATTCAAGGGCTGCTGACCCTCCCTGGCCAATTTGTCGCATATTTTCCATTGCATTATCTCTGCATACAAGGCTGCCTGTGTCATTTCACTCCTCCACTGGGTTCTCAAAAGTCCAACCATTCCATTCTGGAAGAAGGGATATGTAAAGGCTGCTTAATGACATCTTCCTTTGCTGCTTTCTTGTGCTATTCTAATAGCCAAATATTTTAGGAAGTCTCTATTTGCAGAAGAGAATTCTTAAACCTTTTGGGGTACCACTTATAGGAGGATTTTGACCAACCATGAGACTGTTACAGGCTGTCTTGAGCATCTGATCATACTGCTTTATTATTTGGTGATGAGAAAGCAGTGAGACCCTTGTCTCCTGCTGAATCTGTGAAAGAAATGAGAAAGACACACACTGGTTGCAGTCTATTCATCAATACTAATCAAGTATTTTATAGAACTCTTACCAAAAGTAACAAAGTTACTTGTATCCAATACTTTTTGAAACATGGAATTGAATAACTCCTTGTTTTGCTCTTTTTTATTGGATCCATCAGGCCCATTAGTAGCCATTAAGGCTTCAGGTTCTAGTTCAAAATTGCCCCTTTAATATTCCTCAGATGAGACACAGGCAGAACAAAAAGTGAGAAAAGATGTATGCTTTTCTCAGAATTAGAGCAGAAGATCTGCCAGTGACCTCTGGTTAGGCTAGTGGTAAGAGGGTGAGCATGGTACCCAGCAGTTTAGATACTCTGCTTGTCGGCAGTCAGATAACCTGCCAAGAATAGAGTGGGGTTAGTAATTTCTTTTGGTTTTGAGAAAAGATGGCAAATGTTTTTGTTTTCAAGGAAAGCTCTTTCACAGACTGACACATTAAGTTATGGCCTTTATCCATTTGAAACCCAACAATGCAGGAAAGATTGTATAGTGTGGTTAAAGAGAACACAGTCAAGTTGCTGTGCTTAGTTGCTCAGTCGTGTCCAACTCTTTCTGGCCCCAAGGACTGTAGCCCACCAGGCTTCTCTGTCCATGGGGATTCTCCATGCAAGAATAGTGGAGTGGGTACCCATGCCCTCCTCCAGGAGATCTTCCCAACCTGGGGATTGATCTGAGGTCTCCAGCATTGCAGGCAGATTCTTTACCTTCTGAGCCACCAGGGAAACCCAGGAATACTAGAGTGGGTAGCCTATCCCTTCTCCAGAGGATCTTCCTGACCCAGAAATCAAACCAAGGTCTTCTGCATTGCAGGTGGATTCTTTACTAGCTGAGCTACCAGGGAAGCCCCTAATCAAATTGACCTTCCTTCAAATCTTGGCTCTGCTAGTCAATAGTCATGTAGCCTGGGTTATGTGTATCTCCTTGAGGCCCTTGTAAGGTGAATATGATAAAAGTATATAACTCGGACGTTTGTGATGAGAATCAATGAGGAATTAGATACCTCTTACATGCTATTTTGAATCTTATTAATTTCATTTCTTACTCCAGCTTCTGAGCAGTTTGTGTGCTGATAATTTTCACTTCTTACTTAGGGGGTTCTCTGATGCCTCAGACATGGAGAACCAGTGGAACTTAATAGGTATCATCTGTACAAGCTTGGAGGGATAGACATCACTATGCTGTTGACAAATGCTTCTGTGATCCATTTCAGGTTAAGATTTTATATATGTTTTCAGACAAGGGTCAATATTCTTTTCTCTTTTATAGGATAAGGTCTTTGACTTTCCTATTCTTTTAAAAAATTGTTTAGCTGTTTCAGAACTTTTGCATGCTTACAATCATTTTAGAATCGATTTGCTAAGTTTTATAAAATCTTCTCAAATTTTAATCAGATTTGTTATGCTTTTAAGAAAAATTTTGTGTAGTCAACTTTATTTTTTCTTACTGTATTTTTAGGTTATATATCCTCCTAGAAGTCTCCTTTTTTGAAAATTATATTTACCAATGTTTTCTTTAGTAATTTATTTTTTTAACAGATATATTGTACATAATATGGATATCTAGATATTTTAATAAATTATGGCCTAGCTGTCTCAATACCATTCATGTAAAAATCCCCTTTTCTTTTTGATTTGAAATTCATCTATTGAGCTATCATATATTTTTACATTCTTCTATTTTTTTCTTTTAAATTGAGGTAACATTGGTTTATAACATTAAATAATTTTCATGTGTACAGCATTATATTTCTCCTCTTGTATGCATTATCATGTGTATACCACCAACAGTTTTATTTCCCCTTTGAATTGACCCCTTTTTAATTGACCGCTTTTACCCATTTCATCTTGTTCTCAATCTCCTTCCTTTTTGTTAACCACTACTCTGGTCTCTGTATCTATGTGTTTGTTTTTGTTTGGATCAATTTGTTCTTTTATTTTGCTATTTATTTTTAAAATATTTCACATATGAGTGAAATCATGTGGTATTTGTCTTTTTCCATCTGACTGACTTCACTCAGCAACACACTCTTTAGACTCTGTTGTTGCAAATGACAAGAAGATTTTATTTTTCCTGTGTGAGTAGTATTCCATTGTGCACATATACAACATCTTTACCTACTCACCCGTCAATGAGCACTCAGGCTGTTTCTGTATCTTGGCTATAGTAAATAATGCTGCCATGCATTATTGTAGATAATATAGCATTATCATATCTTTTTGAATCACTGTTCTCATATTCTTTGAATAAATAGCCAGAAGTGGAATAACTAGAACATATGATAGTTCTAGTTTATTTTTTTTAGGTCTGTTCATAGTTGCTTTATATATTTTGGTACTCCGGTGTTAGGTCCATATGTGTTAATAAACATATCTTCTTGCTGAATTGTTTCCTTTATCATTATATACTATTCATCTTTTTCTCTTGTTATATTTTTCGGCTGAGAGTATATTTTTTCTGATATGAGTACAGCTACTCTGGCATTCTTTTGGCTGCCTTTTGCTTTAAGTATCATCTTCCATCCCTGTACTTTGAATCTATGTTTGTCTTTATAAATCAAGTGAATCTTCTGGAGGCAAAATATATTTGGGTCTTATTATTTTTTTTAATCCAATCAGCCACTGTGTGTCTTTTGCTGAATTAAATTCATTTGCACTTAGGGTGATTATTGATAAATGAGGTGTCAGCACTGCCTTTTCTTATTTTGTGGTTGCTTTATATCTTTATTGTTTCTTTTTTCCCCCCTGTGTTTCTGTCTGCTTAGTTTGGATTTCTGTGATTTAAAAAAAAAAAAAGATCCTTCTTTTTCTCATATTTCATGCCCCTGCTCTAGATTTTTCTTTCATAGTTACTGTGAGATGTGTATAAATGTTTGGTAGATAAAATAGTCCTTTTTCTGCTGATAGTATCTTATCTTCCTTTACCCATACAGGTTCATCCTTTTCCTTTTCGCTTTCTGCTTTTGTTTCCAATTACTCCCTTTTATGTTGTGATTTCGTTACCAAGTATCCATAGTTATTTTCCCTGCTTTTTGTTTCCTTTAAACTTTATGCTATAATTGAGTGTTTCACAACCCATTCTGATATAGAGTTGCAATTTTCTGATTCTAGTCATCACCTTCTCAAAGTTTAGTGTGTTTTAGCCTTTCATTTCAGCATTTCTTGTAAGGCAGGTCTAGTGGTGATAAAGTCCCTCCATGTTTGTTTGGGAAAGCCTTTATTTCATCCTTCATATCTGAATGATAACATTTCTCAATGGAGTATTCTTGGATGAATGTTTTTAATCTTTCAAAATTTTGAATGTCATTTCCACTGTCTGCTGGTCTGTAGAGTTTTGCTGAGAAATCTGATAGCCTAATGAGAACCCTTTTTGGGTTGCTGTCTTTTTTCATCTCCTGGCTACCTTTAAAATTTTTTGTCACTGACTTTTGACAGTTTCAATATAATGTATCTTGGAGAAGGTCTTTTCCATTGAAGTAATTAGACACTCTCTTAGCTTCATGGTCTTGTGCATCCAATTATTTCCCCAGTTTGGGAAATTCACAGCTATTGTTTCTTTAAATAAACTCTGCTCCCTTCTCCCTCTCTTCTCCTTCTGCTGCTGCTGCTGCTAAGTCGCTTCAGTCGTGTCCGACTCTGTGCGACCCCATAGACGGCAGCCCACCAGGCTCCCCTGTCCCTGGGATTCTCCAGGCAAGAACACTGGAGTGGGTTGCCATTTCCTTCTCCAATGCATGAGATATCCATTATCCTTATGAGTCAGACAGTTATCACAAAATTTCTTTTTTCAGCTATTAGTTTTTTCTTTTCTTCTGCCCATATTATTTCTAGGATTCTATCTTCAAGCTTGATAATTCTCTCTTCCATAAGTTCTGCTCTATTTCCAAGACTTCCTAATGAGGTCTTCATCTCATTTGCTGAATTCTTCCACTCCTGAATTATGGTCATTTGGTTCTTTTTTAGAGTTTCAACTTCTTTGGTGAAATAATCCTTCTATTCATTAGTTTTATTCCTAAGCTCAGTGAACTGCATGTGAGTTTTCTTGAAGTTTGCCAAATTTCTTCATGATAGCTATTTGACTTCTTTCTCAGATTGTGATATTCCATGACTTAAGCTTGGGTTTCTGCAAAACTATCATTTTCTTTTTGTGACACTTTTCATGGTGATTGATGAATTGTTCTTTAGCTGGTTCATTTGAAGTAGTGAACACCTTTTAAACAATTTAACGTTAGTATTTAGAATTTTTTTAAGTTTTTCAGTAGGTGGCACTATAGCACAAATTTTTGATTTCTCTTACCTGAGTTGCCTCTGGTTACATTTGCGCATTCAGTTTCCACCCTCTGCCGCCTGTACTAGAGGTGTACTCTAGTGCACTCGCTGCTGTTTCTCTGGGATTGCTGGTGACTTGGTGCTGCAGGTGCTACTGCTGTTGTTGGGACGGTGGACACACATCTGGGCTTGCCTGGGTGGGGAGTGAGAGGCTGAGAGGGGAACTAGGATCACTCATTGGCTCCCCTGAAGCTGTAGGGATGAGGCTACAGGTCCCACCAGAAGTGAAGTTGAATTTGTAATTAAAAAAAAAAAAAAACACAACACTCCCAGCAAACAAAAGCCCAGGACTAGTTTGCCTGGGGAATTCTACCAAACATATAAGGAAGAGTTAATACCTATCCTTTCAAACTGTTCCAAAAAATTGAAGAGGATTGGATGCTCCCAAATTGATTCTATGAGGCACCTTTACCTGATAAAGAAAACCAGACAAACACACTTAAAAAAAAGAAAAATTACAGACCAATGTATTTGAATATTGATGTAAAAATCCTCAACAAAAATGTTAGCAAACTGAACCAACAATGTATAAAATGGATCACACACCTTGATCCATTTGGTTTTACTCTGGGATCACAAGGATGGTTCAACATGCATGGATCAATTAATGTGTTACTGCCAGGGGGCTAGGATTACAGGCGCCCCATTTGTTGCTTTCCCAGTTCTACCTCTTATGTGTGTCCCAGTCCATCCACTTTTAGATGTACAGATGTGTGGAACTCACAGCATCCTGATATACTGAGCAGAGGAATCTTGGTGTTATGAATGTTTTACTGGTTGCACATTTGAAGGGGAGAGACAAAGGGAATGTCTTGGGTCACCGTGATGCTGATGTTACTTCCTACTTTATTTAATTTCCTAGGTATATCATGGCCCCTAAGTATTTTAATGTTTGGGAATAATATGTAACTTATGATGATCTACTGCCTTGATTTGTTTCATTGCTGTTTTACCTGACAGGTGTTACACTTCTAGTTTATTAAGACCTCATTGCTACTCAGCAAATAGTTTCCTTTCCTTTACAGATAAAGACTATCCCTTATGATTTATGCATTGGTGTGATTTTCTTACAACAAAAGCACAGATAAAGGCTAGTCATTGTATACCATGTCTTGATCATAAATGAATCACCCATAGTGTTTCCAGTTAATTAGTGTTTGCTGAAAGGTAAGGGATGGTTTATGAAGACAGCTTCACTTAGAATATTGGGACATTATTGCTGAAAGGGAGAAGGAAAACTATAATTTCTAGGCTTTTATAGTGGTAGGCACCATGCCAGGCATTTTAGTGGCTTATTTAATTTAATCCTTACAACTGATCTGTAAAATGGCAATATTAGTACTGTTTTACAGATAACATTACGGATCAAGACATGCACAATAAGAAACATGCCTTAGGTCTAAAGGAGACCTTAGCTTGGACTGAAATCTGAAATCCATTGTATTTAGAATTCCAGCCAGTTTAGAGAACATGTAGAACAACTACTAAGAAATTTATATTAGAAATGAACTTAGAGTTGAGTTTCTTGCTCAGTTTTGTGAATTCATGGCAGATCCAGGACAGAAATCCATTCTTCTGGTTCTTAGTTTTTTACAGTTTTTATGTTGTCTATTTTACCCTAGAAATTAGAGCATAGATTCGCTGCCTGATTTTTTGAATGCAGCTTCATCATTCACTGGATATGTGATCTTGAAAGTCTATTAAAATAGAGATATAGACAGAATCTATCTCTTAGAGATATTGCAAATAAATACATGTAAAGAGCTTATGCAAGTTAGAAGTGCTCAGTTATGAGTAAATTTTGCTACTGATGGTAACCCTAGGACCACATTCTGTCTCTTTTATTATCCATGTCATATGACAAGACCAAATCAGCTGTCACTCTTTAATACACTGGCATGCATTTAATTCCATTATTATCTTTTGTATGGGCCTCCCTGGTGGCTCAGAGGTTAAAGTGTCTGCCTCCAATGTGGGAGACCCGGGTTCGATCCCTGGGTCAGGAAATGTTTTGTCTCTTGTTTATCATTTTATCAAAGTTATAATGAGAAGATGAAAAAAATACTTAGAACCCGTGTTGATACAAGGCAGGTTATATAGGCATTTTAGAGAATTCCTGAAATCGCGATACTTGACACAAGTCACCCACCAAGTTTCTGCCTGAGGCTTACAGTGGGATAAAGAAAATCATTGTTTAAAGAGCAGGTCCCATATAGTCGGGAGCAGACATGGTTAGAACCATGTGATCTAATGACTGAAGAGAAAGTATCAGAATAGTAAGCTACTTTGGGATGCTAGTTTACAGCTCTAGAAGAGTTCAGGTATGAAGCAGCAGTAACAGGAAAACAGCTATGACTTCATATTTGTATTAGGATGAGGGCCAATTTGATCTATATATTTAAGAAATTTGGGAAATCCTCTAAAAGATATAGGGAACTACATTTGAATCATGACCTTGGTACTGATTAATCTTATTCCTTTGGACAATGCAAGTTTATACAGGTTTTCAAAACAGTAGCTATTATTCTCATGTAAGCATTTAAATTTATACTTATTAAAATAAAATAATCCGTTTTTCTGTTGCATTAACCACCCATGTTCATTAATTAACTGAAACTAATGGCTACTATATTTAACAATGCAGAGTAACATTTCCATCTTTATAGAAAGTACTATTTGATAGCACTGAAAATTTTCTGTCTCCATTTTTGCCTCTGTAAAATAAGAGGATGGACTCAGTTGTTTCTCCTAGTCTAATGTTCTAACACTTGTTTGATGGCAACTTACACTGGATGGGTGACTTTGGTTATATTATACTATAATCTCCATGAAGATTCCAGTAACAGTTGCAAATAAAACATGAAAGAATTATCTGTTAAGGACCCTGCAATGTCACCAACAGCCACTGCCTTTTGCCTTTATCCACCCCCCTTCTTCCTTTTCCTCCTCCATGTCATTTTCTTTTCTCTCTCTTCCTTTATTTATTTATTTTTTTTCATCTTTTAAAGAAAATGGCCATTTGTCCTGAACCATAAAGGTGAGTCAGCAAATTCCATAGGCAGCAGGGGCTGGCTTTGTAAAGGTGACATTATCTGCCACTCTTAACATGGTGGAGATAACCCAGAGAGGCTAGATTATGTGCTGAAACAGATGGATCCCAGATTCTCAATAGTTGAAGACAGCAGGTTTATTTCTCGCTCAGGTTCGCTTTCTGTTGAGTCCCCATGTGTGTTTTACTTTGGATAGTCCTTACTCCTGGATCCAGGCTCATAGGCAAATAGTTCTTCAGTGTGGCAAAGAGAAAAAAAAGAGTGAGTCGTTGTGTCCCGGGTATTAAAGCTTCTTCCCAAGGGTGCCACACATAATCCATACTCATATTTCCTTGGCTAAGGTTAATTCATGGCCATATATTGTAGGAAATACAATGCTGCAATGTCACTGAGAAGCAAACTGAAAAAAGTTGATGGAAATTATGAATGACTACCACAATATTTGCGGTCAATACCCAATAAAAATACTACCAGTGGGGCTAACAGGGGAGGATCAGATACTTCAGGGGGAGTAACCAAGTGACACCATGGCTGTGAACCACAGCCTTCATGCCCATTTTCCTGCGCATTGTTGGCCCATAGAAATGCTTGATCCAGTTGCCAGATCTCCTCCTCTTCTTCTTCAGGAGACGCTGTAAATATATATTGTTATGTGAAGTATCTTTAAAATATTGGCTCACTGTTTATAAACATTGTGGGGCTCAAAGAATGTACCGTACAGCCAGATGGAGTTTGTGGCTTCAGAACTTTGGGTTCGAAGGCAGATGAAAGCAGGTATTGGAGAGACAGTGGCATGGGAGAAAGGAAACCTGAATGCTGGTCCTAGTAATGCTGTGAGAAGGGGGACCCTTTCCAGGGCCTGAGAGTGGGCTCATGTATAACACTCAGAAATGAATTGTCCAAGGAGACCCACGTGCTGACAAAGCAGGAGCCTTTATTGGAAAGGAGTGCCTGGGCGGAGAGCAGGAGGGTGAGAGAACCCAGGAGGACTTCTCTCCCATGCTGCTCAGTCTCAGGTTTGATGGTTAAGGGATTAGTTTCTAGGTTGTCTCTGGCCAGTCATTCTGACTCAGGGTCTGTCCTGGTGGCGCACACGTCACTCAGCCAAGATGGATTCCAGCAAGAAGGATTCGGGGAGCTCAATAGGACATATGGATTGACATCTTCTTTTGACCTTTCCCAGATTCCTTCCCATTGGTGGTGGCTTATTAGTTCTGTGCTTCTTATCAGGACTTCCTATTGAAAAGTAATCATGCAAACGGTGACTGTGGATGCCCTGCCAGGGTGGGTGATATCGATCAGTGGTTCTCCTAACAGTTTTGTGATGAACTATCTGGGTGACATTGAGTGAGGCACTTACTCTCTCCTCATTTATAAAACAGATAGGTAACAAGCTAAATATTTAGCACTGGTTCCAGCAGTTCTAGCAGCTACCTGGGGTCATGGACAAAGTTGTTTCTCCATTACTTGTACCTGACAGTGTAATCTGATACAAATTAAACCCTGATTCCTTTCTTCATTCTGCTAGGCACTGAGGCTGCTGCTGCTTCTGCTAAGTCGCTTCAGGCGTGTCCGACTCTGTGCGACTCCACAGACGGCAGGCCACCAGGCTCCCCCATCCCTGGGATTCTCCAGGCAAGAACACTGGAGTGGGTAGGCACTGAGGCAGGGACCAGCAATCTCAGATTCAGGTTTCATAGTTAATGTCAGTGCCCTAGGAAAATATGATCTCTAAAGTCCTTTTTTTTTTTTTTAACTGAAAAATAGTGATCCTTTGTAAAGTATCTTGAAAGGTAGAGTTATTGATAAATTAAGAGCTTTGACTTTGGCATTAGACAGATATGGGTTTAAATTGTGCTCTACTAGTTACTAAGCATATCACCTGACCTGATCTCATCACTTGTTCTCTGATGCAGATTTTTCATCCATAAAGATGCAGTAATAGAAAAGAAAATGGCATTTACTTCATAAAGCTGTTGGGGAAGTTAAATAAGATAATATATATAAAATGCCTGCTATTTAAGTTTTTTGAGAGACTTTTCCTACTGTTGTGCCCTAACTTCTTTCCCTACCAACCTTCTCCTACATGTGCTACTTCTGAAACCTAACCATGTGATCCCACGGCCTTCACTGAGATCGTGCTCAACATGTGACAGAAGAAACTGTTAGCTTTTTCACTTCTGTCTTTTTCTGAGAAGATCTTATTCAAATTTGACTTTTGCCTTTGAAATTAGGAACCCAGAAAAGGGGATGACTTTAGGGGTATTCTTGTCTTAGATTTGTTTTCTATGAAAGTTTTATTTTAAAAATTATATCTGTACTGACTAAATGGGACATTCTTTGTGTTACAAGTCTGGTAAGAATGTGGAATAAATGCTTTGATGCCATCAATGTGAATCCTGTTGGTATAGTTATACCTTAGTTAAGGCCAGCAAAGTCGTTCTTTTGAACTTTGTGTCTCCAAGTTAGAAAATTTGGAACATGTTGGCAATTAGCAAAATAAATATTTCTTGAAATTTATTGAAGTTGTGTTTTTCTTGTGATGAATTTGGAGACTTGCGGGTACCAAGGCTAATTGGAATCATTTCATCTTCAAAGTATATTAGCCTTGATTTAAAGCTCTGACGACTCTCCGAAATTTATACTGTGGCATCATTGTATAGAGTATTTGTCTGTGTTATCATTTCAAGGATCAGAGATGATCACTGCATAATTGAGTTCCCAGAAAATAATTAAATATGTCGTATCTATGATCCCAGACAGTTTATTTTCACTGGAAAAGATTCATGTGTTAGGTTGTACTTGAGCAAAACCTCTTTAACTGTCTATTACAAACACCATATGATTCTGAAACTACTTATTTAAAAGATGATTTTTGGTTTTTGTTTTTCTAATTTTTTTTTTTTTATCATGAACAGTCTACTCATCTGTTAAAACATTTGGCTTTTATTACACTCACTTTGTGGTGAAAACCTACTTTGTTTCTCAAAGGCAAAATTGAGCTGTATTTTTTTCTCCTTCAAATAGATCCTGTCATAAATGCTGGTTATTAAATTCAAAAGGAACATTTACTTTTCTGGAATTGAGGAAAATTTTAGTTCTACTTTATTGGCACTGTTGCATAAAAGACAGAAATCTACAACTTTTATAGAAGTACAATATATTCTCTTTTTTTAAAAAAAAGGCTTACTATGACTTTCCCCCTGATTTAAACATTATGCATGCCCCTTGTAAATATGTAGACATATCACAGTACCCTACTATGCAGAAATAATATTGATTTTTTTTCTTAAACTTTTTTATTGGAGTGACTTTTTGAAATACAACTTTTTTTTAAATCTTTCCTACACATACAGAAGCATAAAAATTAGAGACCCAAATAATTCCAAATTACTTGTAACAGTTTAAAATAGGGGCATTTTTATGTGGTCATATTTTATTCTATTTTTACAAATGTCTAAATTCCTAGTTACAGAGAACATTTGCTGGTGAAAACTATAATACTTGTTTAAACCTTGAGGAATAAATTTTAGCTAATGCATTGCTTTGTCTTTTACCTGCCTTAGTTTTCAGTCTTTTAGAGTGTGGACAGGGAAAAGAGAAGACACTGATCACCTAAGTTAGCTTTTCTGTGAGCCCTGAGCTGCTGGGGTAGAGAAAAGATATTAATCACCAAGGGTAACAAGAAAAATAACACCTGTAATATTTCTGTAGCGTTTCTAAATTAGACAATGACTTTAAGCTCCTAATATACCAATAAATTGAGCTCCAGTATCACTGCAGATGGTGACTGCAGCCATGCCATGAAATTAAAAGATGCTTTCTCCTTGGAAGAAAAGCTATGACCAATCTAGACAGCATATTAAAAAGCAGATACATTACTTTGCCAACAAAAATCTGTCTAGTCAAAACTATGGTTTTTCCAGTAGTCATAAACGGATATGAGAGTTGGACTGTAAAGAAAGCTGAGCACTGAAGAATTGATGTTTTTGAACTGTGGTGTTGGAGAAGACTCTTGAGAGTCCCTTGGACTGCAAGGAGATCCAAGTAGTCCATCCTAAAGGAAATCAATCCTGAATATTCATTGGAAGGACTGATGCTGAAGCTGAAACTCTAATACTTGGGCCACCTGATGCGAAGAGCTGACTCATTGGAAAAGACCCTGATGCCGGGAAAGATTGAAGGCAGGAGGAGAAGGGGACGATGGAGGATGAGATGGTTGGATGGCATAACTGACTCAATAGATAAAGAGTTTGAGCCATCTCCAGGAGTTGGTGATGGACAGGGAAGCCTGGTGTGTTGCAGTCCAAGGGGTCACAAAGAATCAGATATGACTGAGTGACTGAACTGAACTAAAATCATTAAAATGGCAGCCATAGTTTAATTGAAGTAAAAATAGTTAACCATGCTAAAAACATAGTCTTGAATCCAACTGTCCAATATTCATACTGTCTTTCCAGAAATAGAGTGTACATAAAGTTTCGGTTTTCCTTCACCAGATTGCTTATTCATGCTTGAAAAAATTCCAGATTCAGTACGCATATTGCTAGTGTATTGGTTTATGTTTAGAGCACTCATTTTGTGTGGATTTGAACTGTTTGATCCCCGTTCCTTCTAGGACCAAATACGTGGATTCAAAGCATGATAGGAATAATATTATCACTGATATCTTTGCAGCTTAAAAATCTATAGAATCTAATGAAGTAGACCCAAAGAAAATGAATCCCAGGGGCTGACATGACACTATGCGGAGTTTCACTGAACTCGTTGAGGGAGCAAGAGAGCACCTTCCTGTTGTTGGCTGGCGGGTGATTACACCATTCACACTTTTCTTTTTTAGAGCACCTTTCCAACCTGCTGACCTGACTAACTCAACTCTTGGCCTGGTGGAAAGTAAGTGCCTAGGGTACATCATTCAATTGCTTGAATGTTATTAGGAACTTGACTCACTGCATTCACTGATAATATCAATTCCTTTAATGTCCGAGGTTAGGAGGAGACAGAGAAATGAGGACTACAATTAAGTTTATAATGTTAAATTCTATTTCATGGCCTCATGGTAGAAATGTCTCCTTGCAGACTGCTGGGCAATCTTCCCAGTTCCTCTGCTTGATTTCCAAGTGGTGAAAGCCAGGAATGATTTTGCTTTGGCAATCCTCTAATGAGCCTTTGCATCATCTTTCCAGCTGCCTTGTACTTAGTGGAAGTGATCAAAACACCTACAGAAAGTTCATATATCCAGAGGGTCTTCAGATTTCCACTCTGACACAGGTTACATTGAAAATAGATTTGGCTCTTCCCTACCCACCAGTTTCTTACAATATTCCTCTAAATATGTAGTAAACTCTTAAGTTCTTCATTTCTTACTTTACACAACCCCTACAAAGCAATGAATTTCTTTTTATATGAACATAGGAATGAATGAGGGAGTTATTGTTCAAAAGAAATCTATAGAATGAGATGCATGATGCCTGTCTGGGAAAGCACAGGAAGCCTTTTCTAAAGGGATATGGGGCAAAGATATAAAGCTAGAAAAGTCTGGAGTGCTTTCAAGGAGTGAAAGTTATCCATTTTTGACTGAGAGTAGAGTGTATTAGTGAACAAAAGACTGGAAAATTTTGTTTGCTATATATTTGCACAAACTTTAGTTTAGCTGCTGCTGCTAAGTCGCTTCAGTCGTGTCCGACTCTGTGCGACCCCATAGACAGCCTCCTACCAGGCTCTTCTGTCCCTGGGATTCTCCAGGCAAGAACACTGGAGTGGGTTGCCATTTCCTTCTCCAACTCATGAAAGTGAAAAGTGAAAGTGAAGTCGCTCAGTCATGTCTGACTCTTAGCAACCCCATGGACTGCAGCCTACCAAGCTCTTCCATCCATGGGATTCTCCAGGCAAGAGTACTGGAGTGGGGTGCCATCGCCTTAGTTTAGCTATATGTATATATGTAAAATTGTCCAGAATTGACTTTTATATTTTACCATCACTACTTATACATATAAACTAGAATTCATGTAGTCTAATCTTAGCATGAAGTCAAGTAACGGCAATCTAGTAAGGAAAAATGAAATACCTATATCAGTTAATTAATCAAACCTGTTTAAAACTATAGCAGCAATAACAATGACAAACACTAATGCTCAACACAATTCCTTAAAATTTCTAAAGGTGCTTCTCTTAATTCTGAACATTCTTAAATTCCTGGTTATCTTCTTGAAAGATTCTATGTTGCCTTCTTATTTTCCTCCTACAGTTAAACCCCCTCTCTCCCTTTCTGGTTCCCCACCGCTGCTTTTACTTGTGTAGACTACCTTAGCCTCTGAAGCTAAAGGTTTCCTTTCCTCTCTCCCTATTTCTGGGATTTGAACATCTTGAATCTGGTCCAGCAGACGACTCCTTACCCCTTAGCAGGGGAGTGGCAGAAAAAGCAAGCCTGCTTTTTTCTCTTATCTTCACCACACAAAGAATCAAGAATAATGTGCTGAAAATGAAGCCATGTGGCATTTTGTATCAGAGGACCAGGGCTGAAGTCACTAATTCCAGTTCTTTCTAACTCGGTTACTTTAGGCAAATGAATTAAATGAACCATATGTTGGGTTCCTTCCTCATCTGTTAAATGGGGAGGGTAGTTATACGAACTTCACAATGAGGAGGGGTATGTGTGTGTTCACTTCCAAAGAGCCACGTAAATGATAGGTATTGATCTTTAAAATTTTTTTTAGGTTATTGACAGAGTCAGTTCATCAGGTTCTCTTGGGAAGAAAATTGTCCTCATTTTCTCATGAGATGCTGTCCTGACATTTCCAGTGTTCTCCTGCAGCACTCCAGCTCAATCCATGTGAGGATGTACAAGGGAATGTATGGGAAGGTATGAGGACTCTGGGCTGCCTGAACACTGTCTCTCTTCTGGGCCCTTGGTAACACTTTAATCTTTAGGATGTTCTTGTCCAAGACACATTGTTTAATTTAATGCTTTGTTTGTCCTCTTTGTAACACTGCCACTATTGCTTCTCGAGATGCCTTCACATCATTTTGTAAAGTTAAAGGCTCTTTTCCCACTTAAGGTTGTGCTACCACTGAAAACAACCTTACACTGTCCCTTTTCTTTCAGCTCAATCTAAGATAGTTTAAATCAATGATGTATCCAAGTCCATTCAGGCTACCGTAACAAAATACCATAGACTGGATAGTTCGTAAACAATAAATTTTATTTCTTATAGTTCTGAAGTCTGGAAGTCCCAGATCAGGATGATCAGATGGGGGCCTTCTGCAGTGCAGCTGACTTCTCCTTGCATGCTCACAAGGTGGAAGGGGCTTGTGAGCTCTGTGGGGGTGTCTCAAGGGCGTTCATATAATTTATTCTCATTCATTCATCACGAAGACCCACCACCTAATACCATCATCTGAGGGGTTTGAATTTGAACACAAGAATTTTGGGGGGACACAAATATTCAGACCATAGCAACTCTGACTTAAAAAAATGCAGATGGAATCTCGATCAGCTTCTCTTGTGAGGAGTACCAGCTGGAGTCATCAGACCATTAAACTTACTGCTTTTCATCTATTTCCTGGTAGAGGGCCATTTAGGCTTGAGGAACCATATTTTAAATAGGTTCAGAGTACATCTTGTGCCCTCTGACATCTATGTTAACAAGGTCAAAATCAAACTAATAGCCAGGAAATGCTCATAATGGGGCTAAAAGTGACTTAACCTCTGACCTGATGCATTAATTGTTATTATCTATGTCTTAGTCATAGTTTTATCTATTAACTATTTCCCAAGGAAAAGACCTGTTTTGAGTCAATAGAATGGTTAAACCCATACCACTGATGTCATTATTCCTTAATCATTGAGATTCTAATTTAATTTATGTACTACTTCAGCTCAGGAAATTAACTGAATCAATTTGTTTTAGACAAATAATTGTAAAGTACAGATGTGTAGGAAGTCTTTTGAATTAAAAAGAACATTACCTGACTTCATCCCATTTGTGATACTTGGCATTTTATTAATATTGTAGATGTGAAATCTGATTACCAAGACAGAAGTCACATTCAGTGGGTGATATCAGCCTTCGATGAGGAGCACATCAGAGTAACCATCTTTCTATGGGGAGGCAGGGAGTGACTTGTCCTAGGCTGCCCACAGGTGGCATCTGGATGCCAGGGCATGAGGACAGGAGCTGCTTAAAGCTCTTACCTACTTGCTGACAGTAGTTATTAACTTACTGCAGGGACTTCTGTTCTGAAAACAGGCTTTCCTTGTACAGCATGCCCAGGGATGCTGTAGTTTCAGGACTGGTTGTCAGGGGTGGGAGTAGGCGAGTCCCAGACATACGTGAGACTGCAGTTCATCATGCTTCTGTGAAAAGGACACTGCATTGTAGGAATGTGGGACTTAAATGTTTCAGTTGGATAGCCCTTGGCGAGGTCTGAGAAGAAAATCATTTGAAAATTAGTCTTAAATATGCATATGATCTTGTTCCTACAGTTCCCACCCTACTCCCAATCATGGACTTCAGAATCAATCTGACCTGTAACTTGTTTTCTAGTTAAACCTATTAATAGCTGTGTGACATAGGGCTTAGAGCATTACAATTCTGAGCCCAGTTCACTTATTCAAAATGGAGTTCCGGAGTGTCTGTGTGTATTAAATAAGATACCAAGTCTAAACTATGGCCTGAAACTCAGAAGGTACTCAATATATGCAGTCTCTTTCCACCTTTAATTAATCTCATTCTTAGCGATTGGCTCAGTTTGACCCTGCAAAACTGTTTGTAACATATTCGTTGTAAGCAGTGTGTTTTCTAGGATACTGACAGTGCGAATAACAGGAGCTCTGAATCAAAGTACCATTTATACAAGATTAGAAAGGGACAGACTCAGAGCTGAGGGGAAATAGATTAATTTCAGCTTCAATTTTTATAACTTTATTGGTGTGACATAGTACAAATGGGCTGTCAAGGCTAACAAATTAAGTGTTTGTGTCTAGGGACAGATTTTAGATCACATCTCTCTCTCTGTCTCATTAGGCTTCATCCCCTCCTCCACTCCTATATCTAATTCAGTATGGGTTGTAGATGTTTAGCTGCCTTTTTTTTTTTTTTTTAATTCGCTGTTTCTCTCTTTGGAGAAAAGTATTTCTCCTAAGTTTAAAGACTATGAAGTGAGGTACAGAGATGTGAAATATCTCAAAAGTGATGAAAAAGACAAAGCATTGAATAAATTGATTTTTAAAGACAGTCTAAAGGAGCTCTGATTATTGAATCTCAGGATGAGTTTAAAGGTGGTAGAAAACAAAACAAGCCTGCAATAATTTATATACATATGCCGGTGAATAGCTGTTTTCTATTTCCCTTCAAAGGGAGAGGAAAGGGGTTTCTTTTCAAAACTAACAGTCATTTGGATGTGACTTTGAAATGTAGCTCTTGCCCATAATGGGTAGCAGATACTGGAATCCAGCTAACAAATTAGCTTGTGAAATTTCTTCCTCAAAAGAATTTTTTAAAAATAAGATTCACAGCTTTTCTGGTGTGGATGAAGAGTATCCTGCTCAGTGGCAAATGAGATGGCCTTTCTTTTTTTTTTTTTCCTACGATCCATGGAGGAACCATCTAGGTACAACTGGATTCAAACTAGGCTCTTCTTTTAACTAGTTTAATTGTCTATAGCTTATGTAAAATTTAGTTTGACAAAAGGGTTAAGCTGGTAAAGAGTTTCAAACCTACTTATCAAATGGGAAGTAGAAGACTTTACTTATTGTTGGCTAAAGGAAATGAAAACCGTGTACACAGTTATGATGCTATCTATCTCTGTATCCTTTTTGATTTAGTGTTCATCACATTCCTATGAGGTAAGGATGATTTATTCCCATTTTATTGATGAGAAAACTGAAACTTAAGAGAATTAGATCATTTGTCCACACTGATTCCTGCTGACTCCAAATCTTGTGCTTGCTCCATAGTCCCAGATGGCCTCCACTCCCCTAAGCATCCATGACTGAGGCCCTGAAGCCAGGTTGGCTGTGACCCTTATCTTCCTGGAGGACACAGAGGACTACCTAAGATGGAGATCACGTTTGGAGGATGACTTTTGAAGAATTCACTTTCTCTCACATTTCCTATTAATTTAGAAACAGTGTCTTGTGGGTCCCTAGTTAGAAAACACAGATCAGAGAATTTAGTTAAGTAGCATTTACACTGATTTTTTACATTATATTTGGTAAATATTTGGTAGATATTTCTCCAGTGGTTTATTCTTCATTTTTTTGTGAGATTATAAATAGATTTAAGTATTAGTAAAGGGCTTCCCTGGTAGCTCAGTTGGTAAAGAAGCCGCCTGCAATGCAGGAGACCCTGGGTTTGATTCCTGGGTCAGGAAAGATCCTCTGGAGAAGGGAACCACTACCCACTCCAGTATTCTGGCCTGGAGAATTCAGTCCATGGGGTCACAGAGAGTTGGACATTTTAATTAATATTAAAATGCAATCATTGCTATTTCTTAATCTGTCAAACCATGTGTTTTCAGATAGAGATTATTGAATTATGGGAGCATTTCATCACTGGATTAAGCAATTTGAGAACACTTTCCAAGTGACAGTATTGTTGGAAAAGTAAAGGAGACAATGGGGAAAAATAAAGAAGAGAAACTAAGCAAAGAAAAACAACCAAGGGTGGTAGCACATAGCTTCTACACTGAGAAATCCATCTGATTTTAGGCAATATTTTAGAAACAAAGCCTCCTCAATTTATGGCTTTAACCCCAGACTAATCTGTAGCTTTGCTTGTACTCTCTTCTTGATCTTAGAAAATACATATTTCAAAAATGCACCAAAATGATTCTGTATAGCAAAATCATTGCTCAGGAAAACCTTCAGAATGAAATTAGTTTATCTCTGTTAAAATATTTTGTGCTTCATTTCCTTTATATATCGCCAGGTGATCATTTGTTTATTTCTGGAATAATCATTTTCAAGGAAAGGTGGTACTTAAGGTAAAAATGAAATATGTGAAATTGGAAATTACCCACATGCCCAGTAACAATGGAATGGATCAATGTGTTATGCTTATACAGTGGAATACCACATAGCAAGTAGAATGGAGCTCTATATTTACCTCCAACTAAAGGAGTGAATCTCACAATAGTATGGTGAGCAAACAAAGCCAGACACTAATGAGTCCACAGTGCATAATTGTGTATGCTCCGCAGTTCCATTTTTACAAAGGTCAAAAGTTGGCAGATTTAATCTACACTGTATATTTTTCCAAGTCAGCATATGAATTTCCTTGGGAAGGAAATGGCAACTAGGAGGAGGCACAAGAGGAGTTTCTGGACACTGCTAATATTCTGATCTTTGGTTTGGGTGCTTAATATTATGGGTGTGATGGATTTGTGATAATCCACTGAGCTAGGCAGTCAGATTTTGTGCATATTTCTATGTCTTTGGTTCTTCAATTAGGTTCACTAATAGTCCAATCTAAATTAGGCTCCTCTGTCCATGGAATTTTCCAGGTAAGAATACTGGAATGGGCTGCCATTTCCTTCTCCAGATTTAAACAAAACAAGCCACTAAACACATAACAAAATTAATGATGGGAAGTTTAGGTATCAATAAGTCTTTTGAAATTAGATTATCATGAAGATAAGAATTATTTTATTTTATTGATTTTTACAGTGCATTTATTTTCAAATTATGTCATCTTTAAAATTAAATTTTATGTAATGATTTGTGCTATCTTATTATAATTAGCAGTGATTTCTCTTAATTGTAAATAGTGTCTAGCTAATGATGTACTAGATCTGATGAAATATAGTATTAAAAACAGTCACATGAAATAAGTAAATGCCAAAAGGACATATTGTTACTTGTACAGATGAATTCACTGCTTTTAATTTAAAAATACTACAGGAAAGTTTTATAGCATCTTATAACATTTTCACAAAATTTGATTGCAGGACTCAGTATAATTAAACCCCAAATACTTTTAAATCAGACAAAAATTTACCTGATTCTAAAATATATTCTGCTGCTGCTGCTAAGCCGCTTCAGTCGTGTCCGACTCTTTGCGACCCCATGGACTGCAGCCTACCAGGCTCCTTCGTCCATGGGATTTTCCAGGCAAGAGTATTGGAGTGGGTTGCCGTTGCCTTCTCCGAAATATATTCTAAAAGTACAGAATTAAACTAAACAGATGAGTAGTATCCAAAAAATAACCAAATACATATGAGAATGTAGTGCATATTGAAAATGGCATTTAAAATCAGGGTGGAAAGTTCAGGAAAAAGAAGGAAAGGGGGAAATGTGGCTAGCCCTTCAATCTGTCACGTTTAGTCTGTGTTTCCAGGAATTATGCATGAGAGACAGGAGTTATCTGGGTTTTGGCTCATGACAGACAAGACTGTGGGTCTCCATGTCAAGGATAAGTACTTTTCTCCTTGGGAAGTGCTTGTGTTTGCCTGAGAACCATATGAGGTTCCTTTCCCTTCTGAGGTCTCAAATTAACTTCTGGAGAGGAAGTAGGCCAGCCTTCTATGAATGGATTAGTCCATCAACAGAGAAAAATCCCAGCACTGAAAAATGACTTAAACAAATGAAAAATACTGCCTAAAAGTCAGCTTACTATGTATTTCACTTTACACCTTTCCAAAAAATTTTTTTAAAAAGATCCTCTAACTCCTGAGATTAACTGATGCTCTAAAACATAAAGAAATTGGGAGGTGAGGGTGTAAAACTTGTACTTCTAACATATAATTGAAAGTAAAAGTGAAAGTCGCTCAGTCGTGTCTGACTCTCTGTGAGTACATGGACTATACAGTCCATGGAATTCTCCTGGCCAGAATACTGGAGTGGGTAGCCTTTCCCTTCTCCAAGGGATCATCCCAATCCAGGGATTGAACCCAGGTCTTCCACATTGCAGGGAGATTTTTTTACCAGCGGAGCCACAAGGGCATATAATTAGTTAAAGGGAAATGATAGGGAATGTCTGTTTCCAGAAGAAACTATTTCTTATCAATGGAGTATATGAAACTCATAGGACACTGCACTGATTGCTCTCTTGTCAGTTAAAAAAAAAAAAAAAAGTTAGGTCAGGAGAAAAAAACAAAAAATTTCAATTACATTTACAGCAGCAGCTGAAGGGGAACAAAATCAATGAAAGGAGCATACTTATTAGAGACCTGCAGTTGCCATAAAACTGAAACTAAATCACAGTGACAGTGTCTGAACTTCAGATAAATTGCTTTGAATTCCGAATGGGAGCCTGGAGAAATAATGGAAATGATATTGCGGTTGGTGGAAAAAAGGGTTAGAACTTTTTATAGCCATTGCTTCTCTGGATCTTGTAGATATTGTCAAAATCAAATACTGATTTGTTATCTTTTATTTTTATTTTTTTGTAGAGGGGATTCTGTTGTTTCTCGAGGAGATAATTCCACATTCTACATTCTTCTGGCGTTGAAAGGCTAGAGAATTATGATGCTTACACATTCAGAGTAGAAGCAGAGCTGGCTGGAAACCCAAAACAAGGTGACCCCAGGGAGAAAGCTCTTTCTTCTGAAGAGAGGGCAGATTAAGAAAGGAGGGGATGTAGGACCAGCCAGTTCTGCCCTGCTCACTCAATAGACGTACATCATTTTGATCTAGAGGCTGCTCATAAGCTTCATCCTGTTTTGAAAGGCACGAGTCTTCCCTACTCCCAACTTTTGTGCTTCCTTGAGCTATACGTTTCATCAGGCTCTCCAGCTATGCTTCCTGGTGTGCTTTCAAGCTATGGCAAATGGCCCTGAAATGCTGCCTTTGTATTTATGCAGCACAGACAACTTATCAGATACAGAGGATGGCACCAAGGATTTTCTCACAACAAACAGTGCAACATAAAACTGCATGCAAATCACTGAGCTCATATTACCATCTATAAATATTACACCCATGTAGAGAGTCTTCACAAAGAGCTTTTCTGATCTCAGGATCTTTCTTTCATAAGACCTCCTAGGATCTTGGTCATTTTAAAGTTTCTCCTCATTGAGAAGTAAAAGTGTTAGTTGCTTAGTTGTGCCTGACTCTTTGTGACCCCATGGACTGTAGCCCACCAGGCTTGTCTGCCCATGGAATTCTCCAGGCAAGGATACTGGAGTGGGTAGCCATTCCTTTCTCCAGAGGATCTTTCTGACCCAGGGATTGAATTCAAGTCTCCTGCGTTGTAGGCAGATTCTTTACTGCCTAAGCCACCCGGGAAGCCCTCTCCTCATTGAGAGTTCACCCAATTTACTGTTTTTAAGGGCAGGAACATACAGAATAATAACTAGAGGAAGAAGTCAGATGAGGAATTTTATTTATATTTTTCTAGATAGAAGAGACTGAAGCATGTTCACAGGCAAAAAAGAAAGGGGTTGAGGAACAAGAAAGAATGACAGTTAGTTACTAGGGCAGCATCTTTTGGGAAATATGAGTAGGCAAGGCATGAAATGCAGTGGAGGGGTTTGTGATGCAAGGGAAATAGCAACAGACACCAAGGGGAATGATGGATGCAGGGGAAAGAAGCAGGAGCTGAGGAAGTCCTCAGAAGACAAGCCTGCTTTTTCTTAGTGAAGAAAGAGAAAAGGCCACTCACCAAGGGTAGGGGATGAGGGGGTAGAATATTTGAGAAAGGGAAACATTTGCTTTAAAAGACAAAGGGCTGTTCACAAAGAGCTTATTAGTCCTGTTTAAAGATTGGGTGAGAGAGAAGATCATTCATTTCTAATTGCATCAATACATCCTATTGTAATTTTTTTTCTCTTAGTGGAGTTAAGTCAGAATGCACAAGAAGCTGAGGGTTCTCAGTCACAAAAGCTCTGGGACAAGTGATCTGATTCGCTCTTGTACCGCTAGCACCTGGGATAGTGCCTGACTCAACTAAGTTCTCCATACGCATTTGTTGATTGACTGAACTGAATGGATGAATAGGGTGAAATAGAAAACAAGAGCATTAGGGATAATCTTGAGTGATGAAACTTTTAATATTGGGCACAGACAGGACAAGAAATAAAGGGAAATGGATGATAGACTAGGAGAAAATGTAATGGCATAGAGGTTTTCAATAACAAAAATACTAAATATACTAAAAATAAAGGGAGGAATCTATAAGAATATCGGTTTGATGCTTAAGAATAGCATAATGGGTAATGGAATGGAAAACTTCACAGATAAATCACTTCAAGGTAATCTTATATTGTTTTATCTCTGAACTTATTTATATGTCTCGTCTCCTTCACTGACGTGTAAGTTCTTTGAAAATGGGACCTTTTATTTCTTGGTATTTTTCATAGCACCTAGCACACAGTCAATAAAGAGTGAATAAATGAATAATAATACCTGCATAATATTGAGTCTCAGCTTCAGAGCTGACTTTCCATTCAACCACAAGTCATTCATTCCCTCAGCACCCCTGTACTTTAATTCTCTTGCCAGAAAAGCAAGTAAGTTACTTTTTTCCCCCCATCCATGCATTCTGTGAAAAATAATTCAATAACAGTGGTAAATAACTCTAAGTTTCTGGTATTTTTGCTTTTATACCTCAATATGTAAAACACCAATTCATTTCTTAAATATTTTTATCTAGATCAAAGTATTTCATATTTTTCTTTTACTTGAAAGATATACAGCTTCCTAGATCCCATTGGGAGAAGGCAATGGCAACCCACTTCAGTACTCTTCCCTGGAAAATCCCATGGACAGAGGAGCCTAGTAGGCTGCAGTCCATGGGGTCGCTAAGATTTGGACACAATTGAGCAACTTCACTTTCACTTTTCACTTTCATGCAGTGGAGAAGAAAATGGCAGCCCACTCCAGTATTCTTGCCTGGAGAATCCCAGGGAAAGAGGAGCCTAATGGGCTGCCATCTATGGGATCGCACAGAGTTGGACATGACTGAGGCAACTTAGCAGCAGCAGCAGCAAATCCCATTGTGGAAAAGACTACTGAAATTTGTCAATAATTATTCATTAAATAAGAATTTACTGAGCACCTATTGTGCTAATGAGCGTGTAGAAAAGCACCCACTGCAGATGGACATTTATAAATATTAGACATGATTTATGAGCCAACACTAATAGATACAAAACAATGGTGAGCTATATGTGGTGATACATTATCACATCCCAAATCTCTTGGTGCGCTGCTTTGGTGCTGTGAGGATTTTAAGAAGCTGAGCTCAATGAAGACTTGCATATGCAGATGGGAATTCACCAAAGAGATGGGATTTGGGGTTGAGGAATGGGTATTACCTGCAGAGATATGAAGAGCATTCAAAAGAGGTGAGCAACAAAGTTTTAATATTACAATTTTTGTGTGTGTTTTTTTTTTTTTTTCTTCTCTTAGCAGTAAGGGTATATAGAAATCTTCAAATGCTACCTAGCCCGATGATGCCCATCATTCATCAAAGTGGGCTCTTCCAGCTATGTGTATAGTAGAGGCTCATGTGTCTGGTCTTAGTGGGTTGGATCAAATTGGACCAAATATCTGAACCAAATTGAGTGGAATGAATTTGTTGTTAGACTCAAGAGACTTATGTTTGGTTATAGGAACAGAGGATACGAAAATTCAGGCCTCAATGATTTCTCCTTCAGAGAGAAAAAAATGAGGTTTTGCAGAGAGAAGGATGATAAAAGACCTTGACATTTTTCAATGCATTCCTGTTTTGGAGTTGGTCCTTTGTTTCCAGTGTTCCCTTATTCTTTTGATGGTTGTGTCATCTGTACTGATATCCACTGTGTCACCCTTGATATTACTAATTTGGGTCTTCTGTTTTTATTCTTATAAGATATTACTGAATTTTGTTAATCTTTTCAAAGAACCAAGTCTGTTTTATTGATTCCTCTCCCTATTATTTTCCCTCTAAGTGCTTTCTGTTTCATTAATTTTCACTTTAAGATTTATTATTTCCTTCCATTTGCTTGCTTTGGGCTTATTTTTCTCTTCCTTTTCTAGGTTCTATTTAATGCTATAGATTTTCCTCTCAGCACTGCTTTGCCTTTGTTCCACAAGTTTTGGTAGGCTGTATCTTCATATAGGAGACTTATAAGCTTACCATTGTTCTCATATTATAATTTTGAGTGACCTATGGAAACTTTACCTTTTTGTCATTTAAACTCCTCCATTTATAATTGTTTTAGATGATTCATCAATCTATATTTAGAACTACATATAACATATATATCCAGGAGTGTAATTGCTGTGTCATATGATAGTTCCTTTTTTAGCTTTTATTTTCCACAGTGTCTGCACCAGTTTACATTCCCACTAATGGTACAAAGGTTCCCCATTAACCAAGTCCTCTCCATTTGTATCCGTGGTCTTTTTGATGACAGTCATTCTGACAGATGTGAGGTGATATCTTACTATGGTTTTGATTTCCATTTCTATGATTAATGATGTTGAGCATCTGTTCATGTGCCTGTTGCCAATTTTTATGTCTGATTTGGAAAAATGTCTCTTCAGTTTTCTGCCCATTTTTAAATTGCATTGTTTGTTTGTTGGGTTGTATGAACTTTTTATAAATTTGCATAGTTATAGTTTTATAATTGGAAGATATTTTCTCTTATTTCATAGATTGTCTTTTCATTCATCCAATGACTTCCTTTGCTGTGCAAAAGATTTAAGCTTTAGGCCCCATTTCTTTTTCCTATTTCCTTTGCCTTAGATGACAGATCTAAAAAATATTGCTATGATTTATGTCAGAGTGTGCCACCTATGTTTTCTTCTAGGATTTTTATGGTTTCTGGTCTTACTGTTAGGTTGTTAATCCATTTTGAGTTTATTTTTATATATGGTGTGAGTGAATTTCTAATTTGATTCTTCTGCATGTACCTGTCCAGCTTGCCCAGCACCGTTTATTGGAGAGACTGTCTTTTCTTCCTTGTATAGTCTTGTGTCCTTCATAGATTGACCACAAACATGTGGGTTTATTTTTGGATTCTGTATTCTGTTCCATTGATCTCTGTGTGTGTTTTGCGCCAGTAACATATGATTTTGATTACTGTAGCTTTGTAGTGTAGTCTGAAGTCAGGGAATATTATAATCTCAAGTTCTTTCTCAAGATTACTTTCAGTATTTGTGTCTTTTGTGTTTCCCACACAAATTTTACAATTATTTGTTCTAGTTATGTGAAAAGTATCTGGGTATTTTGATAGGAATTATATTAAATCTGTAGATTACCTTGGGTAGTATTGTCACTTTAACAACATTAATTCTTGCAGTACATGAACTTGGTATAGCTTGCTATTTCTTTGTGCCATCTTCAGTTCCTTTTGTCAATGTCTTAAAGTTTTCTGAGTATAGGTTTTCCCCCTTTAGATAGGTTTATTGCTAGATACTTTATCCTGTTTGATACAATTATGAATTGGATTGTTTCCTTAATCTCTCTTTCAGATAGTTCATTGTTAGTGTATGGAAATGAGATAGATCTCTGTATATTAATATTACTTCCTAAAACTTTACTGAATTCATTGATGAGCAATAGTAGTTTTCCTGTGGTATCTTGATAACTTTTATAGTATCATGTCATATGCCAACAGTGACAGTTTTACTTCTTTCTCTCCAGTTTAGATTCCTTTTATATCTTGTCTGATTTCTGTGGCGAGGAATTCCAAAACCATGTTGAAAAAAAGTGGCAAGAGAGGTGGTCCTTGTCTTGTTCCTGATCTTAGAGGAAATGTTTTCAGCTTTTCACCATCAAGGATGATTTTGGCTGTAGGTTTGTCTCGGCTTTTTTTTTTATATTGAATCATGTTTTCTCTATACCCACTTTATTAGAGTTTTTATTATAAATGGATGATGAACTTTGTCAAAAGCTGTTTCTGCATCTGTTAAGATAATTGTCATTTCTATTTTTTATTAATGTGGTGTTTCACAATGTTTGATTTGTACATAATGAACCATCCCTGTTTCCCTGAATTACATACCATTTAATTATGGAGTATCATTCTTTTAATATGAATTCCATTTGCTGTTATTTTATTGGGAAATTTTACATCTATGTTCATTGGCCTGTAATCTCCTTATTTGTGATTTCTTTGTTTTTTTTTTTTTTTTTTTTTTTTTTTTTTTTTTTTTAGTATGTGAGCAATGTTGGCCTCATAGAATAAGTTTGGAAGTGTTCCTCCACAATTTTTTTGAGTAGTTTGAGAAGGCTAGGTCTTAAATCATCCCTACATGTTTAGTAGAATTGTGTGAAGCCCTCTAGTCCTCACATTTTGTTGTTGGGTATTTTTAAGTTGTTGATTTAGTTTCATTACTAGTGGTTGGTCTGTTTCTATTTTCTGTTCCTTCTTGATGCAGTCTTGGGAAATTATGCAGTTGCAGTTATTCTCCTGTTTGTGGTTCACACACTTGGGAATATGGGGCTTGACTCTATTACAACTCTGCCCTCCTATTGTCTCATTGTGGTTCCTTCTTCATATCTTTAGTTGCAGATCTTTTCTGATAGATGGTTGTTCTATAAATAGTTGTAATTTTGTTGTGCCCCTGAAAGGAGGTGAGCTCAGGGTCTTTCTACTCCACCACATTTATTGATCTTTCCATTTAAAAATGTCTCAATTTCCCCTTTATTCCTGAAGAATATCTTTGCTGGGTAGATATCTAAGTTGATCCTTCAGCACTTGAGTAATATTGTGCCACTGCCTTTTGACATCTATAATTTTTAATGAGAAAGTTGGTGTCATTCAAATAGATTTTTTTCTTATAGCTAAGGTGTCATTTGTCTCTTCCTGCTTTTTTTTTTTTCTCTGTTTAATTTTCCCAAATTCTCTTATGATGTGTCATGGAGTGGGTTTCCTTGCATTATCCTATCTTTCACTCTTTATTGAATCTGTAGGTTTATGTCTCTTGATAAATTTGAGGAGGTTTTAGGAAATTTGTTTTTTGCTGATACTTTCTCTTTCTTTGAGCCTTGCTGCTTTCATAGGCACAACAAAATAGCAACTATTTGTAGAACAGCCATCTACCAGGAAAGATCTTCTGCAACTAAATATATGAACAAGGAACCGCAACCACATTAATTGAGTAATGATGATTGCTCTTTGAAGGTTTTATTTTCCTCTCATGACAGTTTTAACATCTTTGTCAGATAATTCCAACATCTTGTCTGCTCAGTGTTGGCAATCTGTTGATTGTCTTTTATTGTTAAATTTGTGATCTTCCTGTTTCTTGGTACAAGGAATGATTTTTGGTTGAAAGTTGCACAGTTTAGTGGTATGCGTACCTCAGTTTATTGAACTCTTCTGTTTTAACTGGCTTTCTTTCACACTACACCTGAGATGATGTATGTTTGTTGATGATGTATGATGTATGATATTCTTTTCAAGTGTGGAATAATGTCCAGTAGCACTCTGTTGACAATCAAGGATCGGAGAGGGGATGCTCCTCATTATTGCCAGATCGAGGTGGAAGTCTAGAATCCACATATGATCTCCACTGACAACAGCACTCTTGGGGAAGGACTAGTTCTCTTCCGTCGGTGATGAAAGTTCCAGCTACTTCCTCATTTTCCTCATTTATCACAATCGATCAGGCCATTGTGATGCCTCATTATAACCTGTGCATGATGGCACTCTAAGCATTTCGCTCAGCCTTTGCTGGCATGCATGCTGTTGTACCACAGCTCCTTCTGTGCTCTTTGGCTGGGTAATAGTGGCTATTGTCTAAATTTTTCTATCTTGCTAAGCTATCTTTTTCCTAATTGTTTGCCTAGAGAGGACAGTCTTTGCTTGCCTGTGCTTTGTGGCATTTCTGGTTTAACAGCTTCTTCAGCTCCTAGCTTGGTATATGCTAAGTCGCTTCAGTCATGCCTGACTCTTTGTGAGCCAATGGACTGTGGCCCACCAGGCTCCTCTGTCCATGGGGATTCTACAGGCAAGCATACCGGAGTAGGTTGCCATTTCCTCCTCCAGGGGATCTTCCCAACCCAGGGATTGAACCCATGTCTCCTGTGGCTCCTGCATTGCAGGTAGATTCTTTACTGCTGAGCCACGGGGGAAGCCTAGCCTGGTATATATGGGGCAAAATAGAAAAACAAACAAACTGGGGAACACACCATTGTGTTGATTTCTGGGCCCTGAGGTGCATACACTGTCTAGCTTATTTTCTCCAGCTTTCAGACTCTTCTTATGTTTCTGTTATATACAATGTGCAGGATTTTTAGTTATATTTAGCAATAAAAATATAGAAAAAGTATGTCTGCAACATCTTTCTCCTTTAATATATTTTTATTGAAAGTTTTTTTTTTGCTATTTTAAATCTCTGTTTATGCCTTGTTAATAATGCCCTGAATTTATGCTGCAGTCAATATGAAAAATGTCATTGATACTGATGCTATTGTTAAGTTATTTCTGAGGATAAAGACATTTTATTACCTTGCCGAATGGAAATAGAGATAATTGGTTTGTGGTCTCCTAATGTGAGTCTGTGTGAGTCAGATAGCACATGAGAGGATATATGAAGTAGTGTTTGTTATCAGCCTAATGAAAAACTAGGGGAAATGGCATGCTCCTGCTAAAAGACTGTCATTGCTTGAATTTAGCTTTGACACATTTAGGAATCACTCGTTTAGAATGACATGCTTGTGGGTTCCTTGCTCATGGGTGACTGTTGATTTAGGCCATGTCTCTGGATCCTACTTGGAGGGTGTAAATATTGTTCTAACACATACTTCTTTATGTCTCTGAGAACATCCTTCATGATGTTGCTACTTTTATGTATTCCTAAAACTTGAAGACAATTTCCAGTTTTTCTTCACTTTATTTTACACAACTCCTGTACTCCCAGTTACATTTCATCTAAAGCAAGGAAGAGTAAATATGCATATATTTTTCTTTCAGTAGTCAAGTTGCAATGAACTCTTTCAAACTTATTTGCAAGTTTACTTCCCTGGGCTATATTCCCAAAGAAAGTTTACTTGAATTTACATAAGACCATAATGTTTGTCTTAAAAGATCTCAAGACTTCCTAGAATTGCTAGGAACACATTCACTGAATTTCCCCAAGAGGAACTAACTCTAGGCAAAGCTCCTAAACTCAGAGACTCAAATCTTTCCTGTTAGCTCATTTTCTCTGGAGGAAGCTTTCTAATTTATTTTCCATCTGGAGGACTTTGCTGAGATAGAGTTCATAGCAGTGCATCCTCGTGGCATATATCAGTGTCCTGGCATATAACCTGCCTGTGGATAGATTTCATCAGAACTAATGCGAAGATGAATGTGTTTATCTCTGAATACAGAGCTGCTCCTCACTAAAATTTGCTCTTTCATTTAGACACAAGTCAAAGGGCAAATTTAATTTATGCCATGGACAGATTGAGAGTAACCAAGATGCAAATTTAGTAATTATGATTTCTGTAATTAAAAAAAAATCACAAAGTAATCCCAGGCTTATGCTAGAATGAACAACTTCTATATATTGCAGTTTGTTGGCTGTATCTCAGGAATAAATGGATTTACTCATTGTGTCAAAAGCTTCATATTGAAAAGTGGTAAATTTTTCTTGGGTTTTGTGCACCTGTATAATGTCCCACACAACTAATGACATGTTCTGTGCACTGTGGTAAGATTTATTGACTTAGGATCAGAATATTAGCAGGAGGAATGAGATATCTCAAAGCCTGAGTGGTTGTTCATCCAAGAATGGTTCCTGGCCAGCAGGTTGGATATGCCATGAAGAGCCCTCCACTATGGGAGCCCACCAACTTCCATAGGTTTCAGTTCAGTTCAGTTCAGTCGCTCAGTCGTGTCCAACTCTTTGCGACCTCATGAATTGCAGCACGCCAGGCCTCCCCGTCCATCACCAACTCCCGGAGTTCACTCACACTCACGTCATCAAGTCAGTGATGCCATCCAGCCATCTCATCCTCTGTTGTCCCCTTCACCTCCTGCCCCCAATCCCTCCCAGCATCAGAGTCTTTTCCAATGAGTCAGCTCTTCGCATGAGGTGGCCAAAGTACTGGAGCTTCAGTTTTAGCATCATTCCTTCCAAAGAAATCCCAGGGCTGATCTCCTTTAGAATGGACTGGTTGGATCTCCTTGCAGTCCAAGGGACTCTCAAGAGTCTTCCTCAACACCACAGTTCAAAAGCATCAATTCTTTGGCACTCAGCCTTCTTCACAGTCCAACTCTCACATCCATACATGACCACTGGAAAAACAATAGCCTTGACTAGATGGACCTTAGTCAGCAAAGCAATGTCTCTGCTTTTGAATATGCTATCTAGGTTGGTCATAATTTTTCTTCCAAGGAGTAAGCGTCTTTTAATTTCATGGCTGCAGTCACCATCTGCAGTGATTTTGGAGACTAAAAAAATAAAGTCTGACACTGTTTCCACTGTTTCCCCATCTATTTCCCATGAAGTGATGGGACCAGAAGCCATGATCTTCGTTTTCTCAATATTGAGCTTTAAGCCAACTTTTTCACTCTCCTCTTTCACTTTCATCAAGAGGCTTTTTAGTTCCTCTTCACTTTCTGCCATAAGGGCTGTGTCATCTGCATATCTGAGGTTATTGATATTTCTCCTGGCAATCTTGATTCCAGCTTGTGTTTCTTCCAGTCCAGTGTTTCTCATGATGTACCCTGCATATAAGGTAAATAAGCAGGGTGACAATATACAGCCTTGACGTACTCCTTTTCCTATTTGGAACCAGTCTGTTGTTCCATGTCCCATTCTAACTGTTGCTTCCTGACCTGAATATAGGTTTCTCAAGAGGCAGGTCAGGTGGTCTGGTATTCCCATCTCTCTCAGAATTTTCCACAGTTTATTGTGATCCACACAGTCAAAGGCTTTGGCATAGGCAATAACTAGTCCAATTGGGTATGGATGAAATAGTTACTAAGTAAAAGTAGCTGTAGTAGGTTATCTCCAGACCCACAAGACAACCTTGAGAGACCCTGGGAGCTTAGCTTGGAATTTTTGTATCAAGGTCACTAATATCAACAAGAGACCTTGCTGTATTTCTCTAGCCATGGAGCCATCTAGCCTGGGCCAGACTTCAAGAAAAGAGGGCCAAAAGGTCTTTTCAGTTTTCTTCCAAGACAAAAGCCTTTGTGTCTTATTGGATTAAAATCATAATTCACGATTTGTACTTGGAGATTCCCAGGCTTCTGGCAGATTGGTCTCATCCTCTTTCTTTCCCAACATGTGAAGTTGCTCTCAGAACATCTTGCTCCAAGTGCCAGGTCGATGCTCCATTTATCTCTGTTTCTTAGTGCTCTCCTCAGATGTAAGTTGGCTTTATACAACACATTTTAGTTAGTTTTTCTTTTAAAGAAGAACCCTATGTGTGATGACTACCTATTAGGCATTAGTAAGTGCTTAACATGAATTAACTGCTTCAAGTCTCATAATGCTAAGATGGAGGTATTCATTAACTTTGTTTAAACATGAAGAATTGTGATACAAAGAGGTTAAATACTTGCCCAAAGTCAGATAGCAGGTAATAGCGATGTGTCCTTCGGTCATTGACTTACACAAAGGTGGAGATGATACATAAACAAGAACCTTGGAGAAAAAGTGCTATGAAGGGAATAAAACAAAGTGATATCATAGCGTCTCTAGAAGGAGTGCTAGTTTACTCCAGGTGGTCAGGATAAGTCTCATGAAGAGGTGGCACAGAATCTGAGAATTGGTCTATTAAAAGGAACCAGTTCAGAGAGGGTTGGGGGCTGAATCTTATAGGAAGGAGAGAAGGTCAGGAGCCTTAAGAAGGAAATGAAGCTAGTGTGTTTGAGAAAGACAAAGGAGACCAGACATGGGGAGGAATGAGACAACTATAAGGGATGAGGTGGGGGAGGGTCAGACTTAATTAAGAGGTTGGTATTTTAGTTGTAAACAACAACAACCACTCAACTCTATATGACATTTTCTATGTGCCAAACACTGTTGAGGCAACTTTATATATATGTCATTTCATCTTCTTAGCTGTTGAATGAGGTAGTATCATTACTAGTCTCATTTTACAGATGAGAAATCCAAAGCACAGAGGGAAAAGAGTAGTTGGGAATGCAGTGGGAAACGATTAAAGGAATTGGAGCAGAGTAGTAACAAAATCTGATGTTAAAAATAGCACTGTGGCTTCTTTGTGGAAAATAGTTTAGGGCCTCTAGGTGAAACCAACTAGAACATCCTAGCAAGAGAGGATGGTAGGGTGTTATTAATAAAAAGAGAAATTGAACGAAAGGGTTTGGCATATTTTGTACCTGCTACTGGAGTGGACACAGGTGAGATTAAATGAGAAATCAAGTACGACTTCTGGGTTTGTTTGAACAACTGGTGGATGGGAAGGTCATAGATTGCAGAAAATGATAGGGAAGACAGGGGGAGCATGTTAGGACAAAATGATTTGGCCATATTAAGATAGTGACACTTTTTAGACATACAGGGAGAATATTAACAGAAAGATGGATCTATGAAGTTTGGAACTCATAGGAGATGTAATACAATAATGGTGCACACACCAGTCAAAGGCTTTGGTGAAGCTATGTTTCCATCAATAATCCTGGGGTCAAAGTTTTTGTGGTAGAAGCCTGAATGGGGAGTTTCTGCTCTTTATTTAAGGACTTGTTAGGGATTCATGTGTTTCTACTAATGAAAAAAATTATTTGTGTTCCTACTGAAATGTTCTTCCTAGTGTCAGGAGGAGGAGAAGGCTTTTTTTAGTGTTTTTTTCTTCTGGATACATTCAGCCACAGGATCTCACATTGTAGGATTTCATCGCTCCTGACATCAGTCAGCACAATTTTACAGAGGTTCAAGGAGAATGTTGTTTAAAAGCATGTTCAGCTTAGCCTGCTCATGAGAACAGGAAGGGTGCAAGGTGAGTATGAACTTCTGAAAGGTGACAGCTGCCCAAACACAAGTGGTGTTTTCAAAGAGAGTTCAAACTGAGCGTATCTAAAATGGACATTGCTAAGTTAGGGGTTTTCTTTGTTCTCTGTCGTGAATAGAGCAATGATTATTTTCATGAAGTCCTAGCTTGTAGCTTGTTTATTTATGCCTAGCTTGTGTTTGATTCAACATTAGTAACTCAGTTTTTCACCAATGAATTGAGAAATAAAACAGAAGCTACAAATAGAAAGTCTCAAGTTTAAGAATCTGTAAATGTAGGTTGATCTATGTTTATTAGCTACTTAAGAATTATTGGCATATTTTGGAGGTTGAGAGTTGCAATTAAGAGATTCTTATGATAATTTATAATACTCAATTGTTCATTAACATTTTCCTCTTTAAATAATGGGCTTGATAGCTCATTTCCAAAAACTTGTCAATGATTTTCTGTGTCCTATGCTTCGCAGTTTATGTCTTAATAAAGGCAACTTGACAAACAAAATCATCTGGGTTGGGTAGGATATTTGTCAATACTGGATTTATAGGGGACGATGTCTGCCTCAGTCATGCTACTGTTCTTAAGTCTTGGCACCCAGTCCATCAATCTGCCTATAAAAGGACAACCCTATTTCTAAAGTGACAGATTCTATTTGTAGTTGTGCAGGCAGTTAGCAAAGCTACCTATGAAATACACTGGAGAGGAAGAGGTGAGAGATTGAAGTATAAATTTGTTAAGATTGTCAGAAGAGCTCAGTTTTCTAAATAGAGCAAGATATTATCCCACCTCTCAGGACAATAAAAACATTTCCAGGAGACAATCCTTTAAATTCTCCCTCCCCCTCCCCACCCTCCCTAGCCTACATAAGCCCACAGCAACTTGGCAGTTTATCAGCAGATTGACTCCTATTACCATTGACAAGAGAAAAACATTCAGAGAGCAATGGGTCTGTGTGGTATTTCCCCCATATTGTGGACTATAGTATGGTTGATGGCATTTGCATCTGTTTCTGTTGTGATAAGACTCATGTTTTTCTCTCCACTTAATCCTTCTTGGCACAAGACCCTTTTCCACCTCTTCAGTGGGGCCGCAGTCCACATGAAGATAGGATAATACAAGGAAATTTAGCTAGAAAGAAGAAAAAATAATTTAATATGCTAAAGTATACCAGAGTCTTACTGAAAATGATAGACAGTATTAGCCAGAGAAAGATGAGTTTCTGTAGTAGCTCTTTCATTTTGAGGTTAGGTCTGACAGGATCATTTTTCTTCATTTCTTCCCCATATAGGTGAGACCTGAAAAGTGGACCATCCTCACCGAAGGAAGGCACATGAGCGTTTTCATAATCCTAACGCTGTCATGACCCCACTCCCAAAGCCACAAGAAACCACAAGAAACAAGCAAGGAAACCCTGTTTGTTATTAAATTCTTCCATAAATGAAGGTTAATGTGTCTACTAGACTCCACCTCCCATCCCACTATCATTTAACAGATTATTGCTTCTAAATAACATCTGTCTAGAGATTCTGGTAGCCTCAACTCCTACCTGTTTCATTGGGCAAAAACCCTGCCTTAATGGCAACTGAGGGCAACAGCCATGAGGGCAAAGGGCTGAGACCACCTGGGCAGTGAAAGTCTGAGGCATCAAATAGGAGCACAGAGGTGGGGACTGAGGTCAGGGAGTAGTTTCGCTTTAAGGTCTACAGAGGTAGGCTCTGAATGAACTGAGGAATGATTGGGAAAAAAATGAAAGAACTATTTTGCACATTTATCAAAACTTTGTTTATGCTTGGTTGTTTAACTGTGATTGCTTATAAATAATGGTGGAGAAGGAAATGGCAACCCACTCCTGTATTCTTGCCTGGGAAGTTTAATGGACAGAAGAACCTGGCAGGCTACAGTCCATAGGGTTGCAAGGAGTCAGACACAGCTAAGTACACTAGCGCGACACACAAGTAACAGGCTGACCTAGTCCACTCTTCCACACGGTAAAGGCATGGCCACGGGGGTCGCGTCATCTTAGATACTGAAATGGTAAACAATGGTTGCTAAAGCTGGCAAAGATGATTTGTGTTTGTCACTCACTCGAAGCGAGGGAAAAATGACTTTTTACTTCTGAGATCTTGAATTGGTCAGTGAGTTGATTTGGTGGACTTCCATTTCTTCAAATATAAATTAGGGGCATTGGATCAGATAACTCCTCAAGTCCCTCCATGTCCTCCAAATTTTCTGTGCTTGGATTTGTGTTCTGGCTAGAATATATATACCTGCCATAGGATATACTTGCCACTTGTTAGTTGAGTAATGTGTAGTGATTATTTACACCTAAAACTTGGTTTTCCTAAGGAGTGTAATTGAGATCCTAATAGCTTCCTTTCACAGCAAAATGAAATATGATGGTGGCGCAGCACCAAGTCATGGAGGTCCTCATGTAATGGTTACTGTGTGTATTGGTCTATGACCACCATACATTTAAACTTGGTTGGTTTCCATAAAGTAAGATAATACCAAGATTTTCCCTGAAGTTACATGATTTCTCTGCTTCTCCTCAGTCATAGTCGATATAATTATGAAGGATGTAATATTTTGTAGAATATTTGATTTTTTTAAGATCTTTCTGCATTTCTAATACACAGCTCTAGTTCTATACATTTTTGTTTTATTATTATTATTATTTTTTACTTTACAATATTGTATCGGTTTTGCCACACATCAACATGAATCCGCGTGGAGAATATTTGATTTTAAAAGTATTCCTTAGAATTTTTTGTTTGTTTGTTTTCTGGGCACTTTATAGTTCTTTATTTGGTGACTTGAATTTGATGCTACAACTTTACGTGCATTGAAAGGTTAAACTAAATGGGTGACAAGTAAAGAAGTAGTCATGGAAATAAAGTGGTTTATCCTTTATTTAAGCAAATAAATATTTTTACTAACAGATATTAGAGTTACTGTGCTTTAACATGAGTTTGGGTGAACTCCGGGAGTTGGTGATGGACAGGGAGGCCTGGCATGCTGCAAATAAATCATGGGGTCACAAACAGTCGGACATGATTGAGCGACTGAACTGAACTGAACTGAAGGGACTACATTTATGCTCATTTGGTGGGGGGGCCGGTATTAGGGTCTGATATGAGCCGGTCTCCCATACTCCTGAGCTCACAAAGAATCTTTTATTAAATGAACAAAGTACAGTCACAAATGGATATAGAAGAAATGGGGGGAAAGTAGACATCAACTAGTGTAGAAAGGAGTCCAAAACAAGGTGACATTGATACTAGGCAAATGGCAACTTGGTAGCCCAATGTTTGTTGGAATTACCTTTAAAATTTCAATAATAGCTCTGTCAGGAACTATTTGAAATGTCTTTTAATGTAAAAATATTTTACTAATTAGATAATTAAGATAGAGCCGTAGTTTACTCTTCATATTTCTCAGAAACCAGTATCTAAAATGCAAAACATCTCAGAAGACCTAAAAGCTCCCATCCCCGTAAAGTTTCTATTTAACTGTTACGATGACCTAAACTTTGTTTGAATTGGTTATAATATTTAAACTTGAGATATTTCAAACAAAATACAACTTTCTGTTTTATTTGCTTAAAAATTTTAATATATTTTTAAAAATTATGTAATTTTTATTTTATATTGGAGTATAGCTGATTTCCCTTGGATTGCAAGGAGATCCAACCAGTCCATTCTGAAGGAGATCAGCCCTGGGATTTCTTTGGAAGGAATGATGCTAAAGCTGAAACTCCAGTACTTTGGCCACCTCATGTGAAGAGTTGACTCATTGGAAAAGACTCTGATGCTGGGAGGGATTGGGGGCAGGAGGTGAAGGGGACAACAGAGGATGAGATGTCTGGATGGCATCACTGACTCGATGGACGTGAGTCTGGGTGAACTCTGGGAGTTGGTGATGGACAGGGAGGCCTGGCGTGCTGCAATTCACGGGGTCGCAAAGAGTTGGATACGACTAAGCAACTGAACTGAACTGATAGCTGATTTGCAACGTTGTGTTATTTTCAGGTGTACAGCAATGCGATTCAGTTACACACATAAATAGATGCATTCTTTTACAGATTATTTTCTCAAATAGGTTATTACAGAATATTCATGGAGTTCCCTGTGCTATACATTGGGTCCTTGATTATTATCGGTTTTATATATAATAGTGTGTTATATGTTCATCCTAATCTCCTAATTTATCTCCCCCCACCTTTCCCTTTTGGTAACTATATGTTTGTTTTCTATGTGAGTCAATTCTGTCTTCTCTTTATAGAACATTCTTACAGAGCTAGAACCATGCCATGACTGCCTCTGTGCACAGGGCTTGTAGTCTGAGGAGTGAGTGAAGTCACTCAGTCGTGTCCGACTCTTTGCGACCCCATGGACTGTAGCCTACCATGCTCCTCCATCCATGGGATTTTCCAGGCAAGAGTACTGGAGTGGGTTGCCATTTCCTTCTCCAGAGGATCTTCCCAACCCAAGGATCGAACCCGGGTCTCCTGCACTATAGGCAGACGCTTTACTCTCTGAGCCACCAGGGAAGTCAGTCTGAAGGGATGGCTGTAATTCCCACCACTCCCTAGTGATTTTCCCTAGCTGAGGTCAAGGGCCATTTATCTCCTTTAGTGGCTCTTGCTCTTCTGTGTTTCTTACAACTGAATCGTGTCATTTTATTTATCTTTATGACTTGCTTAATCCCTGTGGTCCTCTGTGTGTGCATCGTGAGCAAAATGGCATATCCATTTTTTAGTATACGTTTTTATGCTTACCTTGCCTGTGTCTTTTCATTTAAATGTTATTGCAGGTAAAGGGTGCTTTTCAGTGATGCATGCATTTTAAAGAAGGAAAGATTGGCCTTGGCAGAAAACTAGTAAAGAGATAAGTGTGGGTGAACATAATTTGAGCATTGCCAATGCTCTTCTCTAGACCATTCCTAATGGATACACAGTTTCATCAAGACACGTTGAAGGGGCTCAAACTCCAGTATGCTTTTTATGAGATTTTCCATATTAGTGCAAAGATCCTGAAACAATAATTTTATTTGTTAGCATGCTTATACATCTGTCTTCTAGCTGAGAGGAGTAAAGTATACAGGAAACACATTACAGATAGCAAGCCAGAGAAAGGCCGGGCCTTCCCAGGTGGTACGGTAGTACCACCCATGCAGGAGACACAAGATACGTGGGTTCAATCCTGAGTTGGGAATATCCTCTGGATTAGGAAGTGGCCATCCACTCAGGTGTTCTTGCCTGGCAAATTCCATGGACAGAGGAGCCTGGTGGGCTACAGTCCATGGGGTTGCAAAGAGTCAGACATGACTGAGCACCCACACACACACAAACGGAAGCACATAGTGTGCAGTGCGAATGGACGTTTCAGTGCATCAGCGAATCAATTCATGGGTGTTTACCCAGTGGCTCTTCTCTATAAGTCCTGTTAGTTATACACTCACTGTCTGGTATAATCAGAAAGCTGATGTTTTATCTTTTAATTACAAGAAAAAGGGTTAATAAAATTAGTTTTTTAACCAGAAATTCTGAATGACCTAGTGACAAAAGTAGTGATTTTCATAGGACAGTTTTACTTCTAACATCGGAATCAGTTTTTATTCTATACTTTTAGACATGCCGCAGTACTTTAACTTCAACGGAGGTATGGTCTCATGCTTCAGAAAACACGTTCTGTTAGTTTTATAGTCAAGGGGAGTTCTCTTTGCATTTTTCTACTTTACCAGTGAAGAAACCAAACTGGGCTTCTATGGAAGGCAATTCATTGTTTAACTCATTGTTTTAGGCAATTCAGTTATGGCACAAATGGGTATGAGCAGAGAATTTCTGCTTCTGAGACAAAAGCAACACTATAATAAAACTTATCCAAAGTGTTACCTGTATCAGACAGCATTTTCTTGCTTTCTATTATTCCATATTGGCCTGTTTGTTCTTTGAAATGTCATCAATGACTCTTATAGGGGAACTAGTCTATTTTAACTAGTCTCAGGTAGTCACTTTAATCTTGGGTTCATGTTACTCCTTTTTTCACTGTTCATTTTACCTCTGAATTTATAGTTACCAGATTTATCAAAGTGACCCAGAGGTCTGGTCATTACATGTAGAATCAATGGAAATGCTGCTGAATCTGTCATCTGCCATGTCTCTAGAAAAATGAATTTCTCTTCCATCTCTGATCTTAAACTAATTTAGCTTTGAATATTAAAATTTATTTGGCTAAAGACAAAATTAAGGATAGAGTGATTGGTTCTTGGCAGCTGAAGACTTTCATATACAGAAATATCTTCTAGTAATGAATTTCTTTACTTTTCACTATCTTAAAAACAAAAAAACAAGCATGCATAGAGACCCAGGCAAAGACTTGTTTAAGCAAAACAGTGTAATAGCTATAAACAGAGGACCAGAAGAGGATTAATATGGGTCTCTGTGATAGTCTCAATATTCTAATTTCAGGTTTCTTTGTAATAGTGATAGATTTCTCTCTTTATCTTCCTTAAATATTTTTCTGCATTTCATTCTGATTGCAATGGTGCCATTGGCATGTTAAGGCTTTAGGTCTGGGGTTTCTGCAGCATTATCTTGGTCTATGGAGAGAGAAAGCTCTGTAGTAAATCATAGCCTCCTCATGTACACAGTTACCCATACATGGTGTTTGATTTAATATTTCATAAAAGAAGGACCAAGAATAATAATCTAGCATTTTATTTGGTAAAGCATTATACCATCACATACTTAAACTACACCTGATAATCCTCATTTTAATAAGGGGAAAACATTTGGAAGAGTGCATCAAAGGAAAAAAGAATTTCAAATTGGAGTTACCTTGTTCTTAAGAACAGTATAAACAATTTATTGCAGGCATTTACCAGACAGTTAAGTATCCAGAAAAACTAATTAAGGTTTCATATAGTCTAAGAAATACACAACCGTCATTATTATGCAACCCATCTTATGACCAACCTAGATAGTATATTCAAAAGCAGAGACATTACTTTGCCGACTAAGGTCCGTCTAGTCAAGGATATGGTTTTTCCTGTGGTCATGTATGGATGTGAGAGTTGGACTATGAAGAAGGCTGAGCGCCGAAGAATTGATGCTTTTGAACTGTGGTGTTGGAGAAAACTCTTGAGAGTCCCTTGGACTGCAAGGAGATCCAACCAGTCCATTCTGAAGGAGATCAACCCTGGGATTTCTTTGGAAGGAATGATGCTAAAGCTGAAGCTCAGTACTTTGGCCACCTCATGCGAAGAGTTGACTCATTGGAAAAGACTCTGATGCTGGGAGGGATTGGGGGCAGGAGGAGAAGGAGATGACAGAGGATGAGATGGCTGGATGGCATCATGGACTCGATGGACATGAGTCTGAGTGAACTCCAGAAGATAGTGATGAACAGGGAGGCCTGGCGTGCTGCGATTCACGGAGTCGCAAAGAGTCGGACACGACTGAGCGACTGAACTGAATCACCAGTATGTGGAGTCACTTGGATCTAGCGTCGTTCCTTCTCTCGGTCCTGTTCCTCTGACATGCTATAGTCACTTACCCTGCAGGTCAGATTGAGGTAAAATCCAGTACATACTCAGCTTATACCATAAGAGGGCACAGTTTTGTACTCTTCGTGGTTTAAAAAGGATAGTATTTTTGCATCTTGTAACCTTAGGGACAAAAGTTCCAGTGCTCAGTAATTATGTTGTGCAATTCCAGGGAGCTCCACCTATGTGATATCCTACTTACATAGACCGGAGCAGACTTTTTCAACCTATTGACATTTTATAGGGAGGATTTAGTTTCAGGGAAAATGAGGGACCACTTAAGATGAATCCTCAGGGAATCTTTTCAATAAAGACCCTTTGGAAATCACTCTCCTCAAAAACAAAAAATTGCTGCTGTTCCTAAAATGGGTGACAATCAAACACTATGGAATCTCAGAACCAAGTAGTCAGACAGCCTCAGTATTGTCAAGAATTAGGGTATTGTTTGTTAAGGTAAAAAAATGTCTACAATCTATCAAAACATAAAATGAGTCACAATTTAAATATTAATTAATTGAAATTATATTTTATCAATCATAAAGGCATTTCAGTGAATTTCATATATAATACAACTTATATGTATAAAATTAGGCTACACAATGTTTGTTTCAAGGTCTCATGGATTTCTCTGTGATCTGGTCTGCCAGAGGTTCAGGATCTGTATGTTGGGAATTGTTGGGGTAAAACATTAAATAGAAACAAGGGACTATTAAGATTTTGTTTCATTTTTCACTACAAAGAAAATATAAAAAAATTGCTGGATAATATTACTTAATGGACTAAGAAAGTATGAGACACAGAACATATTGAAAATTGCCTGCAAATGTACGAGGCCTGATCTAAAAATAAATATTAGTTTTTAAAAACAAACAATAGAAATTTATATAATCTTAATTTCATGCTGGGGGATAGTTCCTGCAGTGCTTGTACAAGGGGAGTAGTAACTAGTAGTTATATAAGCTAGAAATTGCCAGTCAGTAGACTTCTAAAAATGTTTATTATGATAATGTTCAGACAAAAGTAAAAAAATAGCTTAATAAACTGCCATGTACACATCCTCCAGCCTCAACAATTATCAACATTTTGCAATGTTGTTTTATCTGTTTTCCCAATTTTTCCTAAATTATTTAAAAACAAATTCCAGACTCCATAAATTCTTTAGAATATTATTACTGACAGCTGATGAGTTTTTTATTACCAAAACTAATAATATTAATATCTAATAACTAGTCCATGTTCAATTTACCTAATTACTTAAAACATGTCTTTTTACTATTTTTTAAAGCAAAATTTAAACAAAGTCCATGCATTACACTTCCTCAATTGTAAATTTTTATTCTCTGTGGCAATTTTTCTTTATTTTTTTTCCTCCTTGCCATTTATTTGTTGAAAAATGAACTAGATTTGGACAAATTTTTTACATTCTGGATTTGGCCTTCCTTTGTGGCATCATTTACTAATTTATCTTTTTAATTCATTCCCTATATTTCCTGTGAAGGGTTGATCTAGGGAAATCCCTGGTGATCCAATAATCTAATGTGACTCCACACTTCTGCTGAGTATAGGAAAAATATAGTATGTTTAGAGTTTCAGGCCTCCTCTGGTGGGTCTTGGAAGCATATCCTCCGTGGATAAGGGGGTACTGCATTACAAAAATTATTTCATGAGTTCACATAAATAGTAATAATTCAAATTGCAGATATTAGGGTACTTTGATTTTTATACTCCTCCTCCTCCTTTAGTTTGAAAATCTTTGCTTCCTAGTGGCATTAACATAATTACATGGTCCTTTTAATCCACAATATGCTTATAATAGTTTCAAAATAACATGCTGTCTTTTCACAAATAATAAGACCACTGAGTACAATTGAAGATTTCTTTCTCATTCTTTGTGTCCTTAGGATATAACCCACAAGGACTGTATAATGAAAGCATTTTATTTTTAATCTCTCAACACAATTTCTTTATATGGTTGTTCCACCACCTTAACATAGTTAAATTCATTTGCTTCAGTTTCTTTTCAAAATGAAGGGGTACTTTTTCACTTTTTCACTTTAGTTTAGTTTATTATTTATGTAAAATATTTGCAGTGCTCCAAAGTAAAACTCAAAATGGAAGTATAACTTTCTCCTTATTCTTGCTCCTCTTATATGTAACAAGTTTTAGTATATTTTTCTGTTTTTTAAATAACATGTGTGTGTGCAAATACTTAGTATATATATGTGTATGTGTGGCTATATACACACACACATACATATGCTGTATATACCCATATATCTGTATATACACATGTACATACATATTCTGTCCGTGGGTTTCTCAAGGCAAAAATACTGAAGTGGTGCGCCATTCCCTTTTCTAGTGGTCCACATTTTGTCAAAACTCTTCACCATGACCCATCCATCTTGGGTGACCCTACACGGCATAGCTCAAAGTTTCATTGAGTTAGACAAGGCTGTGGTGCATGCGATCAGTTTGATTAGTTTTCTCTCAAACTAATTAAAAATTAAATTAAATTTAAAAATTAGTTTTTGGTTACTGACAAAAGTCTGTCTAGTCAAAACTATGGTCTTTCCGGTGATCATGTATAGATGTGAGAGTTGGACTATAAAGAAAGCTGAGCACCAAAGAATTGATACTTTTGAACTGCGGTGTTGGAGAAGACTCTTGAGAGTCCCTTGGACTGCAAGGAGATCCAACCAGTCAATCCTCCAGGAAATCAGTCCTGAATATTCACTGGAAGGACTGATGCTGATGCTGATGCTGAAGCTGAAACTTGGCCACCTGATGTGAAGAGCTGACTCATTGGAAAAGACTGAGGCTGGGAAAAATTGAAGGCAGGAGAAGGGGATGACAGAGGAGGAGATGGTTGGATGGCATCACCGACTCAATGGATATGAGTTTGAGCAAGCTCTGGGAATTAGTAATGGACAGGGAAACCTGGCATGCTACATTCCATGGAGTCACAAAAAGTCGGACACGGCTGAGTGACTGAACTGAACTAACATATACATATAGATAAATGTGCATTCACTCACATGTGTACATGTGTTTGTACCTATACAAAGGAACTCCTGTATCCTCTGTTTTTTTTACACAAATATACTATAAAAGGTGTTCAACACATTGATTTATTTCACCTAACAACTTATCTTGGTGATCACTCTTTAACAGTAGAGTGAAGTTGTCCTCATTCATTTTGACAGCTAAACAGTACTCAATTAGTGTTTATTTAAGCAGTCTCCTAAATATAGGCATTGATTCCCCTACCAGTATTTTCTTAATAAAAATACCATTGCAATGAATGACCTTTGTATGTAACATTTTGTACTACTGTCAGTTCAGTTCAGTTCAGTCGCTCAGTCGTGTCCAACTCTTTGCAACCCCGTGAATCGCAGCACGCCAGGCCTCCCTGTTCATCACCAACTCCCGGAGTTCACTCAGACCCACGTGCATCTAGTCCGTGATGCCATCCAGCCATCTCATCCTCTGTCGTCCCCTTCTCCTCCTGCCCCCAATCCCTCCCAGCATCAGAGTCTTTTCCAATGAGTCAACTCTTCTCATGAGGTGGCCAAAGTACTGGAGTTTCAGATTTAGCATCATTCCTTCCAACTGTCAGTGTATTTTAAAGAAATTTCCTAGTAGATTGCTGAGATAAGGGTAATTGTATATATAATTTTGCTAGACATCAAATTCCCTTGGGTTGTCTCATTTTGCATTCCCAGTGTACAAGAATACTGGTTCCTTAACCACAGAGTATGTTGCCAAAATTTTAGATGTTTGTCACTTAAATTGCTGAGAAATCATGTTGGAGAATAGTTTTGCATTTTTTATTTGAATGAAGATGAACACATTTATATATACTTTTCCTTCTTTTTTTGTTTCATTAAAAACATTTTTTTTTTTTTACAAATTCTCAAGGAGGCTTTTTGTGTTTATTCTTCTCAAACATTTAATGTTCTTTGCATTTCCTAAGGTATTAAACTTTTATCTTTTATATGTTACTGGTATTTTATTTTCTAGTTTGGACTTTATCTTCTATTCTTATGATGTTTGTATTTGCTATGCATACATTGTTTTGTCAATGTACAGAAATTTATTAGTCTCTTCTCTTTATTGATTCTATTCATTGATTATAATTAGGAAAACATTCTCCAGTCTTTATTATAAAGAAATTTACCCATTTTATTCTAGCTCATACCTGGTTACTTTTTTTCACAATTTCTGATGCGTTCGAAATTTATCACAATGTGTGATGTGAGCAATGAACTAAGTATGCACTTTTCCATATGAGCGTACAATTTTCTGAGCTCTGATTTGAGATCCTGTATTTATTATAGGTTGAGCTTCCCTGTAGATGAGGATTCGTTTCTGGACTTTCTACCTTGTTCCTCTATTAAGTCTGGTCATTAGTTATAGAAGCTTTATAAAATATTTTAATGTCTGGAAGAAGTACCACCACCCCCAACTTTGTAGGATTTCTCTGGCTATCCCTTGGTTATTTTTCCATACAATTTTAAAATGAACTAGTATAGCTTTAGAAATGATTCTTATGACATTTTCTTGAGGTTGTATTAAATTTTTGAAGTAAATTAGAGAAGGTTTTCATATCCAAAAACATGGAATGTATTTTCCTGTCCTTAAGTCTGTTTCAGTGTATTTTAGGAAATATGATATTTTTAAGTAAAGCATTTAGTAAAGCATATTATTATAGCCACACTTCCTTAGTTATATTGACAAGTAAGCTAAACTTCCTAACTTGAAATACTCACATTGATTGATATGAAGTCAATGAATGTCTGTCATAGCAAGTAAGTTTCTATTGAAAAATATTCAAGAAATCTATCCTTTATTACTTCATAAATGATTTTTTTCTATCCTAGTTATCAGAAAAATTTAAGTGAGGCTGATAATATTTCCATTTGAATATCTTGTGTAGTATATTTCAGTTCAGTTCAGTTGCTCAGTTGTGTCCAACTCTCTGCGATCCCATGAATTGCAGCACGCCAGGCCTCCCGGTCCATCACCAACTCCCAGAGTTCACTCAAACTCACGTCCATCGAGTCGGTGATGCTATCCAGCCATCTCATCCTCTGTCGTCCCCTTCTCCTCCTGCCCCCAATCCCTCCCAGCATCAGAGTCTTTTCCAATGAGTCAGCTCTTCACATGAGGTGGCCAAAGTACTGGAGTTTCAGCTTTAGCATCAGACTTCCAAAGAACACCCAGGACTGATCTCCTTTAGAATGACTGGTTGGATCTCCTTGCAGTCCAAGGGACTCTCAAGAGTCTTCTCCAACACAACAGTTCAAAAGCATCAATTCTTTGGCACTCAGCTTTCTTCACAGAACCCCATAGTAAAATTAGGCCTTTGGTCATATATTCATATTTACATATAGATGGTCTTAGGGTCAGGTAAACTTTAGCCCTCATACCTTAATTCAATTTAACTGAATGTACAATTAAATACAAGTAGACACAAATTATCTATTTATTAAAATGCATTAGAACCCGATGAAAAATTGTTTCATTTTCTTTAACTTATGTGTATATCTGCATGGTCCTCTTTATTATTTTGATCAAATTAAATAAACTAAATAGTAATGCAAAATGTCTATTCACAGAAAAGAAAACCAATCTACCTGAAGCTTGTGCAAGCCTTGTGGTTGGGCTCCTTAATATGTAACAGAACTATTTTTGTAGCTTTAGGGACCTAGGTTAGAAGAACTTCCCAAGCCGTGTTGTGTGCAGTGGTTCTCATATGAGAGTGGTACCTTGCCATCCGTGGGGAATCTGGGAGGAGGTGGGGATGTTATTTGACATATAAATAGTGGGGAGAACACTGTTACCATTTTGTAGACAAGGCCAGGAAAGCAGATGTTTAGCTAGAAATAGGGTCTTTGTGATGGAGAATTATATTGCCCAACTTCTGGGTGAGGTATTGGAAGTCTCCCAGGACATCTGGATTTCTTGCTTTTGTGTTCCATGGTTAGGACATCATTAATTATTCATTCAGAATTCCCACTGAATTCAGATTCCTATTGAGTGAGGGCATAAGTGGAATCAGACCAGCTGATTATTTGTCATATTATTTATGTGTGACCAGAAGCAAAGTTGTGTGCCTTTTTTATAGTAGAGCCCATAAATCAATAAACACTACATAGTATGCCAGAGACTATGAAGTTATATTTGTGAAGGTCTGTTTATCATTCTAGTGCTTATATATTTTTTTGCAGGACTTTCAGATTGAACAGAAATTATTACAGTTATGTTTTCCCTAATGCCTGTTCCTGCAGGGAAAAATAAAAACCAGTCAAGGGATACTGAGGTATTAGCATAACTTTATTATTTCAACTTCTCGCACTGCAGTAGTTCCATGGCAAGAACATGTACCTTCCTTAAAAATGCCAAACAATATTTCACTACTGCTATGAGGATTGTACTTTGAACACTCTTTGACCTAGATATCTGATCCATGGTGTAGCAAAGTTGTTCTCCTTTTTCTGAGAAGAAATATTGTTTACAAATTTATGCTCTTGAATCTGCCTACTGGAGTGATACTTCTTTTCAAAGTGCCATTTCTGGAAACAAGGTCATTAAACTTCAATTGAAAGAACAGGTCTTATTTTAACAGTAATACTTGGCAAGATGTTCTTTGGGAAGTAAATGTAATTGTTATCATGTGTACTGGCTTAGGGAAAAACAAACAAACAGTAAAAACCAAAAGAAAATGTTAGGCAATCATTTAACCTTTTTAAAAGGAAGAAGAATATTTACCTCAAAGTTAAACAGATTCATTAAATACATACTGAAACAGAAACCACATGTAAGAAGATTAATGCTGAGTATCAGCAGAAACTTTCTTTTTAAATTCCAAGCACCAAGGATAGCCTACCCAAACTAAAAAGCCTATGGTCCTGCAAGTCACTACTGCAGTCTTGCTTAAATATGTCAGAAGTGGGCACAGGAAATAAGAGTTGGCAGTTTTCCTGCCTGTTATAAAAAGACGGAAGCCCATCATGAATGAAAGCACACAACACTACATTTGCCATCTGCATAGCTTCCAAACCTCTTGTATTTTATAGCAGTAGCCTGCCAAAACCCCAGCAAGCCAAAACCAGAATAAACCCCAATCTGAAAGAGAGAATATGGCAAATAATAAAATCATCCAGACAGCAGAGATGTAAAATTGCAGAAAATCAGCCTGAAATAACAAAACTCTCAAGCAGAGTTGAGAAAGCTAGGAAATGCCTACAAAAGAGGATCTGGAGGAAAGATGAAGGCTGAGGATAATACAAACCATTGTTCAGTTGAAAGGTTTTGCAAAGCAAGTGTACTGGCTGGTAAGAAAATATTAAGCTTTTCCAGAAAATTGTTACTTCCTCATTTCAAATATTTTAGTTATGTTTGCTTGCAATAAAGCAAACTTTATGTCTTTGAACTGTTGGGTCCTATTTTATTTTGATAAAAGAATAGACTTCCAAGAGATATTCAAAACAAGTCAGGGTTTAATAGCTTTTAATTTGTCATTTGGGATATATTAAAAGTTAGAAGGCAAATAAACATATCTTGGCAACATTTACAGTTAATAAAGTTCAGTACATTTTAAAGCAGTTGCTAAGGTGATTTTGACTTTCATTTTTCATAGGTTACTAGTACAACTCTAGCAATCAAATGTACCAAGCTCCTCCAATATATATTAATAGATGAATCGGGGAGAAGCAGGTATATATAGAAATTTTTTGAAGTGACCTAAGCTTCATCTAAGGAATGAAAAGGCAAATTAAAATGAGTTCATGTTTTAGGCTGTAGACCACCTCTATTCCCACTCCAACCCCTCCTCACATTCACAATTCTATCCTAAAAGCAATATTGAAGGTCTCTCCCATTTCCCTAAAACCTGGAAGATAAAAGCATGAAAGTAAGGTATTTGCCAAACAGATTTAAAAGTGTGTGTGTATGTATCTTTTATTAAATACTCAGTCTTAGTGGTCTTTTCCATCTCTGGCCAAGGCATTTCTTTTGGATTTGGATTCCCCAAATCCAGTTAAAGATGATAAGGGACAGTTAGGTTTTCTATCTGGTTGACAACTACACCTCAGAGCAGTGCTCTGCAGAAATTATCCCTTCTAATGGTCATCCAGAACTGGAAACACCTCCCTATTATATCACGAGCCCTTGAGATCTGGGCATCCCTTCCGCTCAATGTTCAAAGCCTATTGATAAGCCTTGTTCTATTAGGTTCCAGGAAGTGCTCAAGACAGAGAGACTGGGCACACACTAGGCTCAACATGTTTTGAGATTGGAGGAGGTGGGTAAGTTTTGCAACACTAGGGAACACAGTGATGTTTCTAGTTAGGGTTCTTAAGAACGGGGACGGTTACTTCATCTGTTAGTATATCAAGAAGCATGAAAATAAGGAGTGGGGAGAAAAGAATTGTTAGGGTCAAAGAGAATGTCAATAGGAGAAAGCTATGAGGAGATATTAGGGTTTCCTTGGTAGCTCAGCAGGGAAAGAATTGGCTTGCAATGCAGGAGACCTGGGTTCAATTCCTTGGTTAGGAAGTTCCCCTGGAGACGGGATAGGCTACCCACTCCAGTATTCTTGGGCTTCCCTGGTGGCTCATAAGTAAAGAATCTGCTTGCAAGGCGGGAAACCTTCGATCCCTGAGTTGGGAAGTTTCCCTGGAGGAAGGCCTGGCAACCCAGCCCAGTTTTTTTGCCTGGAGAATCCCTATGGAATGAGGAGCCTGGTGGGCTTACAGTCCATGAGGTCAGAAAGAGTTGAACACAACTGGGTAACTAAGCACTGCACAACATGAGATATTTCTTCACTTTGAACTCCTAGAGCTTTATCAAGTAAGGGACAGAGGGGATCCATCTTTTTCCTGGGTGCTTTTGCTCCAGGCTGGGGTGTTGCTGCTCCTGAATATATATTCAAGGTGCTCAGAGTCTATGAAGGAAACTGGAGGAGTAAGACACTTGAGTTTCTCTGGGGACTTTTTCTAGGGATGGTGGCAACTCCTTTAAGATAGAAGCTATTTTTCTAGGCAACCCTGTGCTAACTCCTTTTTGTACCAAAAAATCCTTGTCTCAAAGCAGATTAGTGCAGAACAGGGCCCCATAGTTTGGTCATAATGAGAATGAACTCAGGGTCCCCTGTAGGGTATTAAGGAGAGCAGGAAGCAAGTGGCTGGTGAGATTATTGCCGATCAGCTTTGAGGTTCTCTGTTTCTAAGAGCACAAAAAGCTCCTTACAAATAGGGACTGTATCTTTGGATCCCTGGTTTTAATCTGTTCTCTGATACACAGTGAGTGCTCAATAAATGATTTTTGAATAAATGAATATCCCAGTATAGTGTACTCTGAAGTCATTTAATTAGATATGAAGACTGACTCTGCTATCTATTAGGTGTGTAAACTTAGGCAAGTTAATTAATCTCTCTGAACCTCAGTTTCCACATCTATAAAATTATAATAATCATACTCAGATTGCTGTGAATATTAAACAAGAATAGTGAAAACACCTAGGACAATGTCTCTCATTTTCTCTCTTCCCTCTGCTCACTTATTTTCTTTGAAATATCTTCCTATCTTTAATTTTAATTTTTTTATTCATTTGCCAAGATTGAGCTCAAGTATAATTTTCTCTGAAGATTTTTTCCCCATCCTGCTTTTCCCTTCTCCTCCCACCTAAGTGGGTATAAGCTTTCCTTTAAGCCCATTTGCTGTTGTATTTGTTTTGCAATCATAACTCAAAGTCCGTGTGGGTGTGTTTTATTCAATGACTCATATTTGTGGGATGGGTTGTATTTCTTCTTATTAAAATATCTTTTCCATATGAAAAATACATAAGCAAAATATCCACAAAAAATCATTGCTTGGTTCCAGAGAAAAGTTTCATATGAAAATTGTTCTGTGTAGCAGGAAATCTATGCATCCTTAGTTTGCTATGTGAGATGAACCTGTACAGATCAGTTTAAAAAGTTTAGCATCAATAATAATTTTTCTGTTACCTATCTAGAACTTATATCAATGAATCTTTGTACTATGTATCACTTGACAAGTGACAAGAAACAAGATTCTTTGTGAAAAAATGTTATTCAAATGTGAAAATTAGAAGAATAGATTGTGGTTCTAGTCCAGTGAATGGTCAACCTGATCCTCCTGTTTTGGCTAGTCTTGAGTATGGTTTATGCTTGATTATGGTTGATGCTTTTGAACTGCGGTGTTGGAAAAGACTCTTGAAAGTTCCTTGGACTGCAAGGAGATCCAACCAATACATCCTAAAGGAAATAAGTCCTGGGTGTTCATTGGAAGGAGTGATGCTGAAGCTGAAACTCCAATACTTTGGCCACATGATGCGAAGAGCTGACTCATTGGAAAAGACCCTGATGCTAGGAAAGATTGAGGGTAGGAGGAGAAGGGGACGACAGAGGATGAGATGGTTGGGTGGCAACATCAACGCTATGGACATGGGTTCGGTGGACTCCAGGAGTTGGTGATGAACAGGGAGGCCTGGCGTGTTGTGGTTCATGGGGTCGGCAAAGAGTCAGACTCGACTGTGCGACTGAACTGAACTGAGTATGGTTTAAGATGATATTCTAACAGCTTTTCTAATGAAATATCTTTTGATAACAGATGTTATGAAATATCTATTTCATAACAAAGAAATAAGAAATAAAGAATTATGGATAAAAGAATCAAAATCTAAGTAGAACTAAATTGAAATAGTCCTTAATTGCAATAGTTTTTAAAGATGACCTAATTCATTGCCTACAACTGTTTTACAGGCAAGGAATCAGATCCACAGGGGAGACTTGGTTAAATCGCAAAACTGGTAAGTAGGAAAGAGTAGAAGAGATTACAGTTTTGGCTCTTTTTTCTCACCACTACAAGATATTATTTTTATTTCTACTTGCTTAATTTTCTAACTTGGAAAGCCATTATCCTTATGTCTGTTTTAAGCTGCGTCCATCTGAAGCAAAGACAAAAGGCTGAAGACTAGAATATTCAGAAAACTCTGTTTGCTATCAGGGAGGCATATAGTTAATCATGGTTAGCTGAATGGCTTTACTTTCCTTAAAATATGACTTTGGGTAGGGGAGTAGCAGATCCAGCATTCTCCAAAGCAGTGTATGAGGAAGAATCTGAGAAGGTAAGACATTTGTGTTAATTCTTTGTTCTGTGGTAGTCTCACTGTAAAAATGATTGTTACTCCATCATGCAATAGAAATGTGAGAACTGTTGAGTATTTAAATTGCAAATAGGATATTTTTAAATACGTTTTCTAAAATACTGCATAATTCAGAGTCATTACTGTACTCCTATGGGGAAGAGAGTCTCAGCACTTCTTTATTAGCTTTAGTTTCCAGTAATCAATCAGTAATTATATAATAAAGAGATGGAATTGGATGTTTAGCACAAAAATATGTAACTGGCACACGTTCCTGTATTATAATTAGCCCTTGACTGTGATCATCAGTGGAGAGAGAAGTTGGAATACCATCTCTCTGGGACTCCCTGAAAAGCCCAGCTGAGAATCACTTCTACTCTTGTTCCTCTCTTTCTGATAGTGAAAATGATACTTAACTCCTTATTGTGAAGAACACCACTGCAGAATTATTTGAACTCATGAAGCTACATCCTTGCTACAGTGAACATTCTCACTCTAGTCTGGTGCAAAATGAGCAGATATTTAGCACCTTCTCTCCATGATATAATTGAAATGTTTAAAAGTACCCTCCGAAATTGAACACTGACTGAATGTTTGATAATATTAAGAATATATCGAGGTACGTTTTTAGAAGTGATGATCATATTGTGGTTATGTTTGTCAAAAGCAAAACAACAGGCACCAAATGGGGCAGCTTATGCTAGACCCTGTGTTACCAAACAGGCTTAATTATAGTTTTGGCTCTCTCCAAATGTGGTCATAGGTTGGGAATCACATGATCAGTGCTAGTTAGGTAATTGTTCTGACAGACCCCGCCATCCTCTGAAGGAAAGCAGTCTTTCCATAACCAATCCGCTTTTAAGCCTAGTATATTTTCCTTGTTGCTGCTACTTTCTGCCCGTAAAAGTCCTTCATTTTGTACCGGTTCCTAGGAGTTCCTTTCTATCTGCTAGATTAAATCCTGCCTGATTCATGTATTACTGAAGAAAGCCAATAAGATCTTCAAAATTTACTAAGCTGAATTCTGTTTTTTTAAATAGTTTTTATAGAGTCCTTAGTATTTAGAGGTATATACAGAAGTATTTTGGGGTGATATAATATGACATCTGTAATTTTCTTCAAAATAACAATGTAGCGGGGTAAGTGGGAAAATATGTGAAATAAGACTGGCTATAAATTGGTAATTGTTGAAGGAGGATAGTCTTTATAATTTTCTCTTTACTTTTTCTAATGCTTGAAATTTTTATAATAAATTATAAAAAAGATACATAAAATATATGTTTTCCTGTTTCAGACAAGGCTGCCAGCATGGTTGATCAAACTCTATCAGTTAATCCATTTTCATGAATTAAAAACTCTCATAACTCTAATAAAGTATTAATGCAAAAAACAGAGTTGAGGGTAGGGGGAAATTTAACAAAACAAGAACCAAACCTACCTGTTAATTCTTGACACATGTTAACTTTGTTATTATTGATAACATGAGAGCATATTATTTAAATTTAATAGTTAGTGTATGGCAAAACCAATACAATATTGTAAAGTAATTAACCTCCAATTAAAATAAATAAATTTATATTTAAAAAAAAGTATCTGACACTTTCTATGTACCAACTACTATGTTAAATCCTGGGAATATAAAGCTGGTTAGACATCACCTATCACTATATAATGTATTTTAAGTGGTGTAACATAAGTTACAGAATAAAGTGCTGGAGTAACCAAAGTGATAGAACAATTTTTCTTCAGGGGTTGAGAATAAGGACCATGAAAAGGTGATAACTGAGCTAGACTATGGTTGAGGAGGAGTTTGCTGTGTAGAAATCTCTGTTTTTAAATAGGATTATCAAGGATTCTTTAATTTGTGTTACCCTCTGCATAAGGAAATTTCTGAGGAAGCGTTCATCTGCCTGTTCAGTGGTTCCACGTAGTTTCCAGTGAGCCACCATTGATAGGGGCCTTAGGCCATACATCATTTATTCATTTGATCGGAATGACTTGCTTAGGAGAAATAAGTTGATAAAAGGGGAAATGGCCCAGGAAGAAACTGAGAGGGTGGTATGCTAATCGCACGAGTTTTGCCAGGTGTTAATTTCAGTGTGATGGAAAAGTATCCCGAATTGATAAGCTCTTTTATCTAGCTTCATAGTACTTCACTTTTTACATAGCGCCCTCAAGATCCACTCCTGGGGACACTCTTCCGGTTCCTGTTGCTAGATACAGGTTAGGTCCTACAGGTCTTTCAACATACAATCTCTTTTTTGGTACGCCCAGCATTTCAGATATGGGCCATGTTGTGACTTGACTCTTTTTATGGATGTGATGGCGGGGAGATGGAGGGACAAATCCTTCAGGGCATGCCTTGTCGGAAAAACCTTGCTTCATTTGAGGTATTTTCATCTATACGCAAGGGTGGGATTGAGGGCACCGGACTGTATCTTCTAACCATAGGTGAGAGCTAGTCCACTTTCACAGGAACAGAGGGTTCAGGGAAATCTACAAGTTGTTTCTCAAATGCATCTTCTCAAATAAACCTCTCCTACATCTCCCATTCCTTTCCTCTCAGAGCTCCCCTGGTAGCTCAGTGTTAAAGAATCTGCCTGCAATCCAGGACACCCAGGACAGGAAGATCACCTGGAGAAGGGAATGGCAACCCACTCCAGTATTCTTGTTTGGGAAATCCCATAGACAGAGGAGCCTGGTGGGCTACAGTCCATGAGATTGGACACAACTGAGCAACTAAACAATCAATAATTACTATCACAATGTCTATTTACTTTTCTTATTACTGTGTATAGCTGTCTAAAATGAATATGTTTATTATCTTCACTGGCCACTAGAATGCACATTTCATAAGGGTAAAGAACATTTGTTAGTGTAACCACATTGCATAGGATAGTGTCTAGCTAAGAAATAGTATCTATTTCTTCCCTAGATAGACTGATTAATTTTGCATCCACATGGGTGATATTCTGCCCATCTAGATTTCCTCCACCAGGCCAGCTTACTGGTCCCTTAGTTGCTATAAAGGTTGGTTGCTCACAGCTTCTTTTACCCAGAGATTCACCTTAACTAAATGAAAGCCACCCCACCCAACAAGCAAATTCCCTCATACCAGGGCAGTCCACAGTCAGCCTCTGGGCCTTTTGCTCCCTAAAGGATCTGGCTGAAGCTAGAATCCGAACAAAGTACACCTGTGTCTAGCTCCTTACTATCGATTCAGTTCAGTCGCTCAATCACGTCCGACTCTTTGCGACCCCATGGATTGCAGCACGCCAGGCCTCCCTGTCCATCACCAACTCCCGGAGTTCACTCAAATTCACGTCTATCGAGTCAGTGATGCCATCCAGCCATCTCATCCTCTGTTGTCCCCTTCTCCTCCTGCCCCCAATCCCTCCCGGCGTCAGAGTCTTCCAATGAGTCAGCTCTTCGCATGAGGTGGCCAAAGTACTGGAGCTTCAGCTTCAGCATCATTCCCTCCAAAGAAATCCCAGGGCTGATCTCCTTCAGAATGGACTGGTTGGATCTCCTTGCAGTCCAAGGGACTCTCAAGAGTCTTCTCCAATATCACAGTTCAAAAGCATCAATTATTTGGCACTCAGCCTTCTTCACAGTCCAACTCTCACATCCATACATGAGCACTGGAAAGACCATAGCCTTGACGAGACGGACCTTTGGTGGCAAAGTAATGTCTCTGCTTTTGAATATGCTGTCTAGGTTGGTCATCACTTTCCTTCCAAGGAGCAAGCGTCTTTTAATTTCATGGCTGCTGAGTCTTTCGAGGACTCTGAGAGTCCTGAGAGTGAAGTGAGTGTTAGTGGCTCAGTCTTGTCTGACTCTTTGTGACCCCATGGACTGTAGCTTGCCAGGCTCCTTTGTCCATGGGATTCTCCAGGCAAAAATACTGGAGTGGGCTGCCATTTCCTTCTCCAGAGTATCTTTCCAATGCTGGAATTAAATCTTGGTCTCCTGCACTGCAGGTGGATTCTTTACCAACTGAGCCACCAGGGAAGCCTGATTGCTGAGTGGTGTCTTAGTTTGTTACTTATTAGTTAGCAAGACATGAGAGAACATGCAAAATGTAGTAAAGAATTTACTTTATTTTTCCTCTGAAGAAGTGAGAAGCTACTGAAGTTCTTTAAGTAATGAATAGGTTGTTATGAATCTATTCAGGGAGAGAGTTTATGTATATACAAATGTATATATGTATATACAAATGTATACATGTTTATATGTAGATATTTATGTATGTAGAAATAGATGAATATAGACATACATATTTATATTTTAAAATTAGACTAATACACTCTACTCTGTTTTTTTATGTAGTACATCAGTAGATAATCCTGCCTTTTTTAGATTAGATAGTATTCTGTTATGGATTTAATATTTAACTTACAGTGATAGATATTTGCATTATTTCTAACCATTTGCTAATATGAAGAGTTCTTCCATGAACATTTTTGAATATATGCATTTGTGTACCTGTGTAAGTATATTTGTGGGATACATTTCTAGAAATTGAAAGTGGTATCAAATCTTAAATTCCCCAGGTCTTGCCAAACAGCTCTCCATAGTTTGTATCGATTTATGCTCCTACCCACAGGATATGAAAGTGTCTTTCTTTGTCCTCTCTTCATCAGATACTGTTATGTTCAGACTTTTTGATGTTGATGATCATGTTTTTTTCAATCTAAATTGGATGTGTGATACACCATTTTAATTTAATTTGTTTGTATTTGATTAAATTTGAATGTGTGTGTGACAATGTGTGTATATTTTCTTATACAATACAATAAGCCTGTATTGTATATAGGCTTAAAAGTTACTTGAGTGCAGAAGAGTGTATGTTTTAGAGATATTTAGAAGGTAAAATCAAAATTGGAAAAGGTCCTGATACTGGGAAAGATTGAAGGCAGGAGAAGAAGGGGATAACAGAGGATGAGATGGTTGGATGTCATCACTGACTTGATTGACATAAGTTTGAGTAAGCTCTGGGAGTTGGTGATGGACAGGGAAGCCTGGCGTGCTGCATTTCATGAGGTCACAAAGAGTTGGACATGACTGAGCAACTGAACTGAACTAACTAATGAGAGGTTTGGGTCTGTATCCTGTATCTCCAAAATTATAAACCATTGAAAGTTAGTTACATTCATGTAGTTTTCCCAAGATTCAGCTCTCAGGCTGCCTTTGGAATGAGAAATTCCCTGACTTCTTCAGAAACGTGAATAGCTCCTCCTGTGCTCCATTCATCTCTGCATATATATCCGCTCAAGTCCTTACACATTATATGTGCATTTTTAAAAAATTGACTTCCAAGGTCTTATACACTTATAGCAAATGTCCAAACAATACAAGAATGCCTGCTGTATTCTTATTTCATTCTTTAAACCTGTTTCTGAAAGGGAATTCCTTAGGGTCTGACTTGTACAAATCTCAAAATTTTCAATATTATGTTCTTTGCTTACAAAAGTATAAAATTCATTTATACAAAAGTTTTAAAATGTCATGATCAAATAATATATACTATTAACTTACTTTTTCAATATTAGTGCACTCTTTTTTCCTAGTTAATGCATACAAATTGTCTAATCCTTTTTCAGAACTCATACAGGATTTCATTAAATGGATATAACCTAATTGATCAAAATATTTCTGTATAAACCGGGCTGTCTCTAGTTTTTTCCCATTACTTATAATGCTACTATAAATCTGTCTATCTGTTTATCCATCCATCCATCTACCTATCTTGAAGTACTTATATTTTCATTTCAGTTGGATACATTCCCAGAGTTAGATTTGGGGGGACAAAAGTTAGGCAGTTTTGTAGTTTAATAGATGTTTCCAGATTACTTTTTCCAAAAGTTTATCATAATTTCTAAACTTACCAACAGTGTCTGAGAGAAAATATTTTCCTAAGCCCTTATCAGTGCTGAGTGCTGTCAGTCTTTAAAGATCTTATCAAATTGTTGGACAAAATTTTGGCACTTTCTTATCTTTATAATTTCCATATTTTTCTAACTACTAACGAGATTGTGATTCTTCAGTATTTTCTCATATATAAAATATTTTTTCATAGCATTTGTCCCTTTTCATAGTGTGTAGTTTATACATTTTAGAGCTTTTTTTTAAAAAATTTGCAATATTACAGGTTGTTTAAAGTGTTTTTATCTTTTGACTTTGCTTATGGGGTCTATGGCCATATAGTTTTTCTTCATGGAAACATATCTACATTTTATTTTTATGCCTATAAATATCTACTGTTATTTAAGAAGTTCTACTGAAGTATAAAGTTATAAAATATTCTCCTAGATTTATTTTAAAAGTTTTATCATTTTCCTTTTACATGTAGCTTTTTGATGTACCTGTAGTGAACATTTTGATATTGTATATTAATATTAAATTTTTCCAGCTAATGATGGATCTTATAAAAAAAAGAATCCCCAGGTTCTGAGAATGAGGAAACCAAGGCTCACAGAAGCCAGGTGTCTTGCCCCAAATTACCCAAATTAGTTGTTTATGTTTTATTTATGTTTTCTTCCCCTCTCTGGAATTTGAGCTCATGTGAGTGAAGACCTTGAGTGTGTTATTTACTTCTGTATCATTGACAACTGACAGTAAATAGAATGAGCAAATGCTCTTAATCACTAGACATGATTCTATCTGCCTTTTGCTGTAAGAAATATTGTTAATAAGGTGATGCTGACTAAGTACACCAGAGAAAGGAGGGTTTCCCACTGTGGAGATGTCCAAGCAAGAAAAGCACCAATGTTTCACAACAGGATCAAATGTCAATGTTCCTAGCCAAGATGATCTCAGGTTTCCTGATGAGGAAAAGGGAGCCTAAAAGATTCAGAGAAAGGAGGAAGTGGTGCTGGGAATGAGCTGTCTTGGCTAAGTAGAAGTGGTCTCAACCCCTGGTCATCTGAATTAAATATGAATACACACATTGCTAAAAAAAGCAGTAATTCTGTTGATGCATACTACAGAGAGGACTATATACCCCATATAGAGGATCTGGGATGTTGCTCTGACTCCATCATAAACGATGTTTCACTAAGTATCAATGGGTCTGTGTTTACTTATCACATAGAACTATTTCACTTACTCTAGTGCCAGAGGAGAAGGCAATGGCACCCCACTCCAGTACTCTTGGCTAGAAAATCCCATGGACGGAGGAGCCTGGTGGGCTGCAGTCCATGGGGTCGCTAAGAGTTGAACACGACTGAGCGACTTCACTTTCACTCTTCACTTTCATGCATTGGAGGAGGAAATGGCAACCCACTCCAGTATTCTTGCCTGGAGAATCCCAGGGACGAGGGTGCCTGGTGGTCTGCTGTTTATGGGGTTGCACAGAGTCAGACACGACTGAAGCAACTTAGCAGCAGCAGTGCCAGAATCCCTATCTCTCATATTAAAAAAAAAAAAAAAACAAAAAACAAAAAACAAAAAAAACTTCATGAAGACAATACACTTTCTTACATTTTACAAGTGAGAAAACTACATTTGGGTAAACCAAGGTCACTTAACCCATGAGTAGAAGAGTGAGTTTACCTACCTAGTTGGGTCTGACTCTTGAAGGCCACAGTCTTTCTAGTTCTAATACATGATGTTGGCAGATGAAATAAACTACAGTGCCATTATCTGTTTGGATGTGTGCAGAAGTCCCTTAGCTTTATGAACTTCTTTAGATTCTTAAGTACTTTGCTACGTAGTAACATTTTCAGGGTTCAAATGCAGCCAAATGTGATCATCTGTCATGTTTCTCTGCTTATGGTCTAAGGAAACTGGAAAACTGCAGCAAATTATAATACTGCTGAGATGCTGGAAACAAAAGGAAATGTTTTCTTAGCACATACCCTTCCAATAGTAATTCCTGTCCTATCTCTTAACATATTATTGACTGGGGAATTTTTCCAGAAATTAATGCTTATGGCCATAACACATCTCTGGTCAATAATATGTTAATTAAAGTAGACCGTAGAATAGTCATAACTAGCTAAGAGGGTTGGGGATCAGTATGCATCACCACAGCAATTGGAACCTCAAAGCAGCCATCATCAGTCTGAAATGCCTTCAGCACAGACTTTCCCCTGTTTTCAGTGTGCAGTGCAGAAGGGAGACAATCCAAGGGCATGAAACATCATATGGCCATTTAGATGCGAAGACTTAATTTTGTAGCTATTAGGATAACAAATTATGAAGTATTGGCAAGTTCTCACATAGTTCCATCAAAGTTTCACTCTGCCTTTGGAGGTAGTGACACCTTTTCTCCAAACTTCTTGTGAATTGCAGAATCATGGTAGGTACTCTTAGTAGAAAACTCCATCAAAAGATGTAAACTGCCATCATACTGTACTGTGAAATGCTGTGATGTAAACAGTAGCTGAAGGATCATCAGTCATTTGTCCAAATAGACACACTGAAATAAATGAATAAATGAATTAAATGAATTAAATAAATGAATTTCTTTAGATGAGAGCTGTGATTTTGGTGTCCCCAAACATGTGGCTCAAGCATCAATGTCAAATCCTGCTCAGCTGAATTCTGCTTAAAGATTAGCTGCTTGTTTCACTTTTGAGTAAGTAGAAAACCTGAAAGCCTGATCAACATTTCATCTTAGTTGAAATGTTAGATCATCTTAGATCAAGTTTTGAATATGGGACGGGAGGCATCTTTTTTTCAAGTGTTCAGATGTACTTGCCTGAAGTAGTTGTATTTATCTCAGAAGTATTTGTAGATAACACTACAAACTTCTGCAACACCTTGCCTGACATTCAATCCTTTTGTTTCTTCTTGTATCACCAAAAGATGCTAAAAACCTCAATAGGCAAATCCTGCTGCTGCTGCTGCTGCTAAGTTGCTTCAGTCATGTCTGACCCTGTGTGATCCCATAGACGGCAGCCCACCAGGCTCCCCCATCCCTGGGATTCTCCAGGCAAGAATACTGGAGTGGGTTGCCATTTCCTTCTCCAGTGCATGAAAGTGAAAAGTGAAAGTGAAGTCGCTCAGTCGTGTCTGACTCTTCTGCAACCCCATGGACTGCAGCCTTCCAGGCTCTTCTGCCCATGGGATTTTCCAGGCAAGAATACTGGAGTGGGTTGCCATTGCCTTCTCTGAGGCAAATCCTAAGTGATGACAAAGATTGAAGCTTTTAATTTTATGCTCTCTCTCAGTAACCCCAATCTCTCTTCTCACTGTGCCTTCTGCTAGCATTCTGCTGCTGCTGCTGCTAAGTCGCTTCAGTCGTGTCCGACTCTGTGCGACCCCAGAGACAGCAGCCCACCAGGCTCCCCCGTCCCAGGGATTCTCCAGGCAAGGACACTGGAGCGGGTTGCCGTTTCCTTCTCCATTCATCAAAGTGAAAAGTGAAAGTGAAAGTGAAGCGACCTAGGTCCTGATTAAAAATATACAGATGACAGAGCCTCTGATTTCCTAGGATAGAGAAAAATCAAGTTAGACATATTTATGCTTTTCCTCTGAAAGTTATTTTCTGTTTACAGACAAACTTTCATCTAAAATACTCGTAAAATACCAAGACAAATTTTATTGTTCTCTGGAGAAAGATTCTGAGGCAGGTCATGTTGGTGGAGGGTTGGGCCAGTGTCCCATGATTCCACTTGGAGTCGTTAGTAGAGGAGTCAGGGGTGCCTGAAGCTCACAGGACCTGATAGTCTTACTGAGAGGAGTATTTGGGCCTATGTGCAGGATGCATCCAGCTCCTGTTATACTCCCTTTCTTGATAGGCTGGGCACAAAATAGAGGGTTTTGTAAGCATGTGAATAGTCTTGCAAGCCAAGACCAGGGCCTTGCAGATGACTGTGCTTTCAGCACCTGGAGATCCTGTGGGAAGTTGAGGCCATGGACAGTCTCTCCTGCTGCAGTTTCTTGTCAGACAATCGGGAAAGAGCCACTGAGACTATCCTGTGGTCAATTCCTCTCTCCACTTAGTGACAGTATAATTCTCATTTAAGAAAAGGTAATTAAGAAACCAGTTTCTTCCCTGGGTGGTAAAGGAAAACACACAATTTATGGAAGAGTATCTTGAGCTACTTAATGCCTTGAACCTTCTTTTTTCTGTCAACCATGTTTTCCTCTCTACCTCATGCAATGTGTGCCAGTGATTTTAACTCAGTTTAACACTAGAATAAACAAATGGTTTTCTTGAAGAGTATGCAGATCTACGGCTTCAATGTATGAGCATACACAAAAGGCCTACTCTTTCTCAGTACCCTTGAGTAATTCTCATTAATGTCAACAGGGGTTGTTAATGTATCTCAAAAAAAAATTAAATGCATTTGGAAACCCTTCATACAAACTCTGTTCTGTGCATATTTTGTAAATGACGAACTTTGCTCTTATTCGTTTCTCTGAGTTGAGGCAATATGCATCAACGTTCATTTCTTTAAATGTCATGATTGTGCATTTTATGCATTGAAAAAACTAATCAGAAATGTAGATGTCACCAAAAATTAATTTCAGGCCAAATTCCATGGTGTAGGAAGAGTACATGACTGATGGCTGATGGTATTTTCAGTGATGTGGTTGTGGTCATGTTTTTTTAAAAACTGCAGTTTTGAAATTGACAATGCATCATCATAATCCTTTTATTCATGCAGGAAACGCCCACTTAAAATAGTTTTCTTTTTTCTTCTGAGTTCCCGTAGGCAGACAATTGTCACAATCAAGTTGCATTGAAACCCTTCATTCATAAAAGATAACATCTGAGATATATCAATGAAACATTCATGACCTGTGCTTTATAAGCAGTAAGCAGTGACTTTGAAACTGCCCAATTCTTTTCTTTGAAAATGATTAAAAAAATAGCACCTGCATAGAGAAGTGTGTGTGTGTGTGTGTGTGTGCACGTGTGCATCTCTACACGTTATTGTAATGAGAAGTCATGCAGTGATGGCCTAGAATCTTTGCATGCAGAAGCTGTGTCTGTTCAATCAACAAAGTGGTCTTGATGCCTACAGCTGGGCCTCAAGAGTGCGTGCCTATGAAAATTTGGAAAATACTTTTGCAAATGATGTTCTAGAGCCCTCTGGGCTCCACAGATAGGCAAAGTGAGCCTACATATCAATTTACCACAGTTCTGTAATTGAGAGTCAAAGTGTGGTCCTTCAAAGTTTCATTTTTCCAAGAATATCCGGCCGTGGTCATGATGTGTGAATATTTGCCTTACGGATTTTATGTTGTTCACATTCTTGTTTACAGGAAGTGATAATTGTAAAAATTGAATGGTGACAGTATACTAAGAGTTTTTATTTTGACAATATACTAAGAATGTTTGGTTAAAAGCAGAAAAAGAGCTGGAATGGAAAATGTTTTAACATCCAGGGCTTCCCAGGTGGCTCAGTGATAAAGAACTTGCCTGCCAGTGTAGAAGATGCAGGTTCAGTTCTTGGGTTGAGAAGACCTCCTGGAGGAGGAAATGGTAACCCACTCCAGTATCCTTGTCTGCAGAATCCAATGGATGGAAGAGCCTGGTGGGCTACAATCCATAGCATTGCAAAAGAGTCAGACATGACTTTGTGACTTAACAAAAATGATGCATTGCAATCTATTTTTTAAAGTATTCATAAAAGAATCATCAATAATTTTATGCAAAATGAACATGAAGATCATTTACAGTGTAGCTGTTTATCAGCTAAAGTCTATACAAGTGTTTCTTGAGCCAGTTACCTGATATACAATGATGTCTTTGGTCTCCTTTTCCAGTGGGAAAAATCTATTAGAAATTCTATTTGACATAGAAAAATAGCAGCAGCACCCACTGACTAGAGAGGTTGCATAAGGATTGTGAAATCTGGGTGTTTTAAATTCTACCTTAGTTTGAACATATTCAGAAATTCCTGTCTCTCCTTTGGAAACATGCTTTATGAGATCTTGACATTTTATAGTCACAGAAGTTCCTTAAGTACTTGCAGAGAACTTTTTATTCAGATTTAAGAGAAAGAATACACAGATTTACTTTATTATTGTAAAAGAATATAGGAAAATAGCAAGTTAAGGAAAACACATTATGTATATATAGTTTTCTATTTCTCTGGCTCCTTTTTTTTTTAAAGTAGACCCAAATTAGTATGGAAAACATGCAACTTAATTCTCTTTTTATTACCTTAAATATAAGAAATCATAATACAGTAGGAGATTAGAGGAACATTTCTGAAACTTATATAAAACTAGAGAATGCTTCCTATAAGCAGATTTGGGAGTTTAAATGCCTGATTTCCTCCTGAAAATTTATGTCTTTTCATAAATGCATGCTTTTCTAAAAACACACTGATAAGATTTAGGTCACAAACAAGGTTTTTAAATACAGATGAGGAGAGACTGTTTAATGTGGAATTTGAAGTTTTTTGCCTTGTCTTGTTTCCTTGTGTTGAGTCAGTTTTGCTTAGACTGAGCAAGGACTGAGGAAAAAGTAAGATACGTTCCCATTTGAACCTTCAGTAATCATGCAGTATTCAGAACTCCAGCAATTTTTACAGTGGTTCTGAATGTTTTCCTGTAGAGCAGGAAGTCATCATGAACTCAAAAATGTGAAAGTCTCCTAATTATGACTATGTTGGGCTTGGAAAAACTAAAATCCATTTTTAAAGTCCATTTCCTCCTATGAATAATGATGAAAATGACCTTCACCTTGCTGCTCTCCATGCATTATATTCAAAACTCATCCCTTCAATAAATATTTTTTGAGCACCTACTCTGAACTTGGTACTGTCAAGGCCATTGGGAAACACAGCTCTAAAATATCTAAAGAAATAGATCTTTAATGTTAGGAAATGAAAAGAGCTATAAATAAAAATAAAATATGAATGGACCTAGAAAATGACAGGGGCTATAGCTCTACATTGGTTGGTCAGGAAAGATTTCTCTGAGGAGGTGATATTTGAACAAAAACATGAATGAGGTGATGAATAAAGAGAGGATGTGACCCGTGTGTAAATCTGACGGATGGACGTTCCAGAGAAAGGAAACCGCAGGTGCAAATAACTCAAGGCATGTGTGTATTTGGTGTGTTGAATGGCCCTGAGGGAGACAAAAAGGATAGGAAGTGAGGTCAGAGGTGTACACAGGCTCTGCATCACGTAGGTCCTTCTAGGGGTGGTGAGGCTTTTGGACTCTAAATGTTCACACTGAGAGACTTTACTCAGGAAGCCAGTGTACATCTCAGCTGGAGATGGTAGTGAATCGGACAGGTGGAATGGTGGTGAAATTGTAAGAAGTCATTGGATTTGTTGGTAGATTGGATGTAGATTATATCATCAGTGGCAACTGATGAGAGAAAATTTCCAACTGACTCTTTCCAAGCTTATTTTCAGATGTTGTTATTCTTGAGTCACTGTATTTTACTGGACTTTAAAAATATGTAATAGAGAGTAGTTTTGTCTGCTCTGAAAATCTATGAAGTTTGTAAATACCCCCAGGTGATCTCTGCCATTCTTTCATCTTCAACACGTGGCCGGTTCTGCCTTAGAGCCCTAGCCTTCTCTTAAGTTAACATTAAGCTGCTGCTGCTGCTGCTGCTGCTGCTGCTGCTGCTGCTGCTGCTGCTGCTGCTGCTAAGTCGCTTCAGACTCTGTGCGACCCCATAGATGGCAGCCCACCAGGCTCCCCCGTCCCTGGGACTCTCCAGGCAAGAACACTGGAGTGGGTTGCCATTTCCTTCTCCAGTGCATGAAAGTGAAAAGTGAAAGTGAAGTTGCTCAGTAGTGTCCGACTCTTCACGACCCCATGGACTGCAGCCTTCCAGGCTCCTCCGTCCATGGGATTTTCCAGGCAAGAGTACTAGAGTGGGGTGCCATTGCCTTCTCTGAACATTAAGCTAATAGGCATCAAATGGACCTTCATGTTCTAGCTCTAATCATAAAATCCAGTTCACAAATCATGTTCCTTTATTGCTAGCCCATCCTTCATTCTTCGTTAATTAACTCATTCAACAAGTATTTATCCCTTTAACAAATATTTATAAGAGTATTTTCTTACTGTGTGCTAAGGATCCAGGATTATACAAAACAGTCAATTTCACCCTCAGGTAAATTGCTTTCAGAGGAAGGGAAGGAAACTAAATGGATGAGTAAATGTGTACAATTGACCGTGAGCTGGTCAGCACAGTGGAGACAACTAAAGCAAGAAGGGGCAGAGGACAACTCTGAGATGGGGGAAAGAAAGGAGTATTACAGTTTTGATTGATTGTCAAGGCCCCTTTGAAAAGATGATACCAGAGGAAAAAAAACTTGAAGTTAGTAAGGGGACAAGCCAGGTGTGTGCATGGCACAAAATCATTCCAAGGAAAGGAAACCTCCTCTGCAGACACACGGAGGTGGGAGTGTGCTCAGTGAGTTCTTGGAATAGTAAGAACACCAGTATAGTGAGGCAGCTTGATTAAGAGACAGCCAAGTGCCAGATGGGGCAAAGTGCCAGATGGGGCAACTAGGGCTGGGGGACAGGTGATTAGATCTTAGAAGAAAGAAGACGTGGGAAGATTTTGAATAGGGAAGTTACATGTTCTTGTGTTGGAATCAGTGTTGCTATGTTTAGAATGAGAATGGAAGGTAAAAGCAAATACAGAAGAAAATAGATTGGGAGATTGTGGCATTATTGCCATTACCTATGGCACAGGCATGGTGCCCCACACATGTTCTAAGATTTACTTGCTGTCCTTAGGAGTCAGTCACTCTCACTACTGAATAATTTATCCCATATGCATGGAAGGTTTTTGTTTTTTTTTAACCAGTTTTCTTCCTTTGCTGTTGAGATTGTAAGCCTCCTCTTATAGAACTTTATGTCTTCTCAGTGTGTAGTTTTGTTTTACTAAGAATTACAAAGGATAGGGCAAATAATGCTTGTGAAACTTCTGAAGACTAAGCCAAGCACTGTGAATATTCTGAATATACTGAAGATTCTGAAATTACAGATACCGATGCTCACGCCATCTCTAGGATGTGGGCAGATTGGCCTACTTTTGTGTTTTTGTGTGGAGTACAGTCAATATAATTCGGTTGGTATCTATGAAAATGCAGAAGTCGAAAATTAAAGTAGGGCAGTCCCCGTCCCCATTGCTATTAACCCACAGGTATATAATTAGACCTGTATATGTTTTGTACAGATATATTCACTGTGAAGTTCGTTTGCTGTCCCCAGATTATAGTTCACCACGTTAAAGAAATGGACTGTATGGTAATCCTTTATAATCTCTTAACAGTAGCCAGATTTCACAAGACTCATTTCACACTGTATTTCTATGACTTGTCTGGCTGGAGGGTTTGTGTCAAGCTTCTCTACTAAAGAAGAGTGAAAACTGAGCAACAGTGGGAAGTTCTTTTATTTATTTTCAAAGGATTGTTTATCTGAAGTTAAAAAAGGTAGAGATACATTATTAAACAACTTTTGGGCTATAATTTTTTGCAAGAAAACCTGAACTATAGCATTATAGAATAGAAGGAAGGATTATGAATATACCATGAATGGAAAAAATATATCTCTAGGAAATAAAAGACACTATCACAAGATACAGCCCAATTTTTGTACCCACTGGATAATATAAGGAATATGCCATTTGTACTTGGGATTTATTAGGATTTACCTTCTGGCGACTATCTGACCTCATTCTCCCAGGGAATCTAGTCTAACTGTAAGTGGACAATCAGAGACTACTGACAAGCCCATGAATTCCTCCTAGCCCGATTCTTCCAAAGTGCAGTAGAGTTAGCAACCCCTGTTCCTGAACATTCGGGATGTGCCCCTTGTCTTTGCTCTTCTGAGGTAGGGCTCTGTTCATTCCAGTCTGAATCATTATTTAGCTGCTGGCTGGAGAGAGGGAAGGGGAATGAAATCTAGTGCCAAAAAAAAAGAAAGAGAAAAATTCAGGAAACTTAGAAAACAAATGGTTGCTAGATATTAATAAGAGGATATATAGGGGAAGTATATTCTGATATTTTGGTGGCATGCATGAAATAAGAATAGTGTTAAACACATGTGCAGGCCAGCTTTCAATTGCTCCTGGATTTGGTTTCTCAGTCAGGTCACTTGCCTTTTATCCTCTCCTGCTGATATTTTCAAAATGCAGATATCTTTTCAAATCTGAAAATATAAATGTCTGATAGAAAAGTTCTGTCCTACCAAAAGTATTTGACATGGAAAATTAAATTCTCTCACAATTCCCGTGACTTTGCTCCTCAAAGACAACCATTATTATTAATATAATTTATTTTCATAGAACAGTTTTAGATTCATGGCAAAATTGAGAGAGGGTGTGGGGACTTCCCAAATATCTCTACCTGTACACATAACATATCCTACTCCACAATATTAACATTCCCCCATCATAATGGTACATTTCTTACAATTGATGAACTTACATTGACACATTATTATCATCCAAAGTCCAGAGTTTACATCAGAGTTCATGCTTGGTGTTGTTCATTATTTGGGTTTTGACAAAGGTTTAACAATATATATTCATCATTACAGTATCATGCAGAGTAAATTCATTGTCCTGAAAATCCTTTCTGCTCCACTTATTTAACCCTTTCTCCCTCTCATCCCTGGCAACCACTGATCTTTTTACTGAGAGACAACCATTTGGTATATTTGTCACTCTCATCACTCAAGAACCCAAAATTGATAGACGAGTGTTACAAGTGTTGAATAACAGAAAAGGTAGCTTTACTGAGGAAGCCACAGTCCTGGGGAGAAGATGGACTCATGTCCCACAGAACCAATGCCCTGCAGCCAGTCAGGGGCCAAGAAATATTAAAAGGTAGCTTCAGGAGCATATAGGTGAGAGAAGGGAATTACATTCAGAGTAGCTCAGCTAGCTCTGATAATCTTCTTGAAATTGGTCATGTGTTGATCTGATCAGTGTACTATTGATTGTTTCAGGCACAGTTAATCTTCCACTCCAGAGCTGGTTGGTTCTCTCTCGTTTGCTTGAGGTCAGTTCTTGGAACTGTATAACATGCAACAGCTTATATCATGGCTCCAGTCCCATCATTACGTGGTGAACTTCTTTCATCGGGTGGGGCTTTCAGTATCTGTAAAACAATTTCAAGGACATGGCTCAGAATCTTATCTATAGCTTTTGCTGCTGCTGCTGCTGCTGCTGCTGCTGCTGCTGCTGCTGCTGCTCCTGCTCCTGCTCCTAAGTCGCTTTAGTCATAGTTCTTGAGGAGGAGCTAAAGGTCCTTGACTTTGTTTATTGGCTAAACTAGTATTATTTTGCCTTGTTTGACAGCTTTCCTTTGCTTCTGCATTTTCTCACTTCTTTGGTTAAATTTGTTCTTTGTCCAGCATTTTTCTACAGACAAGAGGACTGTGGAGGACATGGCAGAGGGGTCTGTTAGGGGAAGGCCCTATAGAATCCTCCTCTGTCATATATTTGCAAATATCTTACCAACACATTTTAATTCACCTATAAACATACCTACATGTGTTAAACTATTAAATGATAGTTTACTTAACACCATGAGCATCTTCCCATGTCCATTTCTTATTCATTATATTGCCTGCAATGATACCCGATTTAAAAGTACTAAATTAATTTTTAACCTACCCACTCAATGCTGTTGGAAAGTTGCTATATAAAAGTACTAAATTAATTTTAACCCACTCAGTCTTGCTATTGAACAGTTTCTACACACATTTTTCATGTAAACAATATTGCAGTGAACATTCTTATTCTTGTTGTTCTCATGATTTCTTTTTAGATTAAATTAGGACAATATACGGGCCTTCCCTGGTGGCTCAGCTGGTAAAGAACCCATCTGGCAATGCAGGAGAGGCAAGAGACACAGGTTCTGTCCCTGTGTTGGGAAGATCCCCTGGAGGAGGAAATGGTAACCCTCTCCAGTATGCCTGTCTGGGAAACTATGAACAGAAATGCCTGGTGGGCTGCATTCCACAGGGTCGCAAAGAGTTGGACACAACTATGTGTGTGCACGCACACACACAGAGGATAATATACATATTTTAATTTGGATGCATATTTACATAATGTCTTCCAGAAAAACTAATACTAATTTAGTCTGGGAAGGAGAGTTTATGAGAGTGCCTTTTTATATCAAAGTCAACATTGAAATTTATCATTATTTATTAGATGTGTAAATATGGAAAAGATAGTTCATTGCTGCTCTAATTTAATGTATTCAATTATTAGAGTAAACATTTTATTGTCCATTAGTCATTGTATTTTTTTTGAGATAGTCGTTGATCTATTTTACCCATGTTTCTAATGATGCAATCATTATATATCCTGCTCTTCAGAAGTTTAAAATTTTAATTTAGTTGATCCACCAGTCTTTTGATTGATGGCCTTATATAATACTTTGGAGGGATTTTCCTGACCCAAGTTTATATCAAGAAAAGCTATCTCTGGTTCTCTTGTTCTATATTTTTATACTTATAACCCTAAACTATTTATAAATTATCCTTTATAGGCTTTAATTCTAAATGCCAGAGAGAACTCCAGCATTTAAGCTGGACTTTTATTAAGACTTCCATTGCCATATTTAGTTTGGCTTAGGTGGCACTAGTGGTAAAGAACCTGCCTGCCAATGCAGGAGACACAAGGCTTGCAGGTTTGATCCCTGATTTAGGAAGATCACCTGGAGGAGGGCACAACAACCCATTCCAGTATTCTTGCCTGGAGAATCCCATGGACAGAGGAACCTGGTAGGCTACAGTCCATGGGGTTGTACCGAGTCAGACATGACTGAAGCGACTTAGCAAAGCACAAATTGTGTGTGTGTGTATAATGACCAGTTCTTTTTTTTCCCCTAAAATAACATCTAAATATCAACCCTCATTGCAGGGCACAAATATTGTCCAGAATATACCTTAACTTGTAAAATGTGAGATTAAAAGACATATTTGTCTTTTAATATGGAACACTCGAGGGCAAATGCATTCTGGAGCTAAGTCAGCTGCCCAGGTCTGTTAAGCCAGTACTCAGGGTCCAGGCTCTCACCTGATAGAAGAGGAAAGACCAAGAAGAAAAAGAAATATCTGGGGCTTATCCCAGATGAAGCAGCCTTGATCACTCCCTTGTCTTTGCCACAATCCTGATAATAAAGAGAAACAGAAAGAGCCAAGGCTTCTCTGCTAAGAGCCAGGCTCTTAATGTTTTAACAATGCTGATGGAACTCATTTAATAAAAACTTATCATAAGCCTATTCTGATTGCTGATGTTCTAAGTGCTGTGGCTACGAGAGTAGACAAAGCACAGAGTTCTAGTCATGCAAGTTTATATTTTCACAAAATAGGCCATTCATAATATAAGTGAATGTAGTACAGTTTGTTAAATAGTGGCACGTTTAGGGAGACTGATTTGTGTAAGGAAGTAAAACATGCCAGGAAGGATTGACATTAAGGGTTGCCTGGGTGTTCTTTGAGACATGTGAGTCAGGGGATGCCTCACTGAACAGGGACATTTACTCTAGTAAATCTTGTAACCTCATGGTTTTCCAGTTAGGCAATCTGAGATATGACTGTATCTTAAAAACAACTTATGTGATATGTGTTATGCCATGGTATTTTTGCTTAAAACTCTATTCCTTCTATTGGCTCAGATAATTAGGATATGAAACATTCAGATAGTGTATATCAGACTAAAAGCAGTGTTTTTCTGAAACTGTTTATACAACAAACAATGTCAAAGATGCCAATACTGACATATAAACTCGGAATGATCGTTAAATGTTCTGTCAACTTCTTTACTTGGAGGACAGTAAAGAATTAAAGGACTTTGGGCTTGTAAGTTATGAGATTTCTATCTTTATTTTTACAAAAAGGTACTAGGAAGAATATTTACTAAATTACTGATTTAATTTTATGGAAATAAAAAAGTTTATTTACTTTTGGAAAGCTTTGTTTGGCTGAGAAGCCTGAATTTAAAAAAAACAAACAGAAAAACAAGGGAACCTGAGAAAGTTCTTTCTTTTCAAATATCTTCTCTATAAGCTAGTAGGTATCTCAGTTCAGTTCAATTGCTCAGTCGTGTCCGACTCATTGCGACCCCATGGAATGCAGTACACCAGGCTTCCCGGTCCATTACCGACTCCTGGAGCTTGCTCAAACTCATGTCCATCGAGTCTGTGATACCATCCAACCATCTCATCCTCTATCATCCCCTTCTCCTCCTGCCTTCAATCTTTCCCAGCATCAGGGTCTTTTCCAATAGTAGAGATCTCACAGCATTTATTACTACCTTGAAAGAGTGCAGACAACTAGTAGGAGAGGATGAATTCAGCCAGTGTCCATGAAGAAGTCACTGTAACTCATGACTTGAAATCCTGAAGAGAATGAATACAAGCTCAGAATTATTTTTAAGTTACTACCATGGATGAATATGAGCTGGTGATGGACAGGGGAGCCTGGAGTGCTGCAGTCCATGGGGTCGCAAAGAGTCAGACTCGAGTGAGTGATTGAACTGCACCAATGGGTGAATATTAGCGAGAGATCAATCCACGCTTGCAGTAAATATATGCATTTATCCTCTTTATATATGTGTATATGTAGTGAACTTATCAGACCTATTCCTGAGAGTAGTTTGGTAATAGAAAGAAAGGATTACATAAAGGAAAGCTAGATAGGTATCCGAAGTAAACTTTTTCATACTTTTTATAATGGATTTTAACCAAGAATTACATCTTGTTTCAGGAGTTCAGAATACTCATTACAGGAAGTAAGCTGGAGGAGAAGTATTCCCAATATCTCCTATACCTAAGCCTACATAGTGGTAAATGAGAAGAGAAAAATTAAGGTGGAGGGGGAAAGGAAGGAAGGGAAATTTGGAGAGGCATAAGAATTATGAAACTTTCTATAGCCATGTGAAAAAGCAGAAATCAAATGGAAAAGAAAATTATCTGAAGTTATTGGTAAGAAAAACATGTAAATGAATAAAGTGAAGATGCTGATTTTTTAACTGAAAGACTGGTGGTCATGTTTTAAAAATATTTCCAGTTAGTGAACATTACTCCAGACCAATTTTTATGCTAGAAAATCAAGCCAAAAGTATTATTTCAATACAGTTCCCTAGCACTTTAACTATTACTTAATCTTGTTGTGATAACAATCAACTATAAAAATACATCATGCATTGTTACATCCAGTCTACAAGAGCGTTATATACATACACATTCAATCACACACATATGTGTGCATACATATATGTATATACACACATGGGTCAGTCTATCATCTATCTATTGTCAATGATCTAGAAAATGGTGTCCTCCCTTCATAGTGGATTAATAACAGGAACAAAATGAAAAACTCTCTTATTGTCATTTTGAGAACAGTTTGTGGACCGAGTATTTATTGATCTCATTGTCATTATAAAGAGAACTGAAGCCAGGGAGATTTGAGTTTGCATAACAAACAATGTCAGATTGGCAAACAAGTTATATTGATTTTCAGCTGGATTTTGGTCCTTTATACTGACATGGAAAACATTAATGAGGATAACCTACTTCATGGACAGCGGGCTAAGTCCTCGAGAAGTTTGTTTACTCTTCCAGCCAGAGAGAACAGAGGGATCTGATTTAGCACATAGTTTAAATGTGGTCATTCTTGCCCAGCCCAGTCTCCTGAGTCATCTCCCATCTGTGGTTTCTGGGCCCATCCCTGCAGAATAGCACTCAGTACAGAAATAGACCCTGAATGGGTGAAAGAGAAGCAGAGCACAACCATTTCCTGAAGTTATTGAGTTCACTCTCTCCAATAATTTCTCTGATTCTGAGACTAAAAGCACAATAGAAAATGCTGCTGTCCTTGCAAACGTCATAATCAGGGGAAGAAACTGCCCTGGTGTGTCCCAGTATTTAGGTGCATCATTGATTAGTTTTCTCCTTACCACCCCACTTCTCTCATCTGCCTGATTCAAACCAGTAAATTACTATGAATTAACCTATCTCAATATCCACTTTATTGTGCTTTATATTCACCTCAGTAATATTCTTGCCTGGAGAATCCCAGGGACAGAGGAGCCTGGTGGGCTGCCATCTGTGGGGTTGGACAGAGTCGGACACGACTGAAGCGACTTAGCAGCAGCAGTATTCACTTTGTGTTGTTTTTACATCTGTCATCTATAGGGAAATAAGTACACGTAAAAATACATATGCATTAGAAGAGAAGGAAAACTTTATAATAGTCAAGGACACATTTCATAAGGCTCAATGAATACAAAAGCTAAAGTAAATGTTATATAGAATAAATACTATTTTTATTTTTTAAAGAATATAATGCACAAAGAATTATAAACAATAGATCAAACACGTGGAGTTAATGGTGAACATTTCTACATATTCACCTCTAGATTTTTTAAATCTAAAGAGATTATTATTGTATGTTATAGCTATTACAGATATGACTATTCTTTTACCAGCACCTACTTTTCTATTCTTTTCCCAATCCCAGAGGCAACCAATACCACACATTTAGTATTTATCATTTCATTTTACATGTATAGAGGAATGCATTCACAAACAACACAAGAGTATTGTTTTTGCTGTATTTTTTAACTGCAACATATTAAAAGATGATATATAGATAGATCATTTTATACCTTGCAGTGTTATGTTTGGACATATATCTGTGTTTTCTCTGCTTTGTAACATTCCATGCCGAGATTATGTCCTGTCATACTAATGTCTTTTTCCATTTCTCTACTCATACACACTTGTTACTACTTATACACACTTAGTACTACTTGTACACCTCGATTTTGCTGTTAAGGAGAAATGCTTCTTTGTGTGTCTCTCTCTGTATATGTGTGTAAGAGTTCTATTAGGTATGCACTCAGATATGTAATTGTGGCATTGAGCTGTGTAATAGATAATTAAATTCACTGCTGAGTGCCAGAGTATCCTCTAAGTGATTGTATTCTACTAGCTATATCTGAGAGAACCATTTTTTCCCCAATTTTTCCAAATCCTTGACATTATCAGACATACAAATTTTTACCATTCACTGAAATAGTAAATGAAATAAGTGAAATATGATTGTTAATAATTAATTTCTTCAATAGTTAGTGAGGTTGGATGGCTTCATAATTAATTGGCTATTATGATTTCTACTTCTCATCTCTGTTCTGAATGACTATATTTTTCTCATTGTTGATTTGTAGGCATACTTTACAAAGTCTAGAGTCTAGAGGAGTTAATGGTAAGTCTTAATGATTTTGGCTTGAGAAACTAGAAGCAAGGAGTTGCTACTTACTGATAAGAATGGGGCTTCAGCTTTTCTTTCTTAAGTACATCAATTTATTAGAATAGTGATAAAACTATTTCAAATAGGTTTCTTCAGATTAATTCTTTAGAGAAAGCAGCAATAATTATGGTTGACTCTGAAAGCCAACAGGAATAGTTTCTGGTTCTTTCTTCTCAGCTCAAATTGAAGCTGAAGCTGATTCCATTCAGCCAACATTATTGTTGGTGTCATGAGTCACATCAGTGATGAATATGGGGCAAACTAACATAGCCACCTCCATCTCTCTTCTAGAGCTTCCTTTCTCCCAGTGGCTTTGGGCCAACTTTAGGGAGAAATGTGACTTTGTCCATGGGTGAATCTCACAGCAATTACAAATGTCCGTGTTACCTTCTAGAGGATACCATGCATTGCTTGATCTGTTGAGCAGTCTGGCTCAGCTGATGCTCTGCTAGCTTCAGATGGCATGTGATATAAATCAGGTTGCAAATGTCACCAGAAAACCTAAATATGTCAGTTCTCAAATAAAAACTTGGATGTGTAATCCTTCAGCTGTTAAACATGTTGTAATACTGTCTTATATCAGTTACTTGTATTTTCGCCTTGCTTATAGTGAACTTTGATGTTATAAAGTATATTATTTTAATGTCATCAATTTGATTATTATTTTCCATAGGGCATATGCTTTTAAAATTTTAAATTCTTTCCACCTTAGCTCTCATTAATGTTTGTGCTGTGTGCTTAGTTGCTCAGTCGTGTTGGACTCTTTGTGACCCCGTGGACTGTAGCCCGCCAGGCTCCCCTGGAGTGGGTTGCTATGTCCTCCTCCAGGGGATTGTCTCAACCGTTTATTTTAAATTTAAAATTTAGATTTAAAGTTTGTTGTCTACTTTTTAAAAAACTTTATTTATTGAAAATATCATCTTTTCTCTATTGAATTATAGCACAATATTGAACAAGAAAAATAGCAAGGGATATCTTTGTTTTGTTCCTGATTTTATTTTTAAAATTTATTATTTTCTGGCCATGCTGCATAGTGTGTGGGATCTTAGTTCCCCAATGAGGGGTTGAACCCATGCCCTCTGCAGTTAAAGCATGGAATCTTAACCACTGGACTTCCAAGAAAGTCCCTTGTTCCTGATTTTAGAAAGAAAGTATCTGGTCGCTTAACATTAAGTATAGTATCAGCCCTCAGTTTTTTGTAGATGTTCTTTATCAAGTTGAGGAAATTCTCCTCAGCTCCTAGTTTAGCACTAGTTTTTATCATGAATAGATATTAAATTTTCTCTAATGCTTTTTATGAGTCTATGGGTATGATTACATGATTTTTCATCTTTAGCCAATTGATGTGATGGGTATGTTAATTGATCTTTGAAAGTTGAGCTGGCTTTACATATCTGCAATAAATCCTACTTGGGCATGATATATAATTTTTTGCTGTGATTTTATTTAATTTGGTAATGCTTTGTTGAGGACTTTTGCATTCCTGTTTATGAAATATATTGGTTTGTAGTTTTCTTGTAATACATTTGTCTGTTTTTGGAATTAGGGTCATGCTGGTGGTATCAGAGATTTAGTTAGGAAGCAAGTCCTGCTCATTTTCTAGAAGAGATTATAGAGAATTGGCATCAGTCCTTCCTTACATGTCTGGTAGATTTTATTTTATATTCTTAAACTTTTTCCTCAGCTCTCCATTTGTGGAGTAATTTTTATCATTCTTCAAGTAATCCCTTCAGTACACATTAGTGTGTAGAAATTCTTTAGGATATCTTATGTCTGAAAATATCATCATTTTATTTTCATGCTTGTTTGTTGGGATTTTAGTCTGATATATATGTATTTCCTTGACACTTTGACAGTATTATTACTTTATTGTCATCTCATGTCTGGTTTTGATGGTTAATCTGCTATCCATTTTGAATAGGCCTATGTTCATTCTGACAGGCCTAATCCTCAGTCATCAGTCTCTTCATATTGCCTTTTTCCCCCCATGTGAGAAATATTAAGAACATTTTTGCTAATAATTTTTATGTCTAAGTCCATGTATAAAAAAATCATGTTTGGGATTCAAGAAGCACTTTTAGTATGATGAATGATATTTTCAATTATTAAACACCCTTATTCTGTAATTATATTTTCCTCCTATTCTACTATTTCCTTCTGGAATTTCTTCTGACTCTCTTTTTCTTACCTGCTTTTTCATACTGTTAATCTCTTTTTTAGCTTTCTGGTACTCTGTAAAGAGACTTTGGATTTGTTATTTCATTATAGTAATTCTTCAGCATCTCTACAGTTCTAGTTATTGAGTGTTTTATTTAAATGAGTATATTTTGCATATTATTTTTCATTGAAATTTTTTGTACCTACCTTTCATAAATTTTCTCCTTTCCCTTTTTAAAATTAATTAATTTATTTTAATTGGAGGGTAATTGCTTTACAACATTGTGGTGGCTTTTGCCATACATCAATATGAATCAGCCACGGGTGTGCATGAGATCCCTCCTCCAACATAAGTTCTCTTTTTATGGATTCTATTTTTGCTCCCTTGAAATCTACTTATATTGCACCAGTTTTTTAGATCTCACATATAAGAGCAGTCATATAATATTTGTCTTTTCTCTGTCTAGTTTACTTCACTTGGTAGGACAGTCTTTAGGTCCATCCAGGTAGCTGCAAATGCCATCAAGTCACTCCTTTTTATGACTGAGTAATGTTCCATGATATATGTATATACATACTCACATATACGTCTGTCCCTGTGTGTGTGTGTGTGTGTGTGTGTATCTGAAACTAGCATGATATTGCAAATCAACTATACCTCAATAGAAATTAAAATTAAAACCTACCTATTTTAAAAATCCAGTTCAGGTTGTTCTGTAGTCTAGTTCTTAGATTGTAAATTTCCTAGTTTGTTGATTCTATGGATTCTGTTTTGTGTTGTTAATATGTAATTTTCTCCCATAGGTATAGTCTGGTGATTTCCTCATTCCCTTTTCAAGTGATCCTGTAGGTTTCATCAGATCTGAACCAATATTTAGGTTTGTTTCTCAGTTCAGGAGTTCTATAACTGAAGGGTGGAGTGAACTTAGACACAGACCCTCAACCTGCTCCCACTCCCACCACTTCTGCCCCTCACACATTGGTCACTACACGTGCTTATGGTTCTTACTCCGTATGGGGAGGGCATTCCCATTTTCCACATGTGTCCATGAACATTTCCATCTTCTAGAGCTTGACAGCTGAAAAGAAAATTTCAAGTCACCATTGAACCATTTCCTAGGCCCCAGGTTTTTACAGGGAGCCAAGTGCTATTTCCCTGATTTTAGAAATAAGATCTGAAACTAATGTCTATCAAGATTGGCTTAAAACTTCAGCCCCTAGGGTATGTATCTAGTTCCCTTCTCCATGTTTCACATAGCTTTAGTTCTTGCTGGGTTTCTGATACACGCATATTTTCATCCTTTACCTTTAAGCTTGGTTGTATACTTTTCTCTAACAGCTTTAATTGAGAAGAGATGTATATATCTGTGTTTACTCAATTCATCACCTTGACCAGAAGTCCAGAAGCTATTCTTTTCTGGGAAAACAAAGCAAAACTTTTAAAGTGAAGCTTAAGTGCCCGATGGCTGCTACTGAAGTTTCTGGTCATCCTTTGCAGTGAATGTCTTTATGATTCTTCATTGTAGCTCTTCTTTTCACAATTACTGTCTGTGTTCAGCCCAGTAGTTTAAAAAATGAAGATTTCTCTAGTTGCTTCAGTCAGTTTTCCTGCTAGGTGAACATAGAGTATTGAAATATAGTTCCTTCAGTTCCCATTTTTCTGTAAACTTTCTATTCCATCTAAGGGACCATCTGGACAAGTATAGGTAACCTCACTAATTGCTTAACCTTTTGTGCTTTGAATTTTATTGAGACTATCAGGCATATCAAGAGCAAGTCTAAATAACCATGAGGTCCTTTAAAAGAAACCTCCTTTGTCAAATCAAGAGAAGGCAATGGCACCCCACTCCAGTATTCTTGCCTGGAAAATCCCATGGACTGAGGAGCCTGGTAGGCTGCAGTCCATGGGGTCGCTGAGAGTCAGACACGACTTCACTTTCACTTTCACTTTGTCAAGTAATTTCTTTTTCATTTTTATCTTGTATATTAGAATCATAATTGAAAATATAGTTGTACCCACAAAATTGAAAATGTAGTTTCACCTTCCATTACCACTGTAGGTATTGTGAGAACTGAGAGTACTGAAATATAGCAATGAATAAAAACAAACATTCCCAGCAGTTCCATGGCATTTACACTATGTAGTGAAAGGGTGAGCAAACTATAGCCAAAAGCTGCTGGAACAGAACCACACCTCCTTGTTTACTTATTATTTATGGATGCTTTCTACCTACAAGCACACAGTTGAGTGGCTGAAACAAAGACCCTGTGCCCAGCAAAGCCTAATATGTTTACTCCCAAGTGCTCTATAGAAAAGAAATAACAGAAGAAGACAGACATCTTAAACAATCAAATTCAAAACTTCAACTAAGAAGAGTCTCTGAGAAGGAAGAGTATGATCATAAGAGATATGTCTTGTCTGATGGAAAGTGTTAGGTTCAGTGGGCACTTAGGAGTATATAGGTCTTACAAGTTAAGGGAGAGAGTAAAGTTTCAGGAAAATATTTGGGGCAAAGAGCACATGGAAAGCATCAACATAATACAGTAACAGAAAGAAGGATCCTATATCTGAAACAGAAAAGTTAGAAAGGTACAAAGTGAGGCTAGAGAGGTAGGTAGGGGCTAGATGACACAAAGGTTATTAGTTTTGATCAGTCAAACTTATTTTAAAGGCAGAACAAGACAATTTTTTAATGGAAAATTCTCTGCGCATTTGGGCCACTTCCCCTACCCCTTTAAATGTGCATTCGTACATCTGCATTATACATTAACTAGAGCCCTAGAAGAAAAAAAAAAAAAAAAAAGAAAGAAAAAACCCCCACAAAACCAGATGCAGTTTCCTCCTGGAGCCAACAAGGTAACTCCTAGGAAAAAACACTCCTTTCTGAACTGTTTAAGGGTCAGGATGATCCACTACTCATTGTCAGTATGTTACTTTGATGTATAACCCTTTGTTTCAAAAACTTATATTACTATTCTTTGACTTTTAGTGGATGGAACAGTCCTTAGGGCTTTATGAAACCTAACCTCCTGGTTATAATCCTCAGATTGGCTCTTATGAAAATTTCCATTTCTTTCTTAGATGCACTGTTAATTAATTTTTTCATCAACAGGTTTTATTTGTGTTTTAGACATTTCATTAGTAACAATGAGAAACTATAGGGTTTTCAAGCAAAAAGGGACTAAACTGAGTAGTAACCTGGGCCTGGTTAATGAGTGAGAAGATGGTTTAGTGGGTGGAATTAATTTGATGTGAGTGTTTTGGAAAATGGAGAAATCACTATGCCTGTCAGGTTTCCACTTCAGAGACTGCCATTTAATAAGAGAGTGGACACAGGGAGAGGGCCAGTATGGGAAAACTCATGATTTAAATTTTAGGGTACATTGATGTTCAGGTATGAGTTGAATCAGCTGCTGGCTATGCTGGTCTGGAGTCAAGAAGAGAGACAGTTATGGGTATGAAAGCAGGCATCTTAAGCTTGTTGCTCCTTGTTCAGTCTCTAAGTCATGTCTGACTCTTTGTGGCTCAACAGATTGCAGCACACCAGGCTTCTCTGTCCCTCACCCTATCCCAGAGCTTGCTCAAACTCATGTCCATTGAGTTGGTGATGCCATCCAACCATCTTATCCTCTTTCTTCCTCTCCTCCTGCCCTCAATCTTTCCCAGCATCAGGATCTTTTCATGAGTCAACTCTGCATCAGGTGACCAAAGTACTGGAGCTTCAACTTCAGCATCAGTCCTTCCAGTGAACAGTAAGAGTTGATTTCCTTTAGGATTGACTGATTTGATCTCCTTGCTGTCCAAGGGACTCTCAAGAGTCTTGCCCAGTACCACAGTTCAAAACCGTCAGTTCTTCAGGGCTCAGCCTTCTTAATGGTCCAAATCTCAGATCCATGCATGACTACTGGAAAGACCATAGCTTTGACTAGATGGACCTTTGTCGGCAAGAGATGTCTCTACTTTTGAATATGCGGTCTAGGTTTGTCCTAGCTTTTTTTCTATAAGAAGCAAGTGTCTCTTAATTCAGGGCTGCAATTATCATCCGCAGTGATTTTTTGGAGCCCAGGAAAATAAAATCTGCCAATGTTTCCACTTTTTCCCTATGTATTTGCCATGAAGAGGTGGCACTGGATGCTGTGATCTTTGTTTTTTGAATGTTGAGTTTTAAGCCAACTTTTTCACTCTCCTCTTTCACCCTCATCAAGAGGTTCTTTAGTTCCTTTTTGCTTTTTGTCATTAGAGTGGAATCATCTGCTAATCTGAGGTTGTTTATATTTTCCTGGCAATCTTGATTTCCAGCTTGTGATTCATCCAGCCCACCACTTCACATGATACACTCTGCATAGAAGTTAAATAGGCAGGGTGACAATATACAGCCTTGTTATACTCCTTTCCCAATTTTGAATCCATGTGTTGTTCCATGTCGGGTTCTAACTGCTGCTTCTTGACCTGCATACAGGTTTCTTAGGAGATAGGTAGGTGGTCTGGTAACCCCATCTCTTTAAGAATTTTCTGCAGTTTGTTGTGATCCACACAGTCAAAGGCTTTTAGCATAGTCAGTGAAGAAGATGTTTTTCTGGAATCCCTTGCTGTTTCTATGATTCGGTGGATGTTGGCAATTTGATCTGTGGTTCCTCTGTCTTTTCTAAGTCCTGCTTGTACATCTGAAAGTTCTCAGTTCATGTACTGCTGTAGCCTAGCTTGAAGGATTTTGAGCATACCTTGCTAGCATATGAAATAAGCCCAATTGTGTGATAGTTTGAACATGCTTTGGCATTTCCTTTCTCTGGGATTAGGATGAAAACTAACCTTTTCTAGTTTTAAGCTAGTTTATTTTCTCTCCCAGAATGAGCAAAAGCAACATAAGACCTGATAGCATATTTCTGACTGTACTTGTTAAGTATTTGGGAAAGCCTCTGTGATGTTGTCTACCTGTGGGCTGTAACTGTGACCAGCCCTTGTATGAAAATCTTGTTTGCTGCAGCCTTGTAGTAAGTACCATTCTGTACTTTTGGCCAGGGAAATATCTACTGAGCTTTACATTTTTGTGGGCTATGTAGGCAATAAAAAATAGCACAATAGCAAGTGGCCAGAAGGATAGAGTCATTATATGACCCCTGTGTGTTACAAATTCCCCAAAGTTATCAATATAACATATTCCCAGTTCACAGCATTCAAATATGACACCTACATCATTCAAATTGGGTAAAATCATATGTGTTCAAATGTGATCAAAATATGACTTAATATAGAAATTCATAAATAGAATATGTACATAGTGATACATTTCTTCTGTTCTGGTTAATGTTCTTTTATGCAAAATTTATAAACCAAGACTTTGGTGGGTGGACTAGTTTGTGGGTAGATAAACTTACCTACTTCGCAATCCCTCTTCCACTTTATTTAAGGATTCAACTTCTGGAATGAGGGAGTATATTTCTAATAATAGCAAATGTTAATGTATATTTTAACTGTACACTTATATATCTGGTAATAAAAATTTGGTGCTAAGTACCAGTGTTCAAGATAATTTATTTTATCATTAATACAGTTGTTTCTGTTGTGTGATTTGTTTAGCATTGTTTGCATAAATTATGGAAATTTATACAGTATCCCCGGGCAGCAATCAAACGCAAATCTAACAAGTAGAAAAATGTTGGCAGGCTAATTTTTTGGCATTTTGTTGAGCTTGTAATGTTAAAATCATATTTTAACTTTTAAGACTATGGGAAATGTTTAGAAATGGACCCAAAGCCTCCAGATCCTCAATAAAATTTCCCTTTCTAGCGCACTAAGCGCAGGCGGCTGCAAGAGCCGGCGCACTAAGCGCAGGCGGCTGCGAGAGCCGAGAGGAGCTACCTACCCCACGTCCGAGGTCAGGGGCAGAGGCCTAGAGTGCCAGGCTGCGATAGCGCAGGAATGGTGGAGAGGAGCTACCCTATGTCCGATATCAGGGGCGGCACCGAGAGGAGCCACCCTGCGTCCGAGGTCAGTGGTGGCCGGGAGGAGACGCCCCACGTCTGAAGTCAAGGGCGGCTGGGAGGAGACATCTCGCGCCCAAGGCCAGGAGCGGTGACCCTGAGGAGGAGCCACTTATGCCCGAGGCCAGGGCCTGCGGCTGGAAGGAGCACCCCAAGGAGCGGTGGCTGCAGAGGCGCAGTAGGGCCTAGAGGAGCTATCCCATGATGAAGGTCAGGAACCGCGACGGTAAAGAGATACCCCTCATCCAAGGTAAGGAGCAGCGGCCGTGCTTTGCTGGAGCAGCTGTGATGAGATACCCCACGCCAAAGGTAACAGAAACCCAAGTAAGATGGTAGGTGTTGCAAGAGGGCATCAGAGGGCAGACACACTGAAACCATACTCACAGGAAACTAGTCAATCTAATCACACTAGGACCACAGCCTTGTCTAACTCAATGAAACTAAGCCATGCCGTGTGGGGCCACCCAAGATGGGCAGGTCATGGTGGAGAGGTCTGACAGAATGTGGTCCACTGGAGAAGGGAATGGCAAGCCACTTCAGTATTCTTGCCTTGAGAACCCCATGATACCAAAAGAGGAACTCCCCAGGTCAGTAGGTGCCCAATATGCTACTGGAGATCGGTGGAGAAATAACTCCAGAAAGAATGAAGGGATGGAGCCAAAGCAAAAACAATACCCAGTTGTGGATGTGACTGGTGATAGAAGCAAGATCCGATGCTGTAAAGAGCAATATTGCACAGGAACCTGGAATGTCAGGTCCATGAATCAAGGCAAATTGGAAGTGGTCAAACAAGAGATGGCAAGGGTGAACGTCAACATTCTAGGAATCAGCAAACTAAAATGGACTGGAATGGGTGAATTTAACTCAGATGACCATCATGTCTACTACTGTGGGCAGAAATCCCTCAGAAGAAATGGAGTAGCCATCATGGTCAACAAAAGAGTCCGAAATGCAATGCTTGGATGCAATCTCAAAAATGATAGAATGATCTCTGTTCATCTCCAAGGCAAACCATTCAATATCACAGTTATCCAAGTCTTTGCCCTAGCCCATAACGCTGAAGAAGCTGAAGTTGAACGGTTCTACGAAGACCTACAAGACCTTTTAGAACTAACACCCAAAAAAGATATCCTTTTCATTCTAGGGGACTGGAATGCAAAAGTAGGAAGTCAAGAAACACCTGGAGTAACAGGCAAATTTGGCCTTGGATTATGGAATGAAGCAGGGCAAAGACTAATAGAGTTTTGCCAAGAAAATGCCCTGGTCATAGCAAACACCCTCTTCCAACAACACAAGAGAAGACTATACACGTGGACAACACCAGATGGTCAACACCAAAATCAGATTGATTATATTCTTTGCAGCCAAAGATGGAGAAGCTCTATACAGTCAACAAAAACAAGACCGGGAGCTGACTGTGGCTCAGATCATGAACTCCTTATTACCAAATTCAGACTTAAATTGAAGAAAGTAGGGAAAACCACTAGACCATTCAGGTATGACCTAAATCAAATCCCTTATGACTATACAGTGGAAGTGAGAAATAGGTTTAAGGGCCTAGATCTGATAGATAGAGTGCCTGATGAATTATGGAATGAGGTTCGTGACATTGTACAGGAGACAGGGATCAAGGCCATCCTCATGGAAAAGAAATGCAAAAAAGCAAAATGGCTGTCTGGGGAGGCCTTGCAAATAGCTGTGAAGAGAAGAGAGGTGAAAAGCAAAGGAGAAAAGGAGAGATATAAGCATCTGAATGCAGATTTCCAAAGAATAGCAAGAAGAGATAAGAAAGCCTTCTTCAGCGATCAATGCAAAGAAAGAGGAAAACAACAGAATGGGAAAGACTAGAGATCTCTTCAAAAAAATTAGAGATACCAAGGGAACTTGTCATGCAAGGATGGGCTCGATAAAGGACAGAAATGGTATGGACCTAACAGAAGCAGAAGGTATTAAGAAGAGGTGGCAAGAATACACAGAAGAACTGTACAAAAAAGATCTTCACGACCCAGATAATCATGATGATGTGATCACTAATCTAGAGCCAGACATCTTGGAAAGTGAAGTTAAATGGGCCTTAGAAAGCATCACTACAAACAAAGCTAGTGGAGGTGATGGAATTCCAGTTGAGCTGTTTCAAACCCTGAAAGATGATGCTGTGAAAGTGCTGCACTCAGTATGCCAGCAAATTTGGAAAACTCAGCAGTGGCCGCAGGACTGGAAAAGGTCAATTTTCATTCTAATCCCAAAGAAAGGCAATGCCAAAGAATGCTCAAACTACCGCACAATTGCACTCATCTCACATGCTAGTAAAGTAATGCTCAAAATTCTCCAAGCCAGGCTTCAGCAATACGTGAACTGTGAATTTCCAGATGTTCAAGCTGGTTTTAGAGAAGGCAGAGGAACCAGAGATCAAATTGCTAACATCCGCTGGGTCATGGAAAAAGCAAGAGAGTTCCAGAAAAACATCTATTTCTGCTTTATTGACTATGCCAAAGTCTTTGACTATGTGGATCACAATAAACTGTGGAAAATTCTGAAAGACATGGGAATACCAGACCACCTAACCTGCCTCTTGAGAAATCTGTATGCAGGTCAAGAAGCAACAGTTAGAACTGGACATGGAACAACAGATTGGTTCCAAATAGGAAAAGTACATCAAGGCTGTATATAGTCACCCTGCTTATTTAACTTCTATGAAGAGTACATCATGAGAAACGCTGGACTGGAAGAAACACAAGCTGAAATCAAGATTGCCAGGAGAAATATCAGTAACCTCAGATATGCAGATGACACCACCCTTATGGCAGAAAGTGAAGAGGAACTAAAAAGCCTCTTGATGAAAGTGAAAGAGAAGAGTGAAAAAGTTGGCCTAAAGCTCAACATTCAGAAAAATCCGGTCCCATTACTTCATGGGAAATAGATGGGGAGACAGTGGAAACAGTGTCAGACTTTATTTTTGGGGGCTCCAAAATCACTGCAGCTGGTGACTGCAGCCATGAAATTAAAAGACGCTTACTCCTTGGAAGAAATGTTATGACCAACCTAGATAGTATATTCAAAAGCAGAGACATTACTTTACCGACTAAGGTCAGTTTAGTCAAGGCTATGTTTTTTCCTGTGATCATGTATGGATGTGAGAGTTGGACTGTGAAGAAAGCTGAGTGACGAAGAATTGATGGTTTTGAACTGTGGTGTTGGAGAAGACTCTTGAGAGTCCCTTGGACTGCAAGGAGATCCAACCAGTCCATTCTGAAGATCAACCCTGATTGTTCTTTGGATGGAATGATGCTAAAGCTGAAGCTCCAGTACTTTGGCCATCTCATGCGAAGAGGTGACTCATTGGAAAAGACTCTGATGCTGGGAGGGATTGGGGGCAGGAGGCGAAGGGGACGACCGAGGATGAGATGGCTGGATGGCATCACGGACTCGATGGACATGAGTCTGAGTGAACTCTGGGAGATGGTGATGAACAGGGAGGCCTGGCGTGCCGCGATTCATGGGGTCGCAAAGAGTCAGATACGACTGAGCGACTGAACTGAACTGAACTGAAGAAAGGGATAAAACAGTTTCTACATTGCAGTGTCCTTGACATTAACATTAAGTATGGAAATTAACACCTTAATCTTGAGGCTAGCAGATATAGATTATTCTTTTACTATGGCAAGGAAGTGACAAAATTCTGTTAAAGGGAAAAGAATGGGCCATTTTAACTGTACAGTAAATCATCTGAACAGAAGTGTAACCAATATCTTAACAAATGACTTGTGAAATAAGATAAGATTTCTGTTGTAAGACTTGTTTTTGTAGATGGGGTATTCAGTTCAGTTCTGTTGCATAGTTGATTCCAACTCTTTGGAACCCCATGGGCTGCAGCATACCAGGCTTCCCTGTCCCTCACTACAACCCAGAGCTTGCTCAAGCTCATGTCCATTGAGTTGGTGATGCCATCCAACCATCTCATCCACTGTCCTCCCTTTCTCCTCCTGCCTTCAGTTTTTCCCAGCATCAGAGTCTTATCCAATGAATCACTGCTTCACATCAGGTGGCCCAAGTATTAGAGTTTCAGCTTCAGTCCTTCCAACAAATATTCAGGACTGGTTTCCTTTACAATTGCCTGGTTTGATCTCCTTGCAGCCCAAGGGACTCACAAGAGTCTTCTCCAACACCACAATTCAAAAGCATTAGTTCTTCAGTGCTCAGCCTTCTTTATGGTCCAAATCTCACATTCATACATGACTGTGGGAAAAACCATAGCTTTAACTAGATGGACCTTTGTTGGCAAAGTAATGTTTCTGCTTTTTAATATGCTGTTTAGGTTGATTATAGTTTTTCTTCCAAGGAGCAAGCATCTTTTAATTTCATGGCCGCAGTCACAATCTGCAGTAATTTTGAAGCCCAAGAAAATAAAGTCTGTCCCTGTTTCCATTGCTTCCCCAACTATTTGATGAAATGATGGGATCAGATGCCATGATCTTTGTTTCTGAATGTTGAGTTTTAAGCCAGCTTTTTCACTCTCCTCTTTCACTTTCATCAAGAAACTCTTTAGTTCCTCTCTGCTTTGTGCCATAAGGGTGGTGTCATCTGCATATTTGAGGTTATTGATATTTCTCACTGCAGTCTTGATTTCCAGCTTGTGATTCATCCAGCCTGGCATTTCATGGGATGAACTCTGCATATAAGCTAAATAAACAAGGTGACAGTATACAGCCTTGATGTACTCTTTTCCCAAATTTGAACAAGTCTGTTGTTCCATGTCCGGTTCTAACTGTTGCTTCTTTACCTGCATACAGATTTCCAGGAGGCAGGTAAGATGGCCTGGTATTCCTATCTCTTTAATAATTTTCTACAGTTTGTTGTGATCCATACAGTCTGCCTTTTCTAAATCCAGTTTGAACATCTGTAAGTTCTCGGTTAGGGCATAGTAATCCTGCAGTAAGTTAGAACATTTTAAAGATATAATAAAAGTAACTGGCTATAAATATATGCAACATTTTTTAATTTAAAGGACTTAAAAGCATAAGTCATAATGTAATCTATTAGAAATAGCAGGCGTGTGAAATATTGCTTCAAGCTTAACACTGATGGTTTGGAGGTTTAATCAAACTGAATTAACTTTCACAAAAGTGACCCTAAGGTAGATGGTTGATTATCATTCTCAATTAGTTAGTCCTCTGTTTTTCTCATGTTTAATGGTCAAATTTGGATACATCCAGGCAGGCACAGATGTGGGTTATTCCTTTCCAAGCTATTCAATTCCTGCCAAGATTTCCCAAGTGTCAATTGCAATGTCAATTGTAATGTTAGTGTTTTCAAAAGAACGCTTGAAGATTATGACTGTTTTCCGAAGGAAGATTTTAGATCCTATAATTGAATGTTTGGTGTTTGTTTGAATCAGCTGTTTCTTTTTTCTAACTTCATACCATAATTTTAGAAAATAGACCCCAATTTTAGCAGTGGTGCCCTCTGGGTTGCAGGATTATAGTAGCAATTCTAATCTTTCTGTTTTTTTGTAAACTTTAAAAATATTTGCACTTTGTTTATTTTTAATGTATTCTGTTATTAAAATAAGACATATGAATGGTTAAGAATTGAGATGATGCTAAAGAACTGAAAATAAAGATAGTCTGTGCTCCACCCTTTCCCACTCCAAATTGCTATGCTTAGTGGCTTCATTTTCAACACTTGTAGCTATTATTTTATTTATATACATATTAAACTATTAAAATATATTTATACTGCTATTGAAAAAAGATTTCAGTTGCAACTATTTTCTACTGATTTCTAAATATGAAAGATGAGGCTTTGACATTTTTACTATGACCAGTCCCCCACAGTCCCCCCATCCTCCCACACATGCTCTCACTATCTCACACTTTCCATCCATCAGACCTACCAGTATGACTGCCTCGTTTGTCTTGTTAAATGACTACACAAGGATTGCTTTATGATGATTATGTATAAATGACACCGTCTGTTTTGTTTGAAACTCAGTGTTGTACTGTATCAGAATGTATTGTCTTATCATCATTGCCTTACACTTATCTCTCCTTGTGTGTGTGTGAGTCACACTGTGGTGTCCAACTCTTTGCGACCCCATGGACTGTAGCCCACCAGGCACCTCTGTCCATGGAATTCTCCAGGCAAGAGTACTGGGGTGGGCTGCCATTTCCTTCTCCAGGGGATCTTCCTGATGCAGGGATTGAACCCGGGATGGCTCAGATGGTAAAGAGTCTGCCTGCAATGAGGGAGAGATCTGGGTTCAATCCCTGGGTCGGGAAGTTGCCCTGGAGAAGGAAATGACAACCTACTCCAGTACTCTTGTCTGGAAAATCCTGTGGACAGAGGAGCCTGCTAGTCTATAGTCCATGGCTTTGCAAAGAGTCAGACACCACTGAGTCACTTCTCTATCTCTCCTTATCACTAATTAATCTCTGAACTCTGTTAGAATGCTAAGCTTTTTGCCAGGTGGGTCAAGTGCATCAATTAAATTTTTGTCTTAGAGGGAGGTTTACAGAATCATTCTCCTGCTATGACCTGGACTGGAATCTTTCTCTTTTGTGTACTAAGCATCCTGGGGATTTCCATCACCTTTTTTTTTTTTCTTTTTGTTTTTTTTTTGATGATTGCTCCTATTTCCTGGTTCCTGTGACTTCCACTTGCTTATTGCCCTGTTTCAGTACAGCACATTCTCCAGTAGCTTCCTTAAAAAAAAAAAAAAAAAAAAAAAAAAAAAAAAAAATTTGCACCACAAGTTAAACTTTTGCTACCTCAAATGCCTGAAAATGCCTTTATTTTACTTTTATATTTGATTGATAGTCTAGCTAGGTGTATAATTTAGACCATAAGACATTTCCTCTCGGAATTTTGTAGCGTTATCTATTTTTAACTTCTGAGTGAGAATTACAGTGTTTTGGTTCCCAGTCTCTTATATGTGACCTAATTTGTCTGACTATAAAGTGTTGTAGAATCCTGACTTGATTCTTAGTATTTCTGAAAAATCAGCATGGTATGCCTTGCTGCTGGTATTTTTTACACATTGTTCTGTGCATTTATACATCACAATTACTTTGAATTATTTTGAAGTTTTCAATCCTGGTAATTTTTTATGTGGTATTTGTTTAATGCTTTCCTTTCTGTGTTTTCTCTGTTAACTCTTACTAGACTCATGATATTTGGATATTGACCTTCTGGCCAGAATGGTTAACTCCTTTACTTTTGGCCCCATATTTTACTTTAACTTTTGGATTGGTTTTTTGTTTTATATCTGATATCATTTTTGTAACTTCCTAAATACTTTTCTTGTTTTGGAATGTTCTTTTTGTAGACTTATGTTTTAACTGAAATTTTTTGTTGACGTAATTGTAGATTTACATGCAGTTTTAAGAAAAAATGCAGAGTTGTCACACACATTATACTCAGGTCCCTCCAATGGTAATATTTTTTGAACTAGAATAATTTCACAGTTACAGTATTGAGATTTATATAATCTACCCAGCAAATTCAGATTTCCCCAGTTGTACTTGTGTGGCTATGGATTTATTTCTATGTGATTTTCGCACGTGTAGATGTGTGTATTACTACCACAAGGATGCCTCGTGTTGCACTTGTGTTCATAACCGAACCTACTCCCCCTGCTCTTCTTATTTTCATTTCTAGGATTTTGTCTTTTCCAAAATGTCATATAAACATAATCATACCATGTGTAATTCTTGAGGCTGCCCTTTTTCACTGAGTATAATGCCCTGAGGTTCATTTCAGTTGTGTGTTCATTCCTTTTACTACTTCGTGGTATCTCATGGTTTGGATACGCCACTGTTTGCTTAACCACTTATTGAATGGCACCTGGACTGATTCCCATTCTTGACTGTTACAAACAGAGCTGCTATGAGCATTCACATTCAACCTTTTATATGAGTATAAGTTTTCATTTCTGTAGGATAAATGCCCAAGAGTGTAATTACTAGGTCATATGATAATTGTCTGTTAATTTGTAAAGAACCGGGTAAACTGTCCCTCAGACTGTCTCTAGTATCTTATTTTTGGATCACTAACGTGTGAGGGATCCAGTCTTGCCGGAATTTGAATGGTCACTGTTTGTTTGTTTTTTCATGTTAGCTGTTCTGATGGGCATGCAGTACAGTGGTTTTCATCTTGCATTTCCCTGATGACTATGAAGTGGAACATCTCTTCTTAGCTTGTTGGCAATCTGTGTATCTTCTCATTGAAGTAACTCTATATCTTTAGCCCACTTTGTTACTGGATTGTTTTCCTACTATAAAGTTTTGAAGTTTACTTCTATAATCCTAATACTACTCTTTTGTTGAACATCTGTAAAATTTTTTCCCAGTCTATAATTTATCTCTTCATCCTCTTCATGTGGACTTTCAAAATGAAAATGATGAAATCCAATTTGTCAAATTTTCTTTTTATGTATTATGATTTTGGTGATGTCTAAGAACACCTTGTCTAACACTAGACTTGAGGCTTTTCTCTATATTTTCCCTAAATGTTGTGTGTTTTAAGTCTGTAATCCATTTTGAGTTAATTCTTGAATAAACTGTGAGGTTTAGGTCAATATTTGTATTTTTATCTATGGATGTGCAATTGTTCCAGCAGCATTTGGCAAGATTATTCTCTCTCTACCAAATGGCTATTCCACTTCTGTAAAAAATGAGTCAGGCACGTTTGTGTGGGGACTATTTCTTGTTTCTCCTATTGGTTCCTTTTCGATCCCTTTGTCAGAAATATACTATTTTGGTTGCTATGTCTATTTAGTAAGTCTTAATATTGTGTGGATATGATGGATCTTTTATTATTATCTTAGAAGTCCTTGAGATCTGAAATAAAAAATTTAAGACCTATATAGGATCTCATTAAGAATAACTAGGTTAGGAACTAGAAAATCTGGATACAATATAGGTTTAGGTTTGTAACTAACTGACAGTGAGAACTATGCTAGCCTAGTAGTAGTAAGTAAAATAAACTGTTTACGATGAGGTAACTTTTGTACACTCCTTATTATTAATATAAATCAGAATTTTTTGGTATTTTTACTGTAGTAAAATATGCATAAGATTTAACATTTTAACTATTTTTAATTGCACAATTCATTGATATTAATACATTCAAAATGTTGTGCAACAAGCATCATTATCCAATTCCAGAACATTTTTTTTATCATCCTGGACAGAAACACTGTATTCTTTAAGTGATAACTCCCCATTTATCTCATCCCCTCTGTCCCCAGCACTGACTGTTGTATCTTCTATCTCTATGAATTTTTTGTTCTGTATACTGCATATAAGTAGTCATATAATATTTGCCCTTTTATGTCTGACTTATTTCACTTAGAAAAACATTTTCAAGATTGTGAATGTATCAGAATTTCATTCCTTTTTATGACTGAATAATATTCCATTATATGTATATGCCACAATTTTGCTTATCCACTCATCTATTGATGATCATTTGGATTGTTTTCATCTTTTGGCTATTTATATATTTTAAAAGCTCTCCAAATCCCAAAATTTAACCAGGGGAGCTCTATTTTTAAGTGATTTACATTTTGCTTGAGCAAAAGATTCTGTTTCTAAAATCAATCTGAAGAGAGATATTTGATGTAAAATGATGATTCTATCATCTCTCAAATTTGAAACTTCTGCACATATCTATTTTGATAATATATGTCTTAACATATGTCTTAATATTTGTAAGGTGACTGAATAACTTATAATAAGAAAAGAGATGTGATTTTCTACTTAAGTTGGAGGATTTCTGTATGGAAAAGTGGAAAAATCCTCAAAGAATACTCAGTCTCCTATCTTATGCTTCTTGCTGTCTTATCTCCACCTTTCACTGCCTTTCAGTGATTTTTACAATATTTGTGGAAAATTAATAATCATGCAGATAACTCTCATCCGTAGAAATGTAAGTCAGCCTCATCTGATGAAATGCAATTGTTTATTATCCCATAGAAGGACAGTCTTATGTATTTTTATTAATATGCTTCAGAATTTTGATTGACCTATATGTGACCTATATAACCATTTTATTGATAGTAATATCTTACTGAATCCCCCATTAATGAATAAGTTAAATAAAATATTCATTAAGTGTTCATATTATATTTGTATGAGCCATGACATTACCTACTGGGGAAAATAATCATTTAACAACATATTGACCTGACCTTTTAGGTAACAAATTCAAGGCTGGGAGATTCACTCTTTGTCAAGCTTGGGAGAAATTCCAAAGAAAAGAAAATCCTTTCCTGGGTGACTAGAGGAGATTATAAAACCACTCAGAGAACCACAGAATTCTGGAGTTGCATGAGCACACTCCAGAGGTCATGACTTGCCTCCATACTTCTCACATTGTATAGAATGAAGCATCTCCATTAACAAGTTCAGAGTCATGCAGCAATGGAGTTACAGATTTGGAGGCAATTCTAAGGCTCAAATTAGGTATCATTCTTAAAGCAAGAAAACTCTGGCTTGAACTAGAGTTTTTCACATTAGTGAAGTATACAGAAAATGTTAAACTCTAAGCAGAAAATATTTGTTGTAGACAGAAAATGCATTCTGCTCATAGAGAAAGAACAGTGTGCATCTACCCAATCCAAAAAACCAATTTGTCTTCACCTACCTTGAGAAGATTGAAATAACTTTGTGACTTTATTTTTATTATATATTATTCACATAGTTGTTTCTTTGATAAGTAATTATTAATACTTTAGGCACATGGTATATTGAGGGGAGTATATTCAAAATGGGCTGCATTGATAAATCTTAAATACTTAAGTTTTTTCTTTAGTTTTGCTTTATAGATATAACCAGGAAGGGTTTAAAAATTAAGAGTTGGAAGTGAACCTGTTGATGTCTATCAAGAGACTTTAATTTGGAAAATTCACTTAGCTGTGAGGGAAAGGAATGCTTTTCTCCAAGAAGGAAACAAAGGTCACAAACTTAATGTACCAGCTCATTTTCTTAACACATTATTAACCTGGGGGATTTTTGCAGACACTGACACCTGTAGCCTGTGATTTTTTAATGTAAGTGAATACTGAAACACCTCCAGTCAATAACATTCAGGTAACAAAATGTATTAATATATCTCTATTCAATAATGAGTTTATTGATTGATAGATAGTTTACATAAAATTTCAGTGCAAATGGAAAATTGCTCTTGTAATTTCATTATGCTGCTGCTGCTGCTGCTACTGCTAAGTGGGCTCAGTCGTGTCCAACTCTGTGCGACCCCATAGATGGCAGCCCACCAGGCTCCCCCGTCCCTGGAATTCTCCAGGAGAGAACACTGGAGTGGGTTGCCATTTCCTTCTCCAGTGCAGGAAAGTGAAAAGTGGAAGTGAAGTAGCTCAGTCGTGTCTGACTCTTTAGCGACCCCATGGACTGCAGCCCACCAGGCTCCTCTGTCCGTGGGATTTTCCAGGCAAGAGTAAATTTCATTATGAGCATTAGGTAAAATATAAATATCAAGAATAAAGAAAATAAATGTGTTATCATATGCTTCTAAATCATGTTTCTGTTGTATCTGTAAAATAGTTTCTGATTCTCTGACAAAGAAAGTTGTTTTCACACTTTTTAAGAAAAGTTCCTTTCCTTTCTGAATACTTATCTTGAGCATGCATTCTCTCTTATTTTGAACCTTGAGGATTTGTGTATTTGCATCATTGTTGAGCATTCACAGTAACTTTACATTTGTTCCTATATTCACTTGTTCATTCAACACTATTTATTGAGTACCTCTGTGAACCAGGATCTGAGGTAAGTATTATCACTATACTTTGGTCTTGAGGGATCAAGGAAAGGTTTGCAGGTGAGAATACAAAGCCAAAAAGTTGAAATACCATCTGCAAAGGCATGGGATGGTGAAAGGACATGGCATTTTCCAGACAAGGACATTGCGTTTTCCAGATAAGTCTCAATACTTAAAGCACAAAGTGCTCATAGCAGTTAGAATTGAAGTTGGAGAAAGAGGTGAGGAAATCCTGCTTTGAAGGCGATTACACCATGATTAAGGCTTCCCTGGGTGGCTCAGCGGTAAAGAATCTGCAAGCCGATGCAGGAGCCACAGGAGATGGAGATCAGGAACATGCCTTGGAGGAGGAAATGGCAATTCACTCCAGTATTCTTGCCTGGAGAATCCCATCGACAGAGGAGCCTGGCGGGCTACAGCCCACAGAGTTGCAAAGTGTCAGACATAACTGGGCGGCTGAGCACACATGAGCACACATACCATGATTAGAAATCCAGTCATGTTATTAGTTAAATTATCCTATGTTTCCTTTTTTTAACTGGATAATATGTTCCTGGATCCCAGAGATTACATAGTATATTCTTAATTATTTGGAAAATTTCATAATTTATTTCCTGGATTTAGTTAATAAAATAAACAGTAATAATGTAACAAGTACTAATAATTAACTCTCAACATACATTCTCTCCTTTCCCCTGTATAGGATCTATATGTTTTAGCAGGCCCATGCAGGAAAGGTGTGTAGACGTGTTTGCATGTGTGGAGATGTCTGGATGGCATCACTGACTCGATGGACGTGAGTCTGAGTGAACTCCAGGAGTTGATGATGGACAGGGAGGCCTGGTGTGCTGCGATTCATGGGGTCACAAAGAGTCGGACATGACTGAGCGACTGAACTGAACTGAACTGAACATTAATGTATGTTCTAACTAGAAGGTTCCTACCCAGCTGGAAGTCCACTTAATATTTTGTTCTTGGCTGTTTGCTAGAGCCTAGGACAGTGTCAGCCATCTTGCCAGTGTTGAACAAATGTTTGCTGAATGGATTAAACAATTCATTTATACAACAGGAAAGTTGGAATGATATGGCTTTGCGAAAAAAGAAAATATTTTCATTTAAAAACATATAACTTGTAATTCAGAGAACATAATTGGAACTGAAAAATATGAATTCAGCAAACAGGTCTGAGATGTTACACATTTTCCTTCAGCTGTGCTGGAAGATGAGTAAAAGATATGTTCAAGAGACTCATTTCTTTAGGAAAATAAAAGAGAAAATGATAGATGGGAAAATGACACAATGAAAATAGGAAAACCTGAATGTCAAAGAGAAACATAGATTTCAACAAAGAAAACGGAAGAAAATACTGGCTAGTTGCTAGCTGGATAATTAATCAACAAACACATTGCAGTAAGAAAAACTGCATTGCTAAGACTATAAAGTGAGGATGGTTCCTGACACCCTGGAGTTTAGTGTTTTAAATTGGTATGAGCTTTTGTTCAAGTGAGAGATTCATCATACTTTCTAAATACAAAGCTAAGGTGCTGAACCTGAGTGTTGAGAGTCATACCTCAGGTTTAGTTTTGAATGACTAATTTTAAAAGAAGAAAGCATAGTTTGTCCTAGTTTATGTTTTTAATATTGTACTGAAAACGGTTTATTCAAGAACTTTGATAGCATGATTGAAACATTAAAAATAATTGGAGGAAATTACCAATAAGACATGTACTCATTAAACCTTTCAAAATATTTCATAGGGACCTACTGTGTGCAAACATTGGGTATGCTATTAAGCAGAAAAAAAATGATGAACTAAACAATAGCAATTTGTGTCCTAATGGCTTTATTTTTTAATGTTTCAACAATAGAAGGCTTATTTTATTTTTAGGAAAAAAAAAGGCAGAACATCAATGACACATTCACTAAAATGTGTAAAAATGACTCTTAAACATTTGACAGTATGTTCAAGCTCACTCATAACATGTATACAAACTATAGTGAAACATATTTTCTTGCCATTCCATATTGACAGAATTAAAATACATGTTAATACATTTTCATGCTGAGTCTGTGAGGAATCAGTCAATCATGCCATTGCTGGTGGGGATTTAAATTGACACAATCTTAATGAAAGATATTTTGCAATATCTAGTTAAAGTACTTTCAAAATATACAAGCAGCACATGCAGCTCAATATCAAAGAAACGACCCAATCAAAAAACGGGCAGAAGACTTAAATAGACATTTCTCCAAAGAAGATGCACAGAAGGCCCACAGATACATGAAAGAATGCTCAACACCACTCATTATTGTGTGTGTGAGAGGTCAGTTGCTGCTGCTATGTCATTTCAGTTGTGTCCGACTGTGTGAGACCCCATAGACAGCAGCCCACCAGGCACCCCCGTCCCTGGGATTCTCCAGGCAAGAACACTGGAGTAGGTTGCTATTTCCTTCTCCAATGCAGGAAAGTGAAAAGTGAAAGTGAAATCGCTCAGTCGTGTCCGACCCTCAGCGACCCCATGGACTGCAGCCTTCCAGGCTTCTCCGTCCATGGGATTTTCCAGGCAAGTCTCCGGAGAGGTCAGTTAGGTCCAGCTCTTTGCAAGCCTGTGGACTGCAGCCCACCAGGCTCCTCTGCCCAGGGGATTCTCCAGGCAGTACTGGAGCAGGTGACCGTTTCCTCCGCCAGGGGAGCTTTCTGAGCCAGGAATGGAACCTGCATCTCTAGCATTTCCTGCTCTGGCAGGTAGATTCTTTACCTCTGAGCCACCTGGGAAGCCCAGCTCATTATTACAGAAATGCAAATCAAAACTCCAGTGAGGTATCTCCTCACACCTGTCTGAATGGCCATCCTCAAAAAATCTACAAACATGCTTGAGAGGATGTGGAGAAAAGGGAACCCTTTTGCACTGCTGCTGGGAATGTAAATTGATACAGCCTAATGGATTTAATTCAAGGCAAAGAGAGCTTCACACACACACACACTCACGCACACATGCAGACATTCACTCACATCCACATACAAACACAAAGTAACTAAAGAAAAAATGTGTGTGTGTGTCAGTCCCTCAGTTGTGCTGGACTCCACGACCCCATGGACTGTAGCCCACCAGGCTCCTCTGTCCAAGGATTCTCCAGGCAAGAGTACTGGAGTGGTTGCCATTTCCTTTTTCAGGGGATGTTTCCAACCCAGGGATCGAACCCATGTTTCCTCCATTGCAGGTGGATTCTTTACTCTCTGAGCCATAGCAAATACCTATTTCTTAGGAAGGAAATGAACAAAAGAGCACAGAGAAGGATTTCTCTTGAGTAGCTTAGTAGTAAATGCTCTTTTCAGAGAATGAATTTAAGCTGATACCTTGAGAAGAGAATGATGTGCAAAGGGTTAGACGAAAAGTGTTCCTGGCAGAGGGAGTAGTATGGGAAAAGGTCCTTGGGAAAGAGTTTTTTAGCCCAGAATTGCAGGAAACTCTGGTGTCCAAGTTGCAGTGAATTAAGAGGGAGATGGAGAAGGATGAAGTTAGAACACAGGCAGAGGCTGGACCGCAGTGAGCTTTATGCTTCATGGAATGGAGACTGGCTTTATTCAAGAGCAAAGAGGGGCTTCTGGAGGAGAACAAAAATAGGGCATTGAGGCCTTGTCATCATTTCCTTGTGAAACGATATCAGAAGTGAAATTAAAATATAATTACTTTCTCAGCAACATATCCACTTATGATTATACAGTGGAAGTGAGAAATAGATTTAAGGGCCTAGGTCTGCTAGATAGAGTGCCTGGCGAACTATGGAATGAGGTTCATTCATTGTACAGGAGACAGGGATCAAGACCATCCCCATGGAAAAGAAATGCAAAAAAGCAAAATGGCTGTCTGGGGAGGCCTTACAAAGAGCTGTGAAAAGAAGGGAGGCAAAAAGCAAAGGAGAAAAGGAAAGATATAAGCATCTGAGTGCAGAGTTCCAAAGAATAGCAAGAAGAGATAAGAAAGCCTTCTTCAGCGATCAATGCAAACAAATAGAGGAAAACAACAGAATGGGAAAGACTAGAGATCTCTTCGAGAAAATGAGAGATACCAAGGGAACATTTCATGCAAAGATGGGCTCAATAAAGGACAGAAATGGTATGGACCTAACAGAAGCACAAGATATTAAGAAGAGGTGGCAAGAATACATGGAAGAACTGTACAAAAAAGATCTTCATGACCCAGATAATCATGATGTGATCACTCATCTAGAGCCAGACATCTTGGAAAGTGAAGTCAAGTGGGCCTTAGAAAGCATCACTACGAACAAAGCTAGTGGAGGTGATGGAATTCCAGTTGAGCTCTTTCAAATCCTAAAAGATGATGCTGTGAAAGTGCTGTACTCAATATGCCAGCAAATTTGGAAAACTCAGCAGTGGCCACAGGACTGGAAAAGGTCAATTTTCATTCCAATCCCAAAGAAAGGAAATGCCAAAGAATGCTCAAACTACCACACAATTACACTCATCTCACATGCTAGTTAAGCAATGCTCAAAATTCTCCAAGCCAGGCTTCAGCAATACATGAACCATGAACTCTGTGATATTCAAGCTGGTTTTAGAAAAGGCAGAGGAACCAGTGATCAAATTGCCAACATCCGCTGGATCATAGAAAAAGAAAGAGAGTTCAGAAAAACATCTATTTCTGCTTTATTGACTATGCCAAAGCCTTTGACTGACTGTATGGATCACAATAAACTGTGGAAAATTCTGAAAGACATGGGAATACCAGACCACCTGACCTGCCTGTTGAGAAATCTGTATGCAGGTCAGGAAGCAACAGTTAGAAGTGGACATGGAACAGCAGACTGGTTCCAAATAGGCAAAGGAGTACATCAAGGCTGTATACTGTCACCCTGCTTATTTACCTTCTCTGCAGAGTACATCATGAGAAACGCTGGACTGGAAGAAACACAAGCTGGAATCAAGATTGCTGGGAGAAATATCAATAACCTCAGATATGCAGATGACACCACCCTTATGGCAGAAAGTGAAGAGGAACTAAAAAGCCTCTTGATGAAAGTGAAAGAGGAGAGTCAAAAAGTTGGCTTAAAGCTCAACACTCAGAAAACGAAGATCATGGCATCCGGTCACATCACTTCATGGGAAATAGATGGGGAAACAGTAGAAACAATGTCAGACTTTATTTTTTTGGGCTCCAAAATCACTGCAGATGGTGACTGCAGCCATGAAATTAAAAGACGCTTACTCCTTGGGAGAAAAGTTATGAGCAACCTAGATAGCATATTCAAAAGCAGAGACATTACTTTGCCGACTAAGGTCCATCTAGTCAAGGCTATGGTTTTTCCTATGGTCATGTATGGATGTGAGAGTTGGACTGTGAAGAAGGCTGAGCGCCAAAGAATTGATGGTTTTGAACTGTGGTGTTGGAGAAGACTCTTGAGAGTCCCCTGGACTGCAAGGAGATCCAACCAGTCCATTCTGAAGGAGATCAACCCTGGGATTTCTTTGGAGGGAATGATGCTGAAGCTGAAACTCCAGTACTTTGGCCACCTCATGTGAAGAGTTGACTCATTGGAAAAGACTCTGATGCTGGGAGGGATTGAGGGCAGAAGGAGAAGGGGACGACCGAGGATGAGATGGCTGGATGGCATCACTGACTCGATGGACATGAGTCTGAGTGAACTCTGGGAGATGGTGATGGACAGGGAGGCCTGATGTGCTGTGATTCATGGGGTCGCAAAGAGTCGGACACGACTTAGCGATTGAACTGACTGATCCACTTCGAGTCAGATTTAGAAAATGTCTTCTGGAAATATATTCACATTTTTGGTAAACTGGATTATGACTATTGTACTTATTTATGCTGTGAATGCCTGGAAACAAAATTTATAACTGTATATAGGTTAACTGGACATCCCAGGTGGTGCTAGTGGTAAAGAACCCAACTGCTAGTTCAGGAGACCTAAGAGATGGGATTCAATCTCTGGGTGGAGAAAATCCCCTGGAGGAGGGCATGCAAATCATTCTAGTATGCTTGGGGAATCCCATGGACAGAGGAGCCTGGCAGGCTATGGTTTTTAGGGTCAGAAAGAATCGGGCATGATGAAGTGACTTAGCATGCACAAAAGTTAAATGTGTGTATATCTTTTTTTTTATTGCATGAAGTCATGTTTTAGGAGAAACAATTTGACCTTGGCTGAATCTAAATCCACAAGTGACTGGAGCTAAATTAACACCCTGAAACTTTTATTTCTGAAAAATCTCATATGTATTTATCTTGATCTCAAGCTGAATATCTTGATACTTAGCTTTGTTATGGAGAAGGCAATGGCACCCCACTTCAGTACTCTTGCCTGGAAAATCCCATGGACAGGGGAGCCTGGTGGGCTGCAGTCCATGGGGCTGCTGAGAGCTGGACACGACTCAGTGACTTCACTTTCACGTTTCACTTCCCTGTATTGGAGAAGGAAATGGCAACCCACTCCAGTGTTCTTGCCTGGAGAATCCTAGGGACGGGGGAGCCTAGTGGGCTGCCATCTATGGGGTTGCACAGAGTTGGACATGACTGAAGTGATTTAGCAGCAGCAGCTTTGTTATATCAGAAAGTGAAAAGACAGGTTAAAATGATAAAACTTCTCAATATGCATGACTTACCTGCTTTTTGTCTTTAAGGAATCAATTTTTGGTATAGTGTTTCCAAAAAAACGATTATGCTTGCATCACAGTAGTAGTATTAGCCTCCTCTTGAGCAGTGACATATAAGAAATCATGGGTCTGATGTGCTGGTCATATAATCCTATACACATTAACATGAGAGCATAACCCCACCAACATCATTGTTTACCATTTACCAAGTAAAACTATCCTGGTAACACCAGTTACAAAAAACCAGTTGGCATCAGCAGTTAAGACCATTTCTTCGTAGAGCCCAAGCATATGCCTAAACCATCCTTTGGGTGGATAGGCATAGTATCTGTGCCTTCTAAAAAATCAGTAGCAACAAACCATAACAGAAGCGTAAGCAAATATCAAGCCCAACTCAATTCTAATAATCTGTACTCCCTGTAAACTGCTGAAGCATGGGACAACTCGACAGACTCTGTTTACAGTCCCTGAATTACTGTTGGGCAATCTTGGCTGAAAGAACTTTCAATTTTCAGTTCTATGCTAGGTCACTAGAAATTACTCTTAAGTCTATTGATCAGAAGCTTTTAACTAGAGAAGACAAGAGCCGTATGATGCATATAGACAGACCCTCCTAACTTCTAGCTTCTCAGAGTCAAACATGCTTGGTTATACAGAAGTCTTTTGCCCGCCAGCAATTAAGAATGTAGAACAATTGAGAAAGTAAGAAATTAATGACTAAAAGGAAAATTAGCGTTCAATCTAATTTGGATGAGGTAGAGAGTCTTGGTCAGTGAAAAGACATGCCATGTTATATAATAATTGTGTTGAAATCTTCATCAGAAACTCTCTTGACTCCTCAAGGAGCAAGGGTGTAGTTTGTAAAGGTAAAAGGTAGAAATTTACTTTTAAGTCTAATTTAACCTTCAGAAACATGCTTTAAAACAAACTGCTCAGAAGAGCAATAGCATTATAAACAAGAGGCAAGTATAAATTAGAATTGGAATTTACTATAGTAAATTCAAATGGGGCTTTCTAATAATTTACTTTTTTCTTTATAGTTGGAATTTTATTTCATAGGATTATAGGTCTTCCCTTTTTTTATATTTAGACTATATTTTAGACCATGTGTATGGAATTTTAAAGATACCCTTTTAACATAGAATGTTGTATGATCACAAACTATCAATGTAAAAAAAAGCATGAAAATATTAACATGTTTGTGTTTTCTCTGTGTTCATTTTAAATTAACAAACATTCACTGAATGTCTAGCATGTACTGCAGTCATTTCTGTCATTTTCAGGATAGAAAATGAATAAAATGTAGAAAAAAAAAAAGTCAAGTTGCTCACTTGTGTCCAACTCTGTGACTCCATGGACTGTAGTCTGCCAGGCTTCTCCATCCCTGGGATTTTCCAGGCAAGAACACTGCAGTGGGTTGCCATTTCCTTCTCCAATGCAGGAAAGTGAAAAGTGAAAGTGAAGTCGCTCAGTCATATCCGACTCTTAGTGACGCCATGGACTGCAGCCCACCAGGCTCCTCCGTCCGTGGGATTTTCCAGGCAAGAGTACTGGAGTGGGGTGCTATTGCCTTCTCCAATACCAACATGAGCACATGCCAACTTGTATAAAAGTTCCTTTTTCTTTTTTTTGAAATGAGAATTACACTAAGTCTCTATCCTCCCCTATGCAATCTCCTCTGCCCAAACTTTAATCCCCATTACTATCACTTTGCTGTGCTTCAGTGTTTAGAACCATGTGGCACACTTAATGATTCTTCATTGGAGTCATAGCAAGATGCCCTGGATGTAGAGGGTAAAGGCTGATGATCTCTGCTGAGGAGCAAGAAAGACTAATTCTAACAGTCCTTTTTATAGAACTCATTACTCAGTGCCTGTATCTTTCATTATCTGTCATGAAGACATTTAGGGATATGACGATGTTCTCAAAATCATCTTTTGTTCATAGTTTAATATCGTCCTATTGAAAGTAAATGCAAAACAAAATCTTATTTGACATTTGGATTAGGAAACACTAAGTAGCAGTGACTATCAGATGTCAATAATGAGAAATAAGACTGCCTTATTTTTGTGAACAACTGGAAGCCTCGTATGTAAGTCATAGTCATTATTTCATTTGACCTCACAAATAGCCTATGCCTAAAACAAGAGGGACTCAGACCCAGAAAGTTAAGAAACTTTCCCAGAGAAAGAGAATCAGAAAGGAAGGAGCTGGGGCAAGCACCAGAATGCTGTCTTTGAGCTCCATATTCTTTCCATAAACCCACAAAAAACCTCTCTGACACAAGCTATACCACTTTAACCATGAAATTTAAGCCCTGCCAAACTTGTCCTTTTAGTGAACAACAAAGACCAATACACATCACATAAAAACACTTCTGCCTAATCAGAATTTCTGAGGTTCTTCTTAGCTATTATTTCCATAGGGTTTTGAGTGATTCATTTGATTTATTTGAAGGGAGCTGAGTCAGCCACCTTCTTCTAAATCTTACTCCATTGCCTTTTGCCCTGGTCTAGGATCTATTTTTATTGATCAGGCTTCTGAACTATTCACTATTACGCTGTCAGTTGTTGTAATATTAAGTGGATTAGTTCCATAAGCTGCACTGAAAGGAATGGCATTAGTCAGAAATTTGTCATGATTAGGTGTGAAACCGAAATGTTTCAATGTTATCATGAACAATGTCTACAATCGGTCATATATTACAGTGTCCTCTGGTCTTTAGCAGTGTAGACTGTCACCATGTGTGGCCTTTCTTCACCTTAAAATGGTATATGTGCATGTAGTTATGTATGAATTATATATGAGTATGTATGTTCTTACATACTATGAATGTTCATGTATCTTTAAGCTGATTTGCTGTTGATGAAAGATGCTATGAAAAGGTGCTATTGTGATAAACAGAGAAAGATTAAATGAGAAAAAAGTCATAAAAGATTTGAGGACGAAGTCATGTGTTCTTTTAATATTGCCAGCATGACAAAAGGGAAGAGTATCCATATAATCAATGAAAGAGAAATAAGGGAAGTTATTAGATAGGGACACATAATTAAAAGTAGTGTTATTTCTTCCCTCAGATCTCTTCCAGAGGTAATGTGTCTCAATATTATATTAATGATGGTCAAAGGTGGAAACTACAGCTTTTGCCTCACTGTAAGTTACTAAGATAATTTTGATAGGATATGCTTTCATTTTCCTAGCTCTTTTTGGGTCATATTTCTTTAACTAAAAAATATATTCAACTCAAAGGTGATTTTGCCCAAAGGGGATAAAAAATTGTTAAGGGGAAAGAATTCCTCCTCTTTTTATGTATAAAGTGCAGATATACATAGAATACATACACAGATATAAATAGATCTATAATGTTGAAATTGGGGCAATGTGGAAGACAATGCCTAAAAACTCTTCTTGGGGAGTGATACTAAAGAAATGAGTGAGAAATACCACTCTAGACTTAGTGATTTCTAAGGTCTCTTTCAGTGCTGTCTTTCCATGGTTATGGACTTTTGAATCTTGAATGTCTTTATTTTTATTATATCATTAAAAATGGAAGCAAAGAGGATGTTTCAAAATGAACAATGCCCATCATTAGCAATGCAAGCAATGTAGTTTACAGCTTACGAGCTGGGGATAGCAAGGAATACTCTGGAAGAAATTAAAAGAATGTAAGAGATTTCATTCCCTCCCTATCTGAAGACATGATTTGCATGGCAGATGGGATCTGCAACTAGAGCTCACCTTCTTTGGGCTGGACTGTGGGGAAAAGGACTGGCAAAGAGATCTGGTAGAATTTGTTGTAGAATTCACTCTGAAATACCTCAGTTTCTATGTATCCTTGTTAAAAGTTAGGAACATTTAATCCTGAACATTTATACATTTACTCTTATTTCTTTGATTTATTATATAAGTGATTTCAAATGACGTAAAATAGGGAGAAAATGACAAACTGATAATCATTTTATATTGGCCTTGTAACTGTATAGTGCTTTGTGGATATAATATAAATAACCATTGATTTTCATTCCTGACATGTAGTACAGGTCAATTTGAAGGAATTAAATTGAATTTCAAGGGCATTCTTTTGGTTTTTTACAGGGTTTGGGGTATACTACCATGTTCTTAGGGCATTTAGGCATATAACTATAGGCATACAATGTTACATCTGTACCATTTTTATAATTTATAGATGCTTTCAAAAATATAGCTTATGCTGTTAATGTACTTAGAAAAGGCTAGTAAAATCAGAGGCATGCCTCTGTAAAATATAGGCTTCATTACCTGACTCAGGGAACTGAATGTCACTCCACTTCTGAACAAAATTCTACCACTCAAACACAAGTCACGGATAGCTTATTAATGTCAAAATGACAGGAATAGATAGAAAACTAGTTCTTATTCAGTCAGTTTAGTGAGCAAGGAGATGTACACGCAGTTCTGAAAGGCATTGTTTTTATTTATTTTAATGGAGGGAGAACTGAATTATCAAACAAAATTTATGTGATCCCTAAGACATGAATAACAAACTTGGAAACATTAGACATCACAATGACTATTCTCATTTAAAAAGTTTGATTTTCGATTTGTCAGTACAAATGGTTAAGAAATAATTCTTAAACTAGAATGCTAAATCTGAATTAACAAACAGATGGAGATTGAGTGAAAGTCTAGTTTTGATGTCTGGGACACTTGTTCAGAACACTGTCCATGTTTACACTTAATTATGGCTATCTGCTTTTTTTAGAGTGACATTCAGTAACATTCACGTATATATAAAACTTGGGTTTACAAATATGCATAGACACCTATGGTGTCAATATAGTATTTGTGATTGATTTTTTTTCTGGAAACAATATATATAAAAGCTTAATAAATATGAAAATAATTTTTTTTTCAAATTTTATACCTGATCACATCTTTTGTTTGTATTTTGAGTTTCTAACTTGGGAGTCAATATATAATTTAAGCAATAAATTCCTACTTTATTATTTATTTTCTAAGAATGAAATAGAAGAAGTTGTAACATATGCATATGTACTCACCAACATTGAGTTGTAACTTTATTGCTTTGTTTAGTGGCATTTGAAGAATATAAAATACATTTTAAGTAGATTTATTTTATTTTGAAAAATACTAATCCTCCACAAAAAGGAATAGGTGCTTCTAAAGATGATAAATTCATTAAAAAGATAATTTTATCTACTTTTGCCACCATTAGGCAAAAGTTAACTCTCTGGGCTCTTAAAATGCCATTCACCAAAAATAGCAAAATTTATGACAGTTTCAAGAAATTGAATTTGTTCTTTTAATTAATTTGTTTTCAAGTTTGAAATCATACATATTATTGCCAAGAAGTCTAATCCTCAAATTGACAAAATTAATTTTGTAGATTTGGGGTTTGATCCAGATCATGGATCAAATGCTACATTGCAGCAAATTATCCCTTAATAAATGGTTATGTTCACCCAACAGAAGCTCCTAACAAAATTCATATTCTACTTCAAACATCTGAATTCTTTTAGAAATCTTTTCAAAACTGAAAAATTCAATTGATCATTCAGATGAACTGTATAAAAAGAGCATTTAATCCTTTAAGTGGCATCTTTACCTCCTGAGAGGAAATGGCTCTTTTCAGCTTTATATTATCCGCGGGGAGAACACTGTGACCATGTGAGGTGGCTCTGTGTGTAAATTCATTGTGGGCAGGGGGTGGTAGGTGATGGGGTGACTGAACCCAAGAAATGAAAGAAAGGAAAGCATACAGGCCCACTTGGGCTAAGTCATGTGAATTCTGCCCTCTGATCAAATTACTCAATCAAATGCCAGACAATGGCCCTATTATTTCCCCCACATTTATATGCTGTTTTTATGGTTCTCCTTTCTCTCCTGTAATATTGAGGCAGATTCACAGAACTTCCTGGGCTGTTGCAGATGGAATCTGCACAGTGGCCGTACTCTTCTAGTAAGAGCAGAAAAAGAATGAGGAGAGTTGAAAAGATAATTTACTCATGGTTAAAGGCATGTTAGTCTTTGAAGACTGTTTTAAAGTAAGAGATTAAGACTGTAGTAACCATGACTTGCCATATTATTTTATCAATATATCAGAACTTACTTTAGGTTAAATCTATAATTGGACCACCTGGACTAGAATGGTGAGGAGTCTTGATTGTGAGTGTGTGTTTGACAGCTTAATTCTCTTCAGAAATTTTCAAATAGAGATTGAGGATTCCTTGAGGCACAGAAAGGCTGTGGATTAAGCCTGCTAGGGCAAGAATTTATCTTGGCTTTGCATCTGACTTGCTTAATCTCACTTTGCTTCTTTGTGCTCATTTGTAAAACGTGAATTGAACAATTAATTTACTTCTCCAGGTTATATCTACAGAACCAGGAAAAATGGTTGTAGAACATTTTGAAAATATAAAGACCTGTGTAAATGTCAGATTATAAAGATGAACCAGCTAGCCCAATTATCCATTACAACGATCCCCACTCTTTGATTAACCAGATAAAAACTAGTTTTTTTTCCTTAATATCCTTAAAAAATCAGAAACTTGCTTTGGTAGGCTATCACATTAAATTTTAATGCCAAAGGTGGTACATCTTCTTGATTATATTTTAGCTGATACATATTATGACATATTATAAAGCATAATTTCATTTAAATTGCAGGTTCTGAATTGAGATTTAATTTTTATTTGGATCTTAAGTCTATGTACTATTGTATTCTATACTTTGCCTCTATTTGGTGATTAAAATAAAACTGAGGTCAAAGTTTATTTTTTTTTGTTCTCTTTTAATAATGACAAATTTAAATCACTTTAGGAATGAAATTTCTCCAATAATATTGTGGGATGACTTTCATATCATTATAGGTAATTATGTCATTTTAGGGAAAGGAATACATTTGTTCTTTGCCCTCTTTTCTACCCAAAACAAATTTGTTTGCTAAATTTGATGGACATGTAGAATAGACTTCATGCCACATAATTTGAATTTATAACTTATCCTATTTTTTAACACAAATTCAGATATGATTGGATAGTAAATGGTTAAAGAAGACATTAACCTTCCAAGGTCAAACATTGGAAACAATGGATCAACTTCCTAAATAGACATTGGTGAATGAAAATTCAACTAGAGTCCAGATAAATCTCTATTTATAGAAAAGTTATTCTAGATGTTTTTAAACCTATTTTAAAATAATCAATAGCCATAAATTGTTTATAATTGGAGTGAACTCACTGATAATATGCTATACCTTGTAAATCTATATCCAAGGGCCCAGCCACCTTCAAATTCACATATCTATATCATGATAAGCAAGTCATGCTTTTGGGTTTAAATGGTCAACTCTCTTGACAGTGGTTTCTACTGCAGACTCTCCTGAGGAAAGAGACATATTGGGATGCTATGATTCATGTATTTCTACCTGTGTATGAATCAGAATTGTTGTACTTTATGACTACAAATCCTGTGGTTGTAAAAGGGCACTGGGCACTTCAAACAGAAAGTGAAAAAAAAAAAAAAAAGACTTTAAGGCCTAAATGCTTCAATCTTTTGCTATGAAGTCAATGCTGAGTAGATAGCTATAGCAAGTTAAAAAATGAATAGACTTGTTGAAAAGTAATGGTGGATACATTTTATACAATTGCAAAGCTTATATAATGTACAGTGAGTCTCCTATATACAAATGAGTTTCATTCCGAGAGCATGTTTGTAAGTCCAACAAAGTTAGCCAAGATACCCAGCTAACACAATCGGCTATATTCTGCTGCTCTTCTGGTTTCTTCTGGACATTTTGGGCTTGAAATAAATATCGTGTACTACTGTACTCTTTACAGAACTGTAAAGTACACACAACACAACAAATTGTAAAGGATGCATGCATGTGACAATGTATACCTGACATATGAACTAACTTTCATGTTTGGATATGTGACCTTATTCATATCTTTGAAAGTCTGCAACTTGAAGATTCATGTGTAGGGGTCTTCCTCTAAACTATGGGCTTTAGTTAACAATAATAGAGAGTATTGGCTCATTAACTCTAGCAAATGTATCACACTTATACAAGATGTTGACATAGGGAAAACTGGTGTGTGTGTGTGTGCATGTGTGCATGTGTGTGTGTGAGTATGAAAGTGGGGAAGTATATAAGACCTCTCTATACATTATATTTTATTTTTCTGCAACCCTAAAATTGCTCTAAATAGCTAGTTAAATATTAATGGAAAATAATATTTTAAAAGGAAATTATACACAACTGTCATGAATTCTCCCTTTTTTGTAATATATTTTAAATTCTTCCCATTACATTATTAACAAAAACCTTTGGAATGTGCTAAAATCTTATTAATACATATATCTTACGGTTGTCCCAACAAAGAATGTGATAACTTTACCATGTTAAAAAATTAATAACAATAAATTTTTAAAAATATATGTGGTAAAAGACCTAATTTAAATTACCCTGTCCTGGAAAATAGGGAAAAGGCCAATCACTCACCTATGAGATGCATCATGATTTAATGCTGAATCACCATGTAACTTGTTAATAGCAAATAAAATCTTACATATAACATATCAAAAAACCCTCATCTTTTTTCATGCTTTAAATGGGAATGTAATAAAATTACTTAAAAATTAATACTATGAAAACACAATTAAATTAACTGATTTCACCTCCTGATGAAGAAGACTTGAGTACATGTATTCATTTCTCATCTCTTTTTTGATTCCATATAAATAAAAGTGAAAAAATAGTAAAAATTAATTCACAGCCAAAAATGGATGTGAGTATATTTACAGATGAAACAAGTAGGACATAGTACTAGGTATATACTATATATACTATTGTTAATTCCATATTTATTTAAAACTTGTATCTGGGAGTCCAAATTAGTATATACACACCTAACTTATTTGTGGGCTCCCTAATAATTTTACTAGTTCCCAATTTATAGTTTCTTTTTTTTTTTTTACAAATAAAAATATTTCAATTAGCTTAAACATAGGTTTGCATACAAGTAAAAGAATATTTATGGTATGAATTATTATAAATGAATTTAAGAGTCAAAGGGCATATGCATTTAAAATTCTGATACTGCTAATTTAACAATATCATATTTTTAAAAATCTAATGAAATATACTATATGTTAACACACATGTATGATGAGTACATCCAATTAAATTGTGAGAGAAGCCAGTGTTAGAACTGTGCAAAGTGCAAAGTCATGTAGTTTTAACTCAGTACAAAGTATGTGAACAGTTATCATAAAACTTCACAGCAAAATGAAAAGATGATTTCCTCATGATTTCCAAGCTGAAACCATTGTACTATTGTGATTCCACTTAGAAAGTTATGCTTCTTTAGAGAATCCGTTGTTTAGATACACAGGAGAAGTTTCCAGCTTAATTCTATCCCTGAAGGTAACCTGAGTCTGATCCACAGTTGGTTTAGTTCATCTTATCATTCTTTCCCACTTGAGTGCTTCTTTGTTGGTAATGAAACCTGACTGGAAATCATTTTTATGAAAAACCAAATCCTAAATTCATTCCCCTCACATTTATTTTCTGTGGAATTGCAACAAAAAGCATAATTTAAAAAAAGAGGTCTGCCTTCTGTGAGAAATTCCTCTAAGTAGCAGTTTTTGCACTTGGACTGCAAACTTGCTTTTGTGGATGGGTGGGTTCTCCCACACATGGCATTTTGGTGGCTGTTTAGAGTAATGGCTAGTACAGTTACGGTCCACCAGTAGCAGCAGGAAGCTGCTCTGTTGGGTCTGCTCTACAAAACTCCAAAGGCAGAAGGAGACTGATTATAACACATGCTTCCTAGGGGACACCATGGAGATGAAGTTGAAAGCCACCATCTGGATTCTTTAAGAGCTGTTCTGAGGCATGTTTAATGATAGGAGTTCTGGTAATATACCCCATACTGTCTGGCAACAGCATAATAATTGTTTTTAATACATGGTATGTAGGTGCTACAGCTTTCTTCAAGTGAACTGTAAAGTTTTGCATTCTCTCACTTTATTAAAAAAAAGTTGAGATTGCCTATATATTCCTGAAATAGTGACCCTGGAAAACACATATGGCCAAATGGTTAAACTAAGCAACATGCTTGTTTTATATATTAATGCACTCTCCTCTATAAAAAACACCGCCTTTACAAAGTTTTAAGTGAACTGTGAAAAGTTTATGCTGTTATTATCCAAGTGTTCTTTAATCCAAGGTTAGCCATTGTAATGTGAGAACAGGCGCCACTGAGCCCTAAAAGGAAGCAGTAAGGTTCTGTCTGTTGCCTGGTGTTTGCCTGCCTAATGTAACAGTGCGAACTCATGCAGCTCAGGGCCCTGGGTTGGAATCAAACCTGAGGTGTTTGTTGAAAAAAATCTGAAACCATTCTGGATTTGCTTGGAGTATGACTCTTGGCTACTTGACTTACTCCATAATGTTTAATGGACCAAGTTCTCACCTTGTCCTTTCAAGCTGAAGGCCTAGTCTGGGTGTGAAGTTGAAATTCAGTTTGAGCTCTAGTCCCGGATGAGCTTTGGAAAGCAGCAGAGCAGGAGAGGAATTTGTTTTACTGCGTGCACAGACACTGACGTCTAATTTCAATTTTTTTTTTTTAAGTTAGCTTTTCAGGGATGGGATTTAAGCAATGGCATGTACTGAATGCTGAGCAAAGTGCAGCATGGTTCTAATCTTCTCTGAGAGCACAGGTGGGCTGCTAGAATTTGAGACTTAAAAGCCCAGAATTTGAAGAATTGTATTCACTTATGACTATGATAGTCTGTGTTGTTGGAGGAGTTCCAAAGCCAAAGGAAAAAAAAACAGAACAGGTAGTGGGTCCCCAGTGGCACCAAGGAATTGGGCCATGCTGCTTCCTCTTGTCTACCCAATCTGTTCCTAGACTCCTAGACATGTGCTTCAAGCTCAAGCCTTGCAGCACTTTGCAGATACACTACCTCTTTTAAACCATAAATATGTCTTAAAATGTAGGTTTATCACTTTTGTTTTAAAGTTAAGGACAGTGAGACTTACTGATGTGCTCTGTATATACAGGGTATATTCAGAGTATACCCTGAGTTTGTGGCAGATCTAGAATAACTCCAGTCTGTCTGATGCCAAGCTTATGCTTTGCTTTATCTGTTAAGTTCTACCACCCCTAAACTCTCTATCTGCCTTGAACCAATGTGAATGATTGGGGTAATGAAGAAGAAAGCCAAACGCATTATTTCCATTATTGATAATGTTCCAAACATGCACATAGTATAATTGCAGAATGAAAACTTAAAATTTCACTTTTAACTGGTGATGTCGGAGAAGGCAATGGCACCCCACTCCAGTACTCTTGCCTGGAAAATCCCACGGACGGAGGAGCCTGGTAGGCTGCAGTCCATGGGGTCACTGAGGGTTGGACACAACTGAGCAAATTCACTTTCACTTTTCACTTTCATGAACTAGATAAGGAAATGGCAACCCACTCCAGTGTTCTTGCCTGGAGAATCCCAGGGACGAGGGAGCCTGGTGGGCTGCCGTCTATGGAGTCGCACAGAGTTGGATACGACTGAAGCGACTTAGCAGCAGCAGTAATTCTCTCTGGATGGTGAAATTGTCAGGGGTTTTCTTCTTTTTTTACTTTTCTATGTATTTCTAAGTTTCATGTACTAAGCATATATTTTTATTATTAAAAAAATATAAGTGATATATGAAAAAATTTGTCATGCATGATAATTTTAAACTATCCCATGATTCCTCCAAAGAGTCACTGAAAGTTACAGTATAGCTATCCTCCCTATTGTGTTATTTTTATGAATTATTTCTTATTGTATGATGTTTATGGATAGAATGAAATGATAAACTTTAATTAGAATAATGTTTTAATGGACAGAGAAGCCTGGTGAGCTACAAATGGGATTTTCATAAGGGAATTATTCTGTAATCACCATATTTCTTAGCATCTTCAAAGGTTCTCAGTTGAGCTCTAGCTCCAACTGTCCCATGGCTTAAGTTGATTGAATATCAGTCCTTTGGAGGCATTTGGTCCCTGGAGAGTCTCACTGCCTTCTCATAGTTGAGAGAACAGGGTTTGGCCTGCACTGTGTGGCAGTATGAGTGTCACATGCTGGTGCTGAAGTCCAGTCCAAGCTTACGCAGAAGTGAGGAATGTATGAACGTATCTGAAAGTGAAAGTCACTGAGTTGTGTCCGACTCTTTGCCACCCCATGGAATATGTAGTCCATGGAGTTCTCCAGGCCAGAATACTGCAGTGGGTAGCCTCTTCCTTTTCCAGGGGATCTTCCCAACCCAGGGATCAAACCCAGGTCTCCCGCACTGCAGGCAGATTCTTTACCAGCTGAGCGAGGGAAGCCCACTGGAGTTGTAGCCTATCCATTCTCCAGCGGATCTTCCCAACTAAGTATCTAACCGGGGTCTCCTGCATTGCAGGTGGATTCTTTACCAACTGAGCTATGAGGGAAGCCAAGGAATATACGATTCCCTAACAATTGTTGTTGCACAGAAGAAATATCCTATGGGCATCAATATTCTACTGAATATTAAAGTTGACTGAGGATTTAGGATGGCTGAATTAGTAGTGGTTAAAATGATCATAGGAAACCAACTACTACAAGGCGTGTATGAAACTGCAAGGAATTTCAAGTACCCAGATGCCTGCCTCTAAGCCCCTTATGCATGCCTGCTAAGTTGCTTCGGTTGTACCTGACTCTTTGCAACTCCATGGATTGTATCCTACCAGGTTCCTCTGTCCATGGGATTCTCCAGGCAAGAATACTGATGTGGGTTGCCATTTCCTCCTCCAGGAGATCTTCCTGACCCAGGGATTGAATCAGCATCTCTTATGTCTCCTGCATTGGCAGGCAGATTCTTTACCACTGTGCCACCTGGGAAGCCCCAGCCACAGCATAAATGTCTTTTATTAACTGTTACATTTATGGTCTACAGGGTTGGATTTAATTTCATTTTTGTTTATCTATTATAAAATATTGCTTGGTTGCATTTTAGCTTTTTTATAAATGTATCATCTACAGGGAAATATGAAAGTTGTTTATTAACATACAAGAAGACATTTTTCTCCAAAGGGTTACAATTCATATTTCTACATCAGTAACAGTGCAAGACTGAGTAACATGGTATTTATTAGTTTTAACATCCAGTAGGTTTTTCTTTTTTTCTCATATGTATTGTATCCTTTTAGTTTGATGTTTCGATTTATGAAGTTTCTTCTAGACCTTGATGTGAAAATGCTTGTAAAGTTTTAAATATACTTGGTTTTCTTGAGGGTTATTAATTTGAGACCACCTTTATTTTTCTCTTAATTCTTTGACCTCTACCCACAGAAATGTGGACATACCCTATTTGTTCTATTCAGGTTTCTCCTCTTGCCTGCTATCTTTGATGCAGTTTTTCTTCTGCTTTGCTGAAAACTAAAATTTCTCTTTCTATGCTCTCTGCAAGTTATGGACTACTTGATTGCTGCTGTGCATCTCACTCATTAGTTTTCAGTCATTAAATTTTGCTTTCTACTCAAGATATAGTCGTAACTTCTGGCTTCAACATGGAGTAATTTAATTTTCTCAGAGTGTCTGAATTACAGCTCAGAGTTGAGAGGTAGTAACTAAAAGCGTGTGTGCTCTGTTGCTCCCCTGAGTCTGACTCTCTGCGATCCCGTGGACTATAGCCTGCAGGCGCCTCTGTTCATGAGGTTTTCCACGTAAGAATACTGGAGTGGGTTGCCATTTCGTACTTCAGGGAATTGTCCCCACCCAGGGATCAAACCCATATCTCCTGCATTGGCAGGTGGATTCTTTACAGATGCACCATCTGGGAAGCCCAGTAACTAAAAGACGGCTATTTAAATATGTTTACCCTTTAAAACTGCCTCTTTCTGTATTTGAAATTGTGATCATTAACATCTTCCTCCTACTGTCTTCGTTCTTCATCTATCTTATTATCATACTCTCTTAAGTACTCCTAAATTTTAGACTAAGTTATATTAAATTCCTGACATTTTAATATTTGCCTGTTTTTTCATCTCCTTTTCTAAATTTTATACATGGTTCTTTATATTTATTTCTTTGTTTCTGTCTGAAGACACAAATGGTTTATTTTCACAGTTTTATTTAGTATTTTCCATTGTTTAATGAAAGAATCTTAACTAAACATCATTATTTTGTTTACAAGATAATCATGAAATGATTGCTTAGATCACAAATAAATAGTCTTTGATTTTGTTGGTAAAACGTGTTTCCAATCATTTTGGTATGTTAATTTGTTGGGGTCTGTTGTGTATGTAGCATGTTTAGGAGCAGCAATAAAAATGGCAAAAATTTGTCTTTGCTGTAAAATAGCTGGACTGGTTGGGGACTCAGACAACTTTTTGGTGCTGGTCAGTATAACACCTAAAGGAGTTCCTGTTACTTAGTGAAGTTATTTTCTTTGGAATTTGATCCTGTCTATGGGTCACCTTCTCTTCCCCTTTTAAGGTAATGTGTGAGATGCCAACTTGGATATATTATGCCCTTCAGAAGAGAATGACTCCTCATACAGTACAGTTAAATACAATGAGTGGCTCTTGTAGTTGGAGGGATCTTAGAAAGGGTTTTAAAGTCAGCTTTGGCTCAGAGCATGAATGCCCTTGAACTTTTCCATTTGTGCTTTATGCAATGTTAACTTTGTTTTCTTCTAGGTACTAGCGAACTTTAGATAATGTGCATCTATCATTTTCTCTTGCTTTTATTCCAACATGATTTAATTAATTTCAATTAAATACCAAGACAAAGACTCTCTTTTCATGTACTTTAAACATTCTGTCTTCTCCCAGCACTGCTTATCAGATGGGCAAATTCTTCCATTTGTGTGGATCTGTCCTGGCTCATTTTTTAGTTCCTCTTCTATTTATCTCTTTGTCTTGCATTTTTTCCTGCTACTATTAATCTTGACATTTTCATTCATTTAGTATTTTTTAAAATGTCTAGTTTTTGCCAAAGAAGTTTGATCTAGCTTTTGTAACGTCTCATTGAGACTTTTGTAATTCCATTTATATAAGATATTTTAGCTTTGGCCTTTAGTCATATTTAGCATTTAGAATGCAATAACTAGATTTATTTAGCTTTTTCCTCAAAGATCTCATCCTTAGGCTATTTATCAAAGGATTTTATTAAACACTACTAAAACTTGGGCCACCCCACTCCTGTAATTGTTGATGGGAGTAAGATACATGCTCATATACATTTTTCTCTTTAAGGAGTTTCATTTCATCATTATTTTTTCTTAAAAAATCCTTTTGAATATTTCACCTCTTTCCTTTTTCAACATAAGTAGTCTTATGTAAAGGGTAATATATTTCTAGAAATTTCTTTACTTAAATTCATTTTTGTCCACTGATTCTTTACTGAAAAACGTCTATTGTATCTGTGTCAGACTCCTTGGTCTGGCACTGAATATGGCCTGTACAATATGCCACTTCCCCTGTACGTTTCTGTATCATTTATTTTGTTTTGTCTCCCAGCAATCCAGATGAAATCTAGTTAGAATACTTATTTTTCCTAACCATGTCCTAATTTTGTACCTTCTTTCATCCTACAAACTTTCTTGCTCCCATTTAGACCTCCACTATCCTCTTTCTTTTCTATTATACCTACAATGCAAGGTCTGTGGGGCCGAGAGGAGCAATGACGAAGTAACTGTCCTGAGCTGGGTACCTTCTAGGAGGAAACACCAGTGTCAGGCCACATTCACCTTTATTTAGGCTCTTTCAGGTATACATGCTCATGGTCCCAGGGAATAGCGCCACATTCTGTGAGTGATTCAGATTCACACATACACTTTCCCCAAATGACTTTCTATAAGCAAGCCTTTCTATAATGACTTTCTATAAGCAAGCCTTTTTTTGCCATTTGTTTTTACTATTATCTTGTAATATATGTCTTTTATAAAAAGAAGTCCTACCTAGAGTAATGTTCCATACTGACTGAATGCCATCACAAATATAAATGATTTGAAGTATAGCCGAGCAGGATAGTGTTCAGAAAGATAATCTGTAGTGATAAATAGGAACCATGTAAACTTTGTGGAGAGATTGGGGCCCGAATGTGCAAATGTCCGGAAGGGTGTCCCACATAACAAATGAAGATGTTTCAGAATATGACTCTCGTTCCTCCAGTGATAGTGCCAAAGAGCAGCACAGGAGGAGGTAAAGGGTGTGCCTACAAAAAGCCTCCATAAGTCCTTCCACCACAAGCTACTACCAACTAATCTAAAAATGCCCATTTGTCTGCACTTAAGCTGCTCCTTAAAGAAATTCTAGAGCTTTCTCTAGTGACCCAGGCACTGGCTACAGCCACTGGAAATAACAAAAATGTTAAGCAAACCAAAAAGGAACAGTTTAATGGGCACTTTGTACTTTCACATCCTGGAGGCCATTCCTGTTGAGCCTGTGTACATTTCTTTTCCATAGGCCATCCTCCCATACCACTAACTTGTGGTGAAGGAACAAGGGTGTACCTCACACACATTAGAAGAATGTTACATCTCTGATTTTATTTTAATTCAATAGAGAGTTACTAGAGAGTAGCTCCATAACTGCTTGAACTTGATTAAACTGTATCACTGGAAAAATTGTCTTTCTGTTGCCAATCATTCACCCATTAATCCAATATTTATTGGCTACATACTCAGAAAGTTTCCTTAAACTTCAGTTCAGTTCAGTTGATCAGTCGTGTCTGACTGTCTGCGACCCCATGAATTGCAGCGCGCCAGGCCTCCCTGTCCATCACCACTTAGTGGGCCCTTTGGATCTATAAGCCTCTGTTTTATTGTTTCCTCAGGAAAATCTGGAAATCCTAGCTTGAATCTGTGTTTCTTTTTGTCTACATCTTTCACCTTCTTTCATCTTCATCTCTTTATTTCCTTTAGAATAACATTCATATATATACTTAACATAACTGATAGAGATTTTTCCCCAGTTTCTATTCTTTTTACTAACTGTAATGGATTATAAATTTACCCCAGATTTTATTCTTTTTCTCTTAAATCAAACCCTCGAATTTCACCCCATCATGTTATTTTTTGGTGTCCCTCCCTTTGTTCTTGATTTGAAAATTACCTGTGTTATTTCTGTTTTTTTCATGGATTTCTGAAATCATAATACTTGCTAGTTGCACTTTGTCATAGATTTGGAGAAATATCCTGTGATTTTTTATTTTAGTATTTCTTATAGACCCTGCAAGAAACTTACCTAATCCCAGTGCTTCCCAAAAGAATGGCAGGATGGAGTACTTAAGCTTGTGTGCTAACAGCTTGGGGTTTTCAGATCTAAACCTGAAGGAAAGGAAGAGGTGATCAATTCTGCTTGAATTCCCTCGAATCAAACAGTCATTTCATTTAAAACCAAAAAAGCTGGACTGATACAGACTTTTGTGTACTGAATATTGAATTATCTGATTCAGTTCTACTGTAAGTGTTGTTCACAGATGGGGCAAGTTTGTAAAGTATTTGCTACAGCTAGAGAAGAAAGCAGCAAAGCAATGGGAAGTAAGGCTTTTGATATCTTTCGCAAAATCACAATTAGAAGTATTTTATGTCTGTTGAATCTAATATTTTTAAAAACTCTTTATTTTGCATGATAGGTGATTAGTTTAATTTCTAAGTGATTCATTAATATTGTAATTCTTAAGAGTTTCAGACAGCAACAGATCAGAAAGTTTTAAAAGATGAAGAAACTGGGTCTTCACAAAAGGTAATTTGAGAAGCACTGACCTAAATAAGAAACAGAACACTCAGCAGTTAGCTTTTTATTCATGAATTCTGAACACTGTGCTCCTACGCTATTCCAGTCTTTAAATTCTGTTGTAGTTTCTAAATGATGATAGGATGAGAAAAGTTAATGAGAACAAGAGGAAGCAGACATGGCTCAGAATCAGAGCATGACAGAAGCAGATATGCTGATCTGGAAGAGAAATTTCAAGGACTTGAGGAATAGCAGCCTTTTATTGGGCAGTGGTGATTCTGCATTAAGGCACCAAAGGTGGCTATCACGGTTACATTTCCCTGCATAAGAAACATTTAGGGGTCATGTTTGGTTAGTGCCCTTTAGATCTAGCCTCGAGGGCTAGATAAAAAATGAACTTTTGAATCAGTCCCTACAGAAGGCACTGTCAGTGTGAGTGGCTATCCTACCCCTAACGGAGACTTGGGCACATTGTTTAAAGTGGACAGTTTTTGTGTCTGGGGATTTTCTCAGCTACTGTTTATTTGAATATTTCCTGAGAAAAATACTTGAATATTTTATGAGAGGTCCTATGGCCAGTTAATCTGCTTTCTTAGTTACATAGGAAACCTCCAAGGTAGCTTATAAAGGACACCCCTTCAGTTTCCTTTCCTCATGAGGAAAAAAATTGTACTTTCTTTGCTTTCTTCATGAACACATTCCAAGAGATATATTGATGTTTCAGAAAGGAACCTTTTCCTGAGAGAGATTTCTAGCATGTAGACAGCTCTGTTAAGAGGAACTAATAATATATTGATTAATGGGAATTGAGCTTGAGGTTATTCTTTTTTTCTTCCTTCATCTACCATTTTACTCTGACACTTTGGGTCCTTGAGTATTGAATTTCTGCTTTGGAGCAAAATTCTACCATATAATAGTCATTTCAGTTATATTTATCTGACGTAGATAAGATACAAATCCTGTTAGATCATGATCTTTGTCATCCATAGTAATCCCCAGAATCAGCCAACTTCAGCAATAGATAACCATCTCCATTACAGTTTAGTTTGAAAAATACTCTACTTGCCTTTTACAAAAAAAAAAAGTAAACCTTTTTGGAGTATAAATAAAACTTTCCCTGAAGACATACGAAGAGGAATAAAAATTTGCCAACTAAATGTTCTCTTACCAGCTGACACTGGAGGCAATGACAATGAAATGTCATGAAAGGACTGGATCTGAAAACCCAGCTTTGGTGGAAGTTGATTGCCTTCCGAGTCCATACAGTTTTCTGGGAAATAATATCCTATGTCTCTAATTTCATGTTAAGATCCTTGTAGTATACCCGCCGTTTCTCGCTTCTAAACAAAGATGCAACTAATATTTAATAAGAAGCCAGTATAATTAAGTTTATTCTAATATTATGAATGTGGCAAATTTGCCAGTCTAATTTTTTAAACTTGTTTCTTGATAATTGAACCTTTTTTTAATTGGCATTTTAGATGTTCTGAGTATTTTTTCTCTTAGAGCAGCTGTCCTTGCTGATACTCAAAATTGTCTACTTTAACTCTTTATCTGACACTATAACATCAAACTATAGGGGGCAATTTTCAAGTTTTCTAGATAATGCAACAGAAAAGGGATGAGTTATGAAAAGAAAGTCATATTCTAAATTATAGGTAAATTCCCTCCAGGTTTAAAACATTTAGTCAATAATTGTAAATGTCTTCAAGTGTAACAAAATTAAATGAAAAATAACTTCTGAAAGAACTTAACCTGGTCACATTCTCACTTTGACATTACTCCCCAAAGTATTCTTATTTCCATCATATTTCCCATTGACTCAGCGGTAAAAGAAATCATCCTGCAATGCAGAAACCACAGGAGACATGGGTACAATCCCTAGGTCCAGGAAGATCCCCTGAAGGAGGAAATGGCAACTCACTCCAGTATTCTTGCCTAGGAAATCTCATGGACGGAGAAATCTGGCAGGCTACAGTCTATGGGGTTGCAAAGAATCAGACACGACTGAAGCTACTTAGCATGCACACATACATCAGTTCAGTTCAGTCGCTCAGTCGTGTCCAACTCTTTGCGACCCCATGAATCACAGCACGCCAGGCCTCCCTGTCCATCACCAACTCCCGGAGTTTACTCAATCTCATGTCCATCGAGTCAGTGATGCCATCCAGCTATCTCATCCTCTGTCGTCCCCTTCTCCTCCTGCCCCCAATCTCTCCCAGCATCAGGGTCTTTTCCAGTGAGTCAGCTCTTCACATGAAGTGGCCAAAGTATTGGAGTTTCAGCTTCAACATCAGTCCTTCCAATAAACACCCAGGACTGATCTCCTTTAGGATGGACTGGTTGTATCTCCTTGCAGTCCAAGGGACTCTCAAGAGTCTTCTCCAACACCACAGTTCAAAACCATCAATTCTTCAGTGCTCAGCTTTCTTCCTAGTCCAGCTCTCACATCCATACATGACCAATGGAAAAACCATAGCCTTGACTAGATGGAACTTTGTTGTCAAAGTAATATCTCTGCTTTTTAATATGCTATCTAGGTTGGTCATAACTTTCTTTCCAAGGAGTAAGTGTCTTTTAATTTCATGGCTGCAGTCACCATCTGCAGTGATTTTGGAGCCCCCCAAAATAAAGTCTGACACTGTTTCCACTGTTTGCCCATCTATGTCCCATGAAGTGATGGGACCAGATGCCATGATCTTAGTTTTCTGACTGTTGAGCTTTTAAGCCAACCTTTTTACTCTCCTCTTTCACTTTCATCAAGAGGCTCTTTAGCTCCTCTTCACTTTCCATCATAAGGGTGGTGTCACCTGCAAATCTGAGGTTATTGATATTTCTCCTGGCAATCTTGATTCCAGCTTGTGCTTCTTCCAGCCCAGCATTTCTGCATATAAGTTAAATAAGCAGGGTGACAATATACAGCCTTGACATACTCCTTTTCCTATTTGAAACGAGTCTGTTGTTCCATGTCCAGTTCTAACTCTTGCTTCCTGACCTGCATATAGGTTTCTCAAGAGGCATGTTAAGTGGTCTGGTATTCCCATCTCTTTCAGAATTTTCCACAGTTTATTGTGATCCATACAGTCAAAGGCTTTGGCATAGTCAATAAAGCAGAAATAGATGTTTTTCTGGAACTCTCTTGCTGTTTCCATGATCCAGCGGATGTTGGCAATTTGATCTCTGGTTCTTCTGCCTTCTCTAAAACCAGCTTGAACATCTGGAAGTTCACAGTTCACATATTGCTGAAGCCTGGCTTGGAGAATTTTGAGCATTACTTTAATAGCATGTGAGATGAGTGCAATTGTGCAGTAGTTTGAGCATTCTTTGACATTTTGTTTCTTTGGGATTGGAATGAAAATTGACCTTTTCCAGTCCTGTGGCCACTGCTGAGTTTTCCAAATTTGCTGGCATACTGAGTGCAGCACTTTCACAGCATCATCTTTCAGGATTTGAAAAAAACCAACTGGAATTCCATCACCTCCACTAGCTTTGTTCATAGTGATGCTTTCTAAGGCCCCCTTGGCTTCACATTCCAGGATATCTGGCTCTAGGTGAGTGATCACACCATCATGATTATCTGACAGACTGTGCAGAAGCACGCAGAAGCGTGGCTGAGAGGAGCTCCCCCTTGCCCAAGTTCAGGGGCAGTGGGCGGGAGGACCTACCCCACGCCTGAAGTCAGGGGCAGCGGCTGAAAGGAGCAACCCCATGTCCAAGGAGTAGCAGTTGTGTGGGTGCAGGAGGGCCCAGAGGAACTACTCCACATTTAAGATCAGGAGATACCCCTCTTCCAATGTAAGGTGCAGTGGCTGTGCTTTGCTGCAGTGGCTGGAAAAGAAATGCCCCACGGCCAAGGTAAGAGAAACCCAAGTAAGATGGTAGGTGTTGCAAGAGGGCATCAGAGGGCAGACACACTGAAACCATAATCACAGAAAACTAGCCAATCTAATCACACTAGGACCACAGCCTTGTCTAACTCAGTGAAACTAAGCCATGCCGTGTGGGGCCACCCAAGACAGATGGGTCATGGTGGAGAGGTCTGACAGAATGTGGTCCACTAGAGAAGGGAATGGCCAACCACTTCAGTATTCTTGCCTTGAAAACCCCGGAACAGTATGAAAAAGCAAAATGATAGGATACTGAAAGGGGAACTCCCCAGGTTGTTAAATGCCCAATATGCTACTGGAGATCAGTGGAGAAGTAACTCCAGAAAGAATGAAGGGATGGAGCCAAAGCAAAAACAATACCCAGCTGTGGATGTGACTGGTGATAGAAGCAAGGTCCAATGCTGTAAAGAGCAATATTGCATAGGAACCTGGAATGTTAGGTCTATGAATCAAGGCAAATTGGAAGTGGTCAAACAGGAGATGGCAAGAGTGAACATCGACATTCTAGGAATCAGCGAACTGAAATGTACTGGAATGGGTGAATTTAACTCAGATGACCATTATATCTACTACTGTGGGCAGGAATCCCTTAGAAGAAATGAAGTAGTCATCATGGTCAACAAGAGTCTGAAAAGCAGTACTTGGGTGCAATCTCAAATAGATGCATAGTGGATATTAAATTTAGATTTGTAATATATTTTCACTCAATTCATCTCAGTATCTATGTAAATCTATGTCTAACTCACATTCCAGCTAAAGAACATTGCTGTAAAGAAAGGAAGAAAAACTGAGGGTGACATTTTATAGTATGATTGAAACAAATAGTTTTATTTCACCATAAAGTGGGCCGCTTGGTTTTAATGTGAATTTGTTATCTTTAAAACACTGAAACAGAATTCCTTCATGAATGAACAAACATGAGCCCTATGTGGTTGGAAACTGAAAGAATGAAAGCTTTGGTATTTGTGAAAACAGTTCCCTGGGATGTTTGAATATAAAAGGCTTGCTTGGTGCATGTGCTGGAGAGAAATCTCATTCAGCCATTAGGTTCCTTGGCAGTCATCCCCTCTGTCACTATCTACCATCTCTGTGCATTGACCTCAGTAATGGAAGCTGACGGGCAGCTTGCCCAGACCATTGAAAACAGCTGGCTCATATTTTGAAAGCTCAGCACTGCCATTTCTGTGGCTGAGTAGAGCTTTCTAGGATGCTTGGGATCTCAGTGCCTTTCTTGTTCTGTCTTCTTGAAGTGCATTCCTCAGAGCTGGCACCCTTGAGTCATCACCTGCTCACCACTACCAACTGACAAGCTAGTATAGTTCAGCCCTAGGACATTTCTCAAGATTTGGCAAACTTTTCTAAAATGCAAGTCCCAGAACATTTTCTATTTCTGTCTTCCTCAAAGGGGGATCTTTTGAATTTTGTAGCAGTCTGGTTTTACTAAGATTTCATTTTATCTCTTATTTAGAGCCACATGTCACTATCTCACACCTTGAAGATGTGTCTGTATCTTCAAGAATGTACTTGTTAGTTTTTAGTTTAAAATCAGTTTAAAATGTCTCTAGGTCTTTCCTTCGGCTCTCCAAGTCAACATGATCAAAGGCTCATTGTAATGTCAGCATATCATACCTTCTTAATAATAAGTTGCTAAGCAATTCAATTCATGCAAAATACATGATTTGTATTTTCTTCTGATTCAGATCACATCAGCACCTAGCCTGTAGAGGTATTCAATATCTTTTGAATTAAGTACATGGATGGAAAACTCATCCTAACCTCACATTTCCATTTTGAAAGTATATTTTATTTATTAAAAGAAAAATATACTTTTTAAAATTTAAATGATTAAGTTCAGTTCAGTCACCTAATTGTGTCTGACTCTTTGTAACCCTATGAACCTCAGCATGCCAGGCCTCCCTGTCCATCACCAACTCCCGGAGTCCACCGAAACCCATGTCCATCAAGTCGGTGATGCCATTCAACCATCTCATCCTCTGTCATCCCCTTCTCCTCCTGCCCTCAATCTTTCCTAGCATCAGGGTCTTTTCAAATGAGTCAGCTCTTTGCATCTGGAAGCCAAAGGATTGGAGTTTCAGTTTCAACATCAGTCCTTCCAATGAACACCCAGGACTGATCTCCTTTAGGATGGACTGGTTGGATCTCCTTGCAGTCCAAGGGACTCTCAAGAGTCTTCTCCAATACCACAGGCTTTGACCAGATTAGTTTCTCATGGTAAAATGGATACATTAATACATTTGAAAATTTTTTAAAAATAAACATTTTATCATAAAATGTTTAAATCTAGAGAAGACTTTGTGAATTAAAATTTAGATGAAATTGCATGTTTTCTAATTGATTACAATGTCCAGCACTCAAGACTAATCCTCTTTTCTTAGCTTAATCGAACAAAAAGCTCATAAAAGTATAAGGATTATTTTTTTTTTCCATTTTCTCCAAAAATAGTCAAAATGCTAACTGTTGTGTTGTTCAGTCACTAAACATGTCTGACTCTTTGTGACCTCATGGACTATAGCGCTCCAGGTTCCCCTGTCCTTCACTATCTATTTCCCAGAGTTTGCTCAAATTCATGTCTGTTGAATCTGTCGTGCTATCTATCTTGTCCTCTGCCGCCCCTTCCTCCTTTTGCCTGCTATCTTTCCCAACCTCAAGGTCTTTTCCAATGAGTCAGCTCTTTGTTTCAGGTGGCAAAAGTATTGTTGCTTCAGCATCAGTCCTCCAATGAATATTCAGGGTTAATTTCCTTTAGGATTGACTGATTTGATCTCTTTGCGGCCCAAGGAACTTCAAGAGTCTTCTTCAGCATCACAGTTTGAAAACATCAGTTCTTCAGCACCCAGCTTTCTTTATGGTCCAACTCTCACATCCATACATGATGGCTGGAAAAACCATAGCTTTGACTATATGGACATTTGTCAACCAAGTGATGTCTGTATTTTAATACACTCTCTAGGTTTCTCATAGCTTTCCTGCCAAGGACAAGTGTCTTTTAATTTCCTGGCTGCAGTCACTGCAGTGATTTTGGAGCCCAAAGAATGAAAATCTGCCATTGCTTCCACTTTTTCCTTTTCTATTTGCCATGAAGTGATGGATGGGACTGGATGTCATGATCCTAGGTTGTTTTTTTTTTTTTAATATTGAGTTTCAAGCCAGCTTTTTCATGCTCTTCTTTCACCTTCAAGAGGCTCTTTAGTTCCTCTTCACTTTCTGCCATTAGAGTGGTATCATCTGCATATCTGACATTGCTGACATTTCTCCTGACAATCTTGATTCCAGCTTCTGATATATCTAGCCTGGCATTCTGCATGTTGTACTTTACATATAAGTTAAATAAGCAGGGTGACAATATACAGCCTCGTCATATTCCTTTCCCAAATTTGAACAAGTCCATTGTTCCATGTCTGGTTCTAACTGTTGTTTTTTGACCTTCATAGAAGTTTCTTTGGAGACAGGTAAGATGGTCTGGTATTCCCATCTCTAAAATTTTCCACAGTTTTTTGTGATCCACAAAGTTTACTTGCCTGGAAAATTTCATGAACAGAGGAGCCTGGTGGGCTACAGTCCAAAGGGTTGCAAAGGGTCAGACCCAACTGAGCATGCACGCATACACGCAGTCAAAGGCTTTAGCATAGTTAATAAAGTAGAAGTAGATGTTTTTTTTTTCCCCCCTGGAATTCTCTTCCTTTCTGCATGATTCAACAAATGCAGGCAATTTGAGCTCTGGTTCTTCTGCCTTTTCTAAACTCAGCTTGTACATCTAGAAGTTCTCAGTTCACATACTGCTGAAGCCTAGCTTGAAGGATTTGAAGCATAACCTTGCTAGCTTGTAAATAAGCACAACTGTATAGTTGTTTGAACATTCTTTGGCACTGTCTTTCTTTGGGATTGGAATGAAACCTGACTTTCTGAAGTCACTGACCTGTGGCCACTGCTGAGATTTCAAAATTTGCTGACATATTGAGTGCAGCACTTTAACAGCATCATCTTTTAGGTTTTAAAGAGCTCAGCTGGAATTATGCCACCTCCACTAACTTTGTTCATAGTAATGCTTCCTAAGGCCCACTTGACATCACACTTCAGTATGTCTGATTCTAAATGAGTGAGCTTACCATTGTGGTTATCCAGGTCATTAAGACCTTAAAGTTCTTCTGTGTATTCTTGCCATATCATTTAATGTCGTCTGCTTCTGTTAGGCCCTTAACTGTTTTTGTTCTTTATCCATCCCATCTTTGCATGAAATGTTCCCTTGGTATCTCCAATTTTCCTGAAGAGATTGCCAATCTTTCCTGTTGTGTTGTTTTCCTACTAACTAAATAATACTAATTTTGTAAATTTAGCTTGTTAAACCTCTATGATGTGAAAATAATTGTTCATTTAAGAAAAGGTAGTTTAGAATTTCTGGTTACCAAAGAGGAAAGAGACAGGGTATGAGGGTGGGGAGGCCCAGATTAGGAGTATTGGATTAACAGATAAAAACTAAATGGCAATCCACTCCAGTATTCTTCCTGGGAAATCCCACAGACAGAGGAATCTTGTTGGCTATAGTCCACGGATCACAAGTGTTGGACACAACTTAGCAACCAAACCACCACTGCCACATAAAATGCATAAGTAATAAGGATTTTACTGGGTAGTACAGGGACTTATACCCAATATCTTGGAATGACCTATACTGGGATATAATCTGAAAACAACAACAACAACAAAAAAACCTCAAACCTGAATCACTATACCGTATACCTGAAATTGGGCTTCCCTGCTGGCTCAGTGGTAAAGAATCTGCTTGCCAATGACAGAGATATGAGTTTGATCCCTGGGTCAGGAAGATCCCCAGGAACAGGAAATGGCAACTCACCCCAGTATTCTTGCCTGAGAAATCCCATGGACAGAGAACATTGGTGGGCTATCGTCCATGGCATTGCAAAAAAGTTGGACACAACTTGGAGACTAAACAACAACAACAACATATCTGAAACTAACATAACATTGTAAATCAACTATACTTCAGTAAAGAAAGAGAGAAAGAAAAGACAGCTTATTAGTAGAATCCAACAAGTAGGATGAAGTTTTGATTGACTGGGTCACTGATGTTTAAGGAAATGACTTTATGATTTTTCACTTGTTTAGCTATATATCCTATTGACAAAGAACTACATGGGAAAATATATAACTGCAAGAGAATAAAATATGTTGATAGATTTTAGTTGTAATTTTGAACATGAATTTTTTTTTTTTCCCTATAGGCACTAAGCCATTTATATTGTGTTTGGTTACTAGGAGAGCCTTGAGAATCTTACTTAATTTAAAAAGTACTTAAAATCACTTGAAGTGCAAGTAATAACACCACTCCCTAACTGTCACTTTTGACAGCAGTTTACCGTGAAACAGCCTGATTTTCACTACAGCTGTTAGGAGCCAAACGCCATTCAAGAAACAGTGAGCTGAAAGATTCTCTTTTAGCCAATCTTATTTGATAAGTGAGAAAACTGTAGGTTAGAGAGGTAAACTTTACTCAAGGGGGCAGTTAATAGAGACAAAAACTCAGTTGGCCAGCTTTCAGCCTAGATCTTTTGTGACTGTATTACATGGCTTAAGGACTACTTGAATTGAGTTATATATGATTTTATTTATTTTTTTTTTTGGCACCATTTTCTGAGTGGTAAAAATCGCTGTCTTTCCTGGAATTATAAAATACAAGACTGGAGTATATCAAAGCTCCATGATAATTAACAAATATTTATTCAGAAACATTTATTATTGCTTGTTATATGTCACGTTTTGTGAAGGATAGAAAGGCATGTCAGACCCTCTCCTGCCCTGTCCAGTGGAGAGTCATTTCCCTCAGATTTGAAAAAAATTAAGGATACTGCCTAAAATACCCCCTATCTACTCAGTGGATGAAATCTTTAATCTCTATAATAATGTACACCACTAAGGCTGAAATATGTTTTCAGTGTGATTTATTTTTCTTCCTCTTACATCCCTTTGATTATTTGGACCTGACTTTTAAAACAATGACATGGTTTCTCTTTATAGCGCCTCCTTTACATAGCTCTGTTGACCATTTTCTGAAATCTGGCAAAATAGTGTAGATAAGCATGCAGTAGTGTGGGGAAAATATTTTAAAGTAATCAACAATATTTTATCAGTCATATTAGTTTATCTTTTTCCTTCTCATGCTTAATTACTGCATACTTTGCAGTATATAAAAAAATTTTAATTCCATTTAATTCCAATGGCAATCTGTCAACTGCCTTCAGAGGTTTCCTAATAGGAAGTCTAGTAGGAATTCATTTGGAAATGTAAAACATAAAAGACTCAGTGATATTCTCCTACGAAAGCAAAACTGACTTTTGAACAGAGCCTCTGGGAAAAAGAAATTTTAAAAAATTCACAAAGTTTTCTCTTTCTAATTCTAGATAAACAGATTGGGATAATCTTTGAGATCATAATTAATGTCATACTAACTTTAAAAAGGCATACACAAAGGATGCTAGTTATCTTTTAAGTTAACCACTTAAAATATTTTTCAAATTCTAGTAAGAGCAAGTGTTAGTAAAATAAATCCTTATATTCAATATTAAAATTTTCACTTTAGTAATTTTCTTTTAGATACATTTATTCTCCCCTAATGACAACTATAAATTAATATTAACTTGAAAAGCTTATTGCCTGTTTCTACAGACATCAACTAACTTGTCCATATTAATTAGCTGACTGTTTTTTAATCATGCATAAGTGAGTTGTTTAAATTAACCATAATATGTTGAGAGAGGAGACCATATAATTAGGAGGCAAAATGAGATTCCTTTAAACCCAATTGTCAGTTGACATAAAAAGTGAAAGATTATGATTGTTTTAATTTTATTATTAAAACCCGTGGAAGAGCAGAACATACCCCTTTTAGCTGTTAGACTGTTTTCTGTTAGGTCTCCACCAGGTCATCAAAACAGCCTCTTCCTCAAACAAGAGAGAGCAATTCCTTTGTAAGTCTTAGCAATGACCCTAAAGCAGGTGGTATCATGTATAATGTTTATCGGTAGTTTAAGAAAGGTGTTTCTGTATGAAGTGGAATGGACAGACCCTGATTGCAATTGTGCAGATTTTTAGATGTAATAATTTAAGTGGACACAGCCAGGAGAGAGCTTTAAAATAAACCTTCAGGATGAAACTGTTGCTTGATAAACCCAGCTGAACAATCTGTTGTCTGCAAAGGGACTATTACTCTGATGAGGCCTACTGGATTGGCGCAGGTAAATAGGTTGCCTGAAATTTCCTGAAATAAACAAAACAGTTATTTGTAATTTCATCTTTCTGGGACAGACATTAATATTATTAGAATTTGCATCAATAAACTTGAAGTTCTCTTTTCTAATTAGTTGATTACTCTCTAATAGTTGTCATCATTAATAAAGATTATCTAATAAGATCTATACCAGATATATATATGGAGACATGTTAACCAAATGAAAGACTACAAATAACTGCACACAGTCTTTGTTATGATTATACCTACAGATACAGAGTTATTTATGGCTTGGGTGGAACAGTGTGGTCAAATGTTGAACAAATAACAGAACTTAAAGTTTTTGCCACCCCCTTAGAATCTTTCAGCCACTAGAAAATTTGAAATGAAGAATTATCCCTGTTGGTTACTTGAAAAGTGATTTTCTTTGGCCCAGGTTGAAAACCTGAAGTTAGCTAGGTGGCTCGGCAAGAAGTGGGTATAATATAAATCTTCAGTTTTTATTTTAAGCTTTGAGCAGCAGCATTCGGCAAGCCCATGACTTAATATTATGTATTTAATGTTATGCGCTGCACCACCTGTAGCAACGTAGATGTGTTTGTTTAAAGGTTGATGGATAACTGTGACCCCTTCTCTTTTCTCCTGCTCTCTGTTCATAGTTATGGTGATATATGAGGTTCTCCTTGGCATAGCAAAAGCTTTCAAAAACCTAGTTGCATTCTTTTTGGTCAAAGTTTGAATGCCTTTACAAAACAAAACAAAGAATCTCTCTTGGCTATTTATCTTCCTGCAGTTTGAATTGCACAATTCTTTCCAATTTTTTTTTCTGTGGCTTGCTCATGGTCTGATCACAGAAGAATACATCAATATAAAATATTGTATAAACTAAGTAACGTTAGTTGGATGGAAATTCACCTTCAAATGGAGCAGCAGTGGGATATAAAGCTTACCAAGTCAACAAAGGCAGACTTTGAGAGCTCCTAATATTCCACGCCAAGGAGTTACTTTGCCAAGCCTTTACTATGTGGCTTTATATTTCACTGTACTATCTAAATAGTTAAGATGTAGAAAATAACTATCAAATTATCTAAGAGAAAATAGGAAGTTACATAATAGTTGTTAATATATTCAACAAATGTTTCTTATATGTTTGCTTGGTGATTTGAACAAAATCTCTCTACAACTCACAAGACTTATTGGGAAAAATAATCAGTCTGAAAGACAGCAGAAAAGTTACTGAGAAATTAACCTGTGGCCTATGGTACCACCATTAATTCCACAGGAATACTTGTCAGACAAGCATTTTCATGTGATGAAAGTGAGCAGTAGTCAACAGAGTGTAACTATGCAATAATTCTTATTTTTTTTAATTAGTAAGACATATAGATACAAACATTTCACGTATTATTTTGGGGATGAGGAAAAGAGGATATTCCTTGTACATGTTATTCCCTAGTGTATGAACAGTGACACAGCAATAATAAACAGGGAAACATAGGGACAGGGATAAAATGGTGCAAATACTGTCACTCTCCCTTAAATCTGCGATGCATCAGGGGGTTTTCTGTCTGTTTTCTACTCTGCAGAGATCATGAAAATCAATTTTTGATAATTATTTAAATTAATATTCTCATCCGGTACATGGCTAAAAGTGGCACCCAGGAATTTGCTGCCTACGGAAAGAAGGAAAGACATTTGAAAATTAATAGTGTCATTGTATAGTATAAAGGTAACTGAAAAGCAAAGTTGTTTACATAAAAATGGGCATTTTAAGGGGAGAAAGACATTAAGCAGTAATAAAAGCAGATGCATCTGTTTTTATTTTTCCTTTTGAATGTGTTCTTCCTACCAGTTTCAACAAAGAAGAGAAATTTTTCAAGTGTGTTTATTCCCTATGAGCAGGACATTAACTGGCAACATGTAGAAACACTAACAATAAGAAAAAAAAATTATCAGGGTTTCCAAACTGGTTAGAAACCTGAGATGGTTGCCTAAGCAGTCTGTCATTTGAAGTCTAGTTTTAATTAGTTCTGAGAAGATAAACACAAATATGCCTTGTTGAATTTCACCTATACCTATACTTATTTATTGACTTATTTTTATTTTTTCTTTACTGAAGTATGTTATTATACTAATATGGTTTTTCCAGTGGTCATGTATGGATGTGAGAGTTGGACTGTGAAGAAAGCTGAGCGCTGAAGAATTGATGCTTTTGAACTGTGGTGTTGGAGAAGACTCTTGAGGGTCCCTTGGACTGCAAGGAGATCCAACCTGGGTGTTCATTGGAAGGACTGATGTTGAAGCTGAAACTCCAATACTTTGGCCACCACATGTGAAGAGCTGACTCACTGGAAAAGACCCTGATGCCAGGAAAGATTGAGGGCAGGAGAAGGGGATGACAGAGGATGAGATGGTTGGATGGCATCACCGACTCGATGGACGTGGGTTTGCGTGGACTCTGGGAGTTGGTGATGAACAGGGAGGCCTGGTGTGCTGCAGTTCATGGGGTCGCAAAGAGTTGGACATGACTGAGCAACTGAACTGAATGTTATCTTTGTTTCAAGTTGCAACACATATTCTTATAGATATTCTTACAGGTCATACTCCATTTGTTCAGTCACTCAGTTGTGTCCAACTCTGTGGCCCATGGACTGCAGCACACTAGGTTTCTCTGTCCTTTACCATCTCGTGGGGTTTGCTCAAACTCATGTCCATTGAGATGGTGATGCCATCCAACCATCTCATCCTCTGTCGTTCCCTTCTCCTCCTGCCTTCAGTCTTTCCCAGCATCAGGGTCTTTTCCAATGAGTTAGTTCTTCACATCAGGTGGCACAGGTATTGAAACCTCAGCTTCAGCATCAGTCCTTCCAATGAATATTTAGGACTCCTTTCCTTTAGAACTGACTGGTTTGATCTCCTTGCAGTCCAAGGGACTCTCAAGAATCGTATCCAAAACCATAGTTCAAAAGCATCAATTATTTAACACTCAGTCTTCTTTATTGTCCAACCCTCACATCATTACATGACTACTGAAAAAACCATAACTGACTATGCAGACCTTTTTTGGAATTTAAATGAATTTTATTATAAAATATTTGCTCTATTCCCTCTGCTGTGCAATATATCTTTGTCATTTATTTTATACAGAGGAGTTTGTACCTTTTAATCCCTTATTACAGTCTTTTTCTTCCCTGTTTCCCTCTCCCCATGGGTAACCACAAATTCGTTCTCTTTATCTGTGAGTCTGCCTCTGCTTTATTAAATTCATTAGCGTTATTCTTTAGATTCTACATATGAGTGATAACATATAGTGTCTGTCTTTCTCTGTCTGACTTTCTCACTGAGCTTAATACACTCCAGGCCCATCCTTGTAGTTAAAAAAGGCAAAATTACAGTCATTATTGTGAATCAGTAATGTTCTATGTATATAAAGGGATCAAATCCAGGTCTCCCGCACTGCAGTCGTGTGAGGCCTTTTGGGACCCCATGGACTGTAGCCTGCCAGGCTCCTCTGTCCATGGAATTCTCCGGGCCAGAATACTGGTGTGGGTAGCCATTTCCTTCTCCAGGGGATCTTCCCAACCCAATGGTCAAACCCAGGTCTCCTGCATTGCAGGCAGGTTCTTTACCATTTGAGCCACCAGGGAAACCCTGTGTATAAATACCATGTTTTTATCCATTTATTGGTTGACTGTCATGTGGGTTGCTTCCACATCTTGGCTATTGTAAATAATGCTGCCTTGAACATTGAGGTGTGTGTATCTTTTTTAATTAATGTTTTTGTTTTCTTCAGCTATACCCCCAGGATAGGATTAGCTGGATCGTGTAGAAGTTGTATATTTTGTTTAGTTTTTGAGGAGTTTTCGTACTGTTTTCCACAGTGGCTGCACCAATTTACATTCCTACCGACAATGTACAAGGGTTCCCTTTTCTCCACATTCTCACTGACATTTCTTATTTGTGGTCTTTTTGGTGACAGTCACCCTGACTGATGTGAGGTGATATCTCATTGTGTTTTGAATTGCATTTATCAGATGATTCGTGATGTTTAGCCTCTTTTCATGTGCCTGTTAATCATCTGTATGTCTTCTTTGGAAAAAATGTCTATATAAGTCTTCTGCCCATTTTTTAATTGAGTTTTTTTTATTTCTTGACATTGAATTTTATGAGCTGTTTATATATTTTAGATAATAACCCATTTTGAGTCATATAATTTAAAAATATTTTCTCCCATTTAGTAGGTTGTATTTTTATTGTCTAAAAAAGTTTCGGAGTTGAATTAGGTCCCATTTGTTTATGTTTGCTTCTGTTTCCTTTGCCTTAGGAGACAGAGCCCAAAAATATTGCTAAGATTTGTGTCATAGAGTGTTCTGCCTAACTTTTATTTTTGCAGTTGTATGGTTTCCAGTCTTATGTTTAAATCTTTGATACATTTTGAGCTTATTTTTGTATATGGTGTGAAAAAATATTCTAATTTTTTTTTTTTACATGTAGCTGCCCAGCTTTTGCAGCATCACTATCGAAGAGAATGTCTTTTCACTATTGTATATTCTTGTCTCCTCACTGTAGATTAATTAACCATACTTGTGTGAGTTTATTTCTAGGCTGTCTGTTCTGTTCCATCAATCTATGTGTCAGTATTTGTGCTAGTATTGTATTATTTTTGATTACTGTAGCTTTGTAGTATAGTCTGAAGTCAAGGAGCATGATATTTCCAACTATGCAAAATATGGATTAAATCTAATTGTTACTGATGTGAAAATAATATATCTATACTTTCTTCAATAAATATTTCAATATTGTATCATTTATAATTGACCTCTTTTTATCAGTCTTTTCTGGGCATAGTAAAAACACTGAGAAAAAATACTGAGTTCCTGATCTTTCTTTTTTTTTTTCTTCTCTGCTCCATATCTGGATCTATTTTATCAGGCTTTTTACTCCTGTGGGCTGGCTTCCAGCTCTGACTCTTGAGGTTGAATGTGTTATCAGCATGCATGTTTGGGGACTGATATTGCATGAAGCCAGAGGCTGTCCAGTCCTCCTCCAATGGAAAGAAGCAGGAGCAGACTGTTCCCACTTTAAGTCCCCCAGCCTTGATAGACACCTAAACTTCTCCTCTTCCTTTCTCTCTCTGATATCAGACACAACCTGGGAAAAGCACCCTCACAGAACTGTTGTAAGAATCGCAGCACTGTTTATAATAGCCAGGACATGGAAGCAACCTAGATGTCCATCAGCAGATGAATGGATAAGAAAGCTGTGGCACAAATACACAATGGAGTATTACTCAGCCATTAAAAAGAATACATTTGAATCAGTTCTAATGAGGTGGATGAAACTGGAACCTATTATACAGAGTGAAGTAAGCCAGAAAGAAAAACACCAATACAGTACACTAACGCATATATATGGAATTTAGAAAGATGGTAACAATAACCCTGTATGCAAGATAGCAAAAGAGACACAGATGTATAGAAGAGTCTTTTGGACTCTGTGGGAGAGGGAGAGGGTGGGATGATTTGGGAGAATGGCACTGAAACACATATAAGATCATATATGAAACGAGTCGCCAGCCCAGGTTCAAAGCATGATACTGGTTGCCTGGGGCTGGTGCTCTGGGATGACCCAGAGGGATGGTACGCGGAGGGAGCAGGGAGGGGGGTTCAGGATGGGGAACACATGTGTACCTGTGGCGGATACATGTTGATGTATGGCAAAACCAGTACAATATTGTAAAGTAATTAACCTCCAATTAAAATAAATAAATTTATATTAAAAAAAGAATGATATAAGATTATACTGCAGTTTTAAAAATTACACATTTGGTGGATACATTATTAAAAAGGGTGAAAATACCTTAACAATATCTCCCAAGTATACTCAGAGAGATCCTCCCAAGGATTGTCGTTGGGAAGGGTGTGACTAGTTAAAACAAAAACAGAGCAAAATTTTTTATTGCTTAAAGACAAGAATGAAACCAGTGATGAGGCAGAAAAGAGTTCAGGTTCAGATCTTTAATTTTACTTTTAGGATCATATGAACTAGGTGACCTTTTAGAGAAAGATTTGGTCCATTTGCTTCTACATTCCAAAACTGGTGTGGTTTAGATGGGCATTCCCTCCCCTGCTGACATCATCTTGACCGCATGGATTTCAAGGTTTTTGTCATGCTTCAGTGCACGAGCTACAGAAGCCTGGGAAAATGATTTCATTCTTCTTTGAACAAGAAACACTTACAACTTTCTAACTGTGACCCTTCATGTGTTTCTTTGCTACACATAAAGTAGAGACTGGATGTTAACAAGATTTTGATTGAATCTTTGTGAAAGCACCTTTGTCCTTGTAATACCCATTAGAGCTAGACATTGCCCATACCAACTTTCCTGAAGCATGGTAC